>NW_026915769.1:2539661-3174576 GCF_034315485.1 Pezoporus occidentalis
TATACTGTTACTGACCTACGTTCATCTGCAGACAGTGACGTTAGAAAGATGCAGATGTGGAATTCTGAAAGCTTCCATTGAGGGGAGGGGGAGGACTCAGAATTCAGAGAGTTCTCACTTTCTGGAAAAGAACTAAGCATGTTTAATTACATCTTTATGAACTGTCAAGATTTTACCTTCTGCCTCAATCATAGAATCATAGAATAGTTAGGGTTGGAAAGGACTGTAAGATCATCAAGTTCCAACCCCCTTGCCATGGCAGGGACACCTCACACTAAACCATCTCACCCAAAGCTTTGTCCAACCTGGCCTTGATCACTGCCAGGGATGGAGCATTCACAACCTCCCTGGACAAACCATTCCAGTACCTCACCACCCTAACAGGAAAGAATTTCCTCCTTATATCCAATCTAAACTTCCCCTGTTTAAGTTTTAACTCATTACCCCTTGTCCTGTCACTACAGTAAAATCTTCTGATGAAAAATTTGGTGAGTGTCTTCTTACTGGTTTTAGTAGAGAGCAATGGCAAAGCTGAAGCAGCCCCTTCAAGGGCTGTAAGGTGCCAGTGTTTGCTAGCTCATTTCACCCTAGTAAGAGGTTGTTGTTTGGTAGCTTGTTTGGTGGCTTTGCTGAGACCTAAGCTAATACTGCATCTGTACATGAAGGAGGTGGAAATGATTGCATGGAAACAGAGCTGTAATCTCAATTTTAGGTTGAGCAATCCTCAAGGAGGAAATTGTTGAGTCCAGAAGGAAGAAAACGGAACAGAAATCTCTGGGGTGATTTTTATTATCTCATATTTTTTCCTGGTTGCTACAGCCACGCTCAGTGAAAGCAGACTTTTATGAAACACATGGGTTGTACTTAGAGTGGAGACCTGTACCACAAGAGTAACAAGAGCAGCAGTGTGTGTTGCTGCAGCTTACAACATTACCATCAACACTGCTCTCACTACAGAACTAGCAAGGGCCTATTAATTTTTAACACAGCTGCTTTACAGGCTTGTCAACAGCCATAAGCACAACTGGCAGTTATCACCAGAGCTTGCCTGGTGATAACTGTCCAAAATGGAATCAGTGTAAGATTTCCAGGACCTTTTTAGGATAGGTAGAGACTCGCCCTTTACAACAAGATACTTGCTACTTAGTGTACATGATCAAGCCTAGCCTTCTCAGTTACTCAGACCTACTCATTTGGGTTAAAAATAATATAGCTAGAATCAGGTGCTGTAGTAAAATCACCTTTTGGCTGCAGGCACCTGGCTTGAAGCACCCCTGCTTTAGAATATTCATCTGGAAGACCTGTCTACAGGACAAGGTGGTAGCTGGTGTCTGATTGCTCCTCTCCAGTCCTGCCATTAATCACTAGAGTTTCTGTTATCTGAAGACACCCTTTTAAACTGGGAGCCACAACAGCTAGCTGAAGTATAGGATTGCTTTTCTACTTTTGCCTTGTCACTGAGGTGGTTTGGTATGAGTAACACCATCACCATTACTCTAAATGGGTGCTGCATTTCTGAATTAATTTATAACCTTTCAACATCAAAAGACAGAGCAGCATAGGTCTCCCTCACCTCTGTCCCAGGGTTTGTGGCCTAACTTTGGGTAGTTACATGGGGAAGCTTAAAACCAAGAAACCTTCGTTCATATCTTCTGGATTCAGGTAGCTTGCAGCTATGGTATCAGGTTAAAAATGGAACTTGTACCTGTGAAGTCAAACAGCTCCCTCAGGTTCCTTTCACAGGGTGAAAAGGATCAAAGCCATAAATCATTAGCAGCCTTTGAGCCTATTAATGTTACAGCAACAGGACTATTGACTATCAACTGGGGGGGAAATTGTATACACTTGCCTGTTCTCTCAAGCATACATGTAAGATGGAGTTGAGTGATTTGTTGAGGTTTTGTAGAAATTCAGTTTAAATGTAAGAGAATGGGATATTTCCCTTCTGCAGTGTAATAACAAAACACAAGCTACTTTGAGTTCCAGTGTATTTCAAAAACCTGCTATTAACTCTGATGATGTATTGAACAGAATAAATCTAATGCATGAAGACTGAACTAGACAAGCACAGCTAAATCCTAATGGAATTTAAGATCAGCCTTGACAAACTCTTAGTAGTCTCATCTATTTTTATATTTCTGTGAATTCAGAAAGTCTGTTAAAAATTTTAAGCCATTGATAAAGCCATAAATTTCTTAATTTTTATTTTTGAGTAAAGGAAAGTTATTACATTCCTGCAGAACATTACATTTGTAAAAGGCACAGAGCTCTGAGCATCTTAGTTTTTTTAAAGTCTCTGAATCAAACTTGACTGACAAAGAAATTAACTTATTCTCACAGTAAAACCTTGGGTTATGTTAAGTCTCTGCAATTATAAGCTCCTTCATAGAACAGACAATTTGGGAATTTTAAACTTATTATCATAAACCCATAGAACCCTGAAATATTCTTTAATATATTGGCTGACATTTGCTTGTTTATAAAGAAAGAAATCTACCACCTGTTTTCCAGTTTAAAGCTTGGATTATAATACCCTTTTCTGAAACAAGCAAACAAACAAATCAATAATCCTTAGCTTTCTTTACTCTTTGTTGAGCAGAATGGTAATAATTTGTTCTTCCTACTTTCATATAAACTGCTTGACTTGGCCAAGGACTTTAGACTGGAACATCTGAAGAAGTCTGAAATTTTTCAGTGCTCAACACCCCAGTGGCTAGGTTTTTGTCTCCATCTGAAAAAATAAGTTAGTGCAAGGTGTTTCATACTCTTCAAGATACATTTTACTGTGCAGCTGATGGTTCACCTCTGAAGTAGAAATATTGTTTTCCAGGTAATTTAATTTCTAATACTGACTATAAAAGGGCCATTGCAAAGATTGTGCCAGAAAATAATATGTTCTGTTAAAAGCCAATGTAATTTACGAAAGATTAAGTGCTGATTAAGGTGAAAGGTGGAAGAATGGGACCGAAGAGACAGGCTGCTCATACAGATAATTAAAAAAAATATATCTGTACAGAATTCTATTGAAATAAGAAGCTACAGAGGTCACCAATTTCATCATGTTGAACTATGTAGTAGACAGGTCTCCTAAACAAAGCTCGCACATTAATTTAAGGCCACTTTTTTTCCTAAGGAAGGCTGGGCATATTCTCATTCAGGCTACAGACTCTCTTGTTTGCAGGGAAGCAAGCAACAAATTGTAGTAATACCTCAAAGAATCAGAGGGTGTAGGATGTTCTCAAAACCTATCAGTATGGTGGGATCTGAGGATCAAGCTCATCTTTAGAGGAAGTTAGTGCTTGTGTTTACTGTCCCAGAGATGGAGCTCCTCTATATCCATGCAGAAGATTTATCCATACAGCTAGCTTACTTAAGATGCTCTCTTAGGTAAGATAACCACCTGGAGCCTGAGCATCTCAATGAGATGTCCCACAGTGACCACCGAAAACTGTATCTGGAGGGGATGGGAGGAAAGTTCAGCTCTCCTTTGAAGCAAATCCTTTAAGCAAGCAATAGCCTGACCATTCTGCTGAAACTACTATTAAGCACAGTGCTGTTTGTATGTCACTATGCTTCTGCTAAGAAACAGGCTGAAGCTCTCTCATTTGTTTTGTGGGCAGAGGGAGGAAGAGAACTATGAGTTATGGTCAGTACTAAAAGAAAAAAGGAATAAAAAAAGAGACAATGAACTGTGAACCAGCTAGATGAGAAAATGCAGGAAGGTGGAACTGCTCATTCCAAATAATCAATTGCTGTAATTGCTGTCTCCCCACACAAATCCTCTCAGGTCAGTTTTGTTAAAACCCAAGTGCAATTTTAGGCCTTCAGATCAAAACTTTTCTTCAGGAAAGAGAATTCTCTAGTGCAGGCCTATAGGTGAGCTAAGATCAACTAATTATAAATTATTTTAACCAATATTTGTCAGTGCACTTAGGAGAACTATCTACAGTTCAGAGTGTAAGATGGTGGGATGTATTCACTGATGTGTTCTAGCTGTTTTGCCTTTCTAGGGTGATACTTAGAGACGATAAAACCAGCCTTAGCCAGGCTGGTGTAAGTTTACAGCTCTCCTGCATCACCAAGGCTGCACAAAACACGACTATGCCAGTAAATTCAGCCCAGTGTTTTAACTTTAAAGTTTAATAAATGTAACGTAGAAATGAAAAGGCTGCAAGGTTAATGCAAAGATTTAAAGAGGAGACAAGGACAATAATTACATTTTGTTTCAAGGTCAGCTTGTTAAGCAATACAGGTATCAAAGAGGAGTTTATACACCCTATCGTGACAGTGATTTAAAAGCTCTAGGAAAGCATGGGAACCATATGCAAGCAATACTTTTTTCTTCCTAATTCTGTCCAATCATTTAAGAAAATCTGAGGACCAATTTGCCTTGTTCCTTATTGGCACTTGCTTCAACCTCAGCCTACAGACATCACATAAACAGGGCAAATTCACGAGTCTCTATCCACCTTTCATGTATCCTTTTTGAAATATTACATTTAGTACTTCTGTAACGGATTATGGGTAAATACATGCTATCTCTGAGACCACTGTAAGTCAGGGCCAGAACTCAGTAAGCCTTCATTTCAAAACCTGTGCTTAAGCTGTGCATTACTCACCAGGAGTATTGGAGATTACTTCCCCCTTTCCTTTATTTTTATGGCTTACTGATAAACTGCAAAAATGAAAGAGCAGATGTCTGACAATCCTCTAAAAAGCAACACTAAAAAAATCAAAACTGTATCTGCAGCTACAGAAAACAATGATAACCTTCTAATAAGAAGTTATTGAGGAAAACTCTCTTCGTTTTTAGCACAGATCACATACACCCAAAAACAAAAGAGAATTTAGACTGAGAGACAGACACTGACTGGTATCCAACACCAGCCTAAGAGAGGGCCAGGCTCCAGCACCTGCTTCTAGAGCAGAAGCAGAAGGCAGGGTTACACTGCTGGCCTTGGGTCATTAGAAGAAAAACAAACTTTTGACTTGATTCTGCATAGTGAAAGCAATTGAGGTTGTTTTGTATGTTCTATGACATATGGACATCTGATACTGCAGTTTATCATTGAAGTCAAGGTGCATTTACTCAGCAGGCATAAAGCCAGCAGGCAAGGCCAGCATACACCACTTTTGCTTTGCTTTAGCCTTGACGCGTAGATCTTCTAGGCTGGGAGGGACATTTAGTAGAGTCTTTTAACACACCTTTTTCTCCCCAGGGCAAGATCAACTCTCTTCTGTCATTTTTGACAAATTTGTTGAGGGCTTTCAAAGCTCATAGTAACAGACTCCACAACCCCCATGGCTCACTTTTCAACCTATCGCTGTCTTGACTATCAAACTAAATCTTCCTTGCTGCAATGCAAGCCTGTTTAACTTGCAGCTGTCCAGTGCTGGTGATATTATGTTCCATATATACAGTACAAGAAAATCTGGTCACCGTGATTCTTTCCTACCAGCAGGTAAACGTTAAATTCTACCAAGTGCCCCACAGGCAATAGCATTTTCCTGGCAAAACTGATAAGGAATGGAGGTTGGGTGAATGCCTCTGCCAATGAAGCATCAGCAACCAACCACTGTATATTTTTTTCCAAAGCTACCACTGCTAATTTGCTCTGGCTTAAGCTGCAGGATTGTATAAACTGTTAACAATAAATATTGATGAACTGCAGCTCTTTAAAAATCTCTCTGCCATTTTAAAGTTACAGGCACAGAAATTAAAATCTATTTACTGCTTACTCAAAAGCTCACCATTTAGGAAAAGGAGGAATGAAAGATAGGGCAGCTGACAGTTGTTTAAGGTGAGGGTTCTCACCTTAAGATTTGATGTTGAAAGATGTTTCGTTCCTCCCAGTGCCTTGGCTTCAATAAAGGCCAATAAAGAGCCTCTACTGATTTCACTGCTTACCCTAAAATATCCTATCCAAACAACAGGTTTGGAGAGAGGAGGTTATTTCACAAATGTAAACTAATGCCAGACAATATTTGAGCTTGTGCAGTTTCATAGGATTAGGCAGATGGAAAGATTTACCTTTGCAGGCAAGAGGGGATATAGCTTGTTCCTTTTAATTGGCAAAGTATGCAATAAATAGCAACATGGATTTGCGAACAGTACATTTTGTGACAGCATTGTTTTTATATGGAAAAAGCCTGGGGATGGGTTTTAATGCACAGGTTTAAATGTCAGCCTTTTGTTTTCTATCTGGTATTGCTCACCCATATCAATAACCTACCACCTGCTTTAATAATGTGAAGATGTGCACAGAAAAAGAAGTGTTTCTGAGAAAAACTGGCTCAAACTGAAGCTTGAAGAAACCTTTCACTGAGGATTTTCTGTGGTCCAAGGTAGAAACTGTTTTGAAACCAAGAGTAGGAGATGACTAGCCCTCCTGGCCCAGGAACATAGCACATAGAGACTGCTGTGTTTCCATCTGGATGCAGGACAGACAAAACTTCCTGTGCTTTGTTGTTTTAGGTTTTTTTTTTGTGTTTTTTTTTTTTTTTAGCTAGCTCTGAATAATCAGTTGTAGCTACAAGGATATATATGCTTTTATCTCTTGTGGAGGGGAAGCTGAAAAATTGCCTTTAGACTGTGGAGTTTTTGGTAGCATATATCCCCATAGTATCAATGTGGGAGACTTACGTGGCTCTTGACTGTCTGGCCACACCTGGAACCATGCTTGCTAAACTTGAAAAACCAAGGTGATGTGCTCCTGTATGAGGACGGAATCCCAGTCTCATGAAAAAGCTCAAATCAACTGAGCTGTCAGAGTCCGATATAATGTCCAACTGCCTCTGGGTTACACTACTGGACATTTCAAGCAGCCGTAATAAAACTCACTTCCAGACCTTCAGCTTATCACATCTATCTAGTCTATCTTCTCTTATATGGATTTCAGTTTGTAGCTCCTTGAATTACTCCTGCCGTTGTTGCAAGAGTATGTCTGAAATAGTCACTTTGCCTCTCCAGAGTGTTTTCTTCTATAAATTTTCATGCAGAACTCCAAGCATTTAAAGACAATTTTACTCTTCCTTGAATCCCACAGACACTGCAAAACTTGTTTGAAATTCCTAGTCCTACCAAAGTATTTACTTTTTTGACTCTTAAATAGCTGATTTTCATTTCACTGATCCTCCATCTTTTTTCACAGGTTCAGGTCTTCATCTGCCTGACAAATCTCGCCGAACTGTTGCATATCAAAGGATGCATGGTCTGGACTTACAATACACTTGTAATTTTAGCTCTGAAGTTTTCCACATTTGTAAAAGGCTCACAGATTTTATTCAAGGCCTTCTAATGAAGCTGCAAAGAAACTTGTACTTGATATTCCCCATCACTTGAAAATGGGCGTATGTACTCTTGGTATGCTACCTTCCAGGAGAACTTCACAGACCAGCACATAAGCCAGTTCTCTGCCTCTCCTTGTTTTTATCTGGCTTGTCACCATGAAAGTAACACCTATTAAGCATCAAGACTGGAGGCAGAAATCAGAAGTTGTCAACCTAGTCACTCTGGCCCTCTGTAGAAGTTCTTGTCACAGGCTTAGTACTCAGGAGTCTGGCTGATTTCAGGACAATCTCAAGATACACTTTCGAAACAGAGATTTTCTTCCTTTTCACAGGATAAGTGTATTCACCACACCATGAAGGAAAGCAATGATAGAGCAATTCTCCAGCTACCAAACCAGTTTTCATTTCACAACTGCCTTACCACTTTGAGCTCTGTTATTTATCCTTTCTGTGTGCAAACGTCTGGCAGATTTATCTTCAGTAGCTGTAACTCCTTTGGCAACATTAGCTTCACCCATCTTATTATTAATCCTCAGACAAATGAAGATTTGTAAGTTTGTAATTTATTCCATACTCACATTATGTCTGCTTTAGTCTTTGAACATCCTATCAATGTATAGACTGCTTTACCGAAGTCCAGACAACCAGGTCTGGTTCCTCGTTCTCATCAACTATCATATCAAGTCAGACCAGTGGTCCCTCCAGCAGGGACCTACTCTGATAATTTCCAGAGAAAAATATTTCAAGGGTAGTTATTCTGGAACATGCTCCAAGATGGAGTTTCACTATTACCTTCCTGTAATTCACGGATGAGCTGGGTTCTGACAGTATGGACATTTCTCCATGGATAGATGATTAAATTGTAGAGGTTTTCCTCATGAAAAATAGTTTACTCTTTATTTCTGCTAGTTGTTTCAGTACCCATTGTGATCTGCTTTCAAGACCCTCCATAATTATTTCAGATGGGGCACAATTGATCTGGTTTATGTTTGTCAGACTGATGAATTCTTGTTCCAATACCAGCATCGCTAAAGGTTTCATCCAAAGGCTACTGTTTTTTTGCACACTTCTAAGTAGGCTAATATGCTCATATACTATGTTCATAAGCTACTATGAAAATGTGCTCTTTTCCTATAAAATGGTGCTTCTTTAATATTAATATCTGCAAAGTGATTGCTATTCAGCTATTTAATCCTTAACCTAAGTTTTCAATTCCCAGAAATAATAGCCATTTATTAATTTGTTTTCAAGTACTCATTTTGCTTATTCAGTATTTCCAAGACCTTAAACCTGGAATAAACTTTCTGTGGGCTTACTTTTGCCCTCAGGCAAAGCCTGACTGATTTTGTATTTGCCCCTCTTAGAAGAGATTTCTACAGTGCATTTCCCCAGCATTGTGAAAGGTAGGGGTTCTAATTTTGGTTATGTGTTTTGGGTTGGTTTTTTTTTGGGGGGGGGAGGGGGGGGCTGTTTTAGGGGTTTTTTTTTGGTGAGTGTGGTTCTTGTGGTGGTGTGGGGCTTTTATTTTTGCTGATGGTTTTCTCTCCTCCTGCTCCCCACCCCCAACTATTACACTCCTCAAGATTACATCTAACTTGACATGTAGAAATAAAGCAGTGCTTTTTTTCACTCAAGGATAAAAATATAATTAACAACTGCAGGTTTTAAACTCCACAGCCCTGGATTAAATACAAATGGATTCCTGCTTACTCTCCCTTAGCTGAATTACTGCTGCAATACTGGCTAACAACAACAAAATGATGATTTCTGCTTACTTTCCCTTATGGTTTCCTGCTTACTCTCCCCTAGCTGAATTACTGCTGCAGTACTAGCTAACAACAACAAAACGATGATTTCTTCTGTTCAGAAATCAAAAGTTTGGCATCCATATAGAAAAGAGGTTTTTGTTTAATAGCTAGTATTCTGTTCTATGAGGAATACAGCCCAAGACCAGTTGTCTGGTACATCCAGCATCACTGAAACCATGCAAAGTTGCTCATCCAACTGATTTTAATTCCCAGCCAATTTACATAACTGCTCTGCTATAACATTGTCAGCACACACTGCTGGGTCTGGCCCTAAATCTCAATACAGAAGTTATTCTTGATGAAGTCAAAGTTTTTGCAAACCATAGATTTGCCTTGGATAGGATGCAAAACATGTCAAAACTAAATGTGAGTGACTAAGATTCATAAAAAACCTATTCAAGATGCAATAATTAGAGCAATCAATGCATTTTGATTAACTGATTACTACCTTTCGACTGCCAGTGGCAGAAATAACCTCCTTCTATAAAATCGCAAACTCATTCAGATTAAATTGGAGCAGATGGAAAGTTGCTTGTGTTATTGACATTTCAGTTCCTGAATACCCTTCAAAAGCATGCAGTATTGCTACATTGTAGTGTAATTAGAATAAAGCAACAAAATCAATCTCTTTTCATTCCACAAATACAAAGATTATCATCCAAAAGGTCAGCCTGGCTTAGGACATATACTGACAACAAGGAGTGCATAGCTTTCTGCATGTCCTTTTGCAGTGTTCTCAGCACATACAATGGAGACTGGATACAATTTCACTCAGAAAATAACTCTTAGTATGAAGAGACTTACTAGGATTTCTATATGGGGAGATCAGATGAAATCAGATGGTGTAAGCTCATGCCTCTCAGACTAGTTTCACCTATCCTTTACAGCAGAATTTGGACTGCAAACAAGTTTTAAAAGAAGGTAAGGCAGCTATTACACATTTATGTTTGTGTAAGTTACTTGGAATAGACTCTTCATCCTTTAAAAAGTTGAATTTGGATGTTGCACATTAAATTTATATTGACCTAGCCTGTTTTTACTGAAATGGTGACTCATGTCCTTTTGTTTTGGAAAATATGTTAATATGAGTGTAGCATCTATTGTTTTTAAGTGTTCTGTCTTCCCCACATATGGATGGAGAAAATTAAATCTTCTTCTAGAACTATTTATGTTAATTTGGAAGGCAATTGTTTGCCTATATATAGGTGCAGAACTCACAAAGGAATTACAATATTTTGAGTTTTCAGCAGAATTCCCTGCCCATGACTTTCACAAAATTCCCATACTCAATCTGAGTTTCAAGCGGCACTGAGCATGTATCTGGATTTTGACCTGAAGCCCATCTGTTTTAACTGGTCCCCATTTAAAATCTCTTCCATCTTTTCCTTTAGATCTAGAATTCTGACTCTGTAAAGGATGGATACCAGTCAGACATGTCTGCTATATAGATAGTCCTCCCACGAAATTCACACAAAGAGTATCCTGAACCCTGCTTACATATTCATATAACAGCACTACTGAAATGTTGATTATGTTCATGATTTGCATCCTAGTAAATCTGGCAAAGCATTTTACATGACGTGGGCAGTCACTTTCTTCAAAGACTTAAAGTTCAAGACTTTAAAATCACAGGGTTGTTGGTGATAGAGCTATGCTGTGTGAAAAGTCTGCTTAGTGGCAGTATAACCTCATTGAAGTCCATGCATTGTAATCTGGACTCAGCATGACCAATGGTTCTAAGTGTGGAACATAAAGACATTGTTAAGATCTGAAAAAAATGGCACTGAATAATGGAGATGAAGTGCAATCATAAAACATTGGAGGGCAAAACAGTACACTTATTTATTTTAGAAACATAAGTTAACAATAAAAAATCCACATTAAAATAACTTTTGAATTCATCCTGCTTCTTAGGACAAAAACACTTTTAAAATGCACTTCATTATAAAAAGCATATGAAATCTATTATTTTTTAATTTATTTTACTGATTAATCCAAGAGGACTGTTACTAGTTTCTGGGTTTTAAGAGTGTTTTCTGAGCCCTTTCATCATATTTTACTTTAGGATGTTTTCTACAATAGAGGTAATATCATTTCTCAAAACGTAAGTATTTAGTCAAGGGATTGCTCCTCATTTACTCTCTAATAATATGGATTAAACATGTTATTTTGTTTGAGCAACAATACAGAGAATTTTCTCTAAGTTATCTTATACCTATAATTTGCTTTAAAGTAATAAAAATCCCTGCAGTATTTGCTGGATAAAGCCCAGGTACATTAATCAAACTATAACAAACCATTTTCAACGTTACTGTTCAGTACAGTACAATACCAAATTGATACGAAAGAGTTGCACTTATCTTGCTCTAGTACCCTGGCATCAGTACAGGACTGGAATGTATTTACCCAGTGTATTTACTGCCTTTTTCCTTACTTTTACAGGCTTCACTATCCAAGAGGCAAGAAACTCTGAATTGAGGTCACTTTGTTCTTGATTAGAGTGGAGGGGGGTGGGGGGGGGCATGGAAAGCATACTCCTGCACCACAGACTAAGTTTGTCTTTGCTTCTGGGTCTCAAGTGTTCATTACATGTGGAGGAATGGATCACTGTTTCCCTCTGCACAGAGTGAAGCTTGTTTAGAGGGAAAGCCAAGAGACAAGGGACACATGTAGAGCTGTGAGGCAGAGCAGGCTGCAAGACCAGACACCCTCAAGGAACCATGGCACTGATTTTGCCATTTTCTCCAGCACTGTTAGAAAGGGGTGCAGAATTGAAGTTTACATTGGCTCAATACCAGGAGATGCTGCTTTGCTGATCTAGTCACCGGGTGTTCAGAAGAGCACAGAACCTGACTTGACATTTGTTTTACATACAGAAACTTTATGCAGGTTTTAATAGGCTGAAACAGATATTGAGGAGATCTAAAGGACCTTTCAGGTCCTGGTATATTAAAGCAGGCTTTTCTAGCTAGGACAACAAATACCACACGAAACAGTGTGGAGGTCTTACACTTGCCCTAGCAGACAAGGTAAAGGATTGCTTAATTACAGGGTAACCAAATATTTCCTGTCAAAAACAGTTCCTACGGTATGTCTGTCTATCTAACTCAAAATGTGCAGTTTGAAAATCAAGAGATTAGCTTCGCTCTTACAATACTTCTGGTAGATGCAGAGGTGAGCTGCTCTACCAGCTCTAAGACCAATGAGAGTTGGCCTTGCCCAGACCTGCAGACACATCCTCAGATCCTATTGCAGGCATCCTGCAGGACATTTCAGAGGGTGGGGGTTGAAGTTGAGCTATGAGATTCCTCTGACCCTTCTTCTCAAACCCCAGGCAGAAGGGGTAAGGGATCACAACAGGCAAAGGTTCAGTCTCTCTGTTCCTCTATAGGGAATACAACAGCCACATCCTTACCCTCTGCCCAGCACACCTGCACAGGAGCCTGAAAGAGCTTGCCTCAAGTCCTTGCCATGAAGTTTTATTTCCAGCTCAAGTGCCTCCCAGCTGTTCAGAATGAAGCAGAGCTAGACTGCACATCCCCTCACAGCACAGGTAAGCGCAGACAAGGTTACAGAAAACTCAGTTACACAACTTCCACGTGAACTTGGGTCTGGTCCAAAACCCAGTGGCTTGTCCTTGTGAGGTTTCATATAATCACTGGCGAAATACAAAGAATGTATTTCATGCATTGCCATTATCTCTCTTGTACATCAGAAACGCAGGAGATGCAATCACTCAGGAAACCTGGTGCAAACTTCAAGTAGATTTATGTTAAAAATTAATACAGTAAATGCCCAATCCAATTACTAATAAACTCCTGGCACTGTAGCCATAAAGTCAGGGGCTGCCCATAGTGAGAGCTCTTTTGAAATGGACTGTTGCATGATCTCTCCCTGATTTCTGGAAAGAACTACTCTGAAATTAACGAGGAGTCTGGCCAAGACTGTGACAAGAAGCATTTTCAGGAATTTCCCAGGGTTTTTAAGCTGAGGCACTGCAAGCATGAAATACAGGTAGCAGTGAAGAAATTGTGAAAGTGCATTCTCGGTGCTAGGGAATAGCACACAGATAAACTGTGCAATCCATGCTGTTTATTAGCTTTATTATTTTGCAAGCCCTCCCTTCATATTGTGCAAGCTTATGTCACTTAAGGCATTACAGCTTCTGATACTATAGAACGCGCTTCTATAAAAGCCAGTTTAACTACAGTTTTTTCCTCAGGCATTTTGTTGCCCTTCAGAAACAAGCAAGTCTCTGCAGTTAAGAGTAATTCTGGTCTGTCTCCATGGACTGCCTCAGGTACACAGGGAATAGCATGCAGAATGTGGGATTTACAAGTCTGGAAGGAAGGGTTATCTGTTTTTATATGCGATATATATTGCAGTCATTATCTCTGTTTTATTGAGTTTACCACTTCTTGATTGTTTCTGGATATTTCTACCACCTTAAGATACAAAAGCCTGCAGAGGTACTGAAACAGGCCACAGCAGGCAAAGGTTTCTTGTGTCCCTGACTGCAGTTTTCTGAGCACATAGGTGATCTCTTGGCTCTCTAGAAAATCTGAACACGCTGGGCCTTCTCCATCACTTTCTTTTGCCACATGGTGGCCCTGCAAATAGTCTGGAGCCTCCAGCTACCAGCCAGGCCAGAGAGCTTTCCCTATTTAAGCCTCACTAAAAGAAGATAAAAATGTTTAAGTGAACAACAAAGGTCCTAAAGCACAAAAATGAATTTTGGCATGAACTGAACAATTTTGCTGAACCAATACCTTCTACAGGATGTGCATTTAGGTACACAATAAGGTACCCCAGAAGCATAACCTCAAGCAATAAGGTGAACGTTCAAAGCTCAATGAAACTGGCAAGTTTTTCCACTAGTTTGCAGACTAACTAGTACAGTTGGATTGGATCCTAGCATAAAATGTTTTAACAATTTAATTAAAGAGGAAGGCTATTTGTTTAGTCTGCAAAAGCTCACTAGTAGGCAGGACTGAAGGATCAATAACAAATGCTAGAGCACACTCACGTGCTCTAATAACACCCATTAATTTTAATAAGTAATCATTTGAGACCGAAGAGTAGTTACACTTCCAGTTTTAAATTAGGCAATTTGAAATTTTCTTCACTAGGTGTCAGAGTAATTTGTTTTATATAAAAGCCCGAGAGGCAGGAGTGAAGATAGATTTGTTCACTGTGTAAATGATGGGGGTTTATTTTTTAAGTTTCTAAGCCAATCTGTTTTTTGCAAAACCATTTACAATTGACTATTAATGTGCATACTCAAAAAGCTATTAATGAAAGCAACGTAATTTCTTCTTCTCCAGCACCCTATGAGTACTTAATTCAGTGTGTTGAATAAACTGAATGTTGGGGTGATTTATGAATACAGAGAATACATTTTCTTTTTTTTATTTAGCTACCATTAAACTGAGTTTATGGCCAATGAGTTTAAATGAAAATGACAACAACTGTATTTAAATTTTATCCACGTGTTGAATTAAATGAATATTGAATTTTATAGGATGTGTTAGTACAGTTAAAGTATCTATGAACAAATAGTGAAGTATGGGTATTTCTTCTTTACTTGAGTGGTTTTATTATGCCATCTCATTTTCCCCCACTGCTTTATATAAAAAACAATGCTTTTTTAACATGTAAGATAAAGAGTAGGAACATGAAAACATAGGTTACATTAATGCACGTTCTTTCTAAAGGAAGGAAATTTATTTCCTTGTAGATATCTGTACTGATGGAGCAGGAAGAGTTAAAACGCAAGCTTCATGCTAATACACAGAAAAGCTAACTTCATTACTTACACCAGCATAAGTGAGACCACAATCTCATTCTCAATTCAAAAGTGTGGATGAAAGGCTGATTCTCAGGTTGTGCTGTGTTTTCTCCTTTTGGCAAAGACTACTAAAGCACTTACAGAGAAAAAATGCTTTCAGGAAGGCTGGACAAATGACTATTCAATTATTTATATGTTAGAGCCATTTTGCTGAGAGTTCAGTGAGGAAGGCGAGGATTCCTCAAGATACTGATACTTACAAAAACAGGCCCATCTCTGGGATTTGACATAATGGGATGCTGCTAGTAAGTACGCATGCAGATGTTCAAAACATGCTCAAGTATTTCCTTCGGTTTCCTCCCAGAAGAGACCTGGATATACCTGTAAATTATTTTCCTTACTTGTTTCTTGCAAAAGAACAAAAAGAAGGAATTATCACAGATACCAGCAAGGTGAGATACCAAACTGTCTTCTTCCCTAAGTCTTATTTGTAGCCTAGAGTTTTAAATTATGCTACAGGTATATCTAGAGACCTACAGACCTCTTTCCTTTAACAGCAGATTAAATTTTAAATATGTGTATTCTGATATGGATGCCTATATTACTTTAAATGAAAAACAAGATGAGCTCATTGATCCCCTCATTGGTATGAAGCTCATTGCTTTGTTGGAAAGACTGTGTTCACACAATACAATACCCATAATTATTTATCTTGGAATTGACTCATAAGCTTAAAGGTGAAATACCATCCATGCAGATGAATCCTAAACAATTAATGTTTATTTTTGGCCATCGTGTCAGTTTTAGTTAAGCTTTCCCTAGATGCAAAGTTCATATTCTGTGGGAGATATACTCTTAGCATTCTCTGTTAACTATCTGAACTGGTTACATTTGATCCATATTTTTCAGTCTCTGTAAAACCTTAACATCCAAAGACATACATAAACCAAAAACGTAGGGGCAAAGATCATGGAAAAACAAAGTATTTTCTATTTGATGTATGAACACATAGCATCTGTTTTTGAGACGCTGATAAACGAAGGTTACAACAAAGACTTGATATAAAAATTATTAGGTAGTTCTCTTTGGAGTTACAAAGATTCCTTAAAACTGGGACATCTTTCTCTATTGCATTTGTACAGCACTTTGCAAAACACTGTACAAAAATAGTACTGCTTTAAGCCTAGTGAGTGAAAGACAGCTCTTCCAAAGAAAAACATTAAAGCAACACAGTGCACGATTAAATGCTCATGTTAAAGACTGAACATAAAGATGGAGACACACAAGCCACCCAGAAAAGAACAAGCCAGATATTGTTCCTTTCACTCGGGTTACATTTAAATACCAGTTTTCAACTGTTGCAAGTGAAGCTATTTCAAATAATTCACATATTATTTCTCAGGAAGTGTTACAGAAATGTTCTTTTCTGTACTTTCTTCTGTTCTGAAGACAGTCAAACATCCAGCTCAGCGATTAAAAGGTAGAAAATGACTAGCCCTAGCTCGG
The DNA here is from genome assembly GCF_034315485.1 of Pezoporus occidentalis. Classification (NCBI taxonomy): domain Eukaryota; kingdom Metazoa; phylum Chordata; class Aves; order Psittaciformes; family Psittacidae; genus Pezoporus; species Pezoporus occidentalis. Next base: position 2,556,054 of record NW_026915769.1, read on the forward strand.
TTGCACAAAACTATTTCTTTGAAACAGCTCTTTAAAATGCCTCATCCAGCTGAAAGTTACTTGGAGTACAACAGGGAATTTGTGTGTCAGGGAAATTTGAGGACAGACATATAAGAAAAACAGTCTGGGTGCAGACAAAGTATGAGTGGTACTAGGTCCTCCTTCCTCCACAGTTAACTTGTGACACAGGTGAGCTGCTGGACAGTGGAGAAGTCCTTCTCCTCTGAGATGAGAATCACAATATATTCTGCCCTCAAACAGTTCAGAACAGGTCTCTGCAGGACAATTACTTCCAGCCCCAACAAGAAAATGCTCCCAAGGAACACATAAACCAGGACATTCTGACTGCTGCTTACAGTAAGTCACATTGCCTGAAGCCTTATTTTATTTTAGAATACGTTTTACTACTTTTTACTGCTGTCTTTCACGGCTAATGAATAACCAAGCCATTAATTCTGCTTCATCTGCCATTGTCCATACTATTTGATGGCAAACTCCAGTTGAGCTTGTTTCCTGGTAGGTGGCCATAAATTGTCTTGTGATGATTTGTATCAGCTATCATGCAAGGGTAAAACATAGACGCAAAGTTGACATATTAAGTCACCTCTAATGTACTGATGACATTATCCAAATATTTAATAAAGCTAAGTAGACTGGTAAAGCCTGGTCAATTCCCTTATAACTTCCCTTCCTTCTGTTCTCTACAGTGTACATATATAATCATCTGCCCATAGATGATGCATACACGACCCCAGCACAACCTTTGCCACATTACCTTTGTAAAATGTATTAGAGCCCCTTCCTCGCTGTGAGACCTCCTGTGTCACTGCTGAACAGTAAGAGAAGCAATGTACCCTTGGGCAGTGAAAAGCAGCTGCCAGAGCACACTGGTCCGAGTCAAGAACAGTGTCTTCTCCCAGAAACAGCCTCCTTGATCTCCATACAGAGCACAACAGAAGAGAGGATTAAAAATAATTGCACAGGTATCATTTGGTAGCAGGCTAGGCCTTCACACACGTAGTTACCCTAGCTCTTGGCTTTCCTACAGAACCAGCTAGACCTGGGCCTGAAGGCTGGGTAACAGTGCTAATATTTCAACCCAGTGCAGTCTCAGGTACAAAGACTGTATGGGCCAAATAGGCCACTACACAGAGAAATGTTCCAAAACTCACATGGGCACCTATAGCAAGTAGGAGGAAAGCATCTGTCAGTTTGTCTAGAATAACAAACCCTGTTACACCTATTCTGCATCAGAAACAAAACACAGTTTGGGGGTCTAAACTCACAGTCTCTGACTGAGCAATTTCATCAACTGTACCAGATCAAACCACTAAATCACTAGCAATCAGGATTCAATTCATCCTTACTCTCTCCAACAGTAGAGAGGGGGGAAATATTAAACTAGGTGAATTAATCTGACTGGGTTCAACTATTCCTATATTTTGCTTTCTTTGAGAAACACGTTTAAGAACATGAAGAATGGTGGCTGGCATATGCAAACACAAATGTTCACAACAGCCTTCAGTTGCAAACTGAGAGCAGTGATTTGTCACCAAGGTGTTTGACAGTAAGCAGTTTAATTTTGTCGCTAGAAAATTCAACCTGTAACGGCATTAACAATTAAAAGAGAAATCTTTAGCCTTTTAAATGTCATAGGAGTGTTTGAGGAGTAAATTATTATGAAATATAGACCTCCAGAAGGTTAAATGATTCTGGAAACAATGTTTGCTTCTCATGGAAACCTACTTAAAGCAGAAATCAAATTAAACAAACTTCCTCTGATAATATAAAGCTGAAGAACTGCACGGTGAATTTTATATACATAACCTTTTTTCCTTAGTGAGCATGCTGCATTTACACTGTAAAGCCTCAGTTAATCATATAGCACATATCAAAGAACAACTGCAGTGTCCTCTGCAAACATATAGACATTGGACAGTCCTGAGGGCACAGACTTAAGGAATGGTAACCAGCAGCTTCAAACCAGGTCCCAGTAGTTGGGCTCATGAATGTAGCTGACTTTTCACTAAACATGATCTTTGTGAAGAGTACAGGCATGAGACAACTATTTAGGCATTATCCTGAATCAATTTATAGTGTGAATTCAGAAAGCCAACCATATCCTGGGCTGCATCAAAAGGAGTGTGACCAGCAGGTCGAAGGAGGTGATCTTACCCCTTTACTCTGCTCTTGTGAGACCTCACCTGGAGTATTGTGTGCAGTTCTGGTGTCCTCAACATAAAAAGGACATGGAACTGTTGGAACAAGTCCAGAGGAGGGCCACAGGGATGATCAGGGGACTGGAGCACCTCCGTATGAAGACAGGCTGAGGAAGTTGGGGCTGTTCAGCCTGGAGAAGAGAAGGCTGTGTGGAGACCTCATAGCAGCCTTCCAGTATCTAAAGGGAGCCTATAGGGATGCTGGGGAGGAACTCTTCATTAGGGACTGTAGTGACAGGACAAGGGGTAACGGGTTAAAACTTAAACAGGGGAAGTTTAGATTGGATATAGGGATGAAATTATTTCCTGTAAGGGTGGTGAGGAACTGGAATGTGTTGCCCAGGGAGATTGTGAATGCTCTATCCCTTGAAGTGTTCAAGATCAGGTTGGGCGAGGCCTTGGGTGACATGGTTTAGTGTGAGTTGTCCCTGGCCATGGCAGGGGGGTTAGAACTAGATGCTCTTAAGGTCCTTTCCAACCCTAACTATTCTATGATTCTATGATTCACAGGCAACAAGTCCATCTACTGCTCTGTGTACCTCTACCACTTATATGTCTCTGTTCCTGCCCTCAAGCAAGCAGAGATCTGAAGGCAGCTTATTTTTGCAAATTACTAGAGCCCTAACTCTACTTCCCCTATCTACTGTCATTTATTTGCAGCCTGTCAAATTCAATCCACATTTGTCTAAGATCCATTTTGCAACAGTGCTGAAGTCTTTTATTATTTCTTCCAGGGCACAACGGAGAAGCATTTTCATGCAATGTAGCTTTTTATTTCCAATATCCAAAGGGGGCTTACAAGGGTGCTAAAGATGGACTCTTTGTCAGGGACTGCAGCAACAGGACAAGGGATGATGGGTTCAAACTTAAACAGGGGAAATTCAGGTTAGACATAGGGAAGTAGTTTTTTACTGTGAGGGTGCTGAGGCACTGAAACAGGTTGCCCAAAGAAGTGGTAAGTGCTCCATCCCTGGCAGTGTTCAAGGCCAGGCTGGACATAGCCTTGGGCAACATGATCTAGTGCGAGGCATCCCTGCCCATGACAGGGGGGTTGGAGCTTGATGAGCTAAAGATCCTTTCCAACCCTAATTATTCTATGACTCTATGATTTATACTGATGCACATGAGTACTGCTAAGAGTAAATGATACAATGATACAAGTTCTTTAAGCAGAAGGAGTCTAATACAGCTTAGCAAAATATGAACTCCAGGCTATAAGGCGGAGATACAGATGAATACTTTTCTTCCTCCAGCATTTCTGTGACTATTACCCTAGACATCAAATCCTGATATTTTGGAAAGCACAGTTAAAAACTTGTAACGCATTTCAGAATGAACAAAAATGCCACAATTTTCAACAATTTTATTATTTCCTTAAACCCTCTGCCCAATTGTACGTTACTAAATTTTCATGCATCTTATCACCTCTATGAGGAGGTTGAAGGACCATTTCCTTCCATCAGAAACTCCTGGGATGTACAGATACCATTTTCCTTTTATTCCGTACTCAGTCAGGAGCAGTACCAAGGAGGAAGAAACACTAATTTCCTTTAAACCTTTAAGCCATATTGTACTCCTCATACCTTTAGTAGGGGAACTCTCTGACTGAACAAGAGTTTTACTTAAACACACTAGGTGCTAAATTCTGATGTCTCCAGGAAAATATCCTTTATTTCCTAGAGTAGGACATTTATGCTCATACTATTTTAGAAAAGCTTATTCAAGGAGAAACAGCAAGAGCGTGGGGAAGACATTTAACATAGTACTGCTTTTTGCAATTAAATATTGTGAATATCCTTCAGCTAAATGCCTTTTTTCAGTTACTTAGCCATGTGGGATGGTGAAAGCAATAGCAATTCGTAAACAGCAAGCGTGAAAAAAGAATAAAAAATAAGAAAAAAATCATTTTACAATAGGAGAAGTTTTACAGATTAAACATGACTCCTTATTGAGTTTTTCCTACTTGTATTTTATATTGGACACAGAGTAACAGTGGTCTTGGGAATGAACTACTCATTGTTATTAACAACTTAACTGTGAGTTTAAATGGCATATCTGCAATGAATTATTCAAGAGCTTTATGAATTAACTACTGAACTTTTCATGTTTTACCACAGTACTGTTCCACATTGGACCCCCCAGTCAGCTAAACAAAGTGAAATATTACTAGTTAAAGTTTAGCTATTATGTCAAAATTGTTTTTGATAAGAATATGAAATACTAGCTTACTGAAAGCATGGTGTCAGGTCAGACAAATAAAGGCTAGAGAAGCAAAACTCCCAAGAACTGAAGTGTGAATATTACTCTACGGAAATGCACTAAACCAATGGGGAAAAAAGAACTGTTGCACTGGAAATGAAAGAAAAAAAAATTAAATGCATTATGCCAAGAAGTTTCTTTCTAGCTAAAAATCCCATTCAACTTGCTCTCAAAAACATGTATGAAACAGCCATCAGCTTCTTCAAATGGGAAGAAACTACATTTTTCAGGAAACAATTATGCCATAAATAATCACAGATGCATTTGAGTATATTTATCAACTTTCATGAGTCAAATTAAAATGTAGCAACAGTTCATTTTAGTGAGGGCGATATGCACTGGTATGTTTTCCTATAGTTTTTCTGTGAACACGCATTACTAGCAAATATCAGTTAGAGAGCAGCTACTATAATTTTCTTACAGGTGGTATTCCACCTGGGAAAGGCATTTCTAACATGCTGCTCACTGGAGAGAGCAGCAGTTTGAAGGTGCCTCTATTACCTTGCTGGTAACGGGTTTACCCATCTAATTCTGAAGTCATGTTCTTTCACTAATGCCTAGTCACTAACTCTTGGAGAAAGAAGTTGGGTTTCAGTCTTGCCCCATTCAGTGTTTGGTCTGAGGTTGGAAAGTATTCCTTTCAATATGTAAATTCTTACTTTAAGTAAAAATTATAATGGTTGCTCCTAGATCTATTAAGTCCACTGTGCCACAGTACCTCATGTACTTTAAGACCTGTGTGAGTTTTGACAGGAAATCCAGGCCCAAGGAAAAGGTAATTATAACTCAATCCCAGTAGGTACCCTCCTTATGCACAGTACTTTTCCCCCACAACCTCCCCTCAAAGAGATGCCACACTAATGAATGAGCAAAAGGAGGTAAACAAATTGAGTTTTTTTATGTTAAAGTGGAGCTATGTACATGAAGAGCTTGTAAAAATTAGAGTGCTACACAATATTTACTGAAATGTTAAAGAACTTTCATTAGTTAGCAAGGAGGGGGGATTTTTTTTTAACCAATTCACGTTCCCCAACTCTGGAATTAAATGGCTTGGACTATTTAATTTCAAACTGCTCTACTTTTTAGCATATAGACTAAAATGTCCTTCATTTTAAATATGAGTCCTGTAAAAGAGTCAAGAAGCAACGGAAAAGAGATGAAAGATGATTTGTTTAAAAAAAATGAGATTGAAAAAGTTAGCTTTTAGCAAGCTAAGACCATTGTTCTAGGCTGTCTGTGTTTCAACAGCTTTGCTCTATGTTGTTATATAATATGAGAAAATGTAATTCAGAGGAACACCCAGCATCACTATAGTTAAAAGTTCATTAATTTCTGAAGAATGATCCTGCTTAATTGAGCCAGGCTATACTACTGATGTCATTTATATGCAACTTGCAATACCAGGACCAAAATTATCTGCTACCATACTTGTTCATAAAGGATGCAGTATTTAAGTAATAAAATCATGTATACACAAATCAAGTGACTGTTCATGGCTTAACAGATACACATCTCCTGCTAATACCCATAAAAGCCTCATTTGATTGATGAAAGAGTCAGTCTAAAAGACACAGCTGAGTGTCTGAGCAAAAAAGCTGAGTGCCACATTTGCTTCACATTTCTTCAGATACAGCCTGCTATTCTAACTTTTATTATGTAGCATACAAGGATTCACTTTCTATATTGATGGGCAGGATTCTTTCCTCCCTAAGTTGGTAAGATGACATTTGAGGTCTGATTTAATGGTTTAGAGCTAGCACATGCACATACGCATAGGAAGCAAAAGATAAAAATGTTGAGGATATGAAAAAAGTCAAAAATGAGAGCAAGATACACTAATGACCACATTAAGGCTCTTCGTGGATTTTCCCTCCCAACCCTGCTAGAATTAGAGTGCAAATACAAGCTCCATTTGTCCTGAGTAAAAATAATAAATGGAAAAATAGCCCAGTGCCAAGACCAAGTTTCAGAGCTAGATTAATGTAGTGATCCAAAGCTCATATTCTTTTGGAAGACATAAAGACATCACTGTAGATGGAAAATGTCTCTGTAGAAGAGATGTGGAAGGGAAATCCTACCTTCATGAAGCATTCACCATGAAAGCAGATGTGATTTTGCTTAAGAAATGTCCTATTTAAAGCAGAGGGAAGAGGATGTGGAATGTCTCCTCAGAGCTGAGCTTGTTAAGTTGTTATAAACAGAATTAGGTTCAGTGACTCCATAGTCACAGAAGAGCATATTCTCATGACTTGCAAGATTCCCCAAACTGGTTTTTCTGTAGAAAGCGAGAATTCTAGAAATTACAATGTTAAAAGGAATAGCATTTTTAAAGGCATGTGAGCAATAGCATCATTTCCCATCACAATGGGTTTGTGGAGCATTACACAGGCTAAGAAAGGCAACCCAAGTAACAAGAAAAAAGTTTCAACATCTCCAGAACTAAATTAATAATTTTAAGAGATAAACTTGGATGTATAATTTCTATTTTCATGCTGTTAGGAGATATAAAAAAATCTCTGGATAACCAACCATACCTCTGCAGGCCAGGCCTGAACTATTGACGCCTGAAATCAGTGGAATGAGCTTTATCTGCCTCAAATCCTGAACACTCAAGTAAACCAGTCATTTTTTTCTCTAAAAGGAATTTGCATGCTGGAATTATGGTGAGTTTGTGATTTTAATCCCCGGCAGCCGCCCACCGAGCCCCAGGAGGATGCAGGAGACCACGCAGCATTTCCCAGCAAGGCAGAGGAGGAAGAGCTGGACTCAGGAAAAGAGAAGCTGGCAGTGGGAGAGCCGGCAAGCACAGCAGCTACACCAGCCCCAGTGACAAGTACAGCAGCTACGCCAGCCCCAGTGACAAGTACGGCAGCTACACCAGCCCCAGTGACAAGCACAGCAGCATCAACTGAGAGTTCTGAAGGTTTTGAATGGCCTTTGGGTGTCCTTGGGACCTGCCTGCTGATTGTGATGGGGATCAGCATGTTGGCACACACACAGGCTGTGTTCTACCCACAACCATTCTGTCTGATCTCAAAAGTTAAGCAGAGTCTGGTTTGGGTCTTGTCTGGGGTTAGACGACAATACAGGGTGACCAAGAGGTTTTCCCCAGGGCTGGACAGCCGGGAGTGGCAGGGTGTGTGTGACAGTATGGGCAAAATCTAGTCCACTGGGCCCCTCCAGTGCTTTGGAAGCGGAGATGGAAGGCAGCTGCATGGAGTCCCCACCAACAAGCTGCAGAAACTGCTTAAGGGGACAGTGAATTATTTTAAGCCTGGTGGGCCCATGGCACTTCAGGCCATCAGAGCAGAGATGCAACATAGAGATGGCCTCATGAAACTTAGCAATGGACACTGTTGCCCAGGATATTCACGAGTGTGAACACTGCACACAGTCTCTCCTGCTCTGGAAGACTGTTACAAGAGATGGAGCCTGACATCATGGACCAGATGGACTCAGCAGGGACTGGTCCATGCACTAAGATAAGAGTGCACTGAGATAAGAGTGATGGTATATTGAAAAGATCTGAGCATGACGTGAATGGTATGGAATAAGGGGTGGATAATGTCCTGGGTTCAGCAGTAGCAGTCATTTTTCTCCTTCTTGGTAGCTGGTGCAGTGCAGTGTTTTGACTTTCAGCTTGGGAACAGGCTGATAGGTGATGTTTTGGTTTGGCCAAGGACTTTGTGAGCCTCATGCTCTGCCAGGGAGGAGGGGAAGCCAGGAGGAAGCAGAGACAGGACACCTGACCCAAACTGAACAAAGAGGTATTCCATACCACAGCACGTCATGCCCAGGATGTGACTGGGAGTTAGCCGGAAGCAGACTGCAGGGTTGGAGGAGGTAATCTGGGTACCCTAGTCGGCTGGTGGTGAGATGATGTATTCTCTTCCCTTGTTATTTCCTTTATCATTATCATCATTGGTGGTAGCAGTAGTGATTTGTGTTATACCTTAGTTACTAAACTGTTCTTATCTCAACCCGTGGGAGTTGCATTCTTTTCAATTCTCCTCTCCGTCCCTCCGGGAGCAGGGGGAGGGCAAGAAAGGGGGGGAAGTGAGCGAACGAATTACCTGACTGGTAATGACATCTGATTAACAAGAAATCTTAAAAGAAAAGCAGTATCAAAAAGGCTCTAAACTAGCAACACTATAATAAAATGAGAAGCAATTTGAAATACAAATTTCTTCAGAATTATTACTCAGACCACCTTTAAAAATGTACAGAGAACTGAAAATCTAAGTATCTAGCAAGATTAAGGAATCTTAGAAGACTTAGCATTAGGTCTAGAAAGATAGTTCTCCCCTCAACAAGATGTTTGTACATTAACATTAAAATAAAGATATTTAGCAGCAGCTGCTAATAATCCACCCTAGTGATGGATATCTGAGCTTGCTTTAAGTACTTTTAGGAATCTCACATCCTAACAGCTGTGTCTTTTTGGTTTGTAATTTGTTTTTGTGGTGTTTTTCCATTTGTTTAAGTTTGCAGTGGCTGTTTTTTAAAAAGTTCTCTGCAGACACCAAAAACAAAAAAAAATTCCTTATCCCTCCCTTTCAGGCAAGAGGAAGGAAAAAAGTTTCACTATCCCTACTATCCCTTCCCTTCTTCTCCCCCTCTCCTCCATTCCCCATTTCATTTCTAAGTCCATGTTCATGGTCACAGGTTTGGTGCACAGACTTCAACCCCACATTAGAGCATGTGGAGCCCCTGCAGACCACCACCCCTGGCTGCTTTCTTCACATCCAGGGAGGAGGAACAATCAGGAGCAGAACCTATCAGTGCCAGGAAATTCGTTGTGTGAGCATCAAGAGGAACAAGGCTTCAAAGCAATTTAAACTAAGTGCTCTGTGTCCAAATCTGACATTTGTTTTTATTACTGTCACTTGGTCTCTGATAAAGGGCAGCAATAGATTGGAAATGGCACTGTCAGCACCATGGTAGCTTTTTTTTTTTTCAGAAGTGATAGCAATATGGGACAACATCAAGAAAGAATTTTAATTCTGTATCAATTGAAAGAATTAAGAATTGCATGTCAAGCTACCTGGGAAAGAAGAAACTGGTAGACATACAACTCAGAGAACGGGAAGCAATACTAGAAAGGGAGTGTCTTTATATCATAAAGGTCATAAGCTTCAGACAACTTCATTTACAGTCACTGTGCTTTCACACAGTCTTTAAAGCCATTGTACTGTGTTTTATTTGGCTTTTAAGGGAAGAGTTTCTTCATGCAGTCCTATTCAATTACATTGATGTTGCATTTGTTTTGAATAGTAACCAGCTATATGAGGCCAGCTGTAGACATATGTTAAAGATATCCACTTCATTTTTTTTTATCATCTCCAACTACATTAAAGACCATCCTTTGCTTTGCCAGAATAAACTTATTACAGTCACTTTGTTCAGGTTAAAAACAAACATAGACAAGATTAATAAAAATCATACTTATCAGAATAGCTCTAGATTTAGTGAATCTAGAGATTTAGTGAATTTAGAGAGTCTATCACTCTCTCCCCCCCATCTTCTGCCCCAATGAGAGCATCAATATGACAATAAAGTTGAGATTAATCACCATGAGATCTGATACAACCATGGGCCAAGTGCTGTGGAGAAATCTTTTCTGCCAGAAACTCCAACTGTGCAACTTTCTTTCCAGTAAGACATAATATAATTTGGACTTTTGAATAATTACTTGCCTGAACCATGTTTTATGAATGCCCATATACAGTGTCACAACACAATAGAAAGGATCTAAAACATGGTATAAAACAACTTTCATTAAGTTATTCTTCAGTTTTTTGCTCGTAGGAATGTGGTCCAATACAGGCCAAATACAGCAAAGACTTATCACCTCCTTTTAAGCACCAGGATCCTAACTATTTTGTTATACTTTTCCACTGGGCACATTTAATCACTGACAGCACTATTTAATATCCACTTTAAAGTTTTGTTAATTAGAGCATCTCTTAAGAGGTATAACCACCACTTGGGTGCTGTGAATAGCAAAGTACTTTACAGATAATACTTCTCAGGGCATACCTTCAAGTAACTCTTACCAAATTCTAAGCTTTTGATTTCATGCTGCATGACCACATTTGCAGGTAGTCGGTGTCAACTTTCAGATTACACATTAATTTGGAATTTAAATGATTTTAAATTGTCTGAAAGACCTTAGTTACTTACAGCTAGTAGGTTCCCCTCCTTGCTGAATACACCTAGAAAACAATTTTTGTTATAATGGTTATGGGATCATTAGACGAACAGTTGCTGCTTTGTTTAGAGCTAATTAAAGTGGGTTTGAATGTGATTTCCAAGGAAAGTAGAGCTTAAAGGCAACAGTGTAGGATTTGTAAGAAAAAAGAAGTTTGATCAGATTGTGATGACCACATAGTCACAAACCTGCCAACGATGACATCTTATGTTTGTAACATTTGAGACTGTTGTGTAAGCTCTGCAATAATATACAGGATTAAATTGTAAAATTTTATTCCCATTATGCTATCATAAATGTTAAGAGAGGAGCTGTATTGTGGCTGCACGTCTAGAACTCATATTTTGCCTAGAATCATTTTACTTCACTGTTTACAATTCACAGCAAGGTTTAGCTGATATATGATATTATATTCAATCTTAAGAAATAGGCTCTTTGAAACACACAGAAAGCTACCCTGAAAACAAAGCAAGCTGATTCCCAAACAGCAATATTTTCGAGCCCCACTGTGAAGTAAGTGTGAAATCAATGGTATTATTGTGTCCTAACCAGTTTAAGCAGTGTTCTTCATCATCTTGGGTATCAGGAACATAAAAAATAATTTATTAAAGGCTAGAATTACTGTAGTTGGGCATTTCTGTTGCTGTAAAAACATGTTTATCTTCAGCTCCACAATTAAAACCCAGGTTTTAGATGGTTTGTGAATGTTAGTGTATCTTGAAAACACTTTACAGGTAAATCCTTTTCAGCATAACTCTGTGAGTGGAAATAATTACCTTTATTTAATGGAGGAACAAGCTGCAGCACAAAGACACAGTGACTCATCTGTCAGTTAAGTGCCTAGATACGATGGGGATGATACAAGAACAGAGAAAAGAGAACAGCCTGTCCAGAGCAGATCGCATCATTTGCAGCTAGTTTTCAGTACATTAATCTCATCTCCTTTCTATATTTAATCTTTCATATATTTGTTCTGTTAACCATTTTCCATGCCTATTCTACAAATGCTACTCAGTCACTTCCCATAAATGTGCATCTTCCATCTGCTTCCCTCCCTTATATATGACACTCAGTTCCTCGTTATCCAAATATGTCTTATACTGGTGGGGCCTGAAATCTGCAAACGTTTCCAGCTCCCTCATTTGCTCTGAGCTTCCATTCTCAGTGGGTCCACGCAGTCAGGCTCCTTTTCATTTCCAGTAGCTCTTAGAAAACCAGTTGAAGAGAGCTATACATTGAAAAGGGACTCTGCAGTTTCTTTGCTCCTGAAGGATGTCTATTTTCTGCTAAGCCTATAGGACACAAACCTGAAGCAGAGTTCTGTTCTTCATCTGCTTGTATTGATTTCTCAAAGCTTTCACATATATTAGTGATCTTCAAAATACTTCTTTTGTGTAGTTAAGAATTCAACATTTTCTAAGTATTTTTTTTTCCCTTAGTCACTAAAAATTTAGACCAATTACACTCATAGCTCAAATTTTGCACTCAAATACCTGAAAGACAGCCTCTATCTAATGGTACAGAGTGGCACTGAGTACCATCAAAGAGACCTTCATATGCAAATACTCTGAAAAACAACCATTAATATTAATTTCTGCTTCCAAGTATGTATTTCACAGTCTAAATTTAGGAACTCAGGGAGATGAGACAAAGTCAGAAATCAGCTTGGAGAATGTACACCAAATCCCCTGTGGTTCATACTGCCTTACCAAGATCAATCTTGTTGCCACTTCTTCTACTTAAATATAGTAAAGATTGCTATGCTTATGTCAAAGATAGTTTCAAAGAGACTCAGGCAGATTCCCTTGCCAAAAAGGCAAGTCCATGAAGGGGAAAAAGTCCTTTTGTTCTAATGGATAATCAGAGATGAAGTTCCACATAATACGTACTTCCTACCTGAAATATATAGTAAATGACATTGAACTGCCTGCTACTACCCAGTTCCATATCTACTTAAATTCTATAAAAGCACTGTGACACCCAGAGAACACAGGGGTAAAGATATACTCAAAATATGTTAGTTCCTCCTCCTCTTCAGATGCCTTATATCTTTGTCTGCAAAGTACTGTGATACCAGTCAGATCACAACAGACCTGTTGGTTAGACTTACGGGATCCTTGTATCTTTTTTGAAGACTCTTCTTTCTAGATATTAAGTTCTTTAAAACTTAAAAAAAAAAATCAAAGATACTTTGATTTCTGTGAGGATAGTATGACCCCAATGTTTAACTAGCTGAGATGTTACTTTAATACATGGTTTCATCTAATAATTATTAGCTAGACCAACTTATTTTCTTTTGATAGAAGCCTGCACGCTTTCAGCACATATTTTTAGTCCTGTTTGACTTCAGAAAAACAGTATGCATATGAAATGTTAACGTTTTACAGGTGCTGGCTTTGTACAGTTCTTCCAAGGCACTGGGTCCAGCATTTCTTGGCAGAAGCCTACACAGATCTCTCTGTCCTTGTTCACAGGCCAGTTCCTAAAATATCGGTCATATTATAATCCAGACAAAGCAACAGACCAAACACTAGACTGAAAAGACTAGTGTCCTGTGCTGTATGGATACTTCTAGAAGTTAGCAAAGCAAAAGATACTCAGAACAGCTCATCATCTAGAAGACCACTGAAGACCAACATAAGCAGAAATAAATTAACTTGCTCTTAAGCTTTTATTTAATCTCAAAATGGTAGCAGCACCCACCATGATAGCAGAAAAAAGATCACTATGTAAAACAACCATAAATTCCTTCCAAGAAATATCTATTGCATCACCAGTGTATCACATCTCCTAGTTTTAAAATACTTCCCTGCAGCTCTACATTTCATTATATTGCAGTGAAGAAATCCCCTCCTGCAGTAACTGTAATGGTTATTAGTATGTTATTTGGGCAATTACTAACGTAATGGTGTCATGGTTCTTAAATCAGGCTTCTGAAACTATGAGCAATGCATAGCAATAACTCTTACATCCTCCCTCAGCACAATATCAGGTAGTTATAGAAAAATTCATGGAGATAAGTGGAAGTGAAATCACTTATGTATATTACAGTCACATACACAACTGATTTTAAAAGATTTACTTAATCATGAGTGTTTTTTTAGGGAACATGGACAAAATACTTGCTTTAGAAAATCCTTATAACCAGTAGCCATCAACTGGATTTTACTAAAACCAGGCGAATAGTCTTTTTTCCTATGGTTAGGAAGATTTGCCCTCTTATCCTAAAGCACCTATCCCAGACTGACCCCTGGTTTAGCGGAATCCATATACAGTTGGCTGACAAACTGCTCATTTTCAAGACCTGCAGTGACATATCCAGCCTCCAGTCCTAAAGCTAACTGGAAAACCCTGGATACTCTATTCTCCATCTCAATTTTTGCACATACATTCTTTGATCAATCCTTTTTAAATCCAGTTGCCAGCACTCTGCACTATTTTTGGTCAGTCACAGCTTCAATGTTTAGGTGCTTGTTTACACTACTTGCTGAAGGGGAGTTTGGGGATTATATCACTCACTAATAAGAAGACAGACCATTAAGCACAAGAAAGGATTCAATCCAAATAGCATCATGATTCAAGAATATTATTTTCTAGATGGCTGAGTTGTGCAAGACAATTTTCTTTCAGTATAAACTACCAGATTATTTCATCTACACACACACAAAAAGAGGCTAACACCCACACAGAAAGGGAAAATACCTTTTAAATCATAAATATTTTTTTCATACAGAGCTAACTTACATGTCACCAACTAAACACTTATTGCAGCATTAAATAGATGACTTACCTGCTTTTCTTTGACTCTCCCGTGAGGCCTGTGGAAGCTCATCATTCTCCACTGCATCCGCACATGCCAGTCCTGGCCAGGCCTGTCTGCCACTGACTCAGAGAATGAGCAGGAGGAAACACCACCCTCGAAGCTGGCACAATTCAATCTGCTCAGCTGACATGGCAGAAAGCCATGGAGAAGGGAATTTCTTTTTTTCTGCCATTACTGCAGTATTTCAACATGCTTTAAATTGTTTAAACACCTTACCTAGTGAGGGCAAGTACTAGATATACAGAGACACAAAGTAAAGCCTTTTTGAGGAAGAAGAACCTCGCAGTTGAGATGAGCTGTGACTTCAGGTAAGGAGCTGTTGAATTTTGCTCTACTGACTGGGTTCAACATCATTCTTGCAGACCTCTAAGATGTTTAGGACAAGCCAGAGATTCTCAGTACTGTATTCTACTTTCTGAGAAACTTACCTCCTACTACTAACATACTTCAACCTTGGCTCATGCCCTACCATAAATATATTAACAAGGGAACTACACAGCTTCACAGGAGGCAGTATGGGATGCAGATTTCATATTTAGCTGATCCTTTACAGCTGCACAGGGGCCACATCATTAATGCACCCCATGTTCTGGAGTTGTCTGGAGCTCAAAGCATAAAGCCATTTTCATAATGGCCATGCCTTAACTTTATACTCTGAAAAGTGCAGAAAACATAATGAATCCATACTGTGAGTTTGCTTGCTAATGCAGCTGCCAGAACAATGATTTTTCTCTTATTCATTTTCAGAGCCAGGTAGTTCAAACATCAGTTAGAACTACTTGCCATTGATTCTGGCCATCATCATTTTAGTGAGAAATTCAGCAGAGAAAAAGCATAACACATTTGCACCCTAGGCACAGAAATAATCTTGGATGCCCCAAGTACTTTAACTCTGTGCTTTCACAAGGAACTCCAGATCAAAAGTAGTGCTTTTGCCTTAAAAATCCTTTATGTAGGTTAGGCAGTGAATCTATTTAGACAGTAATTAACATTTGGGTATGTCCATATGCCATAAGATGAAGCTTCTAAAGCATTAAGTGAATCTTTTCCATCAACCATGACAAAGGTTTATTAGAATAATTGCGCCAGTTTACAAAGTTCATGCAGGATATAGTCATCACCTGCAAATACAACTCCCTTCAAAAACTGGGAAAACATTGATCTGATTTCCATGAAACACTGTAAGGTGACATAGAAGAGGTACCGATTTCCTCTTGCCCACAGCTTGCCCATCCTCCTTTTCAGCATGCTGAGGAAAATCAACTTCCTGGCTGACACCATGGTATATGTCTGAGGACTGGAAGTTCTCATTTGCATTTGCCTATGCATTCATTTTGTTGTCAATCTAAATACTACTGGTCTTCCAGGTGTTAAAGCTCTATGTTGAATATTCTTTTATAAAATCTAACCTTCCGGCACTCTTATTTTTTTGTCAGCTCACAAATTTCTCACTTCCCATATCATAATTAGAGTTGTTTTCTGAAGAGTACATCTTTAATTAGCAGTAGTTCCTTAAATATATATAGTATGATTATTATGTGGATTAAAACCACAGCAGAAATCCTAGAGAAGTGTCACTTGCTTTCGCTGTCTTTTCAGAAATAATATTTGTCATTTGAGACCATGCAGACGGCTTCCTGACAGAGAAATCTAGATTAATTTACTAGTCAGGTTAAAAAAAAACAGATCTGTAACTGAACACCAGTAACGTTCCTGTATATCTCTTACAACTTTGATTATTTTTTTTTGGCATGTATTAAAGCTTTCAAGAAAAAACACTGGAATAACACCTCAAACCCTATTTTGTTTCAGTGCAAACTCCAAAATTCTGTCAAAAGGCTTCTCTTCAGCAACAAGCTTTAGCTAACAGTATCACACATTAAAGAATTGTTGAACTGAAAGGGAAAACATGCTGCCAAATATTGAAGTATAAGAAAATATTAGTGCCTTAACTAAGTGCCAAATTAATGATAAGCAATTTTTTATATCTACAAGAAGGACTATAAATAATATTACCTGTTATCAAGTCAGTTGTCATCATTGATGTGTCTGAGAAACAAGTAATAATGGGTTTCAAAGTGGCTGCCTACTGATCAACTTATTCCAAGCTCCATATACATTCAGATGAACTGCAGACCTGAATGAGCATCACTTAATCCAAAAGCAGATCCCCTTAGATGCTAGTTCTGTAGCACAGTCCAAAATAAAGTCTTTCTCCATCCTCTCGCTGCCAAAAGTGAGATGTCAGATGTCCTCTAAAGCCACCTGTCTCCAAGTCTCCTAAAGCAGCACTCCAACTCAAAATCAGATTAAATCAGTCTCAAATGCAGGCTGATAAAAATAATTTGGTAATCTGCCATCACCATATGAGTTCATAGGGTTTTTCTTTTCCTAAGTATGAGCACCCTGACTGTATCTCTTCTTAGAATGTCTGGAAAAGTTTATGTTTAGCACATAACCCCTTTCTATACAGGAATTAAGGAAGAGATTTATAAAGATTTTAAAATTCAGAATTGCAGCCTGCCAGGTTTTTTTCTTCACACAGTTCTGAGCCCAGTTGTGAATTTGTGGAGGTGGGTGTGTGGGGGAGTTGCAGGCTTCTTTCTCCTTCTTGCAATAGGAAAAGATAGGCAGCAGAAATGAATACCAGGTTTATTATATTAAGACAGACAGAAAGAGGAACTCTAACATGCATATCACCATGGAGCAAAGCAAGCAGAAGGTGATGTCTCTAAGGGAGAGTGTGCATCACAGTGATGTCATTCAACAGCCAATGGTTGTCTCAAACTACATGCAATTTTAAATACCATTGTTGATGATTATGAGATGTGCTTATTTTTGAAAACAAGAAGTGGGTCAGGGCTCATCAGCTCATGGATATTTTTGTGATCTATCCAATCAGGGATTCTGAAAACAGAAGAGCTTCTCCTGTGCATACAAAACAAAGGAGCATTTCAGGCATAAACCCTAAATATGCTTGATCACTGGCTGCACATAATGAACATAAATATCTAAGAGGCAGTTAAAAAGGTTACTATTTTTAAAAGCCTAAACAGGTGGTTGTGGAGCATGACAGATTTGTACCCTACCTTCACATTGTAACTCTTAGTTCAGTCTCGTATTTTCAAGATGACTAGAACCCTAGACTTCATGGCATCAGGTCAGACCTGAGCGTTTGACTACAAAATCTGTCATGTGTTTCTTTGATTTAGCAGATAAAGTTTTCTTGAGATCCAGCAGAAGAAGCTTATGCAAGACATATTCAGAGTATAGTTGTGGTGTAGTTTTTCCTTAAATTTTATTAATAGTAAAGAAAATTAGAGGTTGAAGTACCTTACCAAGGAACACAGTGCATCCTTCACTGCCCAACATCTTGAAGGCCAAAATATTTGGTTTTTTTTTACAGCACTATAGGTCTGAGGACAAGAGGAAGTGTCACAGGGGGTATGTGTTGCACTCCCGGAACACCAGCAGGATTTTGCCTTCTAAACCAAGAGGTGTTCTTTGGGTAGCAGGGCCGGTTAGTGAGAGATGAGATCTACTTACTAAAGTGAGACACAAGCATATTCGACAGGTTTACTAACTTAGTGAGGAAAGCTTTAAACTATGTTTACTGGTAATTGAAAACCAGAAACCAAAGAGAGGGAATAAGAAATTGAGGAAGTGGGGGTGGTGCCCACCCAACAGGATAACAAGGGAAGCTCTCGCTCTTCCTGCAGAAGTGATGCAGCCAGAGCATCATCTGAAGTGCTTGTACATGACTATGAAACACATGAAACAGAGGATTAATTGGCATGAACCTGCAGAGCTAAGATGTAACTAGAATGACACAAAACAGATGGAATAGCTCACGTAGCCCCATAATGGGTTTATATAGGCTCTTTAGGAAGAACAGGCTGGGAAGACAAGTGGTTGTGCTCAGCATAGTGAGCTAAGCATACTGCCACAGGTCAATATAATGAGATGCAAGCGGTCAAGAGGATTTATGGAACACAGAATCACAAAATGGTTAGGGTTGGAAGGCACCTTAAAGACCATGTAGGTCCAATCCCACTGCCACAGGCAGTGACAGCCCTCACTAGACTAGGCTGCTCAAAGCGCCATCCAGCCTGGCCCTGAACACTGCCAGGGATGGGGCAGTGTACTGGGTTCAGTAGTAGCAGTCATTTTTCTCAGTCTTAGTAGCTGGTGCAGTGCTGTGTTTTTGACTTTTGGCCTGGAAATAGCGCTGATACCACTGATGTTTTTAGTTGCTGCTCAGTAATGCTTACTCTGACCAAGGACTTTGTGAGTCTCATGCTCTGCCAGGGAGGAGGGGAAGCCAGGAGGGAGCAGAGACAGGACACCTGACCCAAACTAGCCAAAGACGTATTCCATACCACAGCACATCATGCCCAGTATATAAACTGGGGGCAGCTACCCAGAAGGGCTAGATCACTGCTTGGGTCAGGCTATCGATTGGTGGGTGGTGAGCGGTTGTATCCTATTCCCTTGTTATTTCCCTTATCATTATTATTATTGGTTGTAGCAGTAGTGGGTTTGTGTTATACCTTAGTTACTGAACTGTTCTTATCTCAACCGGTGGGAGTCACATTCTTTCAATTCTCCTCCCCATCCCTCTGGGAGTGAGGGGAGGAAGCAGGGGAATGTACAAATGGCTGTGTGGTTTCTGGGTTGCCAGCTGGGCTTAAACCACTACAACCTCCCAAGTCTTTCTCCTCAGGGTTGCTCTCAATCCATTCTCTGCCCAGCTTGTATTTGTGCTCAGGCTTACCAGACCCAGGTGCAGGACCTTGCACTGCATGAGGTTTGCAGAGGCATGTCTGGGGAAGTTTGTGCTGAAAATGCTGGACAGGTAGATAGAGGCCGTGCTCTGCTGAACTTTCTACTCATGGCTAAAGAACTTATTGAGGAGGTTCAGGCACTGGCACCTTTTGTTCCAGTGATCATAACTTGCATCTTAAGAGCCTAAGGAGTGAGGCAGGCAAAGAGCAAATACCCTGGATTTCAGAAGAATGGATTTTTGTTTACACAGGTGGGTGGGACCCTGTGAAGCATTGCCTTGGGAGGCAGAAGGGCCCAAGAGAGCTGGATGATCTTCAAGGACAGCTTCATCAAATCATGGGAGCATTCTCTTCCAATGTGCTAAAGAGGAAGCAAACAAGCTAAGGGGCCATCTTAAATTAGTAGGAAACTCCTGAGTAACTCAAATACAAAAGAATATATGAAGTTGGAAGCTGACATAGTGTACCTGAAAGGCACAGCAAGTATTGCCTGGGCAGGCAAAGATGCAGCTAGGGAAGGCAAAGTGGATTGAAGCTGAAACCAGAGAGGAATGCGAAGGGCAATGGCTAGCGGCAGAATTTCCTTGTGAAAAGTGCTACCTACAGTAGAGAAGGACAAAATTAGGGACCAATTAATCAACTGAATGTACCCAGAAGAGATGCATCTAAAATTAGACAACATCATTGTAAAGCAACTCTGTCATCTTTGAAAAACCACGGTGTTTGGGGGATGTTCCCAGTGACTGAAGATAGACAAATACGATGTCTTTCAAAATTGGGCAGGACGCTCCAAGATGCTACATGCCAGGCAGTCTCATTTTAATCCCTGGGAAGGTGTCAATTGCTGGAAGCAAATCTTCCTAGAAGCCATTTTCAGGCACTTTAAAAATAAACCAGTGATATGGAACACCCAACATGGACTCAGTGAGGGAAAATCATACCTGAACAACTTGTGATGAGATGACTAGCTCTGAACCTGGGAAGAACAGCAAGATGTAAGTGGCCTTGAGTGCAGCCAGTCTCCAATGTCTACCACAACAAACTACCTATGGCAAGTACTCCATTCTTCCAAGAATGCCTACCAAGGCAAGTACTCATATTTCTTTCCTTCCGTCATTAACACTAGAGCCTAAACAGAAATTCCTGTTGATTCCATAATCATGTCATTTTTGTATAATCTTTCATTTCCTACATGCTACCATGCATAAAAATCCTTTCCCTTGTCATTTCCAAGCCATTAAGCTGCCACTACAGTGATTGTAAGTATTGTTTTAAAATCCTGTGAAAGTATTATTCAAAAGCCTTTTGGCAATGCTGTAAGGACAATTCATTAGGCTGTGATATGAATGTGTATATATGTGTATGGGAAAACAAGGGACCAAAGCAGGTAGAAGATTTTAGTAAATTGCCTGATGCTAAACATGGAAGAGGAAAAGCTGTCATTCTCAAAGCGTAAGCAAAGGGCAGGGTAAATGAATATATGAATGAGACTGCTCCCACCTGGGGGTGGAGGGTCCTCAATCTTACAGTGAGTGGTCCAATGAGTTCCAGTGGTTCCTCCCACCTTCAGACTACATCACCACAGAACTTGTAGCAGCATTTTATCCCAGTAGTGCTAGAACTGTTAAAGGGCAAAACCGAAAATGATGACAAAGCTGATGAAAAAAATGCATAGTTTGTTTTCAGCCTAACCACTCTGCAGCTTACATGTGGCCAAGGCATTTGAAGTAAATTACATAAGCAAAAGAAGGAAAGAAAAGGCTGTTGGGAAATACCTATATTGGGAAGAGTTGACTAAATATTCACGTCTAAGTGCAGATCTGAGACATACCTACGTAGCTCAAATCTAGTGAGTGAAACTCTGCTTGAGAAGTGAACATTTATGTCATGAAAGACTAATTGCCTTCCTCATCAGAAAGGCATTTTCTTGTCTAAGTTAGTGCAAGTTGCACTTTTTGGTGTGATTTTTAGAAAAACACAGCAAGGGTCTACCTCATCGCTGTTCTTCCTCTAAAATTTGTAACTGTGAGCAATTTAATGCTCAATATGGAAGAAATATACTTGTGAGTTATACCTCCAAGCCAGGGGTTTCCTCTATACAAGTTGTTAAAACATACTAGATCTATAGGCATGTTTCTGCATGTGTATAGCTTTATGTAACCTTCATATAATATGGAAAATCTTTTCCCTTGCTATAAACAGGCTCAAGCTCATTACTGCTTTTAGCTAAGTTTCTCTATCCGGTATTCAGACTGCTTTTTCATAGGACAATAAATTTATTTTCAGCACATTTTCTTCCTGCCATTTATCACCACAAGCTACATTTCTACCCTTCCCAACACAGCAACGAGATTATCAATCTCATTCCAGCTTCTCTGCTATATAGAATCATAGGATGGTTAGGACTGGAAAGAACCTTAAGGTCATCTAGTTCCAGCCCCCCTGCCACGGGCAGGGACACCTCCCACATTAGACCATGTCACCCAAGGCTCTGTCCAACCTGGCCTTGAGCACCGTCAGGGATGGAGACATGGAGAATATCTCACTGCCAGGTATGCACAAATATATGCATTTGCATACATGAAATGTTGTCATATCTTTCCACAACAAACCTTTGTTCTAATAAGAACATGGCTAGGTTTAGCCACTAGCTAGTCAGGAGAACAGCTAAACCAGGAACCTTACTTTACTACTCAAAACTCTTAAAGCTGGATCTGATTTTCTAAGCAATATTCTCTAGTATGGACATAATTTTACTAGGCTTGATAGAGTCAGGGATCCTTAGAAAAGAATTCTATCACCTGTGCTACAGAGGAATTCAGACTGGAGAAGGGTCCTCCAAACAAAAATCCAGATGAACAAATTCTAACATTGCTACCAACAAAAGCTATTATTTGTCATTTTACTTGTATAGCAAGATCAGAGCTTGCTCTCCGCAGCTTTTCAGTAGTAGGTATAAAAAGACTAAAACACCATAGTTTGCCTTTGCCTTGCTCTGACACAACACAGGACTGATATTATTCC
The DNA here is from genome assembly GCF_034315485.1 of Pezoporus occidentalis. Taxonomy (NCBI): domain Eukaryota; kingdom Metazoa; phylum Chordata; class Aves; order Psittaciformes; family Psittacidae; genus Pezoporus; species Pezoporus occidentalis. The sequence goes on from NW_026915769.1 coordinate 2,578,374, forward strand.
TGTTTTTTTTTTTAAGAAGCTTATCAACTCTCCAATTGTTGATGCCAACATCTAAAAGGAACTAAGATATTAAAGATATTGGCAAGGTTAAAATAGATCAGGTCCCCTTCTATTAGCTGTTAGAGTTGTTAAATGGAGCTTATCTTTTAACTACAGTAGGGTTAATTCCTTTACCAATAAACAAGAATTTTAACACTTTCTGGAAAAACATGCAAACTGGTTTAGATAGTTTTCACTGAATATGTACAGGTAAATTGGATGCCCAATTTTTTCCCAGCACAGATCACATAATTGAAGATGGACAGGAAGAAAAAAGTGGGGTTAATGTAATTTTTATGGATGACACTTGCAGACAGCCTTCTAAAAAAATCTTTTCAAGATCCTTTCATTACAAATAATTAATAATGAGTTTCAGAATGAAGAATCTTGGCAGCTTATAATAATGAAACACTGCTGAAACTTGAAATGCAGTTGTACACTATTCCCCTTCAGTGGAAAACTAGATGAAATTCACTGCTCTAAGTTTCCCCTTTAAATCAAAGGGGTTAACTTACACTCATGTCCAGAGCTGGGTAAACAGCCAGATAATCACTTTCCTTCCTACTCAAACCAAGTTTCAAAACCATATTCAGTCTGAATACCTGTGAAGGGACCATTAAATCCACTCTTCCATATGCAAAGGATCTAGTAATTTTGTACTAACTGAATAATACCTGTCAAGAATAATGTGGGGCTTCACCACTACTGGAAACAAACTGTATAAACTTGCAGGAAATAGTCCTTAAATGATAGCTGATGATAATGGTCTGATTAAAAAAAAACAAAACAAAACAAAACAAGCCAACATACTGGGACTTGGGCAATTAAGATCATCTTCTACCTCCTTACAGGGCCTGAGCTAAACTTTGGGCAAATTGTTTTGTCGCATATCTTTTATAGGAAGGCACATAAAATCTGCATTTCACCTGCCCTCTTGCCCTGAGGCTTCTCAGGACTCTGAAGTTTTGTGGTGCTATAATAAAAGCAAATGGCAAAGTGTGGGAGATCTGGCCTTTCTGTTCTAAAGCAAGCATAGCAACAGGAGATGAACCTTTCTCACTTTAAAAGGTGTATTCCAATTTTGTTTTTCAGCTTTCTATGCTGAGAGTGGTGGCAGGTCTATGTGCAGACTTCAGATGAGGATTTCCCTTCCCCTGTAAACATTTCTGCACGGAGTAGAGCCATACACAGAATGAAATTTCAGACCAAACCAATCTTTAAAATGTAACTTTGGAGTTTTTATTTATGGAATGTAACAGGAAGGGAAAAAACACACAAGTTTCTCTCCATGTGTTGTCATTTGTGATGATTTCATCAAAAGTTAAAACTATAAAACTGAAGGTCTTATTTTCTGTATGTAAACCAGCAGCATTTCTTCTGGAGTCACTTTTGAATTAAATACTGTCCCAGGTTTCATTTCCAGCTATTTAATTAGAAAGTTTGCCTAGGAACATAGAGCAGGAGGTGATTAAGTTTAATTAGAACATATATTTATAATCATCCCCTTTAGCAAGTAGATTTTCTGCAATATATATATTCTTAAGTGTTGTTCAGTCTTGCTATCTGAGTAAATGAGACTGCTAATGGATGAAGTGCACATTACTAAGACCACTTCAAGGCACCGTGCTCCCTCTTTGGCAACACAGGTTTTACAGGTTGATCACCAGTGTATCTAAAGTGCCCAGGGGCAGCTGAGCCAGTGCTTTCCATTTTCTTTCCTTTCATCTCTTTCCACCCAATTCTAGCTACAAGCCAAACACATTTTTAAACACAGCCTGAGGTGCCAAAGGCAAGGGTCCCTTCCTGTGTCTGTCACCTTGTAGTTAGGGCACTCACTCTGGAAAACCTCACTGCCTTCTCAGGAGAAGGAAGGGGAAGCAAAGTGTGTTGCTTCTGGAAGAAGAGGGGAGGGTTTCCCTTTCCCCATGAGGCATATCCACCACAGAGACTGGAGGAGGATTAACAGCAGCAAGACCCAGGGCCTAGAGGTCCAAGTACTAAGCCCTATCATCAATTGTTTGCCATCATTCAACACATCTGATGTAAAAATTAACTTGCTTTTCACTTTGAATCCACAACACAGAAAATTTAAAGACAATTTGAAGATTCCAAAGCAACTGGCTGCAGTAATGGAAAGTCTTAGATAAGTCAGATGTTGAAATTATATTACATCTCCCCCCCGATTGCCCCCAAAGTCTTGCCTAAAAGGAAAACAGAATTCCAGGTTGTATTTTTCCAGTTTGGCTCTTGACAACCAGAATTATTCTCTGCCTCACAAATCACCCTCACAGTATTCTGGTTATAGTGAACAAGAGAATAAGGGAACTTGTTTAGTTTAAAACTAGACACTTGCAGTAATTTCTTTTTCAGATTCTACTACATAACAAACAAAAATCTCTAAAACCACAGCTAACATGCTAAACTGGATGGTATGAAATCCTTAACTGTCAAAGCCAGGTGAGAAAATAACACCATTCATGATCTGCAGCTTAAGGTAGTCCAGCCACCTTACACCTCTGGAGATCTCAATATGTAGAAAGAAGTAAAGCAAGAAGAGTCTGTGCATAGATCCAGTTACCTTTTTAGAGAAAGAGTGAAAAAACTCCACCTTGTGAAAGAGAAACATGTATCAGATTGGCTACTGTTGGTGAGCTGAGGGACAATGCAGTGCTGAGCTGCTTTCCTGCCAGCCCACCCCTATTCCTCTCAAACACGGGGCCAGCTGACTGCATGCCAGACCTTGTTCTTCCAGAGGTCTCACAGGCTTGCCTTTCGTTTTGTTGTTTTTAGGTTTTACGTAAGTCAAAATGCGCAAAACTTTCATTTTCATGACATTAAATGGCATATAGTATTGGGCCACTTGAGCTTGCTGTTAGGAGAATAAATCTTTTCAAAAGAGAGGGTCTGTTATCAAATCAGCAGGTGTATATTTAATTCCCAAATCCAGGTACACTTATTCAGTATTTGTGACCATTTTTGTAATACACAGGCTGGGAATTATTTCAGAGGCCAAAACCCCAGCTTGTATGTTGTATCTGATGGCAGGAGGACAGATGCAAGGGAAGATTGCCAAATAGTAGCTGGGTCCTCACTCATATGGGACTGAGCTTTGCCACAGGTAAGACTTGTGCTGGCAGCACAGTGCCATACCAGCCCTGATGAGAAACATGCCAAGTTTAACCGAACTCCACAACTCTACAAGCTGACTACAAAGTTACACTTTGTAGCAAACATGGAAATTAAGCATTCAGTGGTTCCACTGTTCTCATAACAGAAGACCTTTAGTATAACCTTTGCTTATGTTCCCCAGCTGCCCAGTTAACACATTAATGAACACATACATCTGAAGTACAGGTCACAGTCCTGCATCCTGTTCTTGGTTACAACACCCCAAGCCTCTCGCATGCTCCTACATTGTGTCAATTGAGTGCTCAGAAGTCCACAGAGCTTAATGGGATTCATCCTAGAGCACTGAAGAAGCCAGCAGATGTTATACAGCAGGACCCCTCAATCATCTATCAAAGATTCTGGGAATCTGGAGAGGTCCTTGCTGAATGGAAGCTGGTCAATGTCATTCCAATTTACAAGAAGGGAAGACCAAGGAAAATACAAGCCTGTTAATCTAACCTCAGTTCCTGGAAAAATTATGGAGAAGATAATACTGGGCGCTACTGAGAGGCATTTAAAGGACAACACAATCATTATTAGGCACAGCCAACATAGGTTCATAAAAGGAAAGTCCCATCTAATTTTATATCCTATGATAAGGACAACTGCCTAGTGGATAAAGGGAAGGCAGTGAATGCAGTTTTCTGAATTTTAGTAGGGCTTTTTATAGCTGTCCCTCACAGTACCCTGGATAAATCCAGCTGTGAGATGAGCAGGCGTATGTGTGCTGGGTGAAGAACTGGCTGAACGGCAGGGCTCAAAAGGTTGTTGTGAATGTGTCTACATCTGGCTGGTGACCAGTCATTAGCACTGTTTCTCAGAAAGGGGAAGCCCTACGAATAACCCAACATAATCCATGAGCTGGCAAGAAACTAGGTAAATTCTTTCATTGTTTCAATAAATATTCAGACATTTTTACATGCGAAGACTACTCCCTCTGGGGAGGAGAAGGGATGATTTACTATGACCTATGTTACAGCCCAGTGGATGCTACTGTTCAACTCCTTGCTCTCAGTCAAGCAGAGAACAGAGCTGAACTTAACCCTTACACAATGTGGGACATCCTCCTTACTATGAGAGCACCGTTTACTTCCCTTTGTTAAAAGACACTCAAATGTGAAACAGAACACTTCCCTTATACCAAAGCACCAAAGGTTAAATAAAGGTTGAACCCAAGAGGCATTTTTCAGTTTTTCCATTTGATAAGAAAACATGCATATTTCCAAATAAGCTCAAATAAACACTGGTTTTATCTATAGTATTATTTCCCTAGGTATGAATTAGTACCACCCAGGACTCATCAAATATCCTGATAGATATTAGGGAAAGGTGTTCAGATGGAGACAGAAGCAAACACTTCAAATTCTTGCAGGCAGTCAATTCAAGAAAACTTATGTTTACTATCTATTTGATTGACATTTGTACAAGTTTCAGGCATAAGTGTGTGTAGAAACAAAATTAACCTCAGACTGGCAGAAACATATGCAAAATTTTTTTCTGATTACTGTTCCTAATATGTTGCTAAGAAGTTCCTAATATGCACAGATTGAAAGAGTTTATTTCCCCTATCAATGTGTTATCTTTGTAGCTTTAAAATTACACATAAGCAGTGAAACCCCAGGATAATTTCTGGGCTATATTTTGCATCAGAAGATGCACCCCCTCACCCAACACCACTTGGCAATGGTAGCTTAATATCCATGCTTAATGTAAGGTAGAAAATTTTTCATGAATTTCAGAAAATCCAGATTCAGCAAGTGGTATACACTGCAATTGTCACTATCTGCTGTCAATGCTTAGGACTGGTGAAGATGTCTCTGTTCTTATACCCACAAGACAGTGTGCCATCTACTTTTACTGTATACCTATTAATGGTATCTATCCACCAGAAATACACAGCTTTAATTTATAAAGGTTGCTTCCTGAGTTGGTTGTGAGAACAGGATATATTTAACTGGTTGGCACATTATCTGTTAAGACAGGTTAAAAAAAAAGGTTTTACTATGCCTGCTGTAGGGCTGTGCTTGTGCTTTCTGGCTTCTGGAGGGAGTTAAAGATTAAGCAACTAAATGCAGCAACACCGCCTGTATTGAGAGCTGATGGCATGCGTTAGAGATGAACCACCTCAAGTTAATATTCTGTCTGTGGTTTTAGATAACTAATGGGACAGCTGAAACTTACTGTTGGGCTTTTTGATATTCTCAGTAACAAGATGACATTGGTTATACCTTTTCCAAGAGCTCAGAGCATAACACACGCTAATCCTCAGACAAATTTCCTGAACCGTAGATGTGGCAAAGGTCTTCTATAACACTTCTTCACACCCCCAAAAAATATATATGGATTGCCATCCAAGTGTAGTTAAAATCCAAACTGACAAGAAAGGAAAGAAATGTGACTTAGCCAGCTCTGCAGAGGAGTGAGCAGCTGTTCCCTAAATGTTCCTTAGGGTTATGCCTACTTCAGAGGTGAAGCACAATATCAAATATCAAGGTACACTGTGTTTGCGCTCATCCATTATATGCCTAGCCTCTGTACAGTGTTGCTTTTTTAGGACGTACCTAACCTTGGGATAAACTTTCTGCAAATATATTCTTTTTCTTCCCTAACTTCTCCCTTGTAGCTGTTCTTTCAATAAAATTTGATTTTGCCACAGTATTTTGAACAGGACCTTATTACTCCTTTTCTTATCAGTGATATGTCTTTTCCCTCTGTTTGATCTTTAGTTATTTTGGGACCTTGTAACAGTTTTTCTTGGGTGCTACAAAGCTCAAAGATTTCTAATTCATTCCTCAAGAGTTAGAGAGGAAGTCATTGGATCCATCTTTTCCACATTAGACACCCCTTTCTTTCACATTGTACATCACACTAATTCAGTTGCCAATATCTCAAGGCAATAAGGATGGAAGCAGTTGTGCAAGATACACCTGGATGTGAATCAGACCTTTCCTTGAACAATTTTACCTGTTGTGGGAGCTGTTTCAAGTTTACACTGTCAATTGCTTTGTCTATCAGAACTGGAATCTACAAATCCTCAGGGCACAGAACATCTTTGCCTCTAGTGGCAGATAATTTTTAAAATGCTTCTAAACTAAACAGAAGCTTAGAAAGAATGTCTATCACATTTTTTTTGGTCTTCAAAATTGCAATTTCAGTTCTTACACAGTCTCATGTAATTTCCACAACAGTTCTATGTAAGTCACTGGAATGGCCGTGTAACACTCTTCCCTTTACATCACTGAATTCATTACTTCTCCCTGTTTAAACAGCCAGGGCTCTGCCACTGCTACCTGCAAAGTCCAGTGACTATCCTGGTCTAAAAGGCTGTGAATAATTCTAGATAAATTTTAAGTCCCACATCCTCCTTCACAAAGAAAACTCCTCAGGCTTACTGAACTTTCGTGGACTTCACTTGCTGTACAGTAGATGGCATAGATATCTTAGAACATCATTTAATCACCATAAAGATAACTTCTCACAAATGAAAAAGATTTAGGCTTGAAATTCACCTTGCATCTCTCCACAACAAAGGAGGTTCTAAAGATGCCAATTAAACTCACAGAATAATGAAACATCAAAGCTACCATCATATATCCAACCAAAGCTCTGGTCATAACTGAGTATTTTTTCATATGATCTCTTGGAAAACTCTAAACCATTCTCCACTTCGAAGGAAAAGAGCTATATCTGCTCTTTCAGGTAAAGATCTATCAGGATGGAAGCATCCATGATAGACATCACTCACATTGAAACTCAGGTTTCAAGGCTTGTGGGATAAAGTTTCTTATACCAGAGGTACACAAATTACTCTTCTCTTCATATGTCAGAAGAGGCTTAGATTGATCTTTAATGGAGCTGAAATCCCTCCAAGCCACAGTGCTGCAGCAAAATAATCTATTAGTTTCAGCCAGTTTTGCCTTACACTCTATACAAAAAAATCAATGTGAGGTCTCCACATGAGTTTCAGCAGGATATCAACTTGAAAAGCTTAACCCTACACTTAATTTTCATTTTTGCTGCTGCATGTCCATGTGTCTGGCCTGAAGACACCTTGATAGGAGACGATATTGTTTACTTAGACTCATTCACATAATAAATCAAAGAGCAAACTTCCAAATAGAATTTCATCACCACTGATCTGTAAATCTAAGAGGCTACAAACAGCTACAACCTCTCGTCTCCCTAAGTTTCTGCTATAAAAATAATTCTCTCCTTGTCTTATATACACATTTAGCCTTTCTGTCAGACTCCTGTGGCAATAGACCTTATGGCTTTACTATCAAACCAAGTATAAGATACTTATATCTTATTGAAGCTTTAGTTGAGTTGGACATGTTCTCTGCTTCCTTTCATTCAGGGATTGGTAAGAATGGGTGTTTTGTTTTTTCAGTACCAATATCCAACAGGGTATAAAGCCATACAGACATCCTCTGCTTTCAAGTGCTGGCACTAATTACAATTCAAGGCCTTTTAAGCACAAGTACTCAATCTCTGAACACTAAGTGAAAGCAAGGTTGACTAACCATAAAAGAGATTCTCTCTCTCCTTCCCACCTACCAGGACATTGAAGAAATGTGCTCTTCCCAGCTCCTGAAGTTCTTTACTAGTTCAGGAAATTAATTAGCAAAATAAGCATAAAGCGTTAAATTACTGGACCATTTGGTGTGTGGTAGAACAGGTATTGCATGTTTTTACAGGTTTTCTAGTATCACCTCTGTGCCTGGCAAAATCTTGGAGCACATTCTCCTGGATGGCATGCTAAGGCACATGAAAAACGACAAGGTGCTTGGTGACAGCCAGTATGGCTTCACTAAGGGGAAATCCTGCCTGGCCAATTTGGTGGCCTTCTATAATGGGGCTACAGAACTGATGGGCAGGGGTAGAACAGTTGGTGTAATCTGCCTGGACTTGTGCAAAGCATTCAACACTGTCCCACATGACATCCTTGTCTCTAAATTGGAGAGACATCAATTTGATGGATGGACCACTCGGTGGATAAAAAACTGGCTGGATGGCCGCACACAAAGAGTTGTGGTCAATGACTCAATGTCCATCTGGAGACCAGTAATGAGTGGTGTTCCTCAGGGATCGGTGTTGGGACCGGTCTTGCTCAACATCTTCATTGCTGACATGGACAGTGGGATTGAGTGCACCCTCAGCAAGTTTGCTGATGACACCAGGCTGTGTGGTTTGGTTGATACCCTGGAGGGAAGGAATGCCATCCAGAGGGACCTTGACACCCTTGTGAGGTGGGCTGATGCCAACCTCATGAAGTTTAACCATGCCAAGTGCAAGGTCCTACACCTGGGTCAGAGCAATCCCAGGCACAGCTACAGGCTGGGCAGAGAAGAGATTCAGAGCAGCCCTGCGAGAAGGACTTGGGGGTGTTGGTCGATGAGAAAATGAACATGGGCTGGCTTCAGTGTGCGCTTGCAGCCCAGAAAGCCAACCGTATCCTGGGCTGCATCAAAAGGAGTGTGACCAGCAGGTCGAAGGAGGTGATCTTACCCCTTTACTCTGCTCCTGTGAGACCTCACCCAGAGTATTGTGTGCAGTTCTGGTGTCCTCAACATGGACATGGAACTGTTGGAACAAGTCCAGAGAAGGGCCACGAGGATGATCAGGGGACTGGAGCACTTCCTGTATGAAGACAGTCTGAGGAAGTTGGGGCTGTTCAGCCTGGAGAAGAGAAGACTGCATGGAGACCTCATAGCAGCCTTCCAGTACCTAAAGTGGACCTGTAGGGATGCTGGGGATGAACTGTTCATTAGGGACTGTAGTGACAGGACAAGGGGTAACGGGTTAAAACTTAGGGGAAGTTTAGATTGGATATAAGGAGGAAGTTCTTTACTGTAAGGGTGGTGAGGCACTGGAATGGGTGGCCCAGGGAAGCTGTGAAATCTCCATACCTGGCGGTGTTCAAGGCCAGTTTGGAGAGAGCCTTGGGTGACATGTTTTAGTGTGAGGTGTCCCTGCCCTTGGCAGGGGGGTTGGAACTTGATGATCTTAAGGTCCTTTCCAGCTCTAACAATTCTATGATTCTATAAGAAAGGTCACAGTCAGAAAATAATTGCAGTTCTGCACTTGTACAGAGCAAGGATTCTTTGGACTGGTGCTGCCAAAGCCAGAAAGCCAAAGACTTTGTTTTCTCTTCCTTGCAATGGCCTTTGCTAGTTGTGTCCTTTTTAGAGCTTTTCCTTGGAGTACAAGGAGTGGAAGGTAAGCACAACACAAGCCAAACAAAATTCTTCTTTTCCCTTCTCATAGTGCTGATGAGCATTAAGGCTTTTAGCTGCTGCATTCAGAGTTACAGACTTATCTATCCTCTTTCCCATTTTACCATGTTAAGTAAGCTTCAGAGGGAAAAAATTAAATCTGGTTTTCCAGGTTTCTCTTTTGTTTGAGTTAGTAGTAAGAAGTGCATTGTTTTAAGGGTAATTCAGAGTCTGTAAAAGCAAATAGAGCATCCCCTCAATAACATCATAAGTAAAACCAAACACAGACTAATGAAAAGAAAAATACAGATTGGTAATCAATAGTTAACAAAGGTTGCATCACAAGATCTGTTTACCTAACCTTTATATTGCAATATCTTTCTAAACCCCACATGTAACCCTAGAGAAGGAATCAAAATAGGCTGGCACAGTATTGATTAGAAGCAAAATGCAAATGCCCTCAGTTGCTTCCATATCTGGAACTAGTCAAGAGTGCAAGGTGCTGAATTCTTTATTTTGTTTTTTAACAAAAAAGGCCATGCATTGCAGGGGAATTGTTCACCGCCAATTCATCAGAGTCAGAGCAAGCTGCTAGGTACAGTTACAGTTTTTCTGTAGAAGCGGAAAGGGCAACTATTTGAAGTGAAGCCTTAGGGGTTTGTGTGTTTGTTTTTACTTCTGACCCAAAGGGCAGTCACTCCTTGACAAGCCTCAGGCATGATACAACAAGATAACAGCTGATAGCTTGTGTTGATGCGTGCATGTGTGAAAAATAATCAGTGTTCAGTGAACAGCTTCTGTGTAACAAGGGCAGACAATTTAATGTCTAACCCTTGTGATCTTACCATACCATATATTCACACACAAAGCTGAAAGAGAAATCTCCACCTATGACAGTGGAGGGATACATGTCCATAGAAGACAACCAACAAAAACCTTTATGCATGAAAATATATAATTCAACAGGAAAGATATTTTGCCTATAGCAGTTTTGCGAATACATTTGCAAAAAAATATATAAAAAATAAAAAAATATATGAAAATATATCTTCTGCAAAGTAATTTTACTTGATTTCAAAGGTGCTTCTGAGGGCAGGACAGATATGTATATAAGGTTGTTCAGGATGAGACTACAGGTATGTGCGCGTAGTCTGTATTTATTTTTCTATTTTAATACAACCAAGGAAACTATTCCTTCTCAATAGGCTGTTTCCATTTTTGCTTTAGAGGATTCCCAGGAAATACATGAAAACTGATTGCAATATTCAGGCATCATAGCAGAGAGACATATGGAGAGAAGGAGTGTTACTTTAGAAGGTGCTTTTTTTAACCAGACAAATATGGCAGCTGCTCTCAAACAGTTCACAGGTTTTAAGTGCTGTGAACAGCCTTGAGATGCAACTCGTAAAAGGAATGTGAGCAGGTGGTCAAGGTTCAGGAAAAACTGCATTTGATCCTTCAGCATGTCACCTGCTAATTTCCATGGATATGAATACTAAAGCATGCACAGTATTACAAATAATTGAAGGTGCAATGTATTTATAGTTCTTCTGTATCTGGAGTCAGAGTTCCTATGATTAAGTTTGAAACAGTCAAAGAAAAAAATAACCATTTATACAATTTATGAGACTACTGACATGTAGACAGTTTTTTTTAGAAACAGAACAGAGATGTGCCTAAAGAAAAACCTCTCCATGACAGATGGCAGCCATTATCACCTAATGTGCTTCTGCAAGGCACTTTGCTGAGCGTGGTACAGGGATATAAATAAAATGGGGACTAAGCATAAGTAAATACAAAACCTGGTAGTACAAACAGATTAAGGCCATGGTCACTACTCTTGGCCACAAAATGCTCAGGGATTTAATAACAGTAGATACATGCAGTTTCTACGTGTATTAGCGAGTGGGGATGAAGTTCTGTGTTGTCATTGCAGTAAACAAAGATGCTCCTTTGATGTGCTCTACTGTAAAATCTACAAAATATCACAAGTGGCAGGAAACTAAGCAGCTTACTGAGACCAGATAAAAGCAGAAGCAGCAAACGGACAAGTAGTGTTAAAGTATGACCTAAAATAGTCCAGTGAGAATCATCCGAACGGAACAGTGATCAATAACAAGAGCGAGGTGCTCTGCTCAGAAAAGGAATCCAGGAAATGGCAAGTTACAATTTCTTCACCACAATGAAAAAAAGACATCCCAGAACTTGAAACAAAGTAAGTGCCATTACTGCGTATTAAGCTGGACAGAGAATGACTATTCCTGACAGCTGGGTAAACTTAAGAAAACATTTCAATTGCTATTAAATACCAAAGTGCAGATAATGTTGTCAGGGTCAGAGTCAGGGAGCTTTTGAAATGCATGTATTAAGATCACACTTGCAAGAACATTATTTCTTTATTTAAAAGGCTGGGGGAACAGCAATTCACCTCCAGAGGGTACACCTGATATTATTAATAGGCCAAGAGCCAATAGAAAGGACTAAGCAGAAATTTCCTAAATTCCCTTTTGTCCACTTAAAGTAAATTCTGTGAATATAACAAATACATGACATCCGTACTAACAGGATATTGTAGACATCCTGAAATTTGCACAGACATTTAATGCTGCAAGTCATTTTGAGTCTTATATTGACAAAAATTGAGAAAATTCAGTTGTTGGTGAGAGCTGGTAATTATTCCACATGAGATGGAGAGACAAGCCCCAGATGGTTTTGTAGATTCATGTGAAACTGGAGGCTGCTTTTAATTCAAGAAAGAGCTTTCAGTGGCAATGCTTTCTGAAGTTAATCCCACTCCGTGCATCTTACTTGTACTCCTTGGCACAACATGGCACCTGCCTTAGCTTGAGCAGCCACAATGGGAACAGGGTCAAAGAACTGATCCATAAAAACAAACAGACAAATGTCAAAACATTATCGCTGATACCAACTTTGTCACGTACAATCACTGAACACTCTCCAGTTTTGGAAAAACAAGGCTGTTAACTGTGATAGTCAAGCCTATCAACACAACCAATAACTCAAAATCCTAACATTTTACAAGAGGATAGTCCTCAAATACCCTCTTTCACTTGAAGTAAGGTTAGAAGTTAAATTCTAAGTGGGAGACATCTGAACTTCAGAGTCAAGAATTCACCTTCACATTTACAGGAACCATCTGTGATACATCAGAAGTATATCCACATGGATTCCCTTTTTTCCTTTGGGGGAAACTCAGAAGCATCCAGAAACCCAGAGTGGAATAAAGCAAAACAGGAAGCTCTGAAAGTTTACTTCAACATTTTGAAGTCATTTAGTTAGTGAGTCATAGAAACTTCCTAAGTGTATTGATATAGTTTGGTTTAGGCTTTTGCCTTCCCAAAAAGCCATTTGGACACAATTGTCACAATCACACAAAGCTTCAATTTAGACAGAACAAGAATAGTTTGCAAGAAAATTCTTTGAACTCTAATCAGAAGACAATAACTTCAGGAAAAAATATTCAGATTACTACAAAATGTAGCTGATTAAAGCCATCCTTGTCACTTCCCATAATAAAGCTTCCTCAGACACCATGCTTTGAAGAACCCTAACCGATTTTCAACCACAATAGCTTAAACAAATAATTTTAAAACTACATATTTTTCTATGAAAAATTAATATTGAGATTCTAGAGATTCTCCAGTTTGAATAAACATTGTAAAGCTGTTGGTTGCACAGGATTTTTAAAGGTTATGACATACTCTGTACTACCAGCTACCACAAATGGACCTAGACATTAAGAACACTTTCCATCTAGCCAAGAAAATCTAACATTCCTGCTTTTTACATTTTGGTTTAATTCATACTCTCTAGCAGCAGATGCTTTAATATGAAGTCAACAAAAGTTGACTTCACAGAAATTTGAGCCACCGAAATATAGGCTTATTAAAACAGCAAAGAGTCAAAAAAAATCTGACAAACAGAAAACTTGAAGGAAAAATTCACCAAATGAGCTAATTCACTGTTTCTAGCTAAGTCTCCAGGGTGCCTGTACCTCTGTTCTTAACTCCAGGCAGGTGCTTCACAGCATCCAGATTAGACCCAAAGATCCCTCCTGATCATCCTCAGCCCCAATACATTGTATGTTAATAGGAGACTATAAGTTCCTGTATTCAAGATTTAGAGCAGAGGTTTCTAAAACGTCTCGGTGATCACAAGCTCATTTGTTCCCCAAAACATAGCAGCAAACATTGCCAGGGAGAAGATGCACAGGTTTGAAGCACTTACCCTGAAATGCTTTACCCGCCAATGCCTCACCTTCCTCCTTTGTCATAGAAAAGGTGTTTGCACATTTTATTGCCTCTGCACCAGCCTACATGGAAGGCATGACACTGCAGAGCCATTTGAACAAGAATAGTTGTGCCAAGCCAGCTCTACCCAGCAGATGTGCTGATGAGGAGGTTGGCTCAGAGCTTCACTTGGGCAGAGGTTGCAACTGCATCTGAGTTCATAGCTTCCACATGTTTACTGAGCTCCATACCCACCTAGCCACTATTTTAAGAATGCATCTCTCCTTTTCTCTTCAAGAGCAAAACAACTCCAAACTCTGACTCCTGCTCAGTGTCTAGAAGTAAGACATTCAAATGAAAATGCAACTGCCAGATGATGGTGTCCTTATATTTCCCTAAATGGATCAAATGCTTGTCCTCTAAGGGTAAGATAATCAGTTTTCATATTTTTGTGTATTACCTTAGTTAAATCAATACTCACGGTGCCTCTTACTGTGGGTCTCTCTATTCACCATGAAAAATCCTGTTAAAGATCTCCTGCTTCCAAAAACACAAAGCCACATAAGCAGGTACATCTAAGACACTATACAGGCAGTTGTCAACTCACAGTTTTGAATGAGGTCTCTGGAATACTAAGCTTGATGCTTAGTAAAACTGACTCTAAATTGCATCTCCTATTAACAATGGTTAATTACTATGTGAAGGGCAAAGAGCTGAAATTTAAAGGCAGATCCAAATAACAGTTTGACAGGCATTCCAAATACGTTTGCTTTCACGGAAGCTGAACTGCATGCAGTTGAAAATAACCAAGATGCTTGATCAGCCATTCACATGTACACAGCTGCTGCATATAAAGGACACTAAATATAACAGGGAGCAGAAAAGAATAGGAGCCAGAAAAGTCAGCACTGCTCTTAAGATTTCCAGCTAAATGTTTGTTTACATTATGTTAGACAGTGACAAGACTTCTGCAACTGACATTTTGTTGTTCTGCTTGTGTAAATGCAATGTATATGGTTTCAGCTATGAAACCACTCAACTCTAAGTACTCTCTCAGATGAAAAACATCTTAGTAAGCCTTTTACAGCATCTAATTATATGGTAAGTTTACTAAATGTATTAACTGAAGATCATATCAATCAAGCTGCATGTCCTCTTGGCTTGCCCAATAGCCAAAAGAACCCATCCCATGTGTCCCTGTTAATCTGCATGGACAAACTGGGGGACTAGCCTGTAATTTTTCTCAAAACCTACTTCCTACAATTCTGAAAGGGACAGATCCTGTTTCTGGTAGTGTTTACTACCTGAAGATGGAGGGCAAGCCCAGAAACAGCTCTTGACACCTACCCCAGATTTACTAAACCATAGCTGCTTCGTGCCTTAAGCCTCTATCCCTCCATGCAGCTGACAGGTTAGCAACAGACTGGTAATACATAGCCAATCTTCAGCCAAGGAATTGCTCCAGAAAACAGTCACAGGACTAAGAGGTGCAAGAGTCTACTGCTCACCACTGAGGCAAAACTCATCTCCCTTAGCATTTATTTCCCAGTTCAATTAAGCAGCTGCCCCTGTTGCTATAGGACAAAGATCCCACAGAGAATCCGGAGCACTTACCTGGCACAGGTACTTCCACTAGGAAGCAGCATGGAAGAGGTGGGTGCAGTAACACATGGATATTCTGAACAGCTGAACATTCAAGTCTTCATTTCCCACAAATCTGCTCTAGGTGAAGTGTACTAGAAAAATTGGGCCAGGTATTGATTGGATTAATGTGCACCTGAATACTTCAGGCCTTGATTTCAGGAAACAGCAGGTGGGAGAATGCATATCAAAAGGAACAGTTGAAGGAGGACTGATACTTGGTCATAATTTTGAGACATTCAGAATCTAGGAACTTTGTTCAGGCTCATATCCTTTTGAACCGGATACTTTGTAGAATCACTCAGGTTAAGGAAAGCTCCAGAATAAGAGTTATGTATGTACATAAGTTTGATGCTGTTCCTTTGTGCCCAGTTATTTGCGACATAGCTGGTACCATTTCTCCCAGGGGATCCTCAAGACTCAGAACAGTGGATGGCTGATGCTTAACAGATTAACAGCAA
This sequence comes from Pezoporus occidentalis, assembly GCF_034315485.1. Taxonomy (NCBI): domain Eukaryota; kingdom Metazoa; phylum Chordata; class Aves; order Psittaciformes; family Psittacidae; genus Pezoporus; species Pezoporus occidentalis. Next base: position 2,594,148 of record NW_026915769.1, read on the forward strand.
TCCACATTTTTTCTCCTCATTGAATTAACAGGCCAGGATTTATTTGTTGCACAGGATTGGATGGATGATTGAATGATTTCCTGACAAGGACTTCCTAGGACTGAGCAGATACTAATTTGTCTTTACAAAACCCCTCCAAAAGTAATTTTAACTACATGCATCATAAGGAGAGCTGAGGAACAGCTGAATTAGAAGTCCAGCCCAAGATAGACAGTATTTTCATAGTACCAGTCACTTAAAAAAAAATAGAGGTTACATGGTCTCCTACAAGAAATGAAATCCTGGCTCTACTGACTTCTCATCCTATTCATCTTGCCAGTTAAAATCCTCTCTCTTCTCCCATACACACATTTGCTTTTCTGTTCTTACCTCTTCTTGGGGCTTCTTTCTTGCTTAGTCCTAGTTTTGAACTTGCATGCTTTACTGAGCAGTCCCTGATCTTCCCCACTGCCTCTCAGACTGGCTTGTACTCCTTCCTGCCTGCACAGTAGCTCCTTGTTGCAGGATCCATGTTCAGCAAGACCCATTAGCCTATTCCCTGGCCTTGACCTTCAGTCTGCCTCTTCCCACAACAATCTCAGTTCTTGCTGGTTCTCCAGGATGTTTACTGCCTCAAACTACAGCTTCTGCCCCAGGTGCCAGGTGTGTTCCTCAGCACCCAGCTCACAGCTATTTCCTCCACACTGACAGATAAGGTTCAAGGTGAAGTCACTTGGGTATACTGACATGTTACTTAGCCCAGATCAAAACCCTGACCTAGACTTTCAATCTGTTCTGCTTCCTGGAGTCAACAGTATGAAAACAGGGTAGGAGAAATTTGTTCCTTTCTAATTAATAGGTTTGTCTAAAGGCAGCATACTCCACATAGCCTCATTTTCACATTACAGTCACAAACATAATTGTGCTGATAGACTGAAATCTGACAACAGATTCCATGAAACACATCTGTCTGTATCATACGAAGCCTCACAAAGACTTATCAGCGAACTTTAAGTTATCAAATAACTACTGAAATTCTAAACCCACAAAGGGCTTCACTCTACTAACACATAGCTCAAGACTAGCAGTCACATGTTTAGGCTTACCTTTGCCAGCATCTGGACACTGAACTACTGGGGGCTGCTCCCCAAGGGAAAGGAGGGCAAGCCAGCAACCAAGGCTAGATCCAGCACAAGCAGGGCCCTCTCTGAAGGCACAGTCCTACAGAGGCTGAAGACAGCACAGCTGGGTGCTGGTAACAGGTTTTGCCAACAGTTTCAGGCACTACAAGGGGATAAATCAGGCCCAGGAAGTCCAGCCAGGAACAGAAAAGATTAGTCCAGAAACAAGACTTGAAACAAGGGCACAAAAGGTTCATCCAGGAAACACACAGCAAAGACACAAGATCCATCCAAGAGGACAATACTGGAGACAAGCACACCTCCAACAAAGCTTGGGTGGAGGTTAGTGTTTCTGTGCCCATGGGTGTTGGTGGAGGTCCCAGGTGAAGTTGGTCAGGGTTACTAAGGCCATTAAGACCACAAAATGCACTGAAATGTTTTTTTAGCTAACCAGGTGATCACTTGAGGCAGTTCCGCAGGCTCCCCCAGGTGATCTCTGTGGCATATAGTGCAGCCATTAGCGCTGTTTACATTCCTCTGTGCATTGGTTCCTGTGCTGGCTGGAGGATTTAGCCTATCCCAGTGTCAGCTCCCTGGGCAGTTCTACTGCAGTGCTCAACAAATATACACGTAAAACACTTGCAAGTAGTCGGGAGAAAAGATGCAGGCATGGCTGCACAGGACTACTCATGTAAGGCAGTCAGGATGTTTCACATGTATTTTAATAAGATGGACAGCCATGGGCCATGCATGTGCTGGAGTGGTCACAGAGAACAGTGGCACTGCTGCGTGTACGTACTCTGCAGTCTGGGGGTCTTTACCAAGCCCAGCTGAAGATTTGCTGTAGGGACCCTGCACCCGAGACCCCTCTCACTGCCTGGACAGTGAATCACTCTCTTGCTCAAGAGGTTTAATTCACCATGCAAGCACTGCTCTGCTCAGAAGGTTATGGGTGGTTTGTTGAGGGGGGGGGTGTTAAAAAAAAAGTAGGGCTTTGTGCATGAGTGGCAGTGCAAGATCTCTCTCACCTCTGTCAGCTGCATGATCAACAACTGCCTCCACTCAGTCAGCTCTTTGCTAACAGAGGGGTGAGGAGTGTGGAAGTGTGGGTAGTGACCCGTATTTATGTGGTACTTAAAAAAAATTAGCACTTTCCCAAGTGATAACAAAGATTTTTGTGCACGGTGACTGTACCTCAGGAGCACTTAGCAGGTGCCAGGGTTTCTGCTTTTGTGTTTATCTTCTCCTCGGCTTGGAGTCACCTGTCGGGATACCTGCCACTGGTACCTTGAAGTCAGTCTGTGAGCACAGTGCATGCAGAGCAGAGCTCACCCAGGTTTTGAAAATACTTGCAGAAGCCAGAAAGTTTTGAGTTTTAGAAGTAGAACTCCTAAAATGAACAAAGTCCCTTACCAAGTATCCACAAAGTATATTTGCTTAAGGATTTATTATTTGGCCGACTAGGACAGCGCTTCCACAAAGAAAAAAGTCACATCTGTATCATTACTTCTAACCAGTTGTCAGAAATATTGTGTATGCTTAATCCAAAACCTAAAGGGACTGGAAAGAATTTCTCCATTTCTTGACTGAAACAACATTTTCCTCAGAAAGAGATCAATACTTTTAGCTGAAATGTTGCAGGTCCTCATCCTTTCCTCCCTCTGCACATAAATTTAGTCCAGGCTGACAATTTTGGCACATATAGTTAAAATGTTCCAAATTTTTAAGGAACCGGAAATAATACATTAATGGAAAGAGTCACCTTAATATCTATGAGACTGTTAATGCCAGCTGTATCAAAACCATTTTATTTGCACTCTGATATCAAAATGAGCTCTCTCACACAGTGGTTTCTTCTGTTTCATCTTCTTTTCACAAATATACAAAATATTCACCTATCTATACTTTCCTTAAGTGTACCACTGCTATGCAATTTCAGAATTTAAAGGAGAAGAAAAGAAAGAGTGAGCTACTCCATTAATTTCTCTTGACTTCTCATTTTGCACCCTTCTGGTGACATGGACAGCTTTATTCTCACTGAAATTAGATGTGCACTGGGTTAATGAAAAGAGCACTCCCTGGTTCTGCTGTAATCAGTTTCATTCTCACTCTCTGACATGGAAGAATTAAACAGTTGTGGGACTTTGTTGTTTTTTATACCACTAACAAAGAGAGATACAATCACTCTTTTCCCTAGAACCCCATAGTTTTGTTTATATAACCTGGTCACTGTGTATCAGACACTGTGTAATTGTCTCACTTGACACTAACAGAACACCTAAGACCACAGTGTCTGGAAACCTTAGGCATTTTAAATGTAAACACAAATGTTTATCTGATTTAATCTGTACCTTATACTGGTGCAGAAAGTAACGAGTAACTACTTGTTTCCTTGCATGTTGTCTCCTGCTGCATGAATAGATGAAGAATTCTTTGTTTTTCTGATATGTTTTGTTTTACTTAATGCTCAGCTGCAAGGCTATTCTTTATGGGGTCTAGAATCCTAGAAAGTAACATTGTTCCCTGGGACACACACTGGCAGATATTTCTGCCCTTTGATTTTAAAAGGCTGAATCAAGGCATCCAGTCAAGAGATGAAAAATCTGGGTTTGTTCCTGAAAAGAGCAAAGGAAAGTAGCAAAAGAAAAACATATGGAGGATGATGTTTCCATGCACCAACGAAACCTGAGATCTTTTTAAAGGTGTGAGCACCAAAATTTGGAGGAGTCATAATCTTTATGTTTTCACAGAAGCTGACAAACTGAATGAAACACTTCATTTCACAGCTGAACTTTAACAGGAGATATCATATCTACCATGCATTATTAATTGCTTGCTAATGAAGTATAAAACTGTATTTGTGTCACCACATTACTTCAGACATAACTGTGAGCAAAGCCTCTTCTTCAGATTGCCTCTATTATACATCTATTGGTAAACTGGAAAGCAGTTTGACTAAAATTAGTTTTTCAACTGAATCAAATAATTTTCCAAGGATGTGTGACTGCCCTTATATATAATATTAACATCAATAAAGAAATTAAGATGGAAAGGTAACACACTCCGGTACAGACTTACCTGGCTGATAGATTATATGTCACCAAAAAGAAAAAGGTAAAGCAGATTACACCAAGATTGGCTTGGTTTCCTCTTATGTGTAATTAAAAATAATCAGGAGATTGATACTTCTTGTCTGTTGTTCTACTTACCACTTCATTCCCTCAGTGTGTGGTGCACAGTCATAATTTGGAGTATGGCATGAATTTTCACAGCGCAATATGTAAATGTACTGTCAAAGCTTCTGCCACAGATCAATAGTTTCATGGCAGTCTCTGAGCTAGTGGCTCATTTGCGGGAGAAATTTCTCCTGCAGATTTTAGGGAATGCTAAAGACCTGCACACCTAGACTTGATATGCCTCATTCTTCCATTCAGTCTGTTCTCATTCTGCATATTAAAGAGGCTCACAAAGACAGAAGAAACAGAAAAAAAAAGTAGCTACCACATTTTCCCAACCTACTCAGCAGTAGCACATCAGTTCCTCCAAACCTTACAAGGGAAACGAAGGTTAAAGCTCTGACGGGTGTAGGGGTAAGGTGGTGGCAGGGCAAAGTCTCAGACTCACACCCTGCTTACAGGGTGTAAGCCTCCCCCTGTACACCATCAGAAAACCTGCTGTGATAAATCGGGCACTGTGCTAAACTGTCAACAGCAAAGCACCTTGAGGTTCTCCATCTGCATGGGCACTGGCAGCATTAAATGCTGTTGACAGCTTCCTTCCCAGAGGCAGGGGGAAGATATTTTCAGAGCACAAGGCAGTTTTATTATGCTCTTCTCTTAAATAACTTTCAAATACTTTTGTCATTTTTGTAAGTTATTCATGCCTTGGGAACTTAATCCTGTTAAAACCAGAAGGGTGGCTCAGGCTCATGGGCTGCCAGTATTTTAAAAGACAGTTTAAGAACTGAGATTGCTCAGGAAATAAAAATGACAAACACAACTTCCTAAGTTACAGGCCAGCTCTTATTTCTTAAACTTTCTTCAAAGGAAGGAAGGAAGGAAGGAAGGAAGGAAGGAAGGAAGGAAGGAAGGAAGGAAGGAAGGAAGGAAGGAAGGAAGGAAGGAAGGAAGGAAGGAAGGAAGGAAGGAAGGAAGGAAGGAAGGAAGGAAGGAAGGAAGGAAGGAAGGAAGGAAGGAAGGAAGGAAGGAAGGAAGGAAGGAAGGAAGGAAGGAAGGAAGGAAGGAAGGAAGGAAGGAAGGAAGGAAGGAAGGAAGGAAGGAAGGAAGGAAGGAAGGAAGGAAGGAAGGAAGGAAGGAAGGAAGGAAGGAAGGAAGGAAGGAAGGAAGGAAGGAAGGAAGGAAGGAAGGAAGGAAGGAAGGAAGGAAGGAAGGAAGGAAGGAAGGAAGGAAGGAAGGAAGGAAGGAAGGAAGGAAGGAAGGAAGGAAGGAAGGAAGGAAGGAAGGAAGGAAGGAAGGAAGGAAGGAAGGAAGGAAGGAAGGAAAGAAGGAAGGAAGGAAGGAAGGAAGGAAGGAAGGAAGGAAGGAAGGAAGGAAAGGAAGGAAGGAAGGAAGGAAGGAAAGGAAGGAAGGAAGGAAGGAAGGAAGGAAGGAAGGAAGGAAGGAAGGAAGGAAGGAAGGAAGGAAGGAAGGAAGGAAGGAAGGAAGGAAGGAAGGAAGGAAGGAAGGGAAAGGAAGGAAGGAAAGGAAGGAAGGAAGGAAGGAAGGAAGGAAGGAAGGAAGGAAGGAAGGAAGGAAGGAAGGAAGGAAGGAAGGAAGGAAGGAAGGAAGGAAGGAAGGAAGGAAGGAAGGAAGGGTATTATAAAATATATAGCCATTCCTCCTTAAAAGTTATTTCTGGGTCTGTTTATTAGCAGAAGAGATTTTAGAGACAGACATCTACCAAATTTTCTAGAGTCCTGGGGAGCCTGACTGACAGTCCCTTAAGGAAGTCACATGAGGAATAAAAACCCAAGCAACAGAACGTATTCTTCCCAGCAGTGTTAGGGGCGTACATGACAAATCCCAAGCATGCATTTTTGTACCCAGTCTTGATTCAGGCTCCTAAGGTTTACTGCAGAAGTAATGACTTAACTGTTTCTGATGTCCATTGCCAATTTCTCCTTTGAAAAGTGTACTGAGTAAGAAAAGGCCAAATCTCCATGGGTGAATTTCTTTGGTTTCTGTCTTCTGTACACATAGTAGCATTAAAAAAAGACTGACTGCCCCCCACCTCCCAAACTTGCAAACAAAACAGAGCAGTTCTTTCTGAGAGAGAGAAAGGCTTTTGCTTTTATTCAGGAGAGTCAGAAAATAGCCTGCAAGGCCTGAATTACAGTTAGTGACTCATGGTTCTCTAGTATTAGGCTAAAATCCAATATTTATATTTTTACCATCTTACAGAATTGATCTAGATGGAATCTGAGTAGCTGGAAATGATCTGGAATGTAAATAGCTGATATTCCTGAGAAATTGCACCAATATTTGAAACCATTTTTGGAGAAATACTAATTAAATTGCCAATCCTCTTGCTAAGGAGGGGATATAATTTTCCTGTCTTATTTCCTAATATACTTTTACACTGATGATTTTCCTTCTTTGTGAGGAAATCTGTTACCCCACAATAAACAACTGCAAATTGGTGGCTTGGCTGCTACTCTGTGCATCCCAAACTGGTTCCTGTGTTACACTGGATATTACAGGAAGAATTTAATCAATTATTTTTAGCAGATACAGAGAAAGACAAACCTGATGAATTTCTTTCTAACTTTCTTCTTCTTCTTAGTTATATTTAATTTAGTGAAGTGGAACTAGCTAGCAGTAGTTATACCTTGCTTTCATATAGTACTTTTGTCCTTCAAAGTCAAAACATTAAAAATATATATATAAAGCAAACTCAAACTGTTTGACCAAGGTCACAGCACGTATCACTGTCAGGCTAAGGAAAAGGATTTCTGAGTCCCAGAGCATCACCAGTTTGAAGCAGAGATTAAAATCATGTGTTCAAAAGGAAAATATCAATCACTCTGTGCTGAATTAACTTAAAGGGGAACTCCAACCTCTTTCTCCTGTAGATCTGTTAAATCTCCTAGCCTTTACAACACTAGATAATTTCACTTGCTTTCAATTTTGTCCGTTCTGTTAATTTATGTGTAGCCCCAAAACCCATTAGCAATGGCAAAAATTATGTCCCTGGGAGCTTCATAAAGGGTCACCAGACTTTTCAGGGTTCTTAGGCAAAAGCACAGTGTTAAAATAATATTTCAAACAGAGTGAGAAGTAGAATTCCTTTTAGAGTCACTATCAGATGTTACCTGGATTAACATCTTAACCTCTTGGCCAACCCCTTAGGAAATTTTCTCACACATTTCAGACTTATTTGAGTGCCTTTGTCTGGAAGCCTACGAGGGTATAATTGAAGTAAATGAGAGTATCAACCCCCCAGAAGTTTCTAATTTACTTTAGGAGCTACTAAAAGTAATACAATAAAAGTAGGCTTTTCAGAAATTTGCAAGTCTGGTCTGGAAATTAAGACCACAATTATCACCTGATTTTTTTCTTGTTTCCCTCTCCTCTCTTTCTTTTTCTTTTTAGCTTGATTGCTATTCAGGTCAGAGACAGTCTATTCTTATCTCTAGAGCACCTAACCCAACAGGACCTTGAACTACATTTGGGATACTACACTTCACAAAAGCGAATGATGATTTTGGGCATGAATATTTTGCCATCATAGCCTTTGTTTATCATGTAGACACTCTTCCCCAACACAGCTTTAAAAATTTAGGAAGAACTATAGAAGTTAACCTCATTTGTTCTGCCTGTTAATTCAAGTCATGGTCATTAAGATTCAGTTAAGAGCTTTTAAACATGGCACTGGGCAAAGATACAGTACAGTGACTGACAGGTGGAGGCTAGCCATGTACTTGGAAATTGTAACCAGTGCTAATTTCCAGCAGAAACACCTTCATGTTTTATTTTTTTTCATCCGTAGAAGTTGAATGATTTATTGTGTCAAGGTACTACAATCACAACATCAATTCCTCTGCAATTTCTTCTTACAAAGAAGAACCGCTTTTTCTCTAGCTTGCTTATTCTTGCAAAATGTTGCTGATGCCAGTGAGTGACAGGTTGCTGTAAGTAGATACAACTGCTCTTATGTGGCCTGCTGCAAGTACATCATTGAATACTGAATTTCACACCTCTGACATGACCAATCCTTGGAAGTGCTTACCATGCCTGGCACATATTTACAGAAGAGGCTCTTGTGAACAATTAACTTAAGCTGTGCAGTATTTCCAAATAACCTGACTACTTTAAAAGGTTCCAGGTTATGGCTGAGTGTCGAAAGCAAGGACAGGTGGTACTTGCAGTAGTTCATTCTGTTAGCAATTGCTTTTTCTATTAGGTTTGTATCTCAAAGTCGGGATTCAAGGATAAACAAACATATCATGGTAATACACTTAAAGACAAGATGACACTTGAATGTGTGTGTATACTTCATACGCATACTATTTATAAAGTTTGATTTCTCTCAAGTCCTCTCTTGGCAGCAGTCTAAACATCTGGTTTAGTAGAATACATGTTTTGCCTTTATTTTAGTGCTACGTTTCAGACCAGATTCAGCTAATACTTTAGCAAAACAGCATTGTATATTAGGAGAATTACCTTCTTGCTCTTCTAGCATCAGTGCATACAGTAGCAGACACCAGCAAAATATTGTTTACATCAGATATTTGATCCTTAAATGCACCTGTGCAAATGAAAGAAAAATCAAGTTCCCTCTGCAGGAGTAGGAAACTAGAATCCCAGTCCTTTGTTAATGTGGGAGGCAGCTTACCCAGAGTGATAGTTTTTACAACACGAAGTTCTCAGGCTGCTGGAACAGACTCTGTAGGTTGAGCAGCTAGATCTGAGTTACCTTAAAGTAATCCTAATTTGCATTTAAGACCAGCACCACCAGGAATAAAAGAAATAGTTTAAACCTAAGTTTTTGGTTCCCTTACCTGTCCAGTCCTACCCCCATCATCCCCATTCACCCTTTAAAATGGTGATGGAGGTGACTGAAAAAAAAATAAGGTGTGCAAGAGGAGAAAAAAATTAAAGCAATAAACAAATAAAAATAAGAAGTTAAAAGCATAAATAAAGACAGCTGTATAGCATCAGTCTGAAGAACTGCCATGGCCAATAGGAATAAGAGATTCATAGTAGATGAGGACACAGACACGAAGGAATAACAAAATGCTTATTTTTAGTCCTGTCTGCCAGTTGCTTATGTAACTGATCTTGTAACAAACAAGAAAGGTGCTTTGAAGTAGAATTCAACATAAAAGAGATTGGAAAGATTGGCAGAATAATGGCATACCTAGTTATTGCTTCCCTTTTTGTCTTTGCTAATTGGTGTACCATAGAGGGTTGAAGCTAATTTGGGTTACAGTAGTACTAACATCGATTTAATAGCATTATTTTTTTTTTTAATTCTTTATAATGTGAGGGAAGGGGAATAAATATTTTCAAGTCCTGAGTGTCCGGCTTTTTCTAATTTTGGAAAACAGTGCAAAAACAATAGTGAAAACAGGGGGCGCATGGGAGCAAGCTGAAGATTAAAGATGTTCAGAATAATGCAGCATCCCAGAAATGGGGGAGAAGTGGGGCATTCCTAAAACACTTTTTCATGTTGAAAACAACTGCTGGCAAATGTGCCCCAATGACCAACCACAGAGAGCAGCACTGCTGATCATGGGCATAGCTTTGACTCCAGCTGTTTTCTTTGACTTTCAGCAAAATGCTGCTCTGCACCATAATCCTCCTATCTTTGAACAAGAGTTAAAACACTTCTGTGAAGGAAGTTGGGAAGATTGGTTAAAGTTTGAATACTTTGTAGACAAGCTTCCATATGAAATGGTAGGGATTATTTTAAAAGCCTTCAGTCTGGGAGTTAGTCATGTTGCCTGGTTTATTTAACAACATAAAATGGGACAACAGCAATTGTTTTTAATATCTTCATGTCTTAAGATAAAAGTTAGAGAAATTCCACAAAGTGTCTTAGTCTTTGCTTTCCTAATGCTGATCTCCTTAAGCATCAATGGAGGAGTTTTTTAGCAGGAGAAAACCTAGAATAAAATACAGAGGCAAACACCACCAGCGAAGGAACTGGGTGCGAGGCAGAGGAGAGAGAGACTGCTAAAACAGTTTATATGTAGATCATACCAGTAACCTGCTTCAGATTTTCTTGCTTTTTATGGATCTCTCTGGGCAAGGAAGCAACTTCATATTTTTTCAGAGATAAGATTTTCCTGATTATTAAGTCTCTTACCTTGCTTGTATGACTCTTTTCTCCTTCAAGGTAGAATCATTATTATTGTTCTTTAAGTACTAACAATATACTTGGCAGGAGATGAGACACACTGTTCTATGCAGATAGGAATTTGAATAGGTAGACTACATAAATCATGTACAAAGTGCAATGAAATACCTGCCTTGGGGGATGCCAGGATAAAGAGGTAAAGTGACCTCAGCCAGAATCAACCCTAGTGTTAAATTTAGAGCACTGAAAACATTGTATGTCAGAAAGTATTTAAAATATTAATTTTTTATTTTTTTTGCCTCAGAAACAATAATCCTGTGTAAGAATTCAAGAGTAAAACTGGAGATTCAAGCATTTTTAAAGAAATGTAGTATTTGATGTCAGCTAGACTCCTGCATAATTCATAATCACTGGTTTTCACAAAATGACTCTCGTATCAAGCTTATAATTTCTGCATGAAGCTCTAGTCAGTCATTACAATTTAGCAACACAGAAAGGAACAGAGACAAAAGAGGCAAAAGAAGGCATCTGAGTCAAGGATATGCCTCTGTGCTATCCCAGCAGAGCAGTTGATTTACTAAATAAGCATAGAGATAAGCTAAGAAATATCTCTAATAGAAGATATACAATGCTTTCCTGTGAGCAAAGTAAGGTTCCTTCCCTGCCAGTGTTGCTTAAGAAGTGTGGAGGGGTTTGTGCAGGAGTTGCTGCATACAAGCAAAAGTGAAGCGCTGTACAAACAACATGCAAAGGAGAGGAAAGAAAATTACTGAAACTGTTTTACCAAGATTTCCTTTGAAAACATACACCGTTCAAACTGAAAACAACCAATCTAAATTCAGAAACAAAGCTATCAGACTTTATTGGACTAACTGATGGAATGGTTGCATATATCTGCTCACACACTTGAGGTTAGAGATCTCTTTGGTGACACTTCTCACACATATTGTGTGCCACTGTGGGGTCTTTGAGGATTACATTTTCCTCATATGAAACACACTTGCCCACAGATATGGGAGTTTCCATTGTGCTTGACCTGTTCTTTCCTCTGTCTTTGCTTCTGTAAACCCCTCCGTTAGGTCCTCATAGTTATCATTTCATCTTGAATGTTGTTGATATGTTTTATGGAATGTACCACATTTTATCATGTCCTATCTCAAAGCAAGCACATTCATTTTGAATTAGGCATTATTTAAATACAAACCACTCAGTAGTTTTGCTCCAAAGTAATCAGAAGACAGAAAACCAGCTGATAAAATGGAAACCACAGTAAGTTCCCTGAAATAAGTAGTGGTGAACAGATGCCATTGCTGAAAGTGTGACATTAACCTGACATAAATAACAAAAGGACAGTGGTAGGAAGTCCAATCAAGGCTGAATCAACGCTCTGATCTTGCACAGCCTGACAAATTTTTCTTGCTGTTTATGGCTTTATTCCTCCTCCACTCTCTGGGATTGCAGGTGGCAATTGTGGAAGAAATTGTCAGGATTTTTTTTTCCCTTTTGTTACTGTCCAGCATGTGAAACCTGTCAGAAATTGCTGCTGAATGAGGAAATGGAGTTTGTCCGCTGGGATTTGAACTTCATGTCAGCAACTGCGCAATTCAGGTTTTGCATTCCTTTTGATATGTATATTCCCTATTAGCTCCTATAAAGGGCAGAAGACATTTATACCCTCTTTAAAGAAAGACTAGCATCATCCAGGAACTTCATTCTTGCTACTTAATATATCACCTCCTTATGCCATAAGACCAAAGCTGTGATTTCACTACTATATAAAAATAAGAAAGCTGAAAACATGCAAAGCTTTTTTGCTGTCTGTAGATAAGTACTTTTGCTGTAAAATCCTAAATATGGTATTTACAACAGAAACCTAATAGAGCAAAAAAAAATTTTACAAGATTATCTAGTTCATCTCTCCACTAATGGTGCATTGCAGAAGACCTTGTTTGACACTGAAAATCAGAAAAGCAAACAAAGCACAACAGATGAATTTTACCCAGAACTAAAAAGCTTTTTTTTAAAAATTATTTTTTTTCCTTTTTCTTTTTTCTTTTTTTTGTCCTTATCAAACCAGAGAACAAACTGTTTCCTTGATCCTGTTTGGAGACACTGGATTCAAATGTCACTCTCAAGGCATTTTTTTTTTTCCTCTTCCTAGCATGACATCTGCATGTCATCTCCCAGTTGAGCCTCAGTGACCCACAGGGAAAACTGCTGTGACCTCATTCATGATCTCAAAGCATGCCAACACTTTTCTCAAACACAAAGACATAATTCAGGAAAGGTGTATGCAGACAGGGGTGTCACTGCATCATCTCCTGCCAGAAAAATACCTCTATTGACGGGGAAACCTATAACAGATCACTAACAACTCAACATTTTCCCCTGAATATGTTTGCATCCTTAGCACAGACACACTTTTTAAAGGGTGCTTCTGCCCACTTGAGTGAGTAGTGGTAATCAGCAAGAAGTAAAAACTGTAAGGCAACATACTGAACATGTTTGCAGATGTCCTGGGTTCAGCAGTAGCAGTCACTTTTCTCCTTCTTAGTATCTGGTGCAGTGCTGTGTTTTGACTTTCGGCCTGGGAACAGAGCTGATAACAATATTTTAGTCTGACCAAGGACTTTCTGAGCCTCATGCTCTGCCAGGGAGGAGGGGAAGCCGGGAGGAAGCAGAGACAGGACACCTGACCCAAACTGAACAAAGAGGTATTCCATACCACAGCACGTCATGCCCAGGATGTAACTGAGAGTTACCCGGAAGGGCTGGGAGTCTGCAGGGTTGGATGAGATATCGGTCAGTGCTTGGTTGGGCTGGGGGGCAAGTTATCAGTTGGCAGGTAGTGAGGTGTTGTATTCCCTTCCCTTGTTATTTCCTTTATCATTACTATTATTGGTGGTAACAGTAGTGATTTGTGTTATACCTTAGTTACTAAACTGTTCTTACCTCAAGCCGTGGGAGTTGCATTCTTTCCTGTTCTCCTCTTCATCTCTCCAGGAGTAGGGGGAAGGAAACAAGGGGGGGAGTGGGTGAACGAGCTGCCTGACTGGTTTTAAACCACGACAGCAGAACTGTTTTACTTTCAGTTGTGTGTGATGGCTCTGTCCACCATAGGTAAGCACAGGCCTTCAAAGATCTGTGGGAGCCTGGAAGAGAGCCAGAGTAAGTATGTGTGCTCACATGGGTGGGGGGGCTAGAGAGCAGGGAAGAGCATACAGACATCTCCGGCAGAAACAGAAGCTGAATTTGGCATGCAGGACCTAGGTAAGGCTCCCATTAAATTTATATCACCATAGCTTTTACGCTTGTAACTGCTCAGAACAAAGAGCTTTTTCCAATTCCTCTTACCAACTGCCAAAATACAGAACCTTCCAAGACATACCCTCCCCCCTTAATTTTGTTTGTCTAAAAATACAACCATGATCATATGGGATGTAGCTACAAAGCATAAATTAATGATTTCCACAGCATCAAAGAGCAAGACACATACAACAGAAAGACGACCTGTGTGTACCCGTTAGAGGCAGCTGCTGCTCCAGCCTGTTCTGATGGCTGGGTTGGCACAGGCATCAGCAACTAGTGTGGACATGTCTGTAAGAGGTGGTTTTTAACAGGTAAAGGATGCATGGCTTAAAAGGCAGATCAGACCAACACAGAAAATAAGAGCAAACTTCTGGGGGCCAGAAGCCAAAGAAAGAAACTTTGGGTTCTCTTTCTGTAACAAATTCAGCTTGTCTGGTTACAGAGCTTTAGCCTGCAGTATTGTTTGCACAATGGTGTAATCACATTCTGCTATTACAGGTTCAGTATAGATTTTGTGTATTGATTGCATATTATTTCTCAGCGTTTTTTTTCCCATCACACTTAGGTAGTGTAGAGAAGAATACAAAGCTGCCACATTGTAAAGGTGAAGGCTTTTCACACTGCTCTTTCATCTCTAAAGGTGAAACTTTTGATCATAATTTCTGACCTTCACTCACCACATTTATTATCAGTGAACCCCATATCATTACTTCAATAATTTCTTTTAGTTTTACTAATGCCATCTCTTTCACTGAGCCCTGCCTCCAATACAATAGATATTTTCCAATATTTAAAATAGATAATTTCTGCACAGTGCACAAATATTGACCCACTTTGATAACATGCTCCTTCTTCCCAATCAGGAATCTCTGAACGAACTAGCTAGAGGGTCTCCCCATACGTGTACTTCAACTGAAATCCTTTTTGTGTAGAGCTGCAAGCATGTAAAAATAAATTGTGCAAGGTATGACTCCTTAGGTCCCCATGGTTCTTCTCTTTTTCCCAGTTTCCTTTGAAGTAACCTTCCATTAAATATCTTTGTTCTACTGTTTTTAGGAATTCCCCATCCATTTACTTTCTAATCCTCCTTATGCTAGACTGCTTATGTAACACTCACTTTCTTTTTCTGAAGGGGAAAAAGGAAACACCTAAAGGCCTTGGAAGAAGCTTCTTTAATGCCATTTATACCCATCCTACCAAATCCTTATTAAAAAACAAGCTTAAACCAAATTAGACTGAAAGAGAAATCAAAGAAGCATTTTAAACTCTGATTTTAATGATCAGACTAAATGTGGGATGTTGCTGGAGTGAGTGGAGAAAAGTAAGATCTAATGAGGCTAGTGAGACAGGTCAAAATGCAATCAGGGGAAACTGAGGGAAAGTAATGGCAGAACCCAAGAAAAATAAAAGGAATGTGTTGGGCTGAAAGGGAGGTGGGGATGGATGGAAAGCTAAGATGACTGGCATGGTTTCAGGGAGAAAATCTCAACGTTCAGAAACATGTTTAAACATTTTGGGGCTTGCTGAAACCTAAACATCCAAACCTACTGAGCTAAATATTCTAATAGAAGAGATATCCCTTGCGTAATTGCAAGTGACACATAAAGAAAATGTGACTTTTAAAGTAATAGCTCTTGCAAACCATTAAATCTTTGCTTTATTAAAAGCAAAAAGGGGAAAAAGAAAAGGAGCACTGCAGGGGATGGCATTTAAACATCATGAGCCTCATGGATGAGTAATACGTATATTCAAGAGCTGGTGCTGAATACGGTACAAAGGCTATTTCACACATCCATGACCTTTTTGCTGAGGGAGCTGTTATGTTACTTCTCAATAATGAGATTTCTTTAGTACTTATAAATTCAGATTGAATTGGGAAAGCCACAGGAGCCCTAATGCAAGGTGTTTTTACTAAAAGAATAATCCTCGCATTTTGTAAGTGGAGGGTCAATATTAAATTAGCTTTTTTGTTGAAAGAATGGTGCTGTTTCTTTGCAGCAAGCTATCACTTCATGTCACACAAATCAATATTTTACCATCAAGAAAGCCCCTAATAACTATAAAAGCAGCTCAAAAAAAATTTCCCAAATGATCCTTGGTTGTTTTACCTTTCCAGCAAATAAGTGAAAGAAATGTACAAGAAGTACCAAATGTTCCAAGAAGTAAACTACAATCAAATGGGAACATTGACTTCATTTCTGGCTCTGTGACTTTGGCCTAAACACAAAACAACAAACCACCTGAAAAGTAGGAAATTATGTCAGTGGATCCCACTGAATACATCCTGACATCAGAAAATGCCAGCAGATACCCCCTGGTCCTTTTGTTCAGAACCTCAGTAGGGATGGTCTCTTCTGTCTCTGCTTGAGTTTGAAGCATACAGGCAAAGTTAAACACAGAAATGGGTGTTGTGCCTGCACATACATTACCTTATTTTGCTGGTTTCTCTGTTGTATACTGGCCTCAAAAAAAACAAAGCTATATAAAAACATTAGTGAAAACAACACCTATTACTGCATGATTTTGAGGTCATTTGCTGTAGAGAATTTACAATTAACCAGCATGGAGCTGCACTGAGGCTAACCAGCCCTGCTGAAGGCACAGCTATGCAGAGCCGGGAGGGCACAGGGACTCCCCTGTCCCTGGTACATACTGTACCAACACCTCCTCATGGTACAGTGCAGAGCCACACCTCAGTATCACAATCTGTGGTGAAGGCACTCTGGCTACATTTCGGCTGTGTTATGTCTCAGTTGAAAAGACCTGAAGAATGGCAAGATCTGGCTGCCTCCACCTGGGGAACTTGGGCAGTCATTGCTAGCTGAGGGAATTTTTCTAGCATGTGTGTGCTCTTTGAGACAAGGCTAATTAGTCTGAGTACTATGTTAATTTGTAGTGCTGCTCTGAGATCTGAATTTACACTTCTACCCAGCCTGGGACCTGAGCACAGATCCTAATTCAGGACCTTTCAAGGTGAATAAAGGAACTAATTTAAAACTAGTTCATATCTATGCATTTGGCAAAGGTAGATATATATCCATCTGCACTGAGAAAATATTGAACTCTCAGGTTTCTGCTGATTGCTGATATTATTCAGGACTTTGTGCTTGCCTGTGTTGTATTACAGCTCCCCAGTAACCAACTGAAAAAAAAAAATCATGAAAAGGCCTTCCATTTCTAAAGAAATGATTTCAGATCAAAGTGGTAGACATAAAAAATCTACAGACTTATCATCCAGAAAATATTGTCCAGCAGAAGAAAGTAACCCTCATTAACAAGTTTAAGCTACAAATCCTGTGTTTGATTTCCTGTCATATGACCTTAGTCAGCTTCAAAATATTTCTGCCAAGGAAAACCTTCAAAGCTGACACCTTCACGAATCTCAGAGGAGAAAGAGATCTGAAAAATCCCTGAGTCTTGTGCCACTTGCTCCATGGACATTGATCCGGCACAGTTTTTGAGTAATCTCATGAATCTTCTTTCATGTGATCCTTCCACTGGTGGAAGGCCTTGTCTTTCAGGTACTGTTGATTGAAGCAATGTAAATGAGCAGTAAAGGCAAACTTGGAATATTAGCTATCTGGCAGCAATGGTGGGGTTAGAAACTCAATACAAAAAGTGAAACAACTAAAATATAGACTATGAATCACATAACAGGGTTCAGTTCAGAGACTACTGGATATCTCACTCATCACTAACTCATGGAGAGATAGTGGTTTGTAGCTCTGCCTGGTACAGTATCCCTTCTTCTAAATTTCTGCTTTAAAGTTCTAGACACCAGTTGGGGAGATAGACGTGACCAGTAATCTATATGAAAAATACCTGATTAATAATAATCCTCAAATAACTGTTTCAGAACACACACAAAAAAAGCAAGTATAGAGAGGAACGAAGCCTAAGTTGCATCAGTGAGGTATAGGCTAGATGGAACATCTGATGCCATGAAATTTTATGTTTCTTTCCAAAATCTTTGTGTATGAGGAGCTGTGAATTATCATTCCTTTCCCTCTTTGTATTTTACAGCTTTTTAGAAATGCTGCTGCTACAGTGCTGTGCCCAAAGCAAAGAAGGGCATGTCTGAAACTCCTAAATGCTGTGTTCTTTCCCAAGTGAAATACTCAGTGCCAGCACTTCTCGCTCACACACCTTTTTTCAGCCCCATGAAATATTTAGCAGTGAAATAAAAATGTTGCTTTTGCTTGACCAGTCCGCCTCCCATTTTTCTGTACATTATACTGCTACAGTCCTTTTGAGAGGTAGGGCAACTCCTTTACATACACCTTGATGATGTCAAAGGAACAGGATTCAGATACATTACAGCACTGCTTTTAATCCCAAGACCAGATCTTATGTTTTAAAGAATGTATTTGCTTTATCTTGTTCAATGGTGTCAGTATATAAAGAGCAGCTGTTCAGTTTTAATTTTCAATATTTGGTGCAAGCTTTTTTCACTGAAAGGAAATTCAGACTTTGTTCTGAAGACAGAAATATTCATTTTTTCCTAAGCATATGGATATTCTTCATTACATGTATTTTGGGATTCACAAATGTTAATTGATTTTTACAAAATACCTGTGACATAAGAAAATATGACTGGTTTTGATTTCTAAATGAAGAAAAAGAAAACACACATAGTTAAGGTAAAAATACATCTACTTGAGTGCCCAGAGCACATGTGTGAACTGATAAATTCCCTTATTGTGTTTCGCTCTCCTTGCTGCCAGTAAATAACTGACCATGACAGCTTGCGGGTGCATCAAAACTCTTCAAGTAAAATCCATGACTCTTGCTGTCATGGATTTGACACGTTACACAGGTAGAGAAATGACCAAATGCTGAGAAAGAGCCTTCATCGTTATTACAATGGTTCAGAAAAGAAGCATTCTTGTAAAAGTCCTTCATCAACAATCTGAGGGCATGTTTGACACAGTGCAGACTTGTGGTTTAAGGCTAGCTGGCAACTCAGTACCATGCAGCTGCTTGTTCACTTCCCACCCCCACTCCTTCCCAAAACTCCCCTCAGTGGGATGGGGAGGAGAACTGGAAAAAAAGTTAAACCTGTGTGTTGGGAGAAGAACAGTTTAATAACTGAAATAAAGTACAATATGATCATAATAGCAATTGCGATGTAATAAAAAGAGAGATAAAAAGAGAGGGAGGAATAAAACACTGGAAAAAAAAAAACAAGTGATGCACAACATAATTTCTCACCACCAGCTGACCAATACCCAGCCTGACCAGATCAGCAATCTGACCTTCTGGGTAGTTCCTCCCATTTTATATACTGGGCATGATGTACTGTGGTATGGAATACCCCTTTGGCTAGTTTGGGTCAGGTGTCCTGTCTCTGCTTCCTCCTGGCTTCTTGTGCCCCTCCTCACTGGCAGAGCATGAGACTGAAGAGTCCTTGATCAGAGGAAGTGCTACTTAGCAACAACTAAAGCATCAGTGTGTTTTCAACATTGTTCTTAGACTAATGCCAAACACAGCACTGCACCAGCAGCTAGGAAGAAAGATAACTATCTCAGCTGAAACCAGGACAGACCCACTGGCCAAAGCTGAAGTAACAAGATGAGAAAAAATGATCTTTTTAAAAAAACGCACAGAAAAAATGTTCAAGGCAAAGGTAAAGCAACATGCAGGCTCAGATGTGAAATTTTGATGTATTCAGTGGGATAAAAGACACCTATGTCTAACATGCTGTCATCCAGGTATGATTCAATCACTGCGACCTGAGCACTGGCATAGCAGGAAACTGGGCATCTGCAGAAACCTCTAATAACACTTCCACTGGCCTTTATTCATGCCCTACTTCACTTATTTTTTTTTTTTTCCATTTTCAAAAATCTTGATAATTTTCATAGCTACTTTAAACCTACATCCAGATATGATTCTCATGTGATTTGAAGGTATTTCAAACAAAGAATGAAATCACAGTGCTGGCGGAGTCAAAAGAAATATTTAAATTTCATTTCAGACAGGATTTTATGTCACTGTCTGGGGCTGGCCCCGGCAAACTCCACACATGAACAACAAATTAATAGATTACACCTCCCTGACCAGCACAGAAATTAAATGCAGATGGTAAAAGGAAGTTCCGTTAGGTCTGGGAAGATAAAAAAGTTTTCATTAAATAACCTCCTCATTGGAAAACAAAGGTAAATATATCTATGGTCCTGTCATATTAATTTTCCAGCTATTTGGAAGGTTTTGCTTTTAACTCGAAATATAGTATGTTCAAATATTCAGATATTTTCCAGCTTTTATTCCACTGCCATGATATTTTCAGTTCTAATTAATTTAAATTCACCGTGTTTTGTCTGGACTTGCAAATAATCTGGTTAGGGAAACACAAACAATCCCAGTGACATGTATAACTTGGCAACCATCATAATTTCTAAAGTTGAACTGTTCACAATGAATTACTCACAAGACATTCACGTGGAAAACTTGTTTTGAAGAAATACACAAATCATTTCAGACATTCAATCCCAGCACTTCTTAATCAGCTCCTAATGGAAGCAGACACAATTAGACTAATTGTTCATTCTAAATTATTCACTCAGCTCTATACTTGCTAATCTAATGTCAATTGATGTTTATGTGTGAAAAAAGGAAGAAATTGCACCTTGTAGACTGACTAGCTTCAGACACGGTATGCCAGGTATGCCGTTTGTTGTGATGTATGACAGCTTCACATCAGCAGTTGTCTGAACTATAAGTTGAGCTGAATCCCCATTTATAGTCCCTGATGCCTGGAAGTGATGCATCTATGACATGCTGACAGAAACTCAAGATCCCAAACACATTGTAGCTAAATAAAATGTGCATTACACAGTAACCTAAAGGATAAATTGGCTTCAAGGTGTACTCTCTGTTCTTCCTGCCAGTGATTTAATAGTTACTTTTCTTTTTTTCTAGCAAGTTGCTGCTATTTTTTGAAGTCTGATTTAAATTAAGAACTACCTCCAGGAGCAGAAGAGGAGTGAAGCTATCTTCTCTAACAAGGCAGTTGTCAGAGTTCAAGTAACAAGTTGTGCAGGCATTCCAAACAGTAGAGAAAACAACAGATCAACTGGAAAGTGCTGTTCATAAATAGACTGAGTAGGTTATTTATGTTATTTATGCACGAAAATAAATGCATATGCATATAGCAATGGAAATGAAAACAGTAGCTGGATCACTCTGCAACATGGTATTTAACCTATCTTTCGCAGAACCTTTCTATAAACAAACTGGTGTCTGTGAGTTTGGTTCCCGGTCACACGGCTTCTTCATTTTCCCTCGAGATGCTGAAGATCATTATTAGAGACTGACACATTGAACAGCAAAGTTTTCTCAGAACACACACACAAAAAAACCCAAACAGAATGTCTTTAAGAGTTGGCTGTATGAAACACCCGTGCCTACCTCATGCACCTCATACAGCCTGTGTCTGGAACAGGAAGTGGTGGGCAGAAAAGAAGAGAATCCACATCCAAGTTCAAACTAACCCGCCTCTCCTGTGACGCTGACAGGTGAAAAAAGGAAATTTTAAACAATGTAGTGAAGTTTGGTTTATCAACTTATTGGCTATTTCACCACCTACAGAGTAATCCTGTCTCACTCGTTGCTCAGAAGGTTAACAACAGATAGCTACCATGGTTTATTAAATAGAAAATATTCTTTATAAAGATTCGCTGTATTCGTTATCTCCTCCGCACAGAGAGTGGAGGGAGCCTGGAGAGTGCTGATAAAAAGGATTGTGTTAGACAAATGAACAGGAAGGTGCTGTGCCCAACCTTTAAAACCTGTCACTCAGGCTAAGCAACTCATTGTGCAGATAAGCTATTTCTGTGGAGGCCATTTAAAGGAGGAATGCTTGAATACTCCTTTTCAGGAAGGGTAGAGAAGAGAATTGAGGCACATTTGATGAAGTTGTGGACAGAATACAAACTGTGGTAAAAAGTTAAAATATTGTTCATATTGTCACTAGTCCCCTTTTTTAGCTTAGCCCTTGTCTCTTGTATGAATTGATCATTTTTAAGTCACCTCATTCCAAGCTCAAATGCTCATTTCCTGAAAATTGTGCATTTTTAGTGGCATGAGAAAGGTTTTTTTATAAATTTCAACTACCTTTCATGAAGAATACACATCATATATTCTAAGGAACTTGAAAGAGTTTCACAGCTGTGCTGTGACCATAGTATATAATTTTATTCACGTAAGTGAGTTAAAGGTGTGCATAACAAACCCCTGCAGTGCAGATCAGACTGTGCCCTTTGCTGGGCTCATCCACTCTATTCAAAGCACTAAGCAGAATTTGACTTGCTGTCTGTCTATAACATATGAAACTTGAACACTTATCTTCAGCAATTGTAAAGTACCAATGCCAAGATACTTCAGATTGTTTATTTTCCACAAGCATCCAGATCTTAAGAAGGGTAAGTAAGTGCAATAAAATTATTGACCAGCTATCACTAGAAAAGGATCTGATTTAAGATCTCAGCAGGAACACCTGGGAGTAAGTAATACTGTTCCTCTGACGCCACCTGAGGTCACTTACAAAATAAGTGATTGTCTATATTCAGATATATTAAATGTCTACTTGCTATATTTGACTATTTTCCTTATCATTCTCAACACCGTAGTGCCTGTTCTGGATCTTCAAAGACTATGAGCACCTTCATTCAATCTTTGTTTACAAATATCCAAACTAGCCTTGTTCCTTCCCCTGGAAGTCAATGGCAAAACACTGAATTATGGAGAGTGGATTTAGCCAGCCTTGTACTGATGTGCTAACACCCACCGGAAAAGGATATTCCTTAGGAAAAGAAGGCCTTCATCTTGTGAAAACAGCATACCACATGGAACTCCACTTACTATAAATAATGGGCCAATACACAAGCATAGAATGTTCAAGGGCACAGCAGGTTTCAAGACTAGAAAAAAAGTAATAGAATGCATGCTTTTTACTAGTTAAGTATTTTGAAGACATAAAATGGAGTGGCATGTGATTAACCTCTAAAGAGCTATCCTCTTCCTGACTTAGCAGTTAAAGCCACGTACTCACTACCTGACTTCAGATGTACTTGTTCAGCAGTACTCCTATCTGTATCTTCTTGTCTTCAACAGTCTAGTGAGCATAATCTTTCACATTTACTTTCAGTTCCACTTTGTGGCTTATGTGGATGAATTCGTTTATCCATTCTTGTAGTTCTCATCTGCTTTGCAGAGTAAAATATGATCCAGGAATCTGAAAGAATTCAGTTATGTTATTTCGTCTACATTTTCTTTTTGCTTCTAAAATCTCCAGCTCTTTGCAAGAAAAAAAAATATTTCATCCTTCAATACTTTTTCTGTAGAAAGCAGAAAGTCTGAATTTAACAAAACAATTTCTCATATCATAATACAGTTTATGTCCAAAAACAAAGAATTCATTTTAGCTGTTGAAAAGTAAATGTATATATGAGTGAGAGAGAGGAGAAGCTGAATGTTTCTACTGAAGAGTTCAGGATCCAAGATCCAGAGGAGATAGAAAGCTGTTTGTACGACATAGTTAGGATCTTGCTTTGCATTGTCACCGCAGAAACTTCTGTATTCCCTCAACAATAACAGGGAAAAATCTGTACTTCCTGAAGTCAGCATTTAAGTCAGGGACATAGAATGATGTGTTAAGAATATAGTAAGTGCCAAAAATCACCATACGGAAACTGAGAAGAGATGAAACTGAGATTCCTTTGCATGTCTTCTGTATGTGTGGCTTGGTTTGCTAGCTCTTTTGCTAGGAAACCATTGGCTTTTGTTGTCTGTCTCCAGTGCTTAATGAGGCCTGGTCCATGTCCTGTAATAATATAAATAATAAGCATTGGGCCTACCAAAGCAGAAAATTGCAATTTTCAGACATGCAAGACAGATGGCTGTGTCTAAGGGACCTGAAGTAATCCCAGGTGGGTTAGCCCTAAATGGAGGAACATTTTCAAATTGAGAGATTTCTGAAAAACTAAATGTCTCTCCTTTTTAATTTTGTCAAATTAATTTCTTGTTGTACTTGTGTCCCTGTTCCTACAGAATGATGCAGAACCAGGGCATCCTTCCTATGTATACTGATGTCTCCTAGCCCCTTGGGAATGCTCTAGATGACTAGCAGATGGTGGACAATGACCATGGAAGTGTTGAAACAAGTATTTTCAAAGATTTACACACAAAGAAATAGGTACAGAAATGTTGTACCTTGGGAGTTTGTAACACTGTGATAATTTAAGAAGAGCCATTCACTTTCAGGCAATTATACCAATCATTCTAATATTTACTGTACATTTTCCAGTGATTAATCTACATCTGTGTTGGCAGGAAACTGTCTAAGTAACAAAAAACCTGTCTCTTCAGGGAGTTTTGCATGAAAGTCTGTTCAGAGGCAGAACCTGCAGACAGCCTTCTAATCTCAGGAGCAACTTCAGTCTTTCAATTATTTCACTGCAAAACAGGAAATTAATTTTCAGAGCTTTGGTAATTTTACCTTGAAAGAAGTGTTGCTGGATTTTTCTTTTTAAGTTAAAATAACACATCAATTCCTTTGCGCATCATGGCACTGGTAGACCTTTGAGTTTGATTTACTTTTTACTGAATCTATTACAGACTTTTCAGGTGAACATGTATTGGGTGCCTTACAATGGATCAATTAGAAATCACTGCAGTATCCAGGTCTGGGTTTTCAATGATTGCTTAAGGAAATTAAAGATGGGTGAAAAACTGAAGAAATACTGAGACTTTCTAATTTAGGTCTAAATAAGCTATGTTAACCCACACATTTGGGACTAAATTAAGGTACTCTATGTAGAAAATGTGGCAAAATGAGCTTATACTTAAAGAGCTTTACAGGAAGAATATCACTAGTGGTTCTTCAGTGGGTCACCTACAGGAAGATACAAAAGGCTTACATGGCTATATGATGCATATAGTAACTTGCACAGTTTTTTACAGCAGCAAAGTTTCTCCTCTCAAGGACAAAATAAACCCTCTCAAGACTGTTCTAGAAATTTCTTTGGCAGGCTCAAAATGCTGTTTCCACCTTTCCACCTTCCCTACCCACATAGGACAATATTACTCTTCCCAAAGAAGGAGTAATCCAAGCTACTGTCTTTCCAGGTTGGTGGGAAGGGAATATTGAAATCTTTTGGCCTGCTGGTGAAGCAAGGTGTCACTTTAGATTATGCTGCATGTGAGTGGCAGTGCCATACTGAAATATTCCTTTCTTGAATGCCAAAATGCAAAGCAGAACCATCTAAATCAAGATTTTTTTGCATGTTTTCAGAGGAATCATGAACTGAGCCAAATCTTTAAACTAAGCTCAGCTTCTGTGAGCAGCCTGAATGGATTAAAGGTAAGAAGGCTTCCTCACATCTGGCTAGATGCAGAAGATTTAACAGAATAAGAAATCAGGGAGCCATAATGTACCTTTTAGAAACTCCCTACTTCTCCCTTGCTTTGAAAGGCTCTTCCCTTCTGCTGACTTCATCCAGGACAACTGATCTACTTATCTCTGAGCCATACAGTTTGATTACGCCAGGGCTTCATTTGTTCCCATCCTATAAGTACAGTTGCAGGAAATAAAAGATGAGAACTATGAAGCCCTTTCATGACCATCCCAGACACAAAACAGAGCATGCCTTCCCATTCCTTCTGTTACCAGACTAGACTCAGGCATCACCAAGCCCTTTGATAATTTCTAAAAGTGTTCCACTACCCTATGTAAGACCTTTTTTTAGTATCAAAGTGTTCTGCTGATATTACTTTATGTATATTTGTTCCTGTTTCTGCTGGCAAAACTCCTGGTTGCCGCTTGGTAAGAAACACAAAGGAAACCTGGCAAAAATTGTCTTTTAAATATACTAAACCTGATCTGAAGTTACTCATGTTCTTTTTGTCTGGTCGCATAAGAAAAGACTGTCAGGAAACACCTGATCTGAGCCTCTTCTTTGTCTTTGGTGCCAATTAAATTAAATGAAGCCTACAACTCTGATGGTTGGTCAGGGACTATATTAACACATCTGGAAAAATAAAGTGCTTTGCGGGAAGTCCATCAGCTTTCAGGACCTGGCTATGCTTAAAATGGACACATCGTTATAGAATTTTTAGATATACAGTGGACTTTCAGATGAAAGTCAGTCAAGAGGGTGGGGGTCCAAACTTCTTCATTATTTGCTCAGCATGCAGTGATACTGCATAATTATTTTTACATTAAAAGCACTACATGGAATAGAAAAGGCATATTTTCATAGCGCCCTTCAGTAGTTAATATAAGTGACTGAGAGACTTCTTCACTGAGGCTTTCTGCTTTACCATACTTGCTTTACCTTTTTTAGCATGTTCCAAGGGGAATGTTTTTTGGGATTTGGAAGTGTAATTTCAAATATCGCTTTCTTACTGTTCAGTATGAGAGGAATGACTCAATTTCTTCATTATAATAAATCTCCATCTAACTGAAAAGCCTGACAGGAATGTATGATACTTCCCTGCTCTAAACAAAGTGGGTGGTTTTGAGCTTGCCTGTCCTCATGATTTTCTTATTATTAGTCATCTATATTATCCAGAGGAGAAAGCTTTGAAAAAAGCATTTTCAAGATCTTAAGATGCCTTGCACATAAATCATTTGGATCCAGCTGCAAACAGTCAAACAAGTTTCTTGGCATTTCAGGTTCCTGACTGATTAATTAGAAAGTCAATCACTTGATACCTTTACTTGATTGTGCTCTCCCTACTCTGTTAGTAGAGAACATAAACCAGAGGTTAAATAGTGCTGGTGTTCAAAACTGGCATACTTGCTTCTTCTTCCTCTGTCTCCACGCATATTTTTATCACCAGATCCAGTGAGTGCTCAGTAAAACCCATGACTGAATTTATCCCAGAAATGTAGTAATTTTTCATCTTTTATGATCACCATTGTCATTAGGGATTTTGAAATGTACCTACCTTAGGTACTTCCACAGCTCCCACACTTATCTAGTGCCCTAGTCGTCTGGCTACAGGTCAGTGCCTGGCTTGGGCTCTCCCTCTTCTTCCCCAGATTGCAGGCTTTTCAACCAAATAATGTTAGAATTTCACCTGCTGGTGAATGGGGTTTTGGTATCTATTTCTAGAAATCTTTTATAACACAGGCTGCCAACGGTCACCTAACAACAATGTAGGTGACAACATCTGCAGGTGATATCTTGGCTGTAACTTATAATAAAGGGTTAGAGGAGTACCCACTCCTTTGTATTTGAACTCTAGAAACGGAGGAGTGGGGAAAGATGGTGAAAGGAAATTATAAGACAACGAGCCCTAGATTATCTTTTCAAAGCCCTCATCCCAAATACTTTCCTGATTGTGGTTTTGTTCAACTCTGATGATTTTAACTCCCCAGGGCAGCAAAAACATGTGTGTGAATTTTCATCCTGAGACTAAAGCAGAAGAGTAACCTGATACTGATATTAGACTCAGGCATTCTTCTTGTGAGAATTAAGACTTTATCACATATTAGGATACAATGCTGGATTTTGGTCAGAAGTATAAACAGCCTGTCATGAATGTATTAAGTTCATTAAAAGCCATTTTCTTGTATCTGTTAGTATTGTGCTAAGACAATCTGTTGCACATACTACACAGCCTACAGCAAAAGGTTCATCGTCCCAAGGCAGAGATAAAATCTTTTAGGAAAAGGGGAATGGATACTGTTTAAGTTTTTAGTAACAGGTGGCTGAAAAATGAACTTAATATGGGTCTCTTCTTTCTGTGTTTGCTATTTGGCCATAGGAATAATTTGATTTAATTTCTACAAAATGTGTGGGCTGACATTGTTTATAAAGAATTTTTTGTCATCATATTCTTGCCCATAGCTTGCTCATTAACTCTCTCAGGCTATCCTTGCTTTTGGCATTCTTTACTTATAATTTGCTGTTTATACAGTGCTGCTATCATTTTAAATCCCAGGGTATTCATTTGGTTGTCTCCACCATCCAATCACACTTATAAGAAAAAGCAAAAGGACTTGAGTAAGTTTTATAGAAGTGAAAATTCATGCAAACAGAGTCATCTGAGAATTCACAACACTTTCAGGGCAAGCACATATTGGCATGATTAATTTTAAATTTTTTAATGAATGTTGTTGCTAAAAATCTTGTAAGCTTGCATGAATATTCATGGCAGCAAATAAACTTTCAAATACCAGACTGAACTAATTTGATTAGAATGTATTTTCATAATGGCATTTTGAAGTAGTCTCACAACTCTCATGCAAATTAACCTATTTTTTAAAGCATTATTAGTTCCCTTCCCATCTGCTAGTACAATGATAGATCTCTGGTACTCTGAATAACACTGAATAAAGTAAAGTCACCTTAACAGGTCTCATGATACATACAAATCAGAGACCCCAAAATGAGGAATGTAATGATAAAAAGTTACTTCTGCGTATTAGTAGCCAAACATATTGGTTACTCAAAAAGACGTGGATCATCTAATCCCAAGAGAAAACTTGTTTTACAGAACTTACTGTGAGAGAACATCTCCCTTGACACCAAAATTTTATTTGTGGGGTCTGAACCTGTTGAATAGGGCAAGCCAGCTGATTATGCCTCTAGCCCTTTAATGAGCAGTCAAGGCTGCTTTGCCAGCAGATTCAGGGGATGGCAGCCTCAGAGATGAAAACTAGCATCTGGGAGCTCCCACTTCCACCAGCACATCTGAATCCAGAGAAGGATATTTGTTAAGAGGCCAAGATGCTGACGGAAGTTTCCTTATACTACCGAATAAGGCAGCAGAGTTAGGATGGCAAAGCTTTTCAGTGGAGATCTGCATTAAGATTGAAACTGATTTGACATTTCTGCCAGAGCTTCAATAGCATTAAGTCAGAAATGACTGAAAGGAGGCACATATTGCGTTTGCTAGCACTGTGCTGTTGTTCAGAAAAAATCCAAATGTCTTAAACACACTATTTTTTCCTAAAAATGCAAATACAGGACACAGGATCCTAATGTGACCATAATGATGCCTATATGGGTTTGTAAAGCTGAAATCTCTCACATAGCACATCTCTGATGCTGAGCCAGCAGAGCAAGCAGTGCCAATAACAGCCATTGCCCTTTGTGCAGCCTAGCCACAGAAGGGTGATGGCTCTAACCCTTCCCACTGCCTCAGCAGCAGAGGTCTGCAGGTGGCAGGAAGGCTGGGTGGTGTGCCAGCCTCAGGAGGAAGGCTCTCACACCCCCACAGTCTGCTGCTATGGGCTGCCTCGGCTGTCTTCCCTTGTCTGTCTGCTCGACATTTTTCCTGATCAAAATTCCCTGTACTTGTTTACCTTCCGTTTGCTCTCCCACTTTTTCTCACCTCTGATTTCTGTATCTTATCCCAGTAAGGTGAGGGGGAGATGAAGCAGTGCTTCAGATGAAGTATGAATTGCAGATGGTGTGCTGCTCTTCACCAGGAATCTATTTGTTACAAGTGATCCAAAAGCAGGTATGTGTTATTAAATGGCACAAGTCAGAACACATTCTGAGCAGTACTAATAAAACAGTCTGACAATCCACATTATCTTTTATCAGATAACACCCTGTGATTCTGAGGATTTCTTTGTTGTTCAAAGTACAGCCAGGTCTGTCATAATGATGCTTGTCGTGGTCAGATGGTAAACTTTCTTATGCTTATTCCTTGTTCTGGACTTTCTCTTGTGAGTCTTCAGTTAAGCCTACCTTTTCTCTATTCATACCTAAGCAAAACCTTGGCCAGCTGTGATGGTTTCCTTAGTGAATGGGTCTATTTTATAGATATAATCATAGATTGCATTTTGATCAGCATTTTTCTTATTAATTTGGAAATAGATTTATTTCCCCAGAAAACTGCTTAGAATGGATTTCGCAATGAGCGTGTGCAGTGCTTCGACGAACAGATGGCAACTTTCCTGCACCTGCTTCTCCTTTCCTTACTACTGCATCAAGTTCTTCAGTGAAACTACCCTACCTGCAAACAGCAATCAAAGGGAAGTAGCTTTATTGTTAAGATTGCTGTAAACTTTGTGGAACTGAATTTCTAACAACTTTATGGAAAATTCTCACAGCGTTTCTGTTGACAAAGGCAAGGCCAAGATAGTGTCATCATAGACACTGGCTGCTACTGCAGGATTTTAGCTTTAGGTCATGGATTAATCCAACAAGATGAACATCTACCTGCATGCTGTCTAGCTGTACATCATCACAAGTTCCCCACTCCCAGCTGATATTATGGCTACTGACATCCCAATCACATGGGCATTTCTAGGCTGCCAGCAGAGGACTATTTAGCATTTTCAGATCTTTTTATGAGTGTTGGTCATAAAGAGGAACTTTAAGCATGTTGACTTGCTCAGATTCAATCAGAGACAGGTGAAAAACTGATGAAACTATTTCTAGATCTTTTTGATTAAATTGTTCTGGGTTGACAAAACGATGTTAAGGTAAACTTTTCTGATAACTGAACAGTTTTACAAAGATGCAAATCAAGGTTGTAACAACAGGAATTAGATTAGAGGATCAAAGGCCAATATGAAAAAAAAAACATAAACAACTAAAGATAGAGTGAATCAGAGAGAACACAGAGAAAAGAAATAAAATGCATAAAGAAATTAGTGTCACCACAGATTAGAACTGAGGACTTCAGCAAGGTGATTCATATAAACATGACATAAATTATGGCATCTTGGAATTTAATAATTTTTTATTTGATATGTTAAAAATAATTGATACTGCTCATCTAACAAGTTTCATAAATATTTATTACTGCAAAATTCTACCATCATCAGGATGATGTTGATTCTCTAGAATATAGCATCTAGCAAATTAAGATCCCAGATGTTTTTTGGTTTTCATTTTGGTAATAGAAGCAGCTACTTTCTAAACAAAATTTGCAGAAATGTGTCATATTTGCAAGGAAGCTTGTAGATAACAAAGCTGAGAGAACTGAGAGATCAGGAGGTGCTTTGTAGTATTCACCAATACATGTTATAGGGTTCTTGGCAGTACAGTGTATTGTGTTCAATGTAATTGGGCATATGTTGAAAAAGAAACAGTAAGGATAGCTCACAATGACTGTTTTACTGTCCTGCTTTACTCAGGATAATGAAGGACTCTAGGTCCTTCTAGGTCTAGGTTAAAGAGGACAAGAAAATGAAAAGAGAGTGATTTTACCTAAAAAGTCATCCTCTCTCAACAGTCAAGACAGTTGTTCAGATCAGCCACATTGAAACTATGGCACAAACACACAGATTTGTCTGAAGAAAACCCATGTATCTCTGGGGTGATAATTCATCAGGGAAGAAAAAAAAAAAAAGAATTAACTTAGGACTTGTTATCTGAAAATGTTTCTTTTCCAACACAGTTGTTTGTACCTCTCAGTAAGCACTATTTTGGTTTAAGGAGGATCTTTGACCATGATACCCCTCACTGCTCACAGGTTCAAGAACAGAAAATTGTCAGGATCAGAATTCAGTTGACTGACCTGAGTAAGCCAGGTAGAGGCAGAAATTACTGCAGGACTGGGGCGGTGCCACAACTGGGAACTGGGAGAACTGTCAAATACTATGGAGGAAGGCCTGACATTAAAGAAACACAAAGAGCTCAGAAGAAGAGGTAGGCAAGATCTTCACTCGTGAAGCGCAGATTTGGAAGTAACACACTCAGCTTTTGTTTTCATTGATGGCACAAGTTAAACTTCAGAAATGGCTAATGATTTGAGGTATTTTTCTTATTAGAAATCCAAATGGAAATCAGTGAAGGGCTCTGATTTTTAGAAAGTGCTCAGAACAACTGAAGGGAAAGCCTTTTTCACTATCTTGGCACTGGACACCCAGAAAAATTGAATATATTGGTCATATTTGAAATCTTTCCTAGTGTGGCTGTGTAGTAATGTTAGTTTAATGTGGTGCCAGGTAGTCCCATGAGTCTTCCTTCGGAACCTCACAGGGAAAGGCTTTCCAAGTCAGATGGGTCACACTTCTCTATCCAGTCCTGATTATTTAAGAATAAAAACCTTGAATGACTTATACAAAAGCTATTTTCACCTAATTTCAAGACTTTTTGAGGTAGCACAAATGCATTCCCCCAGCTATCTGTATAAGATAGCAAATATCAGTCTTATACCTTTTCTGTACTTATCTGTAAGTGACTCACTCTTTATTTTTCTCTTTAAATCCACCCTTGTTGGCTTGACAGCTCTCTTCAGCAATATCTGCAATGATGTTCTCTGTTATTGACTCCAGACTAACATTTTGTCTGAAATTTTGTTCTTTCACGTTTCTTTATTCCCTACCGTCTGAAAAATATATTGCTGTCTCTACTGAGTCCTGTTTCTCTAAACCCTTTGTGAATAGAGTTAAAGTAAAATAATAATAGCAATATGTATGAAAAATGGTATAGAAAATAAGGTGAAATGGTTTCCCTCCTCAGAAGTCCATTCAACACTTTCACAGTTACTAAGAACAAGTATCTGACTGAAATTTGGTTTTGATGTTAGTTCAGTGTGAAAAGTCACACTATGTGATCAGTCAGAAATGCAGTTCAGTTCTGACGGCAGACTTCATAAAAATGGCATCCCAGGTTTCCATTTTTGTTGTGGTTCCAGTTCATGTGACTTCTTAGAAGAGAAATATCTTTTTACTGATTGCCACCTGCCTTGCTAAATCCAGCTTGAATCTGCAAGTTATCTTCTTTCCTCATTTATCTTAGTCAGTTAACAGTTAAAAGTTGTATAAGCCACCTTTGCAATCTCTTTGTTGTCTTCTCCTGGGTGATATCTCTATTACTATCAAATGCATAGTCAGCCCCAGCGTGTTCATCAGATTCTGCTCATATCTGTGACTGACTTTGCCAATATACCTGCCAACTGCAATCTGGAGTTACTCTTCACAGCCTTACACTGCACTACAGAGATTCATAGCTGTATTTTTTGCACTGGTGATTTGTAAGAGACAGGAGAAGCCAGATCCATCTCTCAATGCTTGCCAACCCTGCTGCTCCAGCACGGGTAAAATGCTGGCTAGGTGAGGCTGCAGACACACTTCTGAATTAGCATAGGGAACAGCTGCCAGGTAGTCAATATGTCTGGTATAATGACTTAGAAGAGTACAATCCTACTTGGTTCAAAAAGCAATGGATTTGCACATAAACATACTAGCGCAGTGTGCCAGCAAGTATAAGGAGAGAGCTCTTCTGGAGGTGGAAGTAAAAATATTACAAATCTAAAAAACAGTCAAAAAACTTCATAACAAGTTCCTCTCTGCAGACACATAGAGCCAAATAAGAAGCTGAGAGTGTCTGCTTATTATTCAAGTGACAGGTTAAATATTTATGATGCAACAGTGACATTTCCACTCATGTCAGTTGGATGGTTTCATTCCAATGCCTGCATATAGTAGGTTAATACACATCGCAGTCATTGCATGGCTATTTTTTTCCTCTGTCATAAGTCTAGTGCATATTTATATCTCTAAAAATGGTATTCCAGTTAGCAGAAGACTTCTCCTTGAAGTGCTCATCACTTCCTGACCTAATTTAGACAAAATCACTACAAGAGTTTGAGGACCCATGATCTAGTTTTGTTCCAACTACGAAGCAGGTGTAGAAAATGCTGCTCAAAAACAATTTTAAGAAGACATCTGAAAAACTGTGAAAATCACCTCTTTGTGCAAGCTACCATGTTAATAACCCCAAAACTTCAGCAGCTTCAAAGATCATTTTCTTTAACTGTATGAATGAGCATTTCAGTTTTTAAATACTCCCATTTATCTTGTAGCCGTTTCTCTGGTGTGAGGATGGAGGCACGGACCCAGAGGTAGAGTGTAAGCTGGATTGTTTATTGCAAAGATTACACAATATTTATATGCTTCCAATTAGCCAAGCACATCTGTGTTTGCCTTGCAGTTACATCAGGTGAAAGGTCTCTCTGATTTTCTTACTGACATCTTCTTTCCAGTACCGACATCCTTGTTCCTTGCCCGTTCCAACATCTTCCAAGTACCAGTCAGGGATGGGTCACTCTTAATTACCTGCTGTAGTTCCTCCTTCCCATGGTCACACTTAATTGCTTGCTGTAACTTCTCCTTCCCATGGTCTCTGACAGTTTCGATACATTCCAACCCCCACACTCTGGGGACACAGAGATAGCAGTACAGGGAATTATCTACCCAGTACGTTCTGTTGAAAATAACTTCAAGCAAAAATAATGGGCTACATCATATGATTCCCCCCTAACAAGGAGTCTCATCCTAAATATAGCAAACATCCTTTGCTTTCTGTGGCCACAAAAGAAACTTAGAATGTGCTCTGTCCCACACTAGCTAGCTGGTGCTCCTTCTCTGGGTTAAAGGAAACATGCACCCTAAAATATATAGAATAATAGAATCATAGAATAGTTTGTGTCTGAAGGGACATTAAAGACCATCTAGTTCCAACCCTCCTGCCACAGGCAGGGTCACCTACCACTAGACCAGGTTGCTCAAAGCCCCATCAAGCCTGGCCCTGGACACTTCCAGGGATGGGGAATCCACAACTTCTCTGGACAACCTGTTTCAGTGCCTCACCACACTTACAGTAAAGAACTTCTTCCAAATATCTACTCTAAATCTACCCTTTCAATGAATTATTTCTTTTTTTAGAAATGTACTTTTTATTTACAGAAAATGTCAAATCAGATACTATCCTAGGCAACCTGCTTCAGCTGACCTGCTTGAACATGGCAGGTGGACTAGACAGTCTCAGAGGTCCCTTTCAACCCCAGGTACTCCATGAGTCTGTGACACAAATTACCAGTTATTACCTGGGAAACAATCACAGAGAGTTTGGTCTTCCCTTAATGAAGACTCTAGTCCTGGTGGTTCAGACTGCTGGGTGGAAAGCATGAGGGAGTGCATCTCCTTGATGAGCTCAGTCTTGAATAAATTTGTCACTTTATTTCCTCAGGCACCTTTAAAGCCCAACATGCCATTTATCTTATGCCTTATCATATATGTATGTGCAATGCCCTGTGCATTGTTGACTGATTATAGTCTCAAGGCTCCATTTCCTTCAGGTTGCTGCTGGCTGCAGTAAGTGCTGTAAGAATTTTAATGTGAGTTCAGACTCTGCATAAGAAAATCCAGTTTCTATTTATTGTATACTCTTGCTGGCTAAATAAGGTGTTGTACTTTGAAAATATTTACTGACTTTAAAGAAAAAAGACAGCAAGAAGTTTCCAGCTGTCCTGATCATTCAGATATTATGCCCATTTTGGAAATCGAGAATGCTTAACCTTCTTGCAATACCAGTATGCTCTAGAATTAAGTCCAAATCATGTGTTTTGCAATTGAAGACAACTATTTCTTGCTTATTTTACTGCTACTTATAACTATTACTCTTTCCTTTATAGCTGCCTCTTACTGGCTGTTGCAAAGGCTTAGGCTCCATCATATCCTTCTTCAGTCCTTTTTTCGTAAGGTTACCTGATCTCATTCACACTTACTCTGCAAGTCATCCTTTCCAACCTCTGATAACACTCCTCTACTAGACTGTTTTCAGCCAAATAACATCTTCCCTGAAGTATTAAGTCCAAAACTAGGCACTTTTCCATGTGCAATTTGCCTAGTACTGATCACAAGTAAATACTTCACCTTGCAGGCCACATTTCTCTTTCTGCAAAACCAGCTCACATTTGCAGGCCACATTTCTCTTTCTTCAACACCAGATCATAACTGTCCTCTTCTGAACAATTTCATCTCATGGATTCAACTCCTACTTGTCATCCTTTTTTGCACTACTGTTTCATACCTGAAGTTTCCCAACCGAAATTTCTGAGGGTCATTATATATGCCCAATTATAATACTTTGCATTTGTTCCTGCAGAACAGTATCTTTTATTTTTTCTTAACACATTTGACGAGGTCTTGGTTTTACCGTTGACTGGTATGCAGTCTCAGGTCTGTGGAGGCTATAGGCAGAAAACAAACAAGAACTCCATAGGCAATTTGTGACTATTTAAGTTATGACAATACTCTGTAAGGAATCAATACTTAAAATTAACTGAGCTATTTAATTCAAGCTGGAATAGGACTGAAAGCTTTAAAACAGTATATACCTTGTGAAAAACAACAAAACAAACCACCTTCTAATCACAGATTTAAAGACACCATGTTATCCTGAACATTATTGATAACATTTCTAGCTGTGAGAAATAGTTCTGAATTGTAGCTAAGCCCCTATGAATCTGAAGGTCTGTGTATAGGGAGAAGAAAACCCATTCTCTATTAAGCATACTTTAAATAATTTTCTTCTTTGAGGAAGGTTTCTTTTTTCATTGGCATTTCCCCCTTCAAAATTATTAGTAGATGTATTTCTTGTCCTATTTCTACTACTATTTTCTTTACAAAACTCACCTTGCTGGCTCAACTCTTCTCCCTATTTTTAATTACAGACGAATCAAGAGTTTAGAGTCACTTTTCCTCATAAAGAATCTAACGTAATGGGGCTCATCTGCTTAGCATTTAGGCACTACAGGATGAATATGTTAAATAAAGGTAAAGGACTGAGATCTTCCTCAGATTCATACTTTAAATGAAATGCTATTTATGTGGCTATTGTAAATATCTTTGCATTGCTAACACAGGCAAAATGAACAAATTTGTCAGTAAAAGTAAAGTAGCGAGAGAAATCAGAGAGTGATGTACAAGTTATTTTTAAGAGGAAAATAAATTATGGCTCATAGAAATGCTAAGTGATACAAACATGCCAAAAGAGAGGAGGAATCTGATGAAAAATGTTAAGGCCACAAGCGAAGTCTATCAAAGGGGAAGGAAGCCTGAATCGTGATTGCTTCTCAACATAATCTGAACATCTATCTGACTTGACATTTACAAGTTATCATTTCAAATAAAACAATTCATTTCAATGCATGCAGGTGATTAGGAGTAAAGGTAAATAACTCCTAATACAGGATTACCTCTTAATTTTCATGGTTTCTTAAACACTAGTGAGTGAAATCCTGACCCTAAAGTCAATGGAAGATTTATTCTGACGTTTACAAATCATCTATTCACACTATACATTTCAACCACGCGGCTTTGCCAGCTGCTGGTAGAACTCCCTAGCCACATTTCCTATACTGTCCCCATGCCCATTTATGTCTGCCTATGCTTTGAGAAGGCTTTCTTTTAAATTATCAGGTCCCACAGTGAATAACAACAAAACTAGGACACAAATGCAATTTCTTCTTCCTGTAATAAATTAAAATTGGAAAAGATGCTAATGATACCATATAGTCTAATGAGGTTTAGTTTAATTTATCAGGTGTGGCAGGACGAAACTGTTTAAAATGTACTTTAGATTTTGCTCTCTATTGGCCATTAGGTTGCCAGTTCAGGAAGTCTAAACAGAAGATAAAAGGTATTTAAAGTAACTAATTTGCAAGCTTATCCTTGTGAACTACAGAGGAACAGCAGCCTCATGCCTCAAGAGAAATTTATACTGTTATCTTAACTGCAAAAGTATTTCCAATAAGACGAATTAACAGTATATCTCAGAAATGCACATGCATACATGTATTTTATACTCAGTTGCTTGCATAAATGTGTCCACACCACACTTTCAAACAGCAAGGAAAAGAAAACTTTTGGGATACCCTTTCCAAATCCCTACTGTTCCAATTGTGTTGCAGTTCTTCCCTTCTGAAAGTTATTGATTGCAATAAAAAAAACACAAATAAAAGGGAAAACAGTAACATAAATTGAGGCTGCTACTTAAAATCAATACTATTTGCTGTGAGACTACGTTGAGAAATATAACTTACGATTGAGTAATATTTATTGTGCAGCATACAGCTGGACTCTTTCTTAACTGGGACAATCTGTGAAAAGAAGACAGAAGGGACTATTGCTTCAGTCAATGCATTTAAACTGTGTCAATATAAAGTTAATTACTCACTTTTTCTGAAGAAAAGTTAGAAAATATAACTATATTCATGTTCAGACTGTGTGGAGATCGAATGTTAATAAAGACACCTCAGGAGCATGTTCTCTGTAGAAATTAAATAGGCAAATGCTTGATAATTTCTAGCATAAAAAAAGCAACCTATGCTGCAATACTGGGTAAAAACTATTGCAAAAAGACACTCCACCACCACAAGCCCACCAGACAAAGACTGTGTCTTCCTGTGAGCTCTGCTCCTTCCTTGTCATCTTTGCTTTTTGCTCTGGGGATTCTTGACAATCTTAGTGAAGCACATACAGAAACTATTACAAACAGCTACAATAAGTCCACTTTACAGCAGCTCCAATCATATCATAATATAAGTCTCTGCAAGTCTGATTTATGATGATGTAAGTCACATATAGGAGAGATCAGAGCAAATTTCTGTACACTGTAATACTATGCTTTCTCAGGATTTGGCCTTTGTGGTAGACAAAAAATAACATTGTGAATGCTGACAGGCAGCTGATAATTGTCTGTAAGGGAGTGACTGCAGGTGAATGTCCAAAACTGGACTTTTGCACTCTCAGGCACAAACCTGCTACTTGCTAGCTACAACCAGTGTGGGCTGGGTATAGACTTTGGTAGCAGCTGGACAAAACAAAAGTGACGCCTCCTGAATCCTCAAATTAAGCAAGTGAAAGTGTCAGGAGCAAGCAGGGTTAGACTCAGTCTGGGAAGCAAGGTAACAAATAGTCATATAAATCCTTTCCAAGGCTGCCAAATTAGGAAAATTACCCATAATCTTTCACATAAGGCCTTCTGAAATCAGGAAGTCTACTGCTGACTAAAAAGGGAAGGGAAAATGCAGAGATCTCAGCGTACCAGTCTGAACAGTTAATCCAGAAGTGTAGGCAAACACTTATAAACCAGCCTCAACTAACAAGTTGTGAAGCAATGCCTTCTTAATATTGCCTCCTAAAAATGAAATGGTGGTACTACCTCTGACTTACCTTTTGTTTCTTTTGGGCACTTTCTTAAAGTTTAATACGATCAGTTCTTCCAGATGAGAAATTCCTTGGCTAATATGCTGCTTGTTTAAAAAGTAGATGCATATTTTTTCCTGGGCTTTAGGATGCCAGACTTTGCCAAGGCTAATAGTTCAATTATACTGCATAGAAATGCAGGCAGACGTTGCTACAGTGGTGGATACTGAGGTGGTGATATTCCTCCTCATTTTCATCTAGCTCATGCAATTTCACCATCATTGCCTTTAAGCACAAAAACAGTCAAAGGATAAGGAAAACCAAATGCACTTCCCAGTTGTCATTTGACTGACAGGATCATAGAATGGTTAGGGTTGGAAAGGACCTTAAGATCATCTAGTTGCAACCCCCCCGCCATGGGCAAGAGTTTTGGCATTTTTTGCTAATTGTTCTTCATCAGTGACACTTTGACAGCTGAGATATTTCATGTATCACCCACAAAAATACAAGACCAAAAAGATGATTGTCAATATGCAACAAGATGTCTAACCAGCCTTTTAATCTACACAGACACCATAATTCAATAAACAGTACCAAAGTCTGGCATCACCCCTCTGCAAAAACTTCTTCTGACCATAGCTCTATTTAGCTTAAATTTATACACAAATAATTGATTTTAAGTCTCACACCTTGGGTCATCTCATCATGTCAATTGGAAAGAACAAGTTTTGCTAAAGACTGATTGTATAAATTTATTGAAGAATCCCTGACATTTGTATGAGTTAACAGATAAAAGAGATTACAGAGTAAGTGTGTTTAAAAAACCTGGCCTGAGCATGCCCTAGGGCAGGACAATGACAGGATAATATACTTACTGTCACTGAAAACATCTGACTAGGATGTTAATTACTTGAAACATTGTGTACTTAATTAGTCCCTTGGGTCTTCAGGCACTGGCTTTTGTCCCTATGTCTGCAAGCTAGTGCATGAACAAAGTGAACTGAACAGTTTGTCACAGCTCTAATTAACAGATTCTATACATAAACCAAGATTATGGCCCTGACAGATGACAAGTAAGCACAGACCGATCTTGTCATCTCCCAGGCTGCTTTCTTTTCCTTGGAGTTTTCCAACCAGCAGATTCTCCCTTCTGCATATTTTCAGCCTCCACAACAGCTGTGCCAAGTTTCTTTGCCATCTCAACAATGTCAAGACAAATAATTTCCCAAAATACTTCTCATATGTATCTATTGTTTTAGATATCTGATGTAGAGACAGCTGTAGTCTGCTATGTAAACACAAGGTGAAAGAGCTGATGGGCAGGTAAGGGAATGTGTCAAACTACATTACTTGGCTGGCTGCTTGCTATGGATTTGCCGTGCATCTAAAGATTTTGGTTTGTTCTGCCACTGACTGATATATGCTTTATTCATTAAAATGGGTACAAGTAGGTCAAAAGTAGGTATGTATGCAGTTGCATATGCAGAGAAGTCAATAAAAATGCTGAATATTTTTATTATTATTATTGAACTTTAACCTATTTTCAGAGTCCTAACTATGCCACCACATTTGACTTCTTCCTGTGCATGCTTTTACAAGCCACAGGATAATACAGCCTTTCTATTTGTTGATAAAATCAAAAGGTTTGCCCAGCCCCCTGGATTCCCTCTACAAACAGTGCTATTTCTGGTAACTTTCCCACAAATGGCATAAAAAGTATCTCTGTGAAAAATAACATCAAGGTATTGACTTCATTGGGGTTCTCTGTTTTCTGTTAAAATCACATTGTGTTTACCAGCAAAGAGAGGAACTTCATAACAGCTGCTCCCACAGACACTCTGCTTTCTCTCTATAGACACTTCACAATCACATATGCCATGCAGAAGAGCAACAGAAGCCCTGTGGGTCTATGCAAGGTTTTAGCTGACCTATTTGTGCTCAGTAAGCTTCCAAGGGCGAAAACAACTACACAACATTTTTTGCAGATGTACTACGTAAATTACATTATACATATAAATTAGGCCATATAATTTAGGAACTGCACTTAGTATTACTTGTATTGGTCCTGAGAGACCAACAGGATTAAACAAAGCCAACAAAAAAGACAAATGATAAATTAAACAAAAAATGAGAAATGTTCTATGGAGGTAGAAGATAGCATGTTTGTAATCTTTTATCAGAACAAGCATTGTGCTTCCAGGCTGAACAATTTATTGCTGTGGTCCCCCTAGGAAAATCTTGATTTTGAATTATGGGAAGATGAAAA
Source organism: Pezoporus occidentalis (assembly GCF_034315485.1). Taxonomy (NCBI): domain Eukaryota; kingdom Metazoa; phylum Chordata; class Aves; order Psittaciformes; family Psittacidae; genus Pezoporus; species Pezoporus occidentalis. The sequence continues at coordinate 2,635,030 of NW_026915769.1, forward strand.
TACTATTCAGAGACTGCCTAATGTAAAAAGCAATGAGACAAGTCATATCACAAAAGAGAAGAATTTCAGAATGTATTTAGTAAAAGAAAAATCAATTAAGCCAATGTTCCTTCTGAGCATTTGTCTAGTCTTTGAAAAGAGTAAACCTTTCTTTGTTTTTAATTCATGCTTGTGTCTGGATGTGATTAACAGAGCTGAAGAAAGGAGAAGAAATCCACAAAGTACTGTAATCTTACATCAAATACTGAAACCTATTGTTTTAAACCAAAATGTTACAGAATGTCAGTTCTGTTAGTTTTGGGGGTTTTAAGGTCTTCTCAAAACTATTTGTCTTTGATCTGATAGTTGGTGGCTAGTAGTTAGGCCCCAAATCCTCTTTTCTCAAGCTGGCTAAAAGAAAAGTTTTAAAATACAAATTCACTTTTCTCTCAAAACCTCAATGTTCATGAAGCGTATTTACAAAAAGAAAAAAATTAAAAGAAACTTTTCTTGAGGGGTGTTAAATATGACTACTACTAAGTCTTCCCTTCTCTGGGAACCAATTCATTCAGCCTTTCATTCTGCCACAGGGCAATGTATAAAGATACCTCATATCCTAAAAAGGTCGGTTAGAAACTGCCTGTGACCAAGATTCTTGCTGTTCTGAGTTTTCACTCTTCAGAGCATCATCAGGGAACCAAAGAGTTGTGTGTTATTGGCTCATTTTCCACATTTTTTGGGAGCATCCAAGTCCAGCTCTTTTGCAGAACAGCTCAGCCTCTCAAGGACTGTAGCAAAGACAGCCTGAGGGATTGTTGTACTGAAAAGCTAGCACATACTCAGCTTTCCAGTGAGTTCCTCAAAGCCTTAAGGCACTTCAAATTCCAACCTCAACCTTCTGCCATGCAGTAGCAAGTGAACACTCCCTGAAACCACGCTCAGCAGGAAAGGTCTCTTGCTCTTTGGTGCCTGTACCAAGGGGAAATCTTAACCACCTCTTGGTTAAAATACTTTTCAGTATTTTCCTGTTTTCAAAAGGGCTCAATTTGGGGTTAGAAGGTTAGAAGGAAGAAAAAATGTTACCACCATCAGTAAACAGTAATTCATCTTTTATAACCTTAAAAAACGATCAGGGAATGTTTATCCTCTCTTTTCTGGAGTCGAAGGATGGTGACAGGTTTACTGCTGCTGTTATTATTATACACCACCATCCACCCCAGAGGAAAACAAAGTCAATTCTGTTCATTGTTTTCCTTCCTAGTTTTGTCTTTTCCCTTAAAGTGCAAATTAAGCTATTCAAAGGTTGAATATAATGAGGTCTTGTTCTCTGCTACCTGAAGCGAATAATCACCACTTCTTGGAAGTCTTTCACTGACCAAGGTTTTGTTGCTATGGTGACTTCTGCTGCCATTTACTTTGGTGTTTACAGTATGACAGGGTGTCAAAAGCTTTTTTAGAAAACAAACAGAAAACCAAACCACCAAGAAATCCACCCATTCTCTCACCTTCCTAAAGGAGGTTTCTGCTACTCTCTCTTCCCCTCACCTCCTGCTTTATGGGCGACTTTTAAAGGAGGAAAATGCTGTTCTTGGTTCCACAATAACCCATCTATAGCAGGAAAAAGCTTTTTTAGGTTGACAAAACATGAGCATCTTCATCCACACTCCAGCCATTTACATCAGGCTTTTTCTAATGCAGAACAAGCCTCTTCCAGGGCATAGGTGCCCGTGGTAGCAGCAGGGACCTGCAAACCCCGAGGGGCTGGTGCAGCAAAGAAAGGGCAGGCATTTGCACTCTTAGAGAGGAAAATAAGGGAATGAAAAGAGCTTCATTAAGGAGGGGGTGTTTGAATAATCCAGACACAGGCACCCTGAGTTCATCTGCTGTGAATATAGCTGTGTACTGATAGGGGGACATCGGTCTGACATCAGTTTTGGCAGAAGTAGTGTGGTGGGTCAGGATCATCCTTTGGTTTCTCCTTGATACAGCAAGTGCCACGAGGCTTCTCAGTGTAACAATTTTTATAATAACAGTGGGGAGTTTCCCTGAAAAAAAAAAAAAGTCATGCCTGTTTGCACAGATTTTACTAGAGAAATTCCAAACTAATCCTTATACTCTTAAGGAGAAAATCCCTCTCCATTCTGAAAACCTGATGGAGGGTTATTAGATGTTTTCATAGATTTCAAAGTGACTGATGAAGAAATAGGAAACAAAGGATTAGAGGAGAGATTATTGTCAGAGGGGGGAGAGGTTAATGGCGAGTTCAGATACCAAGGCACCCTGCATTAGAATATTTATTAATAACTTGATGGAGAAAATGAGATGCAAGTGGCAGACTGCAGGGAAAAGTAGAGGTGCTTTCACCTGAGAGGCCACAGATGAAAGTAAAAAAAAAATAAATAAATAAAGTTTTTGAAGTGATTATACTGAAGGATTTAATATTGTTGAGGAATATAATGGAAATTGATGAACCCCACCCTTTGAACTACCAAATCACATGGAGTTTTGAGGTTTTGTCCTTTTGGAAATTACTTCTAGTTTATTACATTACTGAAGTACTCTATAGACATGATCACATAACATCGTTCAGGTTAAATATGCCTGCAGCTTCCCTCTGTCCACTGACCTGGCAGCCAGGATTGCCCAAGTCATCTTCATGGACTACTTCTGCTCCTGTGGTGAACTCATCAGGAACAGATATCTGGACACTTCTGGTAGCTATGCTGTCTGTGCAGGTGCAATAAGTTGTGCCAGATGGGTGGTGACAAACAGCTGAGGGGAAGTAATATTTTTTGCCAGAACAGTTATATGTGAAATGGGATACCTGATCACACTCTAGCCAGCAAATTGTACTCAACAGTTCCATGGCAGGGAGGAGACTACATGATTATTTCTGATTAGGATCCACATGTAGTGCTGCGCTGGCAGAAGCAGGGACCCCATCTGATCACGTCTGTTGTTCTCACCTTCAATGCAGCACTGTGACTGCCCAGCTATTCTGGACTGCTACTATTTTAAACCCACCCCTTTTTTTTTTTTTTTATGAAACAAATACAGGGTGCAAAACACAAGAGGAGAAGTCCCTTTGTCAGATATTACTATACAGAGAACACCTAAATTTTAATACAGGTCCTAAATATTTATCTGAAAGGCTGAAGGCACTAGTGAGGTGTGGAGTGTTGGTTGCAACTCTTCAGTTATAGGTTCTTATAGCAGATGAGGCAGATCTGATAAAGAATGAAACCAAATTATAAACAAATAATCACAAAGTGACATCTTTCAGAAGATGCACTCCTTATCTAGCCTTACCAAGAAATAGAAGTTCTGGGTTGATACTTTATAAAACTTAACTTACACATCTTTCCTAAAACACTGGCTTTAGTCCATCCCAAAACAGTCTTGTGTTTTGGAAAGAAGTCACTGAAAGGGAGTTTCAACTATTGTATATTTATTTTTTATGGTTAATTTTCATTTAAAGCTTCTAAACCCCCTCTATTTATACAGGTTTGTCAGGAGAGTACTCCTAGAAGTCAAAATTTATGGGTTCATGGTTTGATTACTCTAGAGAGTAATCCGAGTTTTTTTGTGGGTAATTTGTTATAAGTGATTACACAACTGAGCTCACATATTGAAATGAAGATTAAATGCTTATAGGATTTCAACTAAGATCTTGGCTCCTAAAGTTAATAATCTACAAGACTATGCAGAGATTAAGGAAAGCAAGAATCTGTCTTCTGAAGAAAGCACTGTATTTAAAGTACTTGCTTTCAAAAGAGGCTCTATTCTCTTTGTCATTGTGACTTTCAAATTATAATCCTTAGAACAACCTGAGAATCCACAGAGATTTTTAAGGGAGCTGAAAACAGCAACTGTTAAAGTGGTTTATACTTTGCAGTCAATTTGCCCTACTGAGCCTGCTATTGCATTTCTTAGGATTTCACAGATCAATAAAGATTGAAAATCATTGGTTCAGCAGAAGAGCCTTAAATAAACAGCACAAATAGGAAAAAATAAATAAATCAAAGTTCCACACATTCCCTCTTTCAATTCCCTCAATTTGTTACGTATTACCCCAAAAGTATTCTTTAGGGGCAGGGTCAGTAAATAAAATAACTGCACTAATAATATATAATAATAGTTATTTAAGTTTCATTTCTCTTAAGGCAAAAGTCATTGGAGAATTGTTATTAATGTTGAGGCAACAATGCCCTCCTTAATAATCAGGAGATGCTTTTTAGAGAAGACACATTTCCAGTTGTCTCAGCTGTATTTGTTCCTCCTCATTGTTTTAAGGAAAAAAGAAATTCACAATTTCAAGTGAAAATCATTAAATGGTAAACTATGGTAACAGTAATTTTAACATTTTCTACAGCATTAGGAAGGAGCAGCAAAATCATTTATGCTTCTAATTAATACTTACCTATTCCTTTTACACTTTCAAATAAAAGGCTGCTCACATTGAGGCCATGGTGTAGGTATTACTAGGACAAAGCTATGTGAGCTTTTTGAGGAATGATCTAGAAAAGCTGGCTTAAGAAAGTCAGAAATAAAAAGATGGAAAGGAAGTTACCTGGCCCATGCAGTGACACAGTGTCTCAGCACACTCCCTCCTGGTTTCATTTAATAACATTGAAATGTGCAGTATTAAAATCAGTTATGCTTTCTGAGGCATTCAGTGCTTTTTTTAAAAATTTCTTTGTACCATGCCCTATTTCAGATCGCTTTAAAGTTTCCTTATTGGTTCCTTTTCTACCCTTCGTTATTCCTTCCCTTTCTTTCCAGCATATTCCTGTACAAGTGTGCTGCTTGTAGCTGTATGGTACTATTTGGTAAGAGCAGACCCAGCTTAAGAAGTTAGCACCTCTCAAACCTGGGGGCAGTGTCCTGTACATGTTGTCTCAGCTGGTACCACATCAGTCTGATAGTTCATGTGGTTGTGCTCTTCACCAGATCTGTGAAATCACAGAATCATAGAATAGTTTGGGTTGGAAGGGACCTTAAAAGCTCATCTAGTCCAACCCCTTCTACAATGACCTGGGACATCTTCAACTAGACCACGTTGCCCAGAATCACATCCAAACTGGCCTTGAATGTCTCTAGGGATGGCGCATCCACCACCATTCTGAGCGACCATTTTCAGTGTTTTATCACTCTCGTGCAAAAAATTTCTGCCCTAAATCTAGTCTGAATTTACCATCTTTTAATTGAAAACCATTGCCTTTTAGCAACAGGGCCTGCTAAAATGTCTCTCCCCATCTTTCTTATAGGCCTTCTTCAGGCACTGGAAGGGTGCCATAAGGTCTCCCCAGAGTCTTCTCCAGGCTGAACAACCCCGACTCTCTCAGCCTTTCCTCATAGGAGAGGTGGTCCATCCCTCTGAACTTTTTTGTGGCCCTTCTCTGGACCCCGCAAACAGGTCCATGTCTTTCCTGTACTAAGGACACCATCTTAAATCCCTCTTCCCTCTCTGCCATATATAGCAAGCACAGTCCTCTGCAGAAATCCACTTGAGACGGAGGTAAAGCAAACAGTGTTGACAATGGCAGTAGTAGCCTTTGACAGAAAGTGCAAGGACAGGTGGCTTGCAAGGTGATGGGATTTGTGCAGCAATAGGATAAAAATGTGGAAACACAGATCAAAACCTACTGTTGGATGACAAACCAGTTCAAAATGCTGACTATTGTCTCAATTCCTCCTTGACAGTCTGAGCCTAGGAAAGAGAGACAGACAAGATGGAGGGACCAACAAGAAGATTTTGCCAGCATGGCTGGGACTGGTAAGAGCACAAGAAAAATCAACCAACCAGGTACTGCAAAGTGATGTGACTTTGGAGGTAGGAGGCACACAGGGAGGGAAAATAGCGAATGCACTGTTACTGGCACGAAGAGTCATCAAGAACAATACTGTGTTTGTGCTATTTCTGTTACTGGTATTATCAAAGTTTAAATTTGCCAGACAAAGAATTGTTGTTTGCTGTTTGTTTTAAAAGAGGTATTTAAACATCAAATTCTGTATGTCTTTTTTTCTTCTTTTATTTTTATTTTTTTCCTGGGGTCCCTAGCCCCTTTTCACAGTATTTTAGACCCAGAGTTACAGCCTTCTTTCAATGTGGTAAACCAACCACCTCTGCATCTCCTGAGAAGTCTTTGTCAACTGCCCATATAATGCTAATCATCAGTCTCCTTGTTATTCCTCACATTATAAACTATTGGCTTCAGCCATATGACAAAAACAAACATTTGTTTTTACCCTTTTGTTGTGGCAGTGGAGAGGGAAACTCTTTGAAAACATTGTGAAGAGTAATTAAGGGGAGACAGAAATAAAAGCCAATATCCATCTTTTCACTCTACTGCATTAAATGACAGAAATAGAGGAATATATATAAAAAACATTTCAAATTTTGAATTTCTATGTTTTCAGGAATGAAAGCAGAACATCCTTTCAATCAATGCAAATGCCCCATCTGTTCTGGAACATCCTTTAGAAAAAGGAAAGTATTTCAAACAACCACTTCTTTCTCATGTAAAATAAGGTTTTCTAGCACTTTCATTGTAAAGGCTGTGGTGTTCAGTTCAGTGCCAGAATCACAATTTTACAAGTTACAAGCAAACAAGGTGCCAGCCCCAGTGCCAGGTAGCACCTAAGTGGCCAAGGCAGGAACTGAACCAATGTCTTACTAACACAGTGAGTTTCCTGGATCTCTGAGCAGGTCTTACCTGATTATCCTGCCTCTTTCTCTGTTTCTATGTAGAACAAAAGAAGTGAGAAAAGGATCCAACTACAACAGTGCCTATGGTTTCATCTTGGGCTGTGCTTGTGATCTACTAAGCAGGTGGGCTGAAGGGGTTACTGTCTTAGAAACAAGGGAATGCTCTGCAGCAGCCATTAATTAGCACAACCCTTATTTCTGAATTGCTAAAAAGCACAAAGTGAAATATTGGCAACAGCAATGTAATGGGTGCTTACCATGAGCTGCTTTATTAAGTAAGCATCCAAAGGTAAACCTTAAGTTTGTACAGGAGATAGCTACCAGATATCTATTAAGAAAATTTATAAACATGTGGAATGAGGAAATACTATTCCAAGATTAAGGAAATAATATTTGAAAATACTCATTTCCTGTAAAGGATAATTTTCTTCTGTAAGACAGGTTTTAGAACTCACAAAGCACAGTAAGTTTATGATCGTGTTGTTGTAGAAAGAATATATCTAGAAGGTAATAAAATTATCATGAACAAAACAAAATAATTCGTTTGACCTAAAATATCAGTGAGGGCTTCACTAAGCTTTTTCTTGAGCATCTTTAATTATCCCAACAGTCACGTTGCTGTTCTCTAATGGTGCATACTCTTAAAACAGTATGTTTTAGAATCAAGTAAAAACCATTTGACAAGTACATGTCACCGGGAACATTAAACTCTTGCCATGTAGTTTAAAATTATGTGTTTCAGTGCCAGCTAAAGACATTCTAAATTTATAAATTCGATCTGGGAACTTAGAAATGGAAACTATAATAAAGACTTGTCACTGGCAGACAGAGAGGAGTCTCCAGATTATCTCCTAGCTCCATTCACATGATGAGAATCACAGAATCACAGAGATTGAAAGGCACTTCTACTCTACCCCTCCACTCAAAGCAGGGCCAGCTAGAGCAGGCTGCTCAGGACCATGTCCGTTTGGTTTGGAGTATCTCCAAGAAGGAGACTGAACAATCTCTCTAGGCAACCTGTGCCAGTGTTTGAGCACTGTCATAGTAAAAAGCTTCTTAGGTTCAGGCAGAACCTCCTATGCTTCAGTTTGTGCCCATTGCCTCTTGTCCTGTTACTGGGCTCCACTAAGAATTTGTCTTAGTCTTGGCTTTGTCTTCTCTATTCCAACCCATCAGATATGTACACACATTAGTAAGATCTATCTGGGTCTCCTCCAAGTTGAGTAGTTCTGCTCTTTCAGTCTCTTCTTGTATGACAGCAGCTATAGTCCCTTTGCTGTTTTTTTTTTCGCCCTGTGATGGACTTGGTCCAGCATGTCTACATTTCTCTTGTACTGGGGAACCCAGAACTGGATACAGCCCTCCAGATGTGTTGAACCAGGGCTAAGTAAAGGGGAAACATCACCTCCTCAACCTGCTGTCAATACTCTGCCCAAAGCAGTTCAGGAGGTGGATGGGTTTCTTTGCCGTCAGTGCACACTGCTAGCTCCTAATCAACCTGTAGTCCCTCAAGAGTCGCAGGTCCTTCCCTGCAGAACTGCTTTCCAGCTGGGTGGCTCCTTGCATGAAGTAGTGCATGGGATCATTTGTTCCCAACTGCAGGTTTGTATTTCACTTTGCTGAACTTTTGGACACTCTTGTTAGCACGTTTCTTCAGCCTGCTGAGGTTACTTTATACAGCACCCCGTCTGGTGTGACAAGAACTTCTTCTAGTTTTGTAACATATGAGGGTGCGTGTGTCAACATCAGTTTCAAGCTCACTGAGGGTGCACTCTGTCCTGTCACCCAGGTAAATAGCAGAGATATTAAACAGCATTTGCCCCAGTATCAAACACCAGGGCACAGCAGTAGCAACTTGTCTGCAACTGGACTTAGTGCCATTGACTGTAAACCCTTCAGCCTGGCACTTCGGCCAGTTTTCTGTCCACCTCACTGCCCATATTTCAGCAGTTTTTCTATGAGGGTCTTATTGGACACATAGTTGAAAGCCTTACTAAATTCAAGATAAGCAACATTTACAACAATCTCTTTATCAGCCTATCTGGTCATTTCACAGTAGGTTGTCAGATTGGTCAGGCGCAATTGCTCCTTTGTAAACTGATGTTGACTACTCCACATCACTTTCTCATGCTTCATATACTTTGAAATGGTTTAGAAGATTGTTTTTTCACCTTCCCAGTGACTGAGGTAAGGTCACTGTCACCTTGATTTTCCATCAAAAGTGAACATTATTAAACTCTGAACTAGCAGGAGCCAATTCCTGCTAGTAGAGCTAGCATTTTATGTAGAGCTCTTGCATTTTATGATCTTAGTACCTATAAAAAGGAATAAAGGGGTATCTGTTGATCCCTCTTCTGGTATTTACTAACCCAGATCTCCCATTACCCAAATCTTTTGAAATTCCTCTGGAAAACAGCGTGTGTTCCTCAGCAGTATACCAGGAATCCATGGTCCTTAATTATTCCAAAATGCATTTCTTTCATCTAAGTTCAAACTCCCACTTCTTTCTGTCATACTGCTCTACTCCTTCTTTATCCTACTCCCCACCAATCCAAGAGTACAGCCCAAAGATCCTCAGTATCCTCTGCCCTAGATTACCCCAATATTTCCAGTCCTTCAGCTACAGAATGGAACTCATTCATGCCCCCATTATTTCTGCTAAAAATGCTGAAATATGGCTAGAAAAAAAATTATATTGACTCAGAAACCAAAATACGGCAAATCAATAAACCAAGCACTCAAATAAAGCTCTAGTCAACTTCCCGTTGGGATTGAGGGCCCAAATGATCGTACTTCAAAACAAAATATATATGACACTAGGCTCTGCTCTGAACATCTGTAGCACCACAGCTGCTCTCAAACAGCAGTTAGACAGCAGGCTAGATGAACATAGTCCTAAAGAATGAAAGATAATAATCAGTAGAATGAGTTCTACTCAACAAGTGTGCAACAAGTGCATCACAAATATATCACAATTGATCACAAGGGAAGACTCAGGAATATCTCTCCATAAATCTTCCAACAACTAATAATTTCTTTACTGCTATTGCCAAGTTACACACAGTTCAGCATCAGTTCTCTGGAAAACTGTTCATAGTGACTGCCTAATCTTTGACCAACCCATGTGCTACTCTCTGTCACTGTCACGGCCTCATCCTGTTGTATTAGTTCTGTGAAAACAAGCCCCGAGGTGTATTTATGGGAGTGCTGACCCGAGGATCTTAAATGAAGATGTTTTAATAGTAAGCAGAGCAAGTAACGTATAACTTTGCTAATGAATATTTTTAATGTCTTCCAAGGACAGAGTATCACGTGTTCTCAATTGTAGGATTTATGATTTTCAGAGAGCTACTATTATTGTCTCAGCTTAACCAAGCCTTTGCTTCCAAAGCAATACCACTAAGCAGATGGCTTGAAGCCCTGCTTGACATCCTAATCTGAAGCAAAGCTGTTAACTCATGCACACATAGCAATAACTTTTTGTGTTGTATCTGTACTGAAAAATCCTTTCTCCTCAAAGAATTTACAGCCGTAGGTCAGCCATGTACATTTTATCAAGGGAATGCTACTTCTAAAGTACTACCAAGGGAAAAGAATATTTAGGAGTCTGTCCAGTGTATTTGCGTTGGCTTTTTAAATTTAAAGCAAGTATGAGAATTTTTTCTTACAACATTTTAATTTTTTACTCCTGTAGAAACTAAGGTAAGTCACTGCACTCAGCTAGGAGCAGCATTCAAATTCTCCCTCTTTAATGAAATGGGAGACATTCATCAACTTTAAATTTTGCAATGACATTCAGCTCTTTCAGGCCATCTTTAGGAAATGAGTGCCTAGAGTGAGAGTAAAGAAATTCATGTAGAAGCTAAACATGCAGCTACTAAGGGGCCTGTCTCACAGGCATTTGACAGGAGCATAAAATTACAGTAGAATTGAATGTTAAAATATATTTCTATTTCCACATACAGTTTATAGCATACAATGATATGACTCTTGGGCACGAATTTGCACTTATTAGTGGAAAGATATTGTGGGTAGCCTGCTTTTAGTTTTATCATAGAATAATTAATGTGTCAGCAGCACTTATATACAAACCTGTAGAGTAGAAGCACTATGGCTTTATTGCTGTCTTACCTCAGAATAGTTATCAGCCTATGATCAATGTTCTTAGATATTCTGCAGCAAACTTACAGTGCCCTTTCTCACTAAACTATGCACCATAGTAGTTTACCATCAATAAAATCACAGGCTTGAAGGGGGTGTTGTTTTTTAAAATTGTGTAATCTGAGTAATTTAAAAGTTGTAATTTGGAAGATTTCTTAGTATCTTTTATATTCTATATTGTTTCTAGAATATACTATTAATTGAGTATACCTACCTGTAAAATATAACAATATGTGTTATATCCACAGGGTTGCATGACATGCAATGTGCTGTAAAATCCATATACTAAATTAAAAATTAAAATTACCAGTTAACATAATTAAGATAATCTCATTAATACTTCATGACCCAGTGAATAGTTTCAGGCATTCTGCTATTTAGTTCAGAATTCAGTAAAACACCTCAGTCATTTATCAAGTCATGATATAAAGCAGACTTGAAATATTTTTCATAACAGACACTCATCTGGCTTCTTTATGCTTCCTACAGAATGTTATGATAATAACTTCTGAGATAGTATTTTGAGAGTGGTATAAAAATAGATGTTAAATACTCCTATTAATCATGATCTCTAACAACACACAAATGGTAGCAGAAGTCCATAGATTACTATTTCTCACATGAATTCCAGTTTCAGAATCACAGCTCCAGCTCTCTCTTTTCTACTGTCTTGCTATTTTCTTGCTTAGGACAGCTCTAGTTTCATTACTGAAACTCTCTCAATTACAAGGAAACAGCTTAGTTCAATATTTCTTGATCTTGCTGGTATCAGAATAGAATAGGTTTCCTTTATGGTTTTCCAAAACTTTCCTGTATTGTGTATGATTGATAGTTTTCCCCAGACTGGCTGTATTTCACCCGTACTTTCCTCTGCTGGTGTCAAAGTGCCTTCGAGTCTCTCAGGATTCTGTGAATCTTAATGATAGCAGAGTTTCAATAACTGTAGTAAATTCTCATTTTCCTCATTTTTCTTTTTTTTTTATTTTTTATTTTTTTATTCAATGGCACACAAGAACAGTAGAGAAAAAAAAAAGGTAAATCCGAGTTACGTTTGTGGGAATTAAAGAGCAGTTGTACTCTGAGATGGGTCTCTGTGAAATCGGTACTTTGTAGTATCATGTTACAGTGTCTCAGTGATTTCAGCCCTGGCAAGCAATCACAGGTCTTGTTCCCTCTTGTTTTTAGGCCATTACTGGCAATGACCGGTAATACAGAGTGTCATTCAGACCTGTTAATCCTTTTGTTGATGAGGTTGAACTTGCATCATTAGTTTTAATGGGTGCCCCACACCAGTGGAAATAGGGAGGAGCTGAAAGGGTTGGTAGCATATAGAAACCAGCACTGGTTTGAATATCAATATTCTACCCCTGAATCCACACCTGCATAAACTGAACTCTTTGAAAAATACAGTAGGAACCAGTTTAACCTCATGAAAGATGCCCTAGCTCTGGTGGGAAAGTGCTGTCCCTGCCAGCACAAATTTCCCTCCTGTGCTGAACGGACGTTGACTAAAACACCTAGTGTAAAATGCAAGTCACATTCAATGTGCTTCTACATCTAGAAAAAAAGGCAAATAATTAATAACATTCCTTTTGACTTTCTCTACCCATCCCTTCAGTGAAATGCAAAGGCATTAAGTTGATAGGTCCCTTTCTACCTGCTTTTGCTCAGCTTGAGATATGTTCATGACATGAAAAGAAGCCAGCAGGGACAAATAGTTTGAAAACAGAAGGTCTAGATTTTTTTTTAGATGGTGGGAGTTGCATTGCCTTCCCATCTTTACTTTTCTGATCAGAAATGTCATTTAAAATTCCTAAGTACCAGCTGGTTTCTACTCCATCTCATAAAATGATGGCTTTGTTTTAGTATCTGTTTTCCTGGGGTGCAAAAGAACATTCGCACTTGGACAGTAAAAAAAAAACTTACTATTTTTATCTAGACTGATATTTAAGTCTTCACTTCTACTTATTTGTATTGTACAGAGAGTTAGAATAAATTCAGACCAACAGCTAAAGCATCAATGTGTTATCAGCATTATTCCCAGACTAAAGCCAAAACACAGGACTGCACCAGCTACTAGGAAGAAAAATAACTCTATTCCAGAAGAAACCAGAACATTCACCAGAATGGCAACACCAATAACAGAAGGTTGTGTAGAAAGTCCCATCTTTTATTTTACCTTTTTACGTGTCTTTCATTGTGCAGAAGGTAATTTTTTTTATTTTGCAATCCAACTGAACTCGGTACACTACAGAGCTATCTTGCCATAGTGTCTTGCCATAAGTCTGCTCTGGAGACTGCTTGCAAATTGTCAAGTTAAGTCAGAAAAATATGTGAAAAAAGGCCCTAGTGCTAGAAATTCTGAGATCCTCCAGAAATATTTCTCCTCTCTGAAATATTCACCTTACAGTGTTTCCTTTGAGCACTTTTGCAAGAAGAGAGAAAAATCTGAGCCAGACTTTCCCCCTTATGCCCTAGAGACTCCTAGCTTATCACAGGCATGTTGAAGTCAGGAGGCTATATATGTCCCTGCAGTATGTATACTAGAAGCATAAGAACAGAAATAAAGACTTGGTAGCATTTATGGAACAGCTGTTGCCCAAGTTGCTCAGCATAAATGTTAAAGATGATCCACTCTTTGTGCTGAAAATCGTGTCCCCTTACGAAAGCAAGCAGTGAGAAATAATTCAGAAGGAAACATGGCTGTTTCCTATGTATGATAGCCTGAGCAGGTAGTATGAAGGAAGCAAAACAAAATAAAAAGAAATAGCCTATGAAGAGAAAATGTTCTTATTTCCTCAGATTTTTACTTTGCCGGTCAAGCAAAAATAAGAAGAGAAACAATATTACCTAGGTTTTTTTTACATATAGATCATAGGTAGTCTTACTGAGAAAGAGAGTATTTTCTTAGGGCCAGAATGTTACAAATTGATTTCTAGTAAGAATCTGAGTATACAGGAAAATATCACAAGCTGCTCTTTGTGATTTAGGAGCCCTCTTGAATTGATTTTTTTGGATTGTAGAACTGAAAATATTAGCAATAAAAACTTAAGGTTGCTATCTGGTTTCTTACAGTGAAATATACAATCAGCTGTTTTAAAGATGTGTTTTCTTAACATCCTTTGAAGCTTATTAGCATAATGCATAGCTGCAATACACAATGAACACTCACTTTCTAAGGAACTGTTTTCTTTCCTCTCTTTTTCAAAGGAAAATAAATACTGTGACAGGAGGCATTTAACAGAGAAAAAAAAAAAGGCACTCACATGTACTTTTTTTTTTAGCGTATTCTAATTGTAAAGGCATCCATTTTAGCAACTTGTTCATAATCACTTAGCTTTGCAGGTCTTCAGTCTTTTTTATCCATTTTTTGCACGGACAGTGCAGTTTTCCCCATTCCTTGAAATTTAGGTGGTTATTCCTTGTGGTTCCAGAAAGCTTCTGTACGTTAATCTACTCACACAAAGCTCACTGCAAATGAGGTAAGAAGAAGTAGCAGCACTGTGCCATTGAGAGTGTTGTCAAAGCCACTGTGCAAAACCTAAAACATTTATTTAAAATATTCCATCTTAAGTTATTAACACTGAAAGCATGTTAAACAGCTAAGACATTCATGCAGTAAATTAGCTCCTTTGTGTTTGATGGAACTATTCATGGGTGTACAAGTTATTAAGAGAATAGCCTTAATTGCTTTTCATCATTTGTACAATTTTACTGTTATTTGCACTAAATTCAGCTGTGAAAATGAGAGGTTATTTAGGTTCAAGTTCTGGCTGTAATGCATTAGCCCAATGCTGAAATGTTTACATTGCAAGCACAGCAGAGAATTTGCACCCAGTAAAAAAACTTCCAAAAGATTTATGAATATATTTCTATAAGAAAGGCCAGTTTGGATCCTGAAATGGAACATAAAATTCCTTCTATCACAATCAAAACAAAGCAACAAAAACTCACATATTTTCTGGATTTTTTAAAAAGGAGTCCTGAGTAAAAGCAGAAATCTTTCCTTTCCTAGCACTAGGAAAGGCAGTACAATTAAGTTCTGATTTTGAATACATCACTGTCTATAAAGAAAGGGAATTGACATTTATTTTCTGGTAGACTTTCTCCATACCACAAAAATAACTATGATGCTAAATTTGATATATATTTGATAGAACCGACAATATGTCTGCAAATTTACACAGAGCTATGGAGTGAGAGATAGTAACAAACCTGGCACCCCTCAGTAGTAGCTTTTGCCCACATATGTAGTATGAGGTTCTCATACCTCACATTCATATCTTTGCAGTGCACTAATACAAACTTAGCTCCACTTTAACTCAGCATAAATACGATTTCCCTATATAGAAGTATTTCATACTGATTAGTGGCAAGTAGTCCTACAACAGGGGTTTTCCTCTCAGTTACTGTTTGTGAGATGCTAATACAGGCCTGAAGGTCCACTGTGAAACTTGGTCTTATTACATGCCTATCAGAAGTAAAAAGGGCTCTTTGACAGTGAGGCTTTTACATGGATTTCCTAAGAAAAAAAGTACCTGTGGAGGGAGCTTAGGGTGGTGGAAGGAATCACATTTGGCATTACCCAAATAATGAAGGCATTACCCATCAAATGCATCAAACCCCTCAAGAAAATGTGACTGAAGTTTTGAATGAATATCGTGGTGTGTCTATGTCCTGGGTTCAGCAGTAGCAGTCATTTTTCTCCTTCTTAGTAGCTGGTGCAGTGCTGTGTTTTTGACTTTTGGCCTGGGAACAGCGCTGATAACACCGATGTTTTTAGTTGCTGCTCAGTAATGTTTACTCTGACCAAGGACTTTGTGAGTCTCATGCTCTGCCAGGGAGGAGGGGAAGCTGGGAGGGAGCAGAGACAGGACACCTGACCCAAACTGACCAAAGAGGTATTCCATACCACAGCACATCATGCCCAGTATATAAACTGGGGGCAGTTACACGGAAGCGCTAGATCACTGCTCAGGTTGGGCTGGGTATCGATCAGCAGATGGTGAGCAGTTATATTCTCTCCCCTTGTTATTTTGTTGTTTCTCTTAATTACTGGACTGTTCTTATCTCAACCAGTGGGAGTTACACACTTCCCATTCTCATCCCCATCCCTCTGGGGGTGGAGGGAGGAAGGTGGGGGGGGTGGGGGGGGAGGAGTGAGCAAGCAGCTGCATGGTTCTGGGTTGCCAGTCTAGCTTAAACCAAGACAGTCTATCAGTTCCCACCAGCTGCAGATCTGGTTCACTTCACACAGACCCAGGCAGTAGAGGAATCAAATCACCCTACAAGCTGAGCAAACTAATAAGTTTACAGGAAATGTTTAATAAGCTAATGAGCACTTCTTGCTAAAAGACCATTAAAATAGGGTCAGAAGCTTGTTGATTAGATATCTAAGCAGTGCTTGATGAAAATAAGGCAAAAATTTAAAGGAAACGTTCAAAAAGATTAATCAGTTAAATCCAAGCAGAATTAAAAAAAAAAACTTCACTGTTTACAAGTCAACATCAGAGAACTAGATGGCTTTTCAATCCCAGTTTTTATTCTTTCCAAGAAGAAACTTCTGGATGTTGGCAAGTTTTAAGGCTCTATTTAAGATGACAGTTGCTATACATCAGCCCAACATTATTTCATCAAAGTTCACTTATTCATGAATTCCATATTTAATTTCATCACTTTTCATATAATCAAAGAGTTGATTAGAATTTCTCTGATATGAGTTATTATGACTGGCAGGTCATATTTATATTGAAAATGATGCATCAGGATTTGCAAAGTCCAAAAAAACTCACAAGAATTTATGATGAGTGTAGATATATAGCATCTTTCTAACACAACATTTGAATTCTTTCATTAAAGAAATCGTACGATGAGAGACCAGATGCAAATCTTGTCAAGAAAGAGCTTCATATGTCTTTTTCAATTCAGTTAACAAGATGAGACTAGACACAATGCTTCATATTAAAGCACATATGTGCCTCCTTTCCTTTCCTTTCCTTTCCTTTCCTTTCCTTTCCTTTCCTTTCCTTTCCTTTCCTTTCCTTTCCTTTCCTTTCCTTTCCTTTCCTTTCCTTTCCTTTCCTTTCCTTTCCTTTCCTTTCCTTTCCTTTCCTTTCCTTTCCTTTCCTTTCCTTTCCTTTCCTTTCCTTTCCTTTCCTTTCCTTTCCTTTCCTTTCCTTTCCTTTCCTTTCCTTTCCTTTCCCCTTTCCTTTCCTTTCCTTTCCTTTCCTTTCCTTTCCTTTCCTTTCCTTTCCTTTCCTTTCCTTTCCTTTCCTTTCCTTTCCTTTCCTTTCCTTTCCTTTCCTTTCCTTTCCTTTCCTTTCCTTTCCTTTCCTTTCCTTTCCTTTCCTTTCCTTTCCTTTCCTTTCCTTTCCTTTCCCCTCTCCCCTCTCCCCTCTCCCCTCTCCCCTTTCCCCTCTCCCCTCTCCCCTCTCCCCTCTCCCCTCTTCCCTTTCCTTTCCCTTTATTTTCCTTTCCCTTCCCTTTCCCTTTCCCTTTCCCTTTCCCTTTCCCTTTCCCTTTCCCTTTCCCTTTCCCTTTCCCTTTCCCTTTCCCTTTCCCTCTCCCTTTCCCTTTCCCTTTCCCTTTCCCTTCGCTTTCCCTTTCCCTTCGCTTTCCCTTTCCCTTCCCTTTCCCTTCCCTTCCCTTCCCTTCCCTTCCCTTCCCTTCCCTTCCCTTCCCTTCCCTTCCCTTCCCTTCCCTTCCCTTCCCTTCCCTTCCCTTCCCTTCCCTTCCCTTCCCTTCCCTTCCCTTCCCATTTCCATTTCCTTTCCTATTACCTTTCCTCTTTCCTCTCCTCTTTCCTCTTTCATTTCCTATTACCTTTCATTTACTTCCTCTGCCCTCACCTCCCGTTCTCTTCCGCTCCCCGGTTTAGCTTCATAAATGTGGGGATAAAAGACACATATTAGGTATCTAGCTTTAGAAATATTAAAGAATCACTCATAGGCAAATATTGCATTGCATTGTACAAGAGGAAAAAGTAATGTTTTGGCTGAAACATCTAACATGATTTTTTTATTTCATTACTTGAAATAAATGTTTGTTTCCATCTTTGTTCAGTAAAGGTACTAATTTTTCATCTTTACCCACACAAATATATAAATAGGTTAATTATTCTTCTCTAGAAAATAGTTTAAAAATAATTTCTTCTCATTGTAAAGCACTTAGAAGTTTCCAGAAAACATTGTCATAGGATCATAGAATCATAGAATAGTTAGAGTGGGAAAGGACCTTAAGACCATCTAGTTCCAACCCCCCTGCCATGGGCAGGGACACCTCACACTAAACCATATCACCCACGGCCTCGTCCAACCTGGTCTTGAACACTGCCAGGGGTGGAGCATTCACAGCCTCCCTGGGCAACCCATTCCAGTGCCTCACCACCCTAACAGGAAAGAATTTCCTCCTTATATCCAATCTAAACTTCCCCTGTTTAAGTTTTAACCCATTACCCCTTGTCCTATCACTACAGTCCCTAATGAAGAGTCCCTCCCCAACATCCCTATAGGCCCCCTTCAGATACTGGAAGGCTGCTATGAGGTCTCCATGCAGCCTTCTCTTCTCCAGGCTGAACAGCGCCAACTTTCTCAGCCTGTCTTCATACAGGAGGTGCTCCAGTCCCTGATCATCCTCGTGGCCCTTCTCTGGACTTGTTCCAACAGTTCCATATTCTTTCGGTGTTGAGGACACCAGAACTGCACACAATACTCCAAGTGGGGTCTCACAAGAGCAGAGTACAGGGGCAGGATCACCTCCCTCTACCTCCTGGTAACACTTTTGATACAGCCCAGGATACGGTTGGCTTCCTGGGCTGCAAGCGCACACTGCCGGCCCATGTGAAGTTTCTCATCAACCAACACCCCCAAGTCCTTCTCTGCAGGGCTGCTCTGAATCTCCTCTCTGCCCAACCTGTAGCTGTGCCTGGGATTGCTCTGACCCAGGTGTAGGACCTTGCACTTGGCATGGTTAAACCTCATGAGGTTGGCATCAGCCCACCTCACAAGGGTGTCAAGGTCCCTCTGGATGGCATTCCTTCCCTCCACGGTATCAACCGAACCACACAGCTTGGTGTCATCGGCAAACTTGCTGAGGGCGCACTCAATCCCACTGTCCATGTCAGCAATGAAGATGTTGAAGAAGACCAGTCCCAACACTGATCCCTGAGGGGCGCCACTCATTTCTGGTCTTCAGCCGGGCTTTGAGCCATTGGCCACATCTCTTTGTGGGCGGCCATCCAGCCAGTTATTTATCCACCTAGTGGTCCATCCATCAAACAGTTGTCTCTCCAATTTAGAGACAAGGATGTCATGTGGGACAGTGTCGAACGCTTTACACAAGTCCAGGTAGATGACATC
The DNA here is from genome assembly GCF_034315485.1 of Pezoporus occidentalis. NCBI lineage: Eukaryota > Metazoa > Chordata > Aves > Psittaciformes > Psittacidae > Pezoporus > Pezoporus occidentalis. Next base: position 2,654,236 of record NW_026915769.1, read on the forward strand.
AACTGCTCTACCCCTGTCCATCAGTTCCGTAGCCCCATTATAGAAGGCCACCAAATTGGCCAGGCAGGATTTCCCCTTAGTGAAGCCATGCTGGCTGTCACCAAGCACCTTGTTGTTTTTCATGTGCCTTAGCATGCCTTCCAGGAGAATGTGCTCCAAGATTTTGCCAGGCACAGAGGTGAGACTGACTGGTCTGTAATTCCCCGGGTCATCCATTTTCCCCTTGTTGAAAATGGGGGTTATATTTCCCTTTTTCCAGTCATTGGGAACTTCACCTGACTGCCATGATTTTTCAAATATGATGGCCAGTGGCTTAGCAACTTCATTTGCCAGCTCCTTCAGGACCTGAGAATGGATTTCATCAGGTCCCATGGACTTGTGCACGTTCAGTTTCTTAAGATGGTCTCAGACCAGATCCTCTCCTACAGTGGGCCCAAGGTCTTCATTCTCACAGTCCCTGCATCTGCCTTCCAAGACTTGGGTGGTTTGGTCAGAGCCTTTGCCAGTGAAGACTGAGGCAAAGAAGTCATTCAGAACCTCAGCCTTCTCCAAATCCAGGGTAGCCAGTTCTCCTGAGAGCTTCCTGAGGGGGCCTACATTGTCCCTAGTCTGTTTTTTATTTGCTATGTACCTATAGAATCCCTTCCTGTTATCTTTAATACCTCTAGCTAAGTTTGATTCTAACTGGGCCTTGGCTTTCCTAACCTGGTCCCTAGCTTCTCGGACAACATCCCTGTACTCTTCCCAGGCCGCCTGTCCTTGCTTCCACCTTTTATAAGCCTCTTTTTTCCTTTGAATTTTCCTCAGCAGCTCCTTATCCATCCAAGGAGGTCTCCTGGCCCTCCTGCTGCACTTCCTTCTAGTTGGGATGCAACACTCCTGAGCTTGTAGCAGGTGATCCTTGAATATCAACCAAGAGTCTTGGGCTGCCCTGCCCTCTAGGGCTATATCCCATGGAACCTTCCTAAGCAGGTTCCTGAAGAGGCCAAAGTCTGCTCTTTTGAAGTCTAGGGCAGTGAGCTTGCTGCACGCTCTTCTCACTGTCCTGAGGATCTCAAATTCGAGCATCTCGTGATCGCTGCATCCAAGGCAGCCCTGGAGAGTCACATTTTGAACGAGCCCTTCCCTTTTGGTGAGCACGAAGTCAAGCATGGCCTCTCCTTGTCGGATCTTTGTCATTAAAAAAAGTCTCTGAAAATGCAGGTAAGAACACAAAACAAAACAAAGAAACTTTCAGGATATATTAATCTTTTGGGTCTTTTGTTTTTGTTTTTGTTTTTTTTTTTTTTCCTACTATTCAGGCTTATCTGTGAAAAATCTGGTTCAGCAACCTTGTCTTACTCTATTTCTGTAAAGGATCATCTCCTAACAAACACTGTAGGCTTGAAATTTAGGAATATAAAATGGGAAAAATTTATGAAGAACCGTCTGCGATAGCACTGATATTGCCACACATTTAAATTAGTTTGGCAATTATTTTGGGAAGCTCAGCTGGGATAATCATCTGATGTATTTTAGTTGTGTGCCAATTATTTTGCAGATTTCTGCCAGCTGTTCTCACCCTACATGACAAAGTAATAAAACCTGCTTACTGGACACAGTTAAAATATCACTATCAGCTTCAAATCAGCTGCTCCAGTAGGACAAGCAGGGTTGGGTCTGTATCATGGGTAGTCAAAGTTGTCAAAAAACAATTAGTTTTTTATTGTAATTTTCTCAATTTTCAAAATATAAGTCATATGACTGCAAAATCATCCTCCCGACCTCTCCTGTATCCAGGATGTCTTGAACTGTAGTCCTTTACTGTAAGGCATCCTCACAGAAACTTTTTGTGGTATAATTCACCAGGAGATATGTGAGTAGACTTCTGTCCATTTAACAGTTGAAACTGTACTGTTGTTAAATGAATTCAGTAATTTACTTGGGGCTTGAAATGGGAAGGTGTTCCCTACCTACTAGGGTACACTGTCTGGAGATATTTAGAGTGCAGATAACAAACAAACACCACAGGAGAGAGAAAACCTTGACTTCCAGGTTTGCACCAGATGATAACAAGACTTGTCTGCTACCTGGGAACTGAGGACAAAGGTAGACACAAAAATCCACAGGCTGTAAAATAATTTGACAAGAGCATAAAGGCCATCTCAGTAATTGCTCCCAACAGCAGTCGAAACCAGTGTTCTGGATGCTTATTCTGAAAGAGCTGTCCCTTGCCTTGCAGAGGTTGATTTGAAGGCAGTTCTCTGAGAACCACAGCACGTTATTTCATCATCCAGCTTGTCAACTCATCAATGAGAAAGCTGTAATGCTATTGGCACTCGCTTTGGTGAAAAACAGTTTGCAGTATGTTAACAGCACTGCAGCCTCATCACCCACCCTGACTTCCTCTAATGACCTTACTGTGGAAGAGGAGTTGTGGCATAACTGAGTGCCTCTCCTTAGATTTAGAAAATCTAAAGAAAATCTTCGTGAAAACATAAACTAACCTTATTGCAAATCATAACAGCACTGTTCCCCCAACCTGATTAATGACAAAAAGTAATTTCTTGAAATACATTCCAGAGAAACAAAAGGGACTCTCTTACAGTGAAAAACCCCTAATGCAGACACCCTTAAGGAGAAGTTGTGAAAGCTTTCTGGCAATTATGCTGCTTTTAGAAGTGAAATAACAGAGTTAATATTACTTGTTCCTTCAATAATCCAGGTATGGTTAATATAATATCATATAACTCATCTAATAATATTTTTTTGCTTATGCTACTTTAAAAGCAATATACTTGTCTTAAGAAAAGACAGATCATTAATTTAGGTTAAAAAAGAAATCTGACCTACTTTTTACATAATTTTAACTTTTCAAAATTGCCAGTTCAAAATTAATTGACAAAATGTCAATGATATTTTTTGCTACCAGGCACAAGAAAAAGCTTGAGATATATGAAAGCAACATTTATGATAAAATAACACCTTTGAGAATGTTGCTAATATATAGAATTGTGAAGGTGGTAAGAAACTGGCACAAGTTGCCCAGAAAAGCTGTGGCTGCCCTATCCCAGGCAGTGTTCAAGGCCAGGTTGAATGGGCCTTTGAGTAATCTGGTCTAGTGGAAGGTGCTCCTGCCCATGGCAGGGGGCTGGAACTAGACGATCTCTAAGTTCCCTTCCAACCCATACCATTCTGATTCTATGATACCATGACAAGTTGAATGAGTGCATATTACAATGAACATCGCATGCTGCTTAAGAGAAGGAACCTGCAAGTTTGGTCTAGCCTGGGCAGACACAGAAAATGATGTACCACACTCCACTACCCTGTGATTGCCATACACCTGGTTGAGTGTTTGTGGTTGCTAGCAGTAACTTGGAAAACAGCCTACAGAGCTTGTATTTGAGTACAACTCCCTTGTATTATATCTGTCGTACACAGAGGAAACATGGAAATAAATTAGGTATGTACATTTTAAAATTTCCCATATTGTAAGCACAAATTGTGAAAATTAATTTCAGCATTCTGGCACAGGCTGCCAGGGATTTGATAATAAAAGAACGTTAACTGCTCTGCGTAGGTGGTTGGCTTTGCTCCCACAAGCTTTCCAATATGCTTCCCATTACATTTTAATACTTCTGTACTGTGAATATAAGCACTTACTAAGGATTCTGATTGATACAATGGGAGCAGGTTTGTATGGCAGAAAATATCAGTATACTCAGTACACAAGTATGTCTGGACGTAGAGGATAGTGCTGAAGCTCCAAGTGGCTGAATTAAGATTTTAGAAGTACTTAAAAAAGAATAACATTTAAATACGAAAAAGAAAAAAAGAGAAGAAAAAGAAAAAACTGCAGCATTTATTATACTTTATCAATGATTCTAACTTGTACTGTAGATCATCACTGCAAGAACCCTCTTCTGTTTTGGCAGCTTCTCTTGGATGGGTGCAGGGGTGAGCCAGGAGGCTACCCAAGTGGTCTTGCAAAATTTCTCAGGTTCCTGATAGCTATGCAATACTTGCACATGCTAGAACACTGTTGTGAAACATGCATTTCAGCTGGGCAAAAACGCTGCTCCTGTGGGATAAACCTGAATCGCAGGGTGCATTTTCCAGTCAAGTGCAGTCTGAGTAACTCAGAAGCACTTGCCTTTGATACTCCAACACTGGTTTGATTGGATGATTTTCACAACCTTGTGCCTTTCTTATTTATTGTTCTTAAGACAGACTTAGTGCTCCTTCCCCTAAGAGGTTAATCTTAAAAGGAGACAGAACAAAGTTGATTTTTAAGTTACTTTAGAGTTGACAAAGGCCACAAAGTAATTTTCCATATCCCTCACCCAGGTATTAAAAAATCAATAGCCTAATTACAGTAAGTCCTAGATACTTTTGCTTTCTTTTTCATCTTTCAATTTTGAAAGTTTAGTATTCATAGAATCACAGAATCGTACAATAGTTAGGGTTAGAAAGGACCTTAAAATCATCTAGTTCCAACCCCCTTGTCCCTTCTACCTCACACCAGACCATGTCACCCAAGGCTTTGTCCAACCTGGCCTTGAACCCTGCCAGGGATGGAGCATTTACCACTTCAGGTAACCAGTTCCAGTGCCTCACCACCCTCACAGTAAAGAACTTCTTCCTTATATCTAACCTGAAATTTCCATTTAAGTTTAAACACATTACCTTACCTTTCACCCATATGAATGTTTGAAAGTTACACTTCTTACAAGTGAAAGCTTAAGGCTTTACCTACTTGTATGTTCCCAGAAAGGGTCTTTCAGAAAGGCCTGAAATAGTGAAATTCATATCACTGCTGTCAAAGCTGAGAAAAGCTTTGAACTTAGCTTACTGAGTTATGCTGTCGCCTTTCATCCTCTCCAAACTCCTTTGTTTTGTGTCTTAGTTTTGTGGGGTTTATTGGATGTCTGCTCAGAGATGCTTCTCAAAAATACAGTGATGGCTGTTAGGGATTAGATCTTGCTTAAAATATGGATTTGTGTTTGGAATTACATTTTCTGTTCTAATTGGGAAAAATATTTTTAAAGTTCACAGACATACGATATTACTATTCTGCTATGCTGTGTTTGATGATATATTTGTACACACTTATGCCATAAGATTTTGTAAAACAAAAATGCTTTTTTTTAATAATGTAATTTTCTAATAAAACCAGCTTCAAGAGTTCTATAAGTATTGGGAAAAGACTTCTAATAATAACTAGAATTCTTATTTTATACAAGTATGTACAGGTCTGCAATCTTCAGCAAAAAGTTCAACACTAAGAGTTTAATATTTTGCATTTTAACACTACAGTTAGAATAGAGATCAGAACAGCAACAAAATTGGAAATCAGGAATAACGATGGCTATGCTATTTCTGAATCACATTCAATTATTAAAGAGTTAGTTCTGTGTAACTTCTGATTTAGGTGCACCATCATATTGTACTCACAGTCTCTGGCTGGTATATTTGTAATGAAAAGGCAAAGCTCTGACTCTACTGTATTGTTGGTTTGGTTTTGTTTGTTTGTGCTTGGTTTTTGGTGTTTTTTTTTTCTGATTTTTTTTTGTTTGTTTTTTATTGGGGGGTGTTTTTATGGGTTTTTTTACTTGTTTGTTTGTTTGTTTGTTTGTTTTTGTAATTTTATGACCTGTAAGTATTAAGTGGAGGAAGGGATTTGGATTCTGGAGTGACCTCACTTTTGGATTTGGGTTTTGCTTAAGGTTTCAGAAATCATTGTAGCTAGACTAATTCTAGAATCTGAGAATCTGAGTTATTAACTCCAGATAGATATATATCTTACAGTACAAGGATTTTTAAGATTTTAAACTACTAAGTTTAAGGTGGGAGGGAAATAAACGGGTAAAAATATTTTTTAGTGCAAGGTTCCATTGCTGTCCTTTTTTCCAGTTCTTCCCCAATTTTCTGAGCAGCGTTGACTGACAACCATGCAGAAGGATACTGAGTGGCTGGTGGAAGCATTTGCAAATGTGCTGGTAGCAGAGAACAGCGATGCTTCTGCTGCCACATCATGTCTTCTTTGCAGCAGGAGGATATTATGAAGTCTGTCCTGAAGAATTTTCATTTTGCTGAATTTTCAGAACCAGATTGAATTTTGAATAGGGTTTTTGTATTTGCCAAGTTTTGTTTAAAGCAAATCCTTGTCGTTCTCACTCCTGTGTGAAAACTGCTGCAGGAAAAAAAAAGTTAAGCCTTCTTTTAAACATAAAAGTGGGAACAAAATGTTACAGGTCATGATACTGTGCAATGCGACTGCTCAAAAAAAAAAAAAAAATAAAAATCTAGGCACTCCCTGTTGCTTTTATTTCTACCTTATCTGTTACTTCTGTACAGAGCAGCATGTCAGATTTCCTGTCATCTGTTTTCCAATAACGGGAAGCTCGGAAGTTTATTTTATTTTATTAATCTACTCATTAAGATATAGAGAGTTTGTGCTTCACAAAGACATCTGTTCAGCTATTAAGTGAATTATTTATAAGCTATTTAAAGGCAGTACTGCAATAAAATATTTAAATGTAGTTTAGCCTCTGAAACAAAGTCAATATAAAACAGGCTGTGTTTTCTGAAGGGAATTCCTTAATATACAGATTCCCTTTCTATTCTAAAATAGTTCCTTTAAGATAATTTATTAGCAGGACAATGCCTATCTCTGAAGATTTTCCCCAGTATCAAACACACGTGTATTTTATTAGGGAAAAAACCCTACAGCTGTAATACTAAAACCACACACATAAATCCCAACAAAGCCAGATTTGTTTACACCCCACAGCATTTCACAGTTACGGACAAAAATGTTTTACAAAGGATTATAATTTGTGTAGATTTACTTCAAATGGCATATCTCCCATAGCAAATTTTGTTTCATATTTCATAGGAGATTTTATTTAGGATGGTGACTGCATATGTTATTGTTTCGCTTAAGAAAGAAAAAAATGTCCTGAATCATAAATGCCAAGAATGTTTAATGGAAAATGTATGTTCCCACTCTCACCATGTTAACCACTTAACTCATCAAATTACTTATGCAAATAGTGACAACAAATTATAGTCAAGAGCAGTTTTTAGAAATGTTCACTTTCCTGAAGGTAGCTATAAATATTTGACCTAAGTAATTAAGAGGGCAGCAAAATTATATTCAATGCATTTCAAGTATTTGGAAAGCTTAGTGTTCCTTTTCTGGGTAAGTTTAGAAACTCCAACTAGATGGTAAGATTCTACATTTATTTTGTTTGTAGGTGATTTTTCTAAATACATACCCATGTGTACACACAAACACAAAGAATGTCCCCAGTGCTCTTTACAGTTACATTAAGAAATAATCAAAAGAAGACAAAAACAGGTAGACAGAGGGGTCAGAGTAGTAAGTGAAGGTGAAGGAGGGAGAGAAAGAATGGGAAAATATATGTGTGACTTTGTACATGTGTGTCTGACTTAAAGATCAAAAGGGAGATGTGCTGGATTGGAGCAATGACCACATATTCTGATAGTCCTCTCTCTTGCCTACTGCTGAAAATACCTCTGTGTTTCTGCCATGCTTACTGTAGAGCAAAGCTGTGTAACCTTTACTGAGGAAAAAAGTGATTTTCATTGTATTCCATTTTAAAAGAAAGTGAGAGCTTGGAAAAGATCACTGTGGGGAGACTGCAATAGACATCTGGCTTTTCACTTACAAGCCTTTCCCTAATGCACAATATGCACAGATTAAGCTAAATTGTGCAGTTGTATGTGAATTATTAGCAAATGGACAAAATAGCCTAATTAATAGTTGGTATAAATCTCATCCAGAAGTGCATAAGGCTTGGCAGCAATGTCACAGATGGTAAAAATGTAAGGAAGAAGGAAAAGAGAAACACTGCCGAGTCAAATGTAAATGGCATATCATTTTGGCATAACCAGACACGCTTCATATGCAGAGAATGGAGGTTGAGAGGGCACCACCAACTCCTCTTTGCCAGACTGAAGGTAAACCGAAAGTGAGAGCTGAGCAAAATAGAACTTTTGGGTTGAGCTCAGTTTTAATTATACATGGAGAAAATCATCATGTGAACAAATTCAGTTTTAGGGCATAACATGCACAGTCCCTTTTTCCCAATTTCCCACTATTAACACACTTGACAGCTGTCTAAGGTTTACAGGTATCTAACATAGTTCAAATCTTTTGTGCCTGGAGAAAAATAGTGAAAAACTGCTAGAAGTTCTCATCCTGCACTGTTAACCCACCAGATGAACTTCAGACAGGCATCATTTGTAGCAGTAATGTTCCAACACATTACCACTGGGAGCGCCTGTGACAGTCAATGATGCAAGAAGTTACTGTTGGGAATGGATTTTTTTCAAGAATGACCTTCATTCCACCAAGCTCCATTTGCTGAAGATACTTATACAATTAAAACTCATATCTGTGTTTGCTTTTTTTGGTAGCTTACAGTCTAAACACATACTGCATGACTATACCTTGCTATGATGGAAACCCCTTATAAAAGTCTGGAATAATACAACCATGAGTATAAGTAGAAAAATCATGCCTTTCTAAAGTTCTTTGTCCTACTAAAACCAGTATGTTCGCTAGGTCTTACTCTGAGAGAAAGATCTTGCAGCAGAAAATCCCTGCAACCCATGGCAGTTCATTGCAGCTGAAAACTTTTTCACTGCTTAAAATTTGCAGCAACTGAGATGCCAAACCTTGCTGAAGATGCTACTTGGCCTTTAGGAGTGTGCTTTACTTGTGACAATTATGAGTGGAGCCTTGAAGACTCAGACAAATAATGTTATGAAAGCAAATTAATTCCCAAAAATGAAAATACCACACAAACCCTCTACACTCTTGGTTCCAAGAAAGCCCAGAAATAGGGTTTGTAACAGATAAACTTATTGCATAGGTCAACAGACTGCTGGAGATTACCCTGCCAATGGCAATATTAGTAGGCCCCACTGAAAATGTTACATGAGGATTTTGTGGGATGAAAGCTTATTAAATCTGCATTTTTGAAAATTAAATCTGAAAAAAAATTAAAAATAAGAAATAGCCCTAGCGCAGATGAAGCACTTACTAAAGTAGAGGGCTTTTGACTTTACTGTTCTATAGAGGGCATAAGTGAGTTTATTAATTCAGTCATAAATTTTCCTTTCCTACCATCTTGAATGTTCAACTATGGAAACTTTAGCATTAACAAGGGGGTTCTTCATATGTGTGCTGGCTTGTTCTTTTAGTGCTCACAATGTGTTTAGTGGCATATAGACACAGAAAAGACAGCTCTGCCCCTAGGATCTTACACACTGGTTTAGTGACAGAGCAGTAAAAATAAAGAATTTGTATGTGAGATGTATGCATATATTCTAACAGTACAAGGTATCTTACAATGTATCTGGAGAAAACATGAGACAGATCAAAGAAGTATGCTGAACTGAAATTATACGGAAGAGAGACGTTCAGGAAATGGGTGGGGTACCATGTTTTCTACCTGTGAAAGAAAGGAAAGTATATCACACCTAGTTCAAATTCTTCCAGCTGCAGTTGGTAAGCTCTTGATTTTATAGAAAACATAGATTTCCTCATTTGCAGAGAAAATTGAGAAGAAAAATCTGCACAAGGAGATAATATATTTACATGATGCCTTTTTTGTCATATATGGAATAAACATGCTTCCGATCAACCCCAACAGAATAGCCAACACTATTGTTTGCCAACAGTATTGTACTGATGCAAGATGTAATAAACATTTTCTATTTGATGGCCTTAAGACAAACCCATAAGTCATGTGAAATTTTATATGACTTTTAACTTAGCAAACTGCAGCATACAGAGCAATGGCCAAAACCAGCTGCTTAGAGCTTCATTAAATAAAATTCATGCCACGTAAAACTTGTGCAGTAGAAAACACTAATGCTACTGCAGACTCGAGGAAAAAAAAAGTATAAGAAAGAGTTAAAACTATGACCACATTAAATAGTATTATTTATTTGTTCTTCAGAAAGTAGAAAGATACATGATGAACAAGATGTTATCAATTTAAGGGAATTTAAGGGCAGAGTAATTAAGAGTAAGCAGTTACATGTGATGGAGTGGAATATCAGTAACAGAAAAAAATGTACAACTCAAGAGGCTGGTTTACTGGCAGCAACACAATTGTCAGTTGACATTTGCCTTCATAGGGAATGTTGCAAGAATATGAATTATGATTAAAAAGCAGAAGAAAAATTGCTTATACAGCCCTGGAGAGAGAGCAAGATGAAAAACACTGTGTGTGAATCTTAACAGCCTGTATACAGAGGTCAACTTGGTGAAGCACACGGTGTTACTGCCTTTTGAACTCTAAAAACTCTTCTACATTATATACTGAAGTCCACCAAATGTTCATAAATGCAAAATATTCTCATTCTCCAAGAAATGTATTAGAAAGATAGCTATAATCCATATGGAAATCACTGTCCCAGGATGTTAAGGGAGGCAACTCTTTAGTAAGATTAAAAAAAAATTAGAAAGTTACTTATGTGTAAACGGCGTTTGTAGATAGAAGATCAAAGGCAAATGTCACAAAAGTATTAGAGAAGCAATCCAAAGAACAATTTCTTGTAGAGAAAAGCTGCACAAATGGGCTACTGCATTATGGGAATATTTAGATTATGATGAAAATAATATTATTAGTAATTTTTTATTCCAGACACATCTTCTTTGCTTCCCAATCTCACCTTCAAGTTAAAATAGAAGAGGAATAGTTTGTGAAATGAATATTCCATGTTTTACAAGTCATCTTTATTTTAAAATAGCTTAGGCTACTGTCAAAGGAATTTATCAAAAAGCCTCTATATTCAGAGAGATTTTAGTAAACAAAACATTAGCTAAAAATACTTATATACCTAGAGAAGAAAAAAAATAGAATCTTACAGGGTGCTGCTAGGCAGAGTCAAAATCTGTGCCTTGCGGTATGAGACACCCTGGGAGACAAGACCTTCTGAAAAAAAGAAGATGCTTCTGGAAAAATGAAAGTAGAGCTTCCTTTCATGAAAGAAAGGAATTCTGCAAGGCACTGAAACCCTTATTTTATTGACTGATTTGATTTGCTTTAATTTCTTGAACAACTGACTGGTGTAATCTCATTAGTTACCGTCCTAAACAAGATGGAGCTAGGTGGAGCATATGATATTTAGAAGAAGTAAAGTGGCATTTAAGTTGTATAACACAAATGACGTACAAACAAAATAAATCATCTAACCCAGATGAATTAGATGGCAGATGCTGGATTGATCATCCAGATGCTGGTAATTCACTCTGCTCAAATCCCTTGTCCTTTATCTCATATAATTGGAAGAACAGAATAGGAACTGGCTGTTGTATAATTACACAGTGTTTTCAGCTCAGGAGCAAGACGCCAGAGAGATACATGTGAGGGAAATACCTTTTGCAAAAGTAGGTTTGATGCAATTATATATTGTGAATATTCTTCATTTTCTTCTCAAACAATAGTAATAGACAAATCTTTCCATCTGGAAAGCACAGGATTTACAGGACTCGGTGTCAGTGCTCCTGGCCTAGTCTATAGTCTCTTTTCTTATTCAAACATTTTAAAGACAGATTTAGCAGAAAGATTGAATTTTCTTATTGTTGGCCAGTGTTCACCACTTCTGGAAAAAGAGAAAGTATGGGATCAGATAATTTGTTAGATGTGAGATGACTCCAACTGCCTCAGGAGGAACTAAACTTTCATGGTAATGCAGCTTTTTCTACGTTTCATAACTGAAGGAGTTCATATCTCTACTGTCCCTAATGAGACTGTCTGTCTCATTACTATATATCAAACAATGGGTTAGTGTGCTGCAGGCCTGTGATATCATTATGAAAGATACTTACCTGCCAGATGTGGCACATGAAATGTAGAAATGTGTATGAAAAGAACTGCTGAGTGAAGACCATATCACGTCATATCATATCATATCATATCATATCATATCATATCATACCATAACAATCATATCATTAGAATGGTTCAGCTTGGAAAAGACCTTAAATATCATCTAGCGCCAACCCTCCTGCCATGGGCAGGAACACTTTCCACTAGACCAGGTTGCTCAAAGCCCCATCCAACCTGGCCTTGAACACCACCACGGATAGGGCAGCCACAACTTCTCTGGACAGCCTATTCCAATGTCTCACCACCCTCATAGTGAAGTTTTAACTAGTATCTAATCTAATGCACAAATCTTGTTTCCAGCAAAGCTGATAAGCACTAAGGACAAGCCTCCTTGACTGTGCTGGACCTGGGATATTTCAGAGACAGGATCAATCTATCAGTTTGGGTAGTACTAGGAAAAATCGTAAAGCTGGGAGTCTCAGGACATCACATGGCAAGCATTTTTCTCCAGCTAAATAGTTATGAATATGTTTTAGGGGAGCACTTGCCATTCTTTCCAACATTGTTTAAGGAGCAGGTAGGATATGGAGCCCTACGGATCCTTTAATTACATTCTTAACAATTTCACCATTTATTCTGGAGGCAAGATGGAGCTACCTTTCAGAGTTAATGTAATTACTGCAAACATCACATTTATGGATATGTGCTGCTGTGTTATATATGAAGTCTGAGAATAACACTAAACACAAACAAATGAGCTGAATTCTGGACTCCTGTGGATGTTCTTGGTAATTTGGGTAAACAATAAAAACATCCATCTTAATGTCCTCCCTATCAGCACCACAAATGCTGTTTCAATACTGGAAATGAGAATTCAAAATGTGTCCTGTGCTCAGATCCTGGACAGTTGTGGTGATTTGATGGGTGATTTCTGTCAAACGCAAGCGCTTATTCTCCTGTGTAGGTTCTGTTTTATTGTGGAATGCATTGTACTAATATGTTACAGTGCTTTAAACTGGTTGCAGTAATATGGGGGGGGGGGGGGGGGTAAGTTCGTCAACTTGTGATGAAAGAGGCATTGGTCTTTATAAGGATTATTGTGCCTGAATAATTTATTGATGGCATTGTTGCAGGCTGATTTCCTTACCATATAAAATCTCACTGGCAACCTCAGTGACTGCTAGTTTACATTCTTGGACTGCCATCTAATTGACTTGCGTAGACTGATTACTGTTTTCTGATGTTTTAATAAAACCTTTTGGCATGGTAGTGGTAATTTATTTCATTGCAAGTAACTATATATGCTAATCATAGGCACAATAAGGAGAACAGTGAATGCCAAACAAAACTTTGTTAAACTCACAGTTATGTTTGGGGAAGAAAAATGCATGTGTAAGTAAGCTGAGCTGGCTGCTTATCCTTATTAAACAGCCAAAGAATTGTGCAGCATCACAGAAAATGCAATAAATAAAATGAAAATGCATATTAGAAACAATCAAAATACACATTTTCTTCCTTGCAAGTTTTTGAGGGTTCTGTCTCCTGAGAAACACTCATGATTTCAGCTCCCAGACAGTCTGCATGTCCCAGAAGTGCTCTGCAGAGCATGATGGAGCAAAGGGCTTAAGCAACTCCATATGTGTAACAAAATATAAGTAGAGGAGTTTATGTTGCCAGAAGGACTTTCTCTTCTCAAGTGAATCACTGCATGTAAAGGTCTGCATAGCTGCTGGACTCAGCACATTGTCTATTAGTGGGGTCCATTCAGAACCTCCACAGCATCCTAGCTCTCTTTTCTTGCTTTTCTTTTCACCTCGTGTTGCAATAACCCGTCCCACATCCTCTTCTATTTCTCTTGGGTCACTGGGAAGCACATTTTGCTCAATACTCCTTTTTAATATTTTCACAACAGTAGCACGCATTCCTGCTCTTTTCTCTCTCTTGTTGACTCAGATGTGCCTAAGCCCCCAGGTACAATGGTCACCTTTGAGATCCCTAAATGTCTGCAAAGACATCCTTCTCATTATCTTTCTTCCTTGAAGGAAAGAAAAGTAAGAACTTGTTTTCTCCTACTTCATTTTTGTATTGCAAGGCCACAGCTGGCAAGCTGCATCATTTTTGTATTCTTCTTTTTTTGTTTATGAACTCAGCTGTCTTGGAACTGCAGGTGTCAGCCCACAAGAAAAACAGGGGAACATATCAGAGTAAGATCACTGCTGAAAGCTTTATTTTATTAAAACTTTCTTGAAAGTCTAAAGCAAATATGACATTTCTTCTCCCTGAAAAAATGGTGGCAGGATTAGATTCATAAACAGAGTTTCCATTGCTGACCTCAGTTCCATAATCTGCTTCAGTGTGGGCAACCCATGAAGGACACCACAGGGGGAATTAGAGAAGAATGACACAAACCAACAAAGAGTTCTGGAAGGAAGATGGAAAGAGAAAAATGAAACACTACATAAATCCTTGAGCAGCCCAGCACACCTCAGAGAAGTATGAAATACCTGTGAAGTTCATTGGCCATCTTGCCTTTGGACATAGGCATCTGTCATAACAATAAGCAATATGGTGTGGATGGTGTCCTGTCTTAAAACTCCAACCCCTGCATTCCCACTTTTAAGAGTGCCTGACAACGCATGTGTGAAGAAGTCCTGCCAATTCTTCCCAGGATGTTTGCTGGGGGAGCCTTCTGATGAGCCACCTCCATTCTCCCAGGGGAAATCTCACTCCTTGGGGTCTCCTCTTCCTTGTTCCTTCTCAGCTGTAGAAGAAGAGTGTTGTGGAGATAGATCAGTAAGTTCAGCTCTTAGGACACTGGTATGTACTTTGCCAGCCTCCACACAGCAGAAATATGAAAGCAGGGACTCTGCTACAACTGTGTTTAGTAAACTTTGCCTCCCAGTGTAATTGTTTCAGTTCTTGTTTTGCTTCTGCCACGGTATCCTAGACATATATGTTTCTACTGTACACTCCTATTATTGATGCCAACCCTGTGCTTCCTTGAACAATATTCCAAGTATCACTGTAAATGTGAATAACCCTCTGGCCAGCAAGCTGCTTATTGGCAGCACACTCCTGGCCTGGCAGACCGCATGATGGCTGGCAGCCTGGAGCACCTAAGTGCTACCCTGGCAGTCTGAAGCAGTCTGATTGGAAAATGTGTAACTAAACACCAAAGAAGATGATATAACGTACCAGTACCATCTACCTCCCACAGATTAGAGGGCAGAGAGAGGAGTAGTTTGTAATAAAAAGACAGAACACCAGTGAAGGGGCAGTGAAAAGAGTATCTATAAAAAAAAATACTTGCTTTTATGTCAAGTTTCTCCCAGATGTGCTATAACCACACTACAAAGAGGCAGGGTAGAAAGAATAAGAACAGCTCTGTTGGCTGCATACTTGAACAGCACTCACAAGCTCAGACTGTATTCAGCCAGGAAAGGAGGATAAGGATTTTCTCTGTAGATGACAATAGTGGCATAAGCAAACAGATAAAACTATAAATGTATACAGAATCCAATTTCAGCTCCTGTACAAAACAGTATCTGTCCTGGCATTTATAAATACAAAACATTCCTCTGTGCTTTACATCTCATATAAACAAGAAATTTAAGCTTCTGGTGTAATTACATGAGTGCTTAGAAACATTTATTACTAATATAGGCTGCATATGATCTGTTATGTTGTACAATCAAAGTAGGGACATTAATGTTTTCATGTGTGAAGCATGAGTCAGCAAAAATTTAACAGTTGATATTAATTTTTTTTATATTAGTCTCAGACTACCCAAAACCATTCATGTTTTTATCTACATGGAACCATTCTTTAGGTCATATGGGTAAAAAGTACAGCATCTGTTACTCTTATTCAAGCTTTATTATCATATGACAAAGAGAAAGAAAGGACAATACCATGCACCGATTAGAGTGTTTTCCCTTACTTAGAACAATGTCTTTTCAGCTCCAAAATACCTTAAAAAAGCACCCTATGACAATTCATTTCCAGGGAAGTCTTGTACAAGGTAGCATTAGACAACAGACTTAGAGAAAGTTATGTTGAATTCTGTGGCTAGCTCTGATCATCCAGGATGAGGAAAGATTAACTCAAACAGGAAAAAACACCTTCTGGTATATCAAGCCCAGTTTTCTTGTTCTCACAGGCATGACACTGGGTATACCAGAAAGTCCATTCAGTATTAAATTCCCTGAAGCAGCTGGACAGCAAATATATCATTTCAGTCCTTATCTGTATTTATCTGTAAAGTCATAAGTCAGCTGTATCTAATAGAGAACAATGAGGCTATCACCAACACAGTACTATGATAATCTCAATGCAGGAACATTACTTATAATAACTAATTACTACTTGAGCTATAGACAGAGAATGATTTTATTTCATGGGCACCATTCTCCTAACACAACAATCTATCAAAGGCACATCCCTATGCTGCTACAATACAAAGGCAATGAAACTAACGCGAGCATAATGTGAGCATACAACTGTTAGGATTTTTAGCAGTTGTTCTGAGGTCTTCCCTGCATCTCAAGTTTTACACATCATGAGATTTCTCACCTTGTATTTGCAAAGAAAAGAGATTGTTCTATTTCAGAGGGTCACTTCAAAAGGCACTTAGTTAGGAAGGAGGGACACTAGAAACCCAGAGAGTGGAGCAGAGCTACTATAGACCCATAACTTTTCCCCTTGTCTTCAAGCACCTCCATGGAAACAATACGGCAAATTGCACAGAGTAGTGTTATAGTGCATTTCTCCTTTGAAACTACTTAGCAGACATCTCCTTGAAAGTGGAGCATCTCTATGTTAGAAGGTGAAAATGAAGCATCTCTATGTTAGAAGGTGAAAATGGAGTTGCAGAGAAGTGCAGTGGTGTAGATATGAACACCTAATTCTCTGGCAATCCAGAAAGCTAGGAGAATGCCCTTGGCCTACGCAAGGAGGTATTTTCTTTGCATCCAACGCCATCTGCTTGTACCATATGAAAAGACTGGAAGCAATTAAGCTGCATGACTGAGTAGCAGACAGTTTCAGGAGGGAAAAAAGTATCACAAACTTCTGTAACTGAAGGAAAATGACTAGCATGGAGGGATAGGCAAGATTCAGAAAGGTTTATCATTTGCCTGTGTTTCTAGCAATTTTTATTGTCTTCTGCTTTATCCAAACCACATCAGTCTGCAAACATGGGCTGCAAACTTCACAAGAACATTTATTTCTACAGAGAACTAGGCTAGTAGTCCACAGTGAGCCATTTTTAAACAGTTTAAGCCTTCATCTGTTCATAGGGAACATAATGTCTTCATATTTATTTACTAGCCAGAGCCATTCACTTTATGGTTATTTATCTATGAAGATTGTTCTCAAGTGAGTTCTTTATGTGTGTCTAGTATTTCAAATGTCAGGTTTACTGGTGGTTGTCACTGGATACTAATTCTCTCTGCAATGCTCCTGGCTGAATGAATACTGCTAACCTTAAAAATCTGTTTTATAGTAAGAACATTTACATACATGGATCTCCAGGCTTGATTCTGGAAATAGCTCTTTTTTTTCAACTTAAAGTTTGATATTTTTGTGGACACTCTAACAAATAGTTAACATCTGGGAATATTTAAAGGAAATAAGATGGGTCCAGAAATGCCAAGATCCATTTTTGCCCTCTCACCTGATCAAATAGGATAAAAAATTGTTGCAGTCTGTTTGATCAAACAAAACTCTTCTGTGACTTTCAAAGCACACTGATCTTTGATCCTAACCACAAAGCGTAGGTCTCCCTGTTGGTTTTTCAGTTTTAGCTACAGTCCAGAAGTGAATAACCAGCTATTTCAGAATTTCAAAGGACAAACTTCCTTCCTTGACTCTTCGCAGCCTTCATAAGCTAAAGAACTGAGAAGAACACTAACTACGTATCTCTTCAGTCCCTAAATACTTTTATTTTAGGTAGCGAAGGAGTTGCTTAATTTAATCAGTCTAGGAGTGGTGTTAATGACTTTCCTGAGGAAGACTGTCCAGGTGCACTGGTGCAGCTATGAGCTTAAAACTAAGAGAATCACAGTCCATGTTCTCTGATTTTTTTCTGTTCTCTCCCTGAAACTTTCTACCTGTCCCTTGGGTAAAGTTTCTTCTTTATACAGAGCCTCAAGGGTGCACTTTGTTGGTTTTGGAGGCAGAGGACAACCCAAAGAGTTCAAGTATTAACATCCTTGCAAGAAGCAAAGCTGAGAAGTGTTTCAGTTCCATTTAAATGGAGCTGAGAAACATGTGGAACTGATTTGATTCATACATTCCTTATCTTAACTAACAGCCTAGTATTTTTTATTAACAGTCTTTAGATTCAAGCTTTATTTTACAGAATAGCTAAATGTAGAAAACTAAGAGAAGAAAAATCATCACAGTAACATCTGTGAAATAATGACTCATATGCCTACAGAGTCATTGTTTTACACTAACAATATGCAAAGCCAAGAGAAGCTTTCGCTAATGATCTCTACTGAGGGATTGATGGTCACAAAAATGGCAGGCATCTGCTGTTCCAGAAATGAACTAAAATAATTTAATTTCATCTCTTGAAACAAAATAATATCCACAAAAGTATCAGACACAGTTTTTCTGTGTTTTTCTCTTATTTTGGAGACATGGTTATTGATTCCAGTGACAAGCTAGGTACATGAATATAAGATCATAAGGAAACTTGACAGACTTTGAAATGGAGGCTTTGAAGAAACAGATGCACAATGCAAACTGAGGAAGGACTGATGCAGAAGTACATTGGCAAAGAAATGAAAAAGTGTAAGAGCAGATAGAAATCACAGAATGAAAGGTGAATTGATTCCTTGGATTTCCGCTAAACATACATGCACTTGTGTACATTTCTCTTGTGACTGAAATTGAAGCCTCTTATCCCCTATTCAGATACTTAGACACCAAATCCTCCACTTTCCTTTTGTACACTAGAATCACTAGATAACTACATCAGCTTTTCAGAATAGTATAATTTCCAGGGACACGTGCACTTTTCTGTATCCTACCTTCACATAGTAGGCAATTAAAGAAACATGGAGTTAAAAGGATTCTACAGTTAGACCTCAGCTCCTTGAAAACAACTTTTTGTCCTGAGGAGTCCACTCATCTTATAGAAGGGGGTGGATGACAGCAGATAATTCTAATATACCACTTAAACCAAATTCTTGATGAGATAAATGAGCAAAGTTTCACTGATACCAGCAAAGCTGAAGTGATTCATACCAAGTAAGGGGGTGATCCTTAATCATTGTTTATACTGTTATTTATCTACTCTTAATTATGTTTTCTTTTCTTTGAGGTAGGAACTCTTTACAGAACCTCGTATATGATGTCTTAAGGGATTTCTGGGGAAGAAAAACAACAAACCAACCCAAAAAACCCCAACCAAACTAAACAAAAACAAAATCACAAGAGCTTATTCAATTTTGCAAGTGTTATCAGGAATGCTAGAGCCACATTCTAAATTATAGCTTGATAGTGACTCAGTCTGATAACACACTAACTTCCAAAGCTGACAAACTTTTTAAGAGAAGTGCTGACAGATGTTGTGGAACTGAGGCAGAAAAACAGCCTTGAGTATTTAACGTGGTAATGAGAAATTAAACGGCCTGAAGCATGAAGTATAATTGTTCATTTGCACTGAAAACATATTGATGCAAAAACATTCATTACAGTCATGGATGGGAAAAGCAGTAAAATAATAAACCCAAATCTTCTACAAACCACAGTGTTGAAACTTCAATATTTTCTCTAAGTAGCCTCTGGGGAAAGTGCATGCTTTAATGATTGATAGCATTGGTATAGGTCTCTTGGTGCTATAGATGATGGAAAAGTTGGTATATGCACACAGTTGTTCCTTACTGAATCTTTTTAAGATCAAGTGAAAGAGCTGACTGAATGCTGTAGTGCTACAGATTCTAGGTTGAGGCTATCACTGACACTAGCCGTGACAAACAGGTTATAGGATAATGATTAGTGAGGATTTCCTCAGAAATACACACTTTGGCAAAGGGACAGCCCACAGAAGTTGGGCCTTGCCAGTTTCTTATGTGGTGTGAAAAGACATGGCCCGTATGATGTAAGTTAACACCAGAACTCTAGCCACTGGCTACAGGACTGGACAGAATGTAACAGTAACCCTCTGCTGTTGCAAGAATGAAGAAAAAAATAGAAGACAAAAGTTTTAATGAGTGAGATACTGCCCTTGATGTCTTCTGGCTGACACAGTAGGTACAGGGAGACAAGAGGCTGGGTCACCAAACACACAGGCAAGGAAGAATTCCCCCTCATTCAGACCCATGTGAGGAATATTTTTTTTGAGTAGACAGAAAGCTTTGATCACCATGACCACCGCGGCATGTTGCAGGAAGGTAGGATCTTCCAAAACTTTTCTGAAATTCAAGTAATATCTTATTTGTTGTTTCAAATAGTCATCCAAAGTGAATAACTGAAATTCTGAGATTTGCCGGTGGCTAAATTACAGCATAAGTTTTATATATACAAGGGGCATCTATACAGCACTGAAAATACAAAATGAGCATACTTTCAGTAAAGCAAAACCAGCAGAGACATGTATCTTCCTAGTTCATTTAACTAAAAGATGAGAAACCTTGATACACATATCTCCAAATTTTCACAGAAGAAAAAATGAAAAGAAGTTCAGCTGCTGTTGTAATCTGAGGCAGCTGCAGTGCTAGTTGCAAAGCAAAGGCAAAACCTGCTATTGAGGTGTTCTGTAACATTTACTCTTTCTAAGAAATCCATTCTTTACTGCAGCTTCTTTTTTGATCAATAAAACAAAACCCAAAGAAGCCATGCTCTGGTAAGGCAGCATGCTCTGCTGCTCAAGGGCAGATGGGTAGCCAGGAGAGAGTCCAGGTGAGCACCCGGAACACTAGGCCCCCATGATTTCATGCTCTTCCACTGCAGCATGGAAGCAGCACCTCTTTAATTACTGTGCAAGGCACAGAGTAATGCCTCCCCATTTCTTTTGAAAACAGACTGTATATAAAGGCCGCAAGTCACAACATGATTTATAAGAAATGGAAAAGGCAATTTGTATTAATTAGTCACCATGGAAATATTAGCCTTCATCAGAAATGGATTATCCCTATCTCCTTCCACCACCCTCAAAAGTATTTATGATTGGTTTCCATCACCTTTTTCCATCCTTACCCAGGAGCTACATGATTGTAGCTGTTGTAGATCAGTAACGTACTTCACTGAGGCTTTCATATAATATCTTAACCCTCTCTCTATTTGACTTCTGTTGTTCATTATCTTATTTGTTTCTGCCAGGTACTGTATAGGAACACTAAAACTTCCAAATAAGTTTACCTTTCCATTACCATCACTTAAAGGAGCATGAACATGAGAACAAATTCTTTGACACCTGCAGTTCTACTTTCAGGTTGATCATTATTTTCTATCCTCCATAATGCTTTAAACATACTTAAGTGACTCAAGGAATCTCCTCAACTAAACCTTGTACCTATAATTGAGCTAAACCAGATTTAGATAAATAGACTTGAATTTATCTATGTCCAAGAACAGGACTATCAAGTGTAATCCCCTTAGGCATTAAAGTGCAAGTTAAGCTGTCTACGCATGTAACACTCTTTCCCTGCTCTTGCTGCCACTTTTACAAGGCTGAGAATCACTGTGTCTAGCACAGGCCTTGGCTAGATCAGAGTCTTTATTTCTTCTTCTTGCCAAAGGTTAACAGAAATAAGCTTTAAGGATGCAAGTATGTCCAAAGTGTATTTAAAACACATTTACTATGCAGAACTTTGTTCAAAACACTGTCAGTGTCTTTAAAAGGGCAAATTAGTTTGGTAGTAATGGGTGATGATCTCGATCTTTCTAGTTTTTTGTTCCTCCTTCCACTCTTGTTTTCCATATATGTTTATCCTGCAGCCTATTTTGTTAGCCAGCATAAAGGAGATATAATTTACATGGCCTTTTGTTGGAGAAAGTTAAAAAACATACCTGTCACCTTCATATTTTTTATTTTATCTCCTGTTTTGAAGCTACTTTTCATAAAAAAGTCATAGCTTACTGTCTGACAAAAAAGTAAAAGTAACTTTCTGCCTTATGAACAGTGGTGCTTCCTAAGGAAGCATACCAGATTCTGGTGCCTGAACAAACAAGCAACTCTTGAACAATTGCCTAATCTGCATTTTCAGGAACAAGTTTATGCATTATCCTTAGGAGAAAAGTAGAAGCACGTGCATCTTTCTATTCTTGCTGAACTGGGACCTAGAAATTAATTTCTTTAAGAAATGAGATTCCTACCTTCAGAAATTTCTGTTTCCTGGGAGTAGCATCAGGAGACAAACAGGAGTTCTTGTCTGGAAGCATTTCAAAGGCTTTTCAACCAGAACAGGAGTCCTTTAATTTGTACTGATGTCCTTATGGTCACTGTGTAAAAAAATGTGCTGTAATTATTTCCTTTCTGACTACCATTTTCAATTAGAAAATAAGGATGCATGGAAATCTTTTGCTGGATGTAGAAGGACAAGGTTATAGGTCTCAGACAGTATCTGGTCAAAGCTGGGAATCACCTTACAGAAGCAGCCATTAGGTCTCATGCCAGGCTCTTAGTGATCTTGTAGAAGACCCAGCTTCTAACCTTCATACCTTGCTCAAAGCAGGGACATGTAATTATTTTCATTATATGCAGTATGAATTCATGAATAAATGTTTTGTGGTTTCTTCCAAAAAAAAAGCAACCCAAACCTACAAACACAAATAGTCTCTAAGTTCTCCCTCTGTAGCGTACACACCCCCTTCAATCAAGAACTGAGAGCCTGTTAAACTGCCATTTTCTTCCTTGCTCTGCTGAAATGTCTTCAGGCCTGCTCCTAGTGCACACTGTAGTCAGCAAAGTAGTTCTTGTAAGCTTAAATTCCCTGAAAGCTGCCCCTATCCCCAAAAAAATAAATAAAATCATCACCTTGTATCAGAAATTTAGTGTGAAAAAAGGCTACAGTTCCAAAGCAATCACAGAAATAATGTTCTCTTTCTTAACTTTATTCAGAGTTTCCACTTCAGAATGAACCATAGCAATCCAATATATTACAAGAATTTTGCATGTAATTTTTTCTTCTTGCAATTTGTGTAAAAAAGGTCACTGAGAAAGAACTGAGGGAATTTGGGGAATTTAATTGATTTGAGCTTTTGTATTAAGCAGGGTTTATTTGCAATTATGTTTGACTTGGAGCTGAACCTATTCATTAGATACAAAGGAAGTTATTTGTTTGATCATGGAGTAATAAAGCTCCTGCTTTCTTGCCAGGGAGTCAACAACATTACCATTTGTCACTATAATTTTCTTCCTCTCTATAGTAAGCAACAATAGATCTTACTTGCAAAATGATGGGCAACAGCTTTACACCCCATCAGGATCACTGGCAGGGAGCTGTGGGTGGTAACACTGCATTGTTGACTATTTCCTCCCCATTTCTGGATGCCTTCCGTAAATAATGAAATTACGTTTATTCTATAATCCTGGTTGTTATGGTAAACAAAGAAATAACCCTGCCACCACACCTCCCTAGCAGAAAGCCAGTATAGCTGAGGATTCAGAGATACTGCCCTAAGGTTTGAAATAAGGAGCTGCAACTCTCTAGGTCAGCAGCTGCAAGTAAACCCATGTCAGCAAAACCAGGAGTATTTAGCAGTTTATAGATGAGTTTAGAACAGTTTATTTGTTCCCCAAACTCACCTAACTCGAGAGAAATTGTCTATAAAACCACCTTTCCATGGATTTTTTTCCTCTCTTAGTTATTTTCTTGCTGTGAAAAACGTCATCAAAAGTTAACTTGAAGAAAACAGATTTTGTGTGTTTATCTCAGTCTGCTTTGTCCATTTTTTATTTCCACCTCATTTTTTTTCCAGACTGTAACTAAAGAAAGACAAAGTACAACACAGAAATGACTCAAGCAAAGAAAATAATTCTCAGAAGCTTTAAAAAAAAGTGAATGATTTGAGTATTCATTTTGTTAAACATTCATTTTTCAAGAAGTGCTCTAACTGAAACAGGGCTTCTAGATGCAAGAAGGGACATCATCTTGGGGGATAATATATTGACTAGATGGAGATGACAGTCCTGGTCGGACACTTCCTGTATGCCTAAGCACCCTTTTTTCCAACAAGGTTTACATATCCCACTTGCCCTTGGTCATCGTGCTTGTAGCAAGCATGGTTAAAGCCCTTCCCAAATCTTCGCTCGCAAAGCCAAGCCAAGCCAGACAACACAGGTTTTGTATCACCAGGTGATCATGGAGAGCTACAAGATTCCCATGGTTAATGAGTCTAAGAAATAAAAATAAAAGTTTTTGTTTCTACTTGTGAGGGTAGAGAATGGCTATTTCATGTGCTGCAGACAGACGACAGGACAAATTGACAATTTTTCCTAAGTTTTGGGGAAATACAAGCTTCACAGAACCATAATAAAAGAATGAGGTAGAGGGAGCACAAATGGAGGAGAGCTGATGTCTGAATTGAAAACACTGAGTAATGGGGAAAGAAATAGAAGGAAAATACTGCAAAACTGAAACAGATATTAGTAATATAAACAGATGGTCTGAACTAGAACTGCATTTCACTTACTGTCTAAATCACTGACTAAAAATAATGAGTATTTTGGGCTTATAAAAAGAATTTCTCCATTGAAGAAATCACAAAATCAGTTCATACCACATTAAACAAACCAGTCAAAAAACATTTTCTCTTCTCTCCTGAAATCCTCTTTTCAGTTCAAGTAAAACACATTAAATAAAACATAGCCAAATAGGAAAAAATGCTTAAAAAAAAACAAAAAACCCAAAACAAAACAAAACAAAACTATGGCCAAATCTGACACTAAAATCCAATTAAATTTGAGATGTTAAAATGGGAAGTAGAAGGCCTTGCCTTCTTCATTTTTTATCTAAGTAGAAAGGGTTATATAAAAAAACTCAGTCTTCATAATTGACAAGTTACCATATTGCTTATTTTTTTATCTTTCTATCTTTGTTTTAGTCACTTCTTTTTAAAGAACATGTTTATGGTGTCAGTGATTTCGTAGCACTTATTATTCTCTGAAGTTATATATAGAGGAGAACCTTCATCTTTCTGCTGTCACCTCTCAAATAAGAGACCAAAACAACAGAGAGCTTCCTCATCTGTGTTGTGTATAGTGACTTACAGACTCATTTTCCTTCCACTGGTTACTTTTGTCCAATAATAATAATTATTGAATGCAACCTTTTTTTCATGTAGCACACTGCTAATGCTTCATGCTACAGCCTATGATTTCAGTGGAGATGCCCCTAACCCACAATAATTTTGCTATACAACCTCCACTATCTCTGCGGTAGAAGGATAGGACAGGACATGCAGCACTCGGCTAAGTAATAATATTAAAGTTTTAGGTAATAATATTACAGTTTTAGTAAATATAATCAGCTGTTCTTTGCAAGAAATTTCTTTACTTGGTAAGGTGAATTACTAGCTTTGACTTGACCTCAGCAGAAAACTATTCCCACTACAGCAAACCTAAGAATAAAATCGGCACTCATCCCTTGGGCAGAAGGGTTTTCAGAGGGTTTCTTTGTTCTGCAATTAAATAAATGGCATAAAATTCAGATGTATTTATGTCTGCCACCACTTTCTCATCTGTAAAGATTATACTGGCTCAGGAAACAGTTTTATATGCTTACACAGGGCCGGCTAGCTCAGATTACAGGTGGGGATTTCATTGAGTTCATGGCTCCTGCTCCTTGCATTAGCAGTTTTACTGCTATGCAAACCCTTCTTTTCCTCTCCAGCTGCCATTCCATTTCTTTTCCTTCTGAGAGTCAAGTACCAAAACTTTCTGATGAGGTGGGGAAAAGCAAATGAAACTATTTTAAAATATAATAAAAAAATTTAGGTTGCTTTGTTCATTTGACAGAACAAACACCTCCCTTCTGCACAGATTTCATTTTATCTACAGTTCTGATAACGGCTATAAAATTACTTGGCATTTTGTGATACACATACTGTCATTGATGTATCACAACGGAACAAGGCAGACAAGTGGGCTATAGCACATACATAGAACTGACAGCTCTTTAAGACAGCTCCTCTGTGTTGATAGTGTTTTCTGCATGAGGTTCTGAGAGCAATAACTGAAAACCAAGCAACAGAGTGACTCTTTCATCTACAGTTATTCAGTTTCTATGTTAGATAGACTAAGTTTTGCTTTAAATGTCAAAGGAGCTGAAACATAAAACACAAGTGTATTCAGTATTGTGAAAGTGCATATGCTTAAACAGGTACATTTAACAATTTCAAGGCAAGGTTCTTAGTTTCCTGCATTGTCAAAGCCCCTCTATAGGAAAATAGCTTTCTAATCAGTTGCTGATTTTCCAGGAAGAGATCCCTGAATTATAGTTTAAATCAAAAAACTCAAAGGTAGTTGTATTAGAATAGGTAAAGAACCAGGTAGGCCATGCATTTCCAGTTCATGGTGATTTTTTTGCTGGGGTATGAGCATTTCAGTAGAACATTTGCCTTAGAAAGTCTCATTCCTACTGTGTAAACTTGCGCCTTTGTGGCTCAGGAAAAGAATAGGAAAAAAGTTCTTTTGAAAGTAGGATAACTTGGCAGACAGGCTTTTCTTTTTCATTGCAAACAACAGTCTGGAGGGATAGTTAAGGATTTATGAACTTGTTTGCCATGAAGGTAAAAGAAAAACTAACAAACATATGGCCTAAGTACTTGTCCCTGTCTCCTAGTTTTGCTTTGGAGGTTTTGAGTTTGACTTTGCCATTAGTGTAGGCCAACGAAAACAGACAAAAATACATAGTTTCAGAAATGTCTTTTAACCTACATCAAAAGAAGGAAGGCTGTTCCTCATTTCTTATTTATGAAAGGTAGCTAACAAGCAAAGGAAAACAGAGAATGCAGAGGCATCTTCCTCCCACCACCAACCGCCAGAGTTGATGTCATGAGAGGAATGATACTCATCATTTTTTTCTGCATCAGATACTTTTCAATCATATGTATAACTCAAATAAATTAAATGGGAGACAACAATACCCATTTCTTTCTTTAAACATTTAATAAAACATTATGATTAGGATGAAAAAAATCCATTGAAGTCTCTTTTCCACTAAAATGAACAGCTATTTTTAATAAAAATACTGTTTCCATCTAAATGGTGCACTTAAGAATTATATTTTTTTTCAGTGATTAGAGTGGAAAACTCAGATTTAGACTATGCAAAACCATTATGTAACAGCATTTCCCAATCTTAAGATTTTATGAAATAATTTTCATAGGCTCTAGCAATTTTCTTTCCAAAAATGATTTTTATAGAAACAGCTGCATCAGTGCAGGCTGGTAAGATGGACAGTTATATAAGCACAAAAATATACTGGCTGTGGTATTTCCTTTTCCTTACTAAAGGTAATGGTACATTTCCTGTAATGTTTGCCTGTATATCAACTGCGCACGCATAGAAGACAGATAATGGAGAAAGGTCTACAGGTGCAAGCCTTTAAGTAATGAAAAAATTCTCCATAAAATGTTTTCAAGAATGTGCTTACAAAACTGGTTGTCATTTTTAGTGGACAGTAAAACATACTCCCAGGACTTCGGGGCTACTGTTTTTCTTAGGACTTAAATCAGGTGTGGCCAACCTACCTCTCCCCACAAGCTCCAAACCAAAATCATTATGTAACTACAAGACTCATTTTTAAAGTAGAAAACTCAAATTTAGACTATGCAAAACCATTATGTAACACAATTTCCCAGTCCTAGGATTTTATTAAATAATTTTCATTGGCTTAAGTCAATACACCAAGGGGAACGAATACTCTGATAGAGTTCACTTTCTAACTCATACTAAATCCCCAGGGTTTTCATCTCCCTGTGGGGTTAATCTGTGGAAAGCAACAATGCTGGAATCAATGTCCCCAGCCAAGCCTTTGGGTTATGGAGGAGCAGCCCTGCATTAGCACAGCTCTAACACAGAGTGCTGGTAAGTGAGCCATGCTTGAACCACACAAGCAAATGAGCTACAGTGATCAGCCCCCTTTTAAAAAGTAGGTCAGACTTTAAAAGATCAGGGTCATCAAGCTACTGTAGGAGCTGCATGTAGACAAAACCAATAGAAAAACAGCAGAGGACAAGGATGACTGTCAGTGCCAAAATATGGCATTCATTGTCAATATGAAAACATCTCTGTCATTCTGCAAAAGATGGGATTTTCATTGCAATAAGAACATGCTAATTCATATTTATTATTATTGAACTTTTTAGGTCATACAGACTAGAGATGCAAGATGAGTACACATAGATATAAAAAAGTAAAGAGTATGACTAAAAGACAGAAAGAAATTTGCGGAAAATAAGAATTATTCTAGGAGATAACTGGGAGCAACAAACAAGAAGTGTATCTGGATGGAAAAAAAAAAGGATAGCATGTTGGACTAGTTTATGTTTGTTTGCATGTTTGTTTGTTTGTTTGAAATGCATGACAATTCAGGTTATTTTACCTCAGCTTTTAGGATTCAATATTAGCTAATATATTTGCTATGACTTTTTCTTTCAATGTTTAAAATTATTCCGTTTTGGGTAAGCCATTATGCCCTATGCTACACCTGAGCAGTCTTCAGTAATTTGTCTCATTCTATAACCCAGCTGAGTCTCTTTTACAAGAGCTTATAAGATTTTCTCTTCCATCTTCCTTCAGGTGAATTTTGCCTTCAGCATGTGCTTCATGAGCTATGAATTGCACTTCTTCTCCTCATTTTTTGAGCACCTATTAATACTGAGCAGGAATCAAAAGACTTTTGCAAGCATCATGATGCACTCTCTTAAACTGACTTTACTAAAGCCAAAATACTACCACTGTCTGTGGACCCAAGCATCCTTTCACAGGTCTGAGCTATGATTCCTCAGTTAGCTAAGCAGAATTGGAGCTGATAGATTTGGAGGAAAAGATTGGGGGGGGGGGGGAGAGAGAGAGAGAGAGGGGTGCAAAAACCTTAAAGGTTTCAAGATAACCTAAGTTCAGGGAAAAGGGTGTTTAAAATAAATGCTTAAAATTGCTAGGTAATACAGCAGAAAAATCAGAAGGAAAAAGTTTCAGAAGTTTAAATATTCTTCAAGGATCACTAGACAGTAAAAGTTGATTTAGGAGAATACATTTAATTTAATCAGATTTGCTGCCCAATACATTTCCATATGTCATTTGGGTTGAGTTCTCATAGAGATGATAAATGAATGGTACAGCAGGACCTCTGACATACTGATAGAAAGACTAGAATTGTCAGACAGAATTGGATTAGTAGTCCATCTCATCCACTCTGTCTCTTGAACAAAGTTTAAGCATTTTGAAAACCGTTACAATGAAGAGAGTGACTCTTGAGTTACACCACAAACACAGGCAGAACAACTGTGTGAGTACTGATATTTATCAAAGCAAAACTGCTCAGCATTAAATCCACTGGTGAGCATATCTGAGCTCATGGCAGGAAATTCATTAAATGACTGGAAACCAAGCAGGAGAATGCCCTTAGTTCTCACTTCTCCTGTGGCCAGTAAGCACTGCTACCAAGCACCAAATGTGAATTTGTGTTTAGTTGCTACTCTTGCCCAGGCTTGTGAATATTCTTCATAAAGCAAATAATAAATCATGTATTTTCACCGTGGATAGGACTTCCAGATCTCTGTTTCACAATAATGAAGGATTGCCCTTCTGCCCCCAGAAGTGCAGGTGCTATTTAGGGAGAAGCATTTTATACAGAGCAGGAACACATGGCCATTCTACAGTCCACTCCATCCTATTCGCCTGTATCCAGAAGGGTACAATGAGGGATGTCAGTAGTCACATCCATGACTAGTTGTCGTGGTTTAAACCCAGTCAGGCAACTTGTTCACTCACTCCCAGTGAGTGGTGCCGGGCTGACAACAATCGAGGCAACCCCCCCCCCCCCCGCACCGGGGTTCTCCCCTTCCCTGCTCCCGGAGGAATGGGGAGGAGGATTGAACGAGTGCAACTCCTACGGGTTGAGACAAGAACAGTCCAGCAACCAATGTACAACACAAATCACCACCGCTACCACCAACGACAATGATAAGGGAAAATAACAAGGGAAGGGAATACAATACCACTCGCCAAGAAACGTGTCCCACCCGGAAGCCCGTGTCCTTCCGGGTAACTCCCAGTTACCCCCCACCCTGGCCATGACGTGCTGTGGTATGGAATACCTCTTTGGCTAGCATCATGAAGCCGTTGTATTGCAGGACCAGAGAGAGACCATTACTGGTGAAAGTCAATTAGACTGCACTCAGTCAGACAACAGTTTTCCTAGCTCTTCACTGTAGGGTTAATCTCAGCACAGCCCAGAGCTCAAGACTGTCTCACAGATTACAAATACAAAAAAAAAAAAAAAAAAACAAACCAAAACCCCAGCCCAAATCTGGATAACAAATTATCTAGATTGCTGATTGACACAACAAAATTAAAATTGAGGCTGGGAAGGAATCCTACCTGGAAAAAAAACATTTACTGATCTTGATTTTACAGTCCTGACTTCCCATGAAGTTGCTCTTCTGCAGGGTCCTCCACATAAACTTTCCTTGAGTAAAGCCTCACTGCAGAAGGAGATCAATTACAACCTCTAAGCAACACCACAAAGTTTCTCTTGCAGTTATATGAGAAAAAGAAAAACTGGTGCTAGCACCTAATATGACTCCTTTTCTCTTCATGTGCTTGCTTTCAAAAACCATATATATAGCACAGCCCACTGCATACTACCTGACAACTTGTTTTAACACTAAAAAAAAAAAAAAAAAAAAAGTAAGGTCTAAAAGTTATAATCAACTCAGATCAGTGCTGTGAGGACTATGTTATAGGCAGATCTCAGTTGCCACTAGCTTCTGCTGACTCGCTGCCATTCAGTATTACATCTGCTGGAGATTAAGGATTCTGCTGTAGCATAAGGATTGCAGATGTTCCTGTCAGGGAGAACTGCATCTTTTAATTCAGATTTCTTTTCAAGGCTCCAGTACAATCTCCTGGTGCAATTCCAAGACGTATACACTGACAAACTGAAATCAGCAGCTTCTAACATCATAAACTTGGATGAGTAAGTTTAGGAGGTGTGAATTCTTCTCCATTGAGCTTAAAGGCAAATGTTTGTGCCTTGTTTTCCAGCAAGACCTGAGCAGGATTTGGCTCTCTCATCTTATGAAACTAAGGTTTACACAAGAGTATTATTGAATAACAAGTGAAAACAGGCAACTCCTACCACTGGAGAATGAAGGGGAAAAAAAGCCAGGAGAGTAAACAGTTACAGTTAGGTTACTAACATGCTTATACATGCCTCAATCCCTTCCAAGTGTGAAATTTTGACTAGGGATTTGGACTGGGATCCTTCTCTGCTGAGTGCTTTAGAAATCTAATTATTTGCTAAGACAGGATGCTGTTATTTTGGTTATTTGGAAAATAGAAATTTCCCTGATATTCATAAAAACTTCCTAAGTTTCCATGCAAAGCCTCTGTTTTGACTTATTACAAATAAGCTTTTAAAGTATTATCTATCTCTAAATATCAAAATAGTGACAAAATCATAAAGCTCTTAAATAAATAAAAAAGTAGAAACATAAATCACACAAATCTACACAAAGGTACTTCTGAAAATAAGATCATGTGCAAAACCTTTTTTTCCAGACTAACACGGCTGTTACAATGGAATACTTAAAAAACTGCAGAAAAATGTATAGGGTGCAGGTTGTAGATGGATTTCATTATGATATGTTTATTTATGCAACAAATGTGTTAAAAACCAGGAATTTTGTTGTTGAGTACTAAATTGCCCTTACCAAATTATGTCTAGTCCTTTAGACCAGATATAATAATACAGACATTTTCACTTAGGAGATGTTTTATTAGGCAGCTATAAATACACCCATTATACTGCATGCTTACAGTTAGACACATGCTTGAGTATCTTGCTGTATTAGGGATGGAATGTCAGATCCCAAAGTATATGTGAGGATGCTCCTAACTTTCACAGATGAAACACTGTATATATGCTATAAAAGTCCTCTAAAGTGCTCCCTTGCACAGTTCCTTGCCTCAGAATGTAGCATTAGATTGCATGTGCTGCATACGTTTTTATCATTGGTATACTCATCTCCAAAGCAGGTCACCCAGAGAGTATCCTTAATTGTTTTTTGCTAGGAAAAAGAAAAGAGCAAATCAAAGGTACATACAGCTTTTCAGTCTTACTAGCAAAGCTTTTACCAGCTCAGGGACACCTATTTGCTTGAGCCATCCACACTATGAGGATTGTCCGAGCCATCTATAACAGATGAAAAAGCCAAATAGCTGGAGATGATTTTTAGGAGAAAGTTATACAGAAACATCCAAGCATTCAAGCATCTATAAAAACCTACTTGCATCTCAATTTTGTGCTGTAGAACAAGGATGTGAGAGACCTCCTACTCCACAGAAATCAATGTCAGAAAACTTTATCAGTGCTGACCAAGACAGGCGAATTCTGAAACACGATTCAAAAAAATCAACAACTCCACACGACTAAGATGTAGAGCTTTTTGAGGATGCCAGCAATTTCAAGAACTACAAGAGATGAAGCAGTACATAGAAACTATTTATGTAAAAAAATACAAGGAAAAATGCATAAGATCAAGGCTGAATATCATCATCATATATTATAATTAGTTTTCCATATGTACAACCATAAAGAAGTTTGATTGTCCCCAGTACCACTGAGTCTGTCGAGTTAGCTATCTGAAACTGAGTACCTGAGTATTCTGCAATCCCTTATTTAATCTTTGAAAGAAGTGGATTTTACTTAAATGGGTTTAGTACTTAAGCACTTGTAAAGAATATTTGTGAGCAGTTGCCAGCCAACAATCCCAGCATGTGGGTTTTACAGTTAGACACTGTTTTTATCTATTCCAATGCTACAAGAGATTAAGCAGGCAGTTACAATTTCCATTTCACAATTTAACATATCAGATCAGAAGCCTCACACCTCAATCTTTCCTGCATGGTTAAGAAGTCTTGCCTCTGCTCTCCAAATTACAAAATACAATGTTCAGTCTCTAATGAGAAAAAAAAAAAAAGTATTTTTAAGTTTAGAAAGTAAGTTTATTTCTTCTTTGATAATTTAATAAGCAGGAAATTGGCATAGAGTCTAAGAAACTTTTAGACGTGCATCACCTGAACAGATCATTTCTACCTGCAAGAAATAACAGGTTTGCAAAAGAAGACCTTAGCTTAGTGGAATCTTCTAGCTTTCATGTATATGTAACAGGAATATTAAATACTGTTTCAAAATTATCCATTACAGCTCCACAATGAAATTAAATAACAGCATGAAAATAGCATAATGTCTTTACATCAAACAAGAAGAATATTCATGAAAGAGAAAAAGAACATAGCAATCTGAGACTAGCAATGAAAGGTTTTCTCTATGCAGCTGATTGATAGATAAAACACTTTTACAGAACCACTTCAGTGATTATCTATTAACAGAGCTCCCTGCCCACCGCTGGTTAAGATAGCTCTCTTGTGCCTTCCCCCAGCTTCAGGTGAAGGAGAGATCATCTTCAGAACAGAGAATACAGCAGATAGAGCTACAGAAAAGCAGAGTTCTGCTCTGTGTCTCTGCAGGCAAAAGGTGCCTTATGCTGCCACAAAGGTCTGATTTGCACTTCTCTTAGTACAGCTACCTAGCCTACTCCTCAGGATCTCAGCATAGGATCAGACCAGCAGTTTGCACAGGATCAGTGTGTACGCTGAGCTGACAAGCCAAAAAAAAAGTAAAGGTGATGGGAATTTGGGTAGATCAGCAAAGGGACTGCAAAGCAAACAGTTGAGCACCCAGGGAAATTAAAGCATTAGCAGCAAAAACCAGCAGAGGGATGCGAACATGCAAAGGAAAAAGGGCAAGAAAAAAGAAAAAAGTGAGAAAAAAAAGAGGTGAGAAAGTAAGTGCGTCTTCAGCAAAGAAAGTGAAAAAAAAACCAAACAACAAACCCAACCCAGAAAAAAGATTATTAAAGCAAGTGAAAACTGCAGAAATGTGACAAGCTTGGGAAAGATAAGGGGAAAAGAAAGGGAACATTAATATATTTAAATATATTAATAATGAAGAAAATCTGTAAGACTTTCAAAAAGAAGACATTCTCTATCTCTACAAATCCTATAAATAACACCTTATAAAAATTGTAAAGATTCTTTGCAAATGTGAATAGAGTTGGCAAGACATAAAAGAAAGGAATAGAAAATGGGTGAGATATATAAAGAGAAAAATATTTCAAGTATTGCATCAGAGCATATTATGTAAAAAGTGGTACTCTCCTTTTTCCATAGGCTAAAAGTGATAAGCTAAAAGGTGCTAAAAGCACCATTTAGGTGTCTAAATACTAGGATATTTGGGACCCTGTAGTTACAGGAGGAGTCAGTGCATGTAGACTACTGCCAGCTACTATATAGTAATGACTAGTAATCAACTAGTAATATAGTCATTAATCCATGGCACATTGTATGCTGTAGGGAAAAGAGACATCTGAGTTTGGAATCGGAACTTCAGTGTCCTAGAATCTTATTACAATAAATGTTAATGAAGCCATCCTATTTAGCAATACAGGGAAAAAAAAAAAAAAACAGAGAGGTGGTCAGACTCCTCCTGTGCTGGGTACCTCACAACAGCAAACTGCCTCAGACTCGTGCTCTGCATGGAGATGCCGCAGTATGCAACTACTTGCTTACACAATGACTTTTCTGACAAGCCAACAGCTGGCTTTTTTCCCTTTTTTATTTTTTTTTTTTTAAATGAGAAGGAGAACAGTGGTTTTATCAGAATGGATTAAGGGTAGATATGAAAATAAATTCTGAGTTTAAACTGGTCCCTGTTTTTTCAGTATGTGCAATAAGGACAACCCTGGAAAAGAGGAAACTTAATTCAGTTAAATTAGTAATCGGAGGCTGCATTAAGAGTAATATTGTGTTACCTTTACATCTGTCCCAAACTCCAGCAGTTTAAGGTTTGCCATTATAAAACTTGAAGTTCCTAACCAGCTAAACTTGGTGTTGAGAGTGCCCATTTGCAATGTAATTAGTTGGAATTAATTAATCTCAGACAGCCGTAGATGCGTTAAGCCAAAAAGCTCACTTAAACCTGGAGTGACGAGAGAGAACACCATAGCATGCAAAACTAGTAACAGTAGCAGAGGACAGGCTCAGGTTATCTGTATGTGTTTAGAGGGCGGGCTTTTAGTACATTCCTCCAAGGATGATACAAGTTGCTAAGATCCTGGCTCATTACTATAGGAGGAAAACCCAAAGCACACAGTAGAGAAAAACTGTCAAAACTGGTAAAATTGGTAAAATGAAAGTAAGAAGACAGCATGAAATTGCCTGATTACTAATAACATGGGAGTGAAAAATGACCAGAAGCAATGTATATTGGGTCAGACCATCCTTTCTAAGGGCCTATCTCTGGCACAGAGCAGAAGCAGATGCTAACGGAAGAATGCAAGCAGAAAGGATGCAGTGATATTTCTCTGTATATACATAAAACAATGATTTATGCCTCGATCTTTTGCTTAATAGCCCCAAAAGCATTTTGTTTCCTTTAATTTATTTGAGAATAGCTCCGGAAAAATAGCCATATTTTTATATATATATATAAGCTTCTAAATGCGTGTAAAATATAATGTGATTCTGCTAATGGCAAGTTACACAGGGTCCAAGTTTATCCCTGAGGTTCCTTTCATAGCCTCCACAGGTTGCTCTTCCCACAGGAAGTTACCTCATACTGATTCTGCAATTTGTTATTCTGTGGGATATTTATACCCTCTCACAGTTGATGGCTGCTTCCCAAAAGGCTAACTGTCTTATTATCGCATAGGTTTTAACAACAGCTTAATTAGAAACAAAAATGATATTGTATAATTGTTCTTATTAGCCTTGGACTTGATGATCTTAAAGGTCTTTTCCAACCTAGTTGATCCTATGATTGTATGATTGTATAAGTGTTATTACCTTTTTGAACAAGAGGGGTAAAAAGAAATGGTCAAGTCCTGTTCTACCCTTCTTTCCCTTACAAGATCTGGGTTTGTATTACATAATGATTAATGATTCATTATACTTACATACATAAAACCAGACTAGAACAAACTGTTCTGTATTTTTTCATGTGTTCAGACTAACTCTAAACTAGTTGCACATGTTTAGGCAGACACATGACTCAACGCAGTAGTTGTTCCCAAAAAAAGCCTGAACATGCTGCAAACTGTCACTGGGGAAGAGATTCCTGGATAAGTAGTCCCTATTTACTTACAATCACTGAAACTAAGAGAGATAAACAGCTTTATTTTAATGAGGAAACATTATAAAGTATAGACAGTGTGGACATATTTATTAGACAGATAAATCCTTCTGATGAATCCCAGAGACTAAGAATCACATTGCTGAAAGAACAAATAGGTCCTTGATGCTAATAGCGCAGCATGTAACCAAAAATGAGTCTCCATTTTCATGCTTACAGGAAGTCTGCTACACAAATTTTGGCACCAATGAGACTGCAAGCACCACAAAAATATATACAGCTATCTAGAATTCAGTTTTCTCAGACTACAGCTGGTCAGCACTGGGCTCAGAGTGGTATTAGTATAAGTATCTTGTCTGAATATGTTGATTCTGAAATAGCAACTTGTAGTAAACAGTGAGTTTCATATAATTTCTGTGGTATTTTTCTTTTTAAGGACTGGGAGACCTCAACATTCAGTGATTTTTAGGTGTAAATGCTCCTGGGTTTTCATTTCAAGTGATGTGGGGTTTATTTTTAATTTTTAAGATAAAAGTCAATCTATACTAGGAGATATTAAAAAAATTAAACTCTCCAAATTTTCTGCACCAGAGATTTCCACTGACATCATACTTCCTTCCCCTTTTCCCTCTCCTTTCACTTAATTTCAAAGTTGGTGGCTGGGACCTTCCATAGGAATGGGAAAGCATTTCCATGCTGGTTTTAACAATCCCTCTGCAGGACAGGAAATTTCCACTTCCTGCGCTTCAGAGATAGTGTCCTTCATAACCCACAGAAGAGGTTAAACTGCTTATATTGACTGATATATGTAACTTTCCTCTCTGATCCCCCAGGCTCCATGCTGATGACACCTTCAAGCAACCAGAAGGGTCTTGGCTGGTCAATGTCTATGAAGAGAAGTGAAAAGCAGAGGCTAGCATTTGAGCAACAGACAGAAGAGACATCTGGTACTGCTTTAAAGGCATAAGACCATCTGAAATATTTAAGCATCTTGCAATTGCTTTGTGAGTTTGAACTTAAAAACAAATGTTCAAATGGGAAAAAAAGGGAAGCTACACAAGTTGGAAAACCCACCCTGTAAGTACTTTTGTGCACTTATTCAGATGCTTCAAACATCTTACACAGGCTGTTGTTAAGATGGGGTTACATGCCTGCAAAACCTTTTGTGTGACTCATTCTGGCATGCCTTTCCACAAACACTGTTATTTGCCAGAAACAAAAATATTTACAACAGAGTTTATGGATAAGGCAGTGGAAGTTAAGTGCTGTGTAATGAAACCACCCTGCCTCATTGGAGATTGAGCAGCCTTCTTCTGCATCCATTCAAGTCTGGTTTGTCATGTTTGACTGACTGGGTGCAGTATAGCATCTTTGCCATGCCAAAAGAGACAATAAAAGCAGTCTTAGATGTTTAACTGCAGTATTTTGTAGAGATAAGCACAATTCAGGTACTCATTAAAGACTGTGTGTAGTGACTATACAAACAGCAACCATGTCCTAGCACAGCTCACCTGACATAGAATCACTTCTTTATTTCTGTTAGGAGGATAGGACTTCCAAACCAGGGTAAAAAGTTTGGCCTTTCCAAACATAAGAAGAAAGAAGGTGTAAGTTCATGAGTCTCAGCAAAACATCAGGTCCAGCTGCAATGCTGTGACACAGGAGCTGCGCACACCCAGGGTAAGAGCCAGCATGTTACACTAAACAGGATCACCTCTTCACACAGGGAGCATCACAAGGCACATACTCAGCCTGGAAACACCTTTGAGCTTCTGCAAGAGCATTCTGCCCCTGGCAGGGTGATATGCCCAGATTAAACAGTGCCCATCCATTCCCCACATTAGAAAGAGTGCTCATTTCACCTGCAGACTGAGGTGCATGCACTTGTAGGGTTACTAAGCTTTGAGCTATCCCTGTGGATATTGCTGTGTAATGACTGTCTATTGGATCATCAAGAAAGTTTACTGAACTAGCAGACAAGTAGAAAACACATTCCAGCGGACGCTGGCATGCATTATTTAGAGACAGGGACAGGTCCCGATTCTCTTCTCACTAAGAAATTACTTCATATTAAAAACCTTTTTAGAGACGTACTTTCTAGTGATCCAGAAAACATGTAACACAGGGAATCCCTGGGATCTGCCGGCACCAGAGCACTGCAATGAAACACTTGTGATGAATCTCATTAACTCTATGCCACCACCAGGAAAAAAGCATACATCACAGCCACACAGCAGTGATTTCAATGAACGAGCACCACA
Source organism: Pezoporus occidentalis (assembly GCF_034315485.1). NCBI lineage: Eukaryota > Metazoa > Chordata > Aves > Psittaciformes > Psittacidae > Pezoporus > Pezoporus occidentalis. The sequence goes on from NW_026915769.1 coordinate 2,692,726, forward strand.
AAGTATTTGCCCTGTTCAGTGGCAATCAAACAATCCAGGAAAGGTCAGTTGTGTAGGACCCTATATCCTATCTCAGCGGCAGAGGATACACATGCCCTATAAATAGTTTGCATTTTACAGCAGTAAGTGTATAAAGCATACAATTTTTTCCTACACTAGCAACAGCAAGCTACAGGAGCCAAACAAAAAATCTACTTTCTTAGCTCTCTCCAGATAAAGGCAAAACCAGTAAGTATGAATTCTGAACCAGGAAAAAAAAAACAGCAAAGACTCAGAATGAACTCTCTACTCAAAAGAATTGTATATGGTAGCATACAGACCATGTTACCACTGATATAGTGTTCTTCTTCTATGGGGAGGCACTGCACAGTTACATCCTTTGTTTTACACAATCTTGTTAGTAGCATATTTATTAGAAATAACTGTTTCTTGCAATATATTCCTGTACCATTCTATTCAAGACCTACACCAATATCAAGCGATGATAGGAAAACATGAAATGAGCTATTAAAATATTAAAGAATATCCACTAAGTAGATAGAACAACTGCATACGTTAGAGAGAAAGGAAGATTATATATCTGATTTCCAGATCCGAAGGATTTTCTTGCTGCACATCTGCACTTGTCAGACAGCAAAGCTTCCAGGCAGAAGGAAGTCTTGGTTACAGTCATGATTTAACTTACTGTGTTCATTACTTGTACATGGGTTGCTTGATACAATTGCTAAATATTTTATCTTTAGACCAGACCATTTGTCAAGTGTAATTAAGGAGTCAGACTGCAGGTCAAAAACCTTGTACCGATACTACTAATTTCTCTATACTGGTGGGATTACGCACATTGGGTTTAGCAAAAGAAACGTCAGCAATGACACCAAAATTACAATAGGTTGGCTCTTCTTTTACTAGCTCAGTCTCTATATTTTAAGAATAGTACATGGAAAAAAGACAAAACAAAACAAAACTGTCCCGGTATCTTTTCACTTTGCATGAAGCCAAAATTCAAATGAGCAGTCATAAATTGCTACATAAGAAGTCTGTATTTATTTCAGTTTTCATTCCTATTCCTGAGGTCCTGACTCAGACAGATGTAAAATAGATAAAATTTGTGAAAAACTTGAATGCTTTCACCATTATGATGCAATTCCCATATGGCATTAATTTGTCTTGAAGTTGGCAAACCAAGTCGAAGTCTTAAACCTGCAAGCAATGGAAAGCTACCTAATGTCATTGAAAGGTTCTGCATTTAAGCAAAGCTCTACAAAACTGATCTTTGTTTATTCATCAATGCTGAGTTGTTAAAGGAAATTCCTCAAACTTTTTTTCAGAAGTAGGTATTTCAATAACACTAACATAAAATATCAACAGCTAAAATTTTGCCTGGTGATCTGAGGAGAAGGTTACTATTTGAAGCTTTTTGTCATGCTGCTCCCAGCAACTATAGTCTATTGATGTCTCCAGAAGCAATTCATAACTGGGTTAGTGTCCTCACATGTATTTTCTTCCTTTAGTAAAAGCATTGTGATTTCTGAGTGGAACACAGCTACACAGCCAAGTCTCATGAAGAAGAAATTATTTCTACTTACTTATAGGGGCACACCAGTCTCCAAGAAGGGAAAGAATGACCCTAAGAAAGCCAGCTCTGCAGTTAGGATCATGCTTTTAAGATCAGAGGTTGATGCTCCAAAGGTGGGAAGTTGAGCTGAAGCCATAAGGAACCCTTTTTTTGGCATGGTACACAGCATCACACAGACTCATCCTCCAGCACTTTTTAGCACCAGCAGTCACATCTGGACAAATCCCACCCACCTCAAAAGAAACTCCAAGTAGTCTGCTAATTTGAATTTACTCTAGAATCACAACCAGGTAATAACTGACTTCTATTACTTTTCTTTTCTTGTCAAGTTGTTTTTCTTTTGAAAAGGAAAGAACTGTTTTTAAACACCATTTATTATTTATCATTATATGAGCTATTTTAAACAGAACAATAGGTTATTTACACTATCTTTCACTGTCCACAGATATGGTTCATGGAAAAGCAAATTTATTGTTGCTAGCTAGCAACTTAGGGCTAAGGGGGATTTTCTTTTTTTCCCAAATGTCCTTCATGTCATAATTTCTTTAACTGCTGATAAATAAATTGCATTATAAAAAATTTTGTATCTCTGTGTAAATTTATGTTTGAGCTCTACTCTAGTTTATTTGTGGAACATATATTTTTCTACCATAAAAGATAACAGTGCAATCAGAAAGAAAAAAAAAATAATGCTTTTATGAAACCATTAAACAGTACATGACAAAAAATTATTGCAATGATGGAGAAATACATTCTTTCCAACAGCACCATAATATATCTGTGGTGCTACACAAAGTGGCAATAAAAGACTAGCAGCCTTGGCCAAATACTTACAGCTTGTAATCTTAGCTCTGAAAACAGAGCAAAATCTAACACAAAGTCAGCTCAAATAAAGACAAATCTTAATTTTAACCAAATAAAGTTCATGTTCAAAACATATAGATCCAGGTAATATTTTATGGCATGTGGAATGTTGTATCACTACTTCTCTCAGTAACTGAAGGATTTTTTTGCATTTATACAATACAAACCGTGATATGTTCAGGAAATGTTTAAGTAGGTCTTCACTTAATTATAATAATTTATGTAATTTTAATTCTTAATAGGTTAGTATCAAATTGTATCTTCTCTTTTATTTTGCAATTAATATTAACTATAGATTAAATGCATTATCCAATATTACATTTCCATTACATTTTCAATAATAGGACTTATTCTCAATCCTGATTTGGTAAAATCACCTCGTAATTGAGTTTCTTTGTAAGGTACAATAGCAGTGGAATATAGCCTAAAGATTTTCACTTTCTATCACTTCCATCACAAAAAGTCCCACTTATTTATCCAGACTTTGGAGACAGAATTCTTAAATGACTTGGATGACAATTTAGTCTCTCTCCCTTTGTGTACACGTGACATCATCTAACAATTTATATCCCACCTCAGAAATCTAGACAAGCAGCACTTTTAAAAAGATGCTGAAGAAAGGGGTTATTTTTGGTCATATCTATTTTTCTCTGACAGTAACACGTTAACCATTTCCAGGTGTGGGCTCCTGGGTTTGGTTACAGTCATCGGTCTCAAAAGAAGTTGCGTACTTTCCTTGACCTGCATTACCAAAGAACATGCAGCAGTTTGGATTTACAGCAATATCTTATTGATAATGCAAAAAATAATAATGCAGTTATGCTACTCATCACTACAATGTAGAGTGAAAATTTTGTCATCCAAAGCACAATGTGTGCAACCTGCAATCTGTGGTATCACATGATGGCAGTATCTAAAAAAAGCTTAAAGTTAGATCATAGATTTCAGCATGTATTTGTAAGAAACAGAACGCTTCAAACAAAAGCTATTACAGTTTCTAAGTAGGAAGCAATCAGGCCTATAGTTACAGAGTAGAACAAGTGATTTATTCCCCACACTTGTTTACCTAGGATTAATTTGAGGGAAGATTGAAGCTACATATGGAACTATGGGATAGGAAAATGGTGAAGACCATCAATAAAAGTAAAAACATATATTGGCTTGCCTAGCTTTCACTTTACATTTAACGCATAGCTGCAATCCTCCCAGGAATAAAGGAAATTATCAAGTGGTTTCAGAAAACTCATTTCCTTAGGTCTGACAGGTACTATTTAAGAGAACTGCATCAATATAGAAATGTAATATTTATTCCTTCCAATGCTGTGGCTACTTACAGTTTCACATACCTGAAATGACCATAGAAGCAAGCCTCTGTTATTAGAAAAGTTCAAAGTGTAAGTTTTTATCCATGAAACAGAAATACATGTAAAGGAATTAATGCAATCTTATCACCTCTGAAGAAAAACAGAGTGGCATGGTGAAGGACAAGAAAAAAATGTGACAAGTCTCAGGTTTCCAAGAAGCACCAGCAGTCATCTCAACAACATCACTAGATTCTGTGTTTCATGCAGAAACTCTCTAAACTTTCCATTTCTATTGCAATACTATGCAATCTTTGGATAGTACTGCTTGATCTCATTAAAGAAGCCATCAGGAAAACACAAGCATGCCAGACACAGTGACAATTTAGAAATTGTCTGTGCGAAACCACTTGCATACATCTGTGAGAGATCCTGAGGAGTCTCTGCTGAGGGAGGTTTGAAAGACAGGCCACATTAATTCTCCTCATTGAGGCTAATTCTTTGCTATGTTAGAAAAGGAATTGTCGTACGTTTGCAGTGGATGCACACGCCAGACTGATCTCTAAAACTAAAAATACTTTCATGAAGTAGTTGGATCCTAAAAAATAAGTGACTATCCTGTTTTACTTTGTAGTGAGGGCTGTAATCCTGTCTTTGCAAGCCATCATCTGAAAAAAAATCTTTCCCTTTATTTTGCTCAGCAAAGCATCCTACAGCATTTTTCCATGAAAAACTGTATGCACAGTCTTTTGAGATGTTTGGTTTGGGATTTCAAGATAGCTTTTCCACCAAAATTATTACTGTAAATTATTTTAACTACTTTTTTATTAAATTTAATTTCAAAGTTATCATACAAACTGAGGAAAATAATTATTTGTGTGACTTCCTTACACACCTTTGTGTGTTTCAGAAGATGAAAGCCTAAAATACTTCCACTGTGAAGCATCACCAGTGAATTTTATGACTTGCAGTGGCAAAAATGTTCATTACAGAGTGTGTATTGCAAGTATGAGAAGTAGCTATAGATCACAAAATATGCTACTGCTAGGGTCAGGCTTAGATTTAATTTCCTAGGAAAAAAACAACAACGTGCTGTGCTTTTTTCAGATGTTCCAATTTGAGCAATCAGAAACTGAATGGCGCCAAAACAAAGAGTTTCCGAAAGCTAGTGGATTTTGACATCAGTGATCTATCCCACTTTGGTAGCAGACCACTAAGGCTGTGAAGGGGGGGCAGGATCAATTGGGCCTTTGAATTTGACTTTTTTTGAGAGAGAAATTAAAAAAAAATAAAATCATACTTGTTTTCATTTCATGCCTTTCAAGTTATGAAAAACAGAAACTACACTTATGTATGATTTTAAATAACCTTCCAATCTCCAACATGGAAAATCATCCACGAGCGTTTGCATATTGATCTATATTGCATATTGCAAGCCCAGCGCTACCTCAGGCAACTCACAATCTGACAGCTTTCTGGAGATAGCTATAGGAAAGAGATTCAGCTCACTAGTTGGAAGGAGCTTTACCACCTCTGTTCCTAGCGATCTCATGTAAGCTTAGAAATCTGCAGCCAGTCACAGTAACAATCCTTTTGCCTGGTTTGACAAAGTGTAAATTTTCTTTCCAAGAAAGATGTTCCCATTCAAATCAAGTGGCTGTTCCTGTGCTTTTTGCACTATGACTGTTTTTACAGTTTTTATTGCTTGTCAACGATAACCATGAAAACAACTTTTGTTAGAAGAATGACAATTCTTGTTCCATTTTCCATGTTAGTCTGCATAAATGCTTTGTGGGTTTTCTAAAATGTGGGTTTGAGATCAGTACTGTAAAATTATGCAGCGTCCATTAGTGTTTTAAGTTACAGAAATAGGTTAAACATCTAATTTATACAGAGAAAAAACCCCTCCAAGTGTCTAATCTGTTTAGCTATTTTTTTAATCTCTCTGAACGCCTATCTGCTTTTTTAGGCACCTAAGTCTATTTAGATGAACCAATGTTATTACTCTTTTGCAAAGCAGGTCACAGTAGCAAGACGTAGGCTGCCAAATTATGTCCTGATCCTAAAGCACAATTTCTTCTTTTCAGTTTTCAGGAAGTCAAATGATAAAGAGTGCCAAACAACACTTTCAAGTCACATACTGAAGCAGTATCAGAGCTGAATATGAACCTGACTACTCTCGAGTGCACATTATGTACAAGGCAGTCATAAAGAGTTTTTCTCAACACATCTTTAGATAAGGAGTGAATCCAACAGAAAAATCTAGTTAAAATCCAAAATCAGCCATGTGCAATATCCTACTGCATTACTAAGGTGATGTAATTACAAGTAGGATTCAATTAACATTCTGGTTGATCATTAATTATAGTTTTACTCTACTACAGTTTGGAAAAAAGCATCAAGCTTCATTAGAGTGTAAAGGGATTTGATTGTAACTCATTTTTATTTATTGCCTTTCCAGCTGCTTTTAAAAAGAGACTGGTTTACTGAAGCTCTGACATTTCTCTGTTTTCACACGTGGTGTAGTTGGATATACCTTTCTTTTAAGGTTTCTTTATTGAATGCAAGTTCCCAAAAATAAAACTCACCCTCTCCGCAGCATCTACATGAAACTTGACAATAAAGTTGCTTCACAGGAATGGCAAAATATGAACATTGTACCTCTTTTTTCTGGAGCAGATTAGGTTTTCCTTTGGATAGCATCTCTGTTACATATTTTCCAATAAAATACTGTGGTAGATGAAGACTTTATATACATCAGTGGAAACAATGTTTTTTTGAGGCACAAACTTGTAGTGTATGAGGAAGCTGCAGCTCTCCTTGACTACAGTTTATCTTGTAATAGAATACCCTAAACATCACACAACTTTACACTCCACTGTAAGAAGTTTCATGAAAATGCAAAATGCTGAAAAAGATAAGAGTGATTTTATTTACAATGAAATTAAGATTAAATAATCTATCATGTGGACCCAAAATGCAGACAACCAGAGGCCAGAGCGGCTTCACATGATAACATTTCTCTGTTTTTAGTTTTGGGTGTTTGCACTTTGAGTCCTGGGGAGTCATTTAAGGCTATGCACTGCAAATAACTTTTTCATTCATATATATAATATGGAGCTGTAAAATCATTCCTGAATCAAACTGCAGTATAGCAGTAAACATATTTAAAGCAGTATGTGCTATTAGAAACAATGAGACGGACTGAAGTCTAAGTTTCTCTTACCATTTCTAATATAACAGCTTTATGATACAACTGATCTCACTGAAGAAATTATCCTTTTATAGTTAGATAGCAATGAAATTCAATTAGATTTTCCATGCTTTCAGTTCATAGACTAACGTATAATGGCCTCATACAGAAATGTTTTCTTATCATTAAAGATGATGTTTTAGACTTTTTCTTAACACTCTGCTAAGGTGATTTGAGTTGTGTTTTCTTTATATTTATAAAAGATACCACAGTGTCCTTATTTGAAAAAATAGGAAAAAAAAAAAGGTTACCATTTTCATAGCAACATTTGTTGATGCCCTACCAGGCAAACACTGATTCAAACACTAAAAATGGTCATTTCAGCACTGAATAAACTTTTGCAATCTGATTTCATTTTTCAGTTTGAATGAAGGTTTTGAAGTTTTTGCAAACCTCTTTTAGCTTCTGCAATCAGATTTTGCCCTTTATCTTTGATGGAGAGAAAACAGCCAGCTGTTATCACCTCTCGTAAAACACTAGTGACTTATGCCTCTAAAGAAACCTACACTAGATTGCATTCAGCTGCAACTGAAAACCATATGATGAGCTACCTGATGAAAGTGCACTTCAACCACATTACTAGATGTCTAAGAGACAGTCATTCTGCAAGTCTGCAGAGATTTCCAAGACTTACACAGTGAACAAAGACCTTCTTTACAAGACTAATAAGTTTCAATGGAACTAGAACTGGCTTGAGGCAAAGTTCAGAATAAGCCAAAACCTTGAATGACCAGAGATTTTCTTACCTTTTTTTCTTAAACTGCATCTTAAGAATGCTAAATAAGTTGAGATTTAAGCCTCTCAGCTTTTGTAGATGACATTATACAACTGACACCATTTAAATTTATGATGATACCATTCACTGGCTTGAAAGACAGTCAGAATTGATCTAGACTTAAAATAAATGCCAAGATGACAAAACGGATATCCCAGCACACAGGACAGTAAGTAGCAGCTGTGAAATCAGACTACGGTGGAGTTTTACCTGTGTATGCAGAGTTTCATCCATGCCAATGCTTGTATTCACACCGATGTTAAGCACATGCACCTTAACCATACATACTGTACAAAAAGTCAATGACTCACAATAGCACTTGGTTCCTAAGTGCAGACTTCTCACATCAGTACCATTCTATGGACTAGAAGCAGCAAAGTAAAATGAAACATGTGACAAGTAATAGGCAAGACAGAGCAGTTCTATGAAAGACTGCACACAAAAATGGAAGTATTTACAGAAAATGAAGGTGTTTATAAAAGGAAGCTAGGCTTTGAGATCCAGATAAGGGATGAACTCAAGTTGAAAGAATTACAGTGGTGGAAAAACTGCAGAGTATAGCAAAGAAAACACCAAGGAAAGAAAAAAATCCAGTTTACCTTGGAAACCATTTACACTGCATTATTGAGTCTAGATCTGGGTGAACATAATGGAAGATCAGTCCCTTGAGTAGAATGAGTGAGTGGTGGTTGTTTTCTGAACTTTCAAACCCTGGCATGCAGGAATAAATTAAAAAAAATAAAGCACCTTGCTGGTCTTTGTCCATAAAAAAGAATTTTCCCCAAAAGGAAAACTGTGAGAGTTCAGCTAGTTGTTAAACTATCCATGTTTGTTTTTTTCAGAGGCACACTACCTTTAAAAATTATCATATACTACATAGAGGATAAACACTCATTTTTAGAGATGATTGCTATAGCTTTGATCTAATTAAAATACTTTTTTTTCGAAGGGCGAGGAAAAGAAAGCCTGACTAAACCAAATAATAAAGAGCTATGTATACTAAACATCATATTTCGTATCTACACATACAAGTCAGACTACCAATAGTAATTTTTTAACAAGTAGACATCTTTATTTCATGGCAGATCTCATCTAAATATAAGTCTTTCTGTAAAAAAAAAGTATTTTACAAAGAGGGCATCTTAACCTTTCAAAATTCTTCTAATGTTATCATTTACTAAATTTCTCAATCTCCAGTTTTGTTTTGCTGGACTTGAGTAGAATATATTTCCTAAATTTGAGAGATAATTGGTCTAAATATAGGTGTGTATATAATAGGTTAGTAACAGAAAATCTCCCTCTATGTTTCAACCTACTGCTAGAGACAAAAATGATTGAGAAATTACTAAAAGAGCTGCTGTGGTAAGTTTCTAAGCTTATTTATGAAGTGTACGTAATATTTCAGCCTTACTTGGATAAACTGAGACTCAAAATGACCTCAGTAGAGAATAACTTCCCCCAAAAGCAAACCAGATCCCATCTGTCAGAGGCAGGGACTTTGAGCAAATCTGTGCAGCAAGGCTAGGGTGCACATCCAGTCAAAACCAATTATTTGAGACGTAAGAGATTTTCCTAACACCACTGTGAGGCAGCCCTAATGTCCACATTTCTGTACCTTAATATAACAAATGCCTCTTGGGTTATAAGAAAGAGTTTCTTTCCAGTTCCAAATTCACGAGGGATTTGTATCCTGCAGATCACAAATGCTTTTTCCTTCAGGGCCATAGCCTACTTTGCTGCTGGGCAGAGCAGTCCTTTGAAAAACCTTACTCCCTGTGTAAAATACTGATTTAAAGGGGTCATTTTGACATGCTTGGTCTCTGAGCAGCTAGAAACAACAGCATTTTCTCTTTCATAAACTGCATGCAACCTGCACAAACTCCTACATACACTTCAACACAGGCAGACCTCAGGGAGTGAAGAGAAAAACTTTGACTGCCAACTAATTAGTGCAGGCTGTCAACTCTGAACCCAGGCAGTTGGTAATGCCACCGAAATCATCCATTATCTTACTACTTTTCCTGTCCTTTGTCAAAAGGCTATTGACTGCTATGCAAATGCTCATGTAGATATTACTTACTATAGAAAATAATATCGATACAGAAATTTTCACTAAAATAGCAGCATTTTTGTTTCCTCCCCCCTGCAAATTTTAAACAAGAAAGTACATGAAACTGAGAACTTTACCAAGACCTTCCCTCAGATGCGTAAGTTCATCTGTCCATATACACATAATTCATACACATAGTTGTTTATATACACATTTATATAGACAGTTGTTTATATATACAGAGTTGTCCGTACTAAGATCATTATTACGATTTTACATAGCTTTGTCACATGAGATAGAATGGCATTTTAACAAAATGTATTTAGTTGAACAAGATTACCTGAGACTTTTCAATACAAGGTATATGTACATACTGTCTGAGCCTATTCCAAGTCCTTCCTTCATTTCCCAACAAATTACCACCAGAACTGCAATATATTACATAAAATCATTCACACTATGACGTAGTGCAATCCAGTTTAGACTCCAAGATTGTTTAATCTGAGTTTAATTTTAATCTGATCTTCTTTTCCCTTCCTGAAGGCAGGAAACATGAGTCATTAAAAGCATTAAATCCCAGGAACAGGATGACAGAAAGAGTCTTTGAAAAAAAAGAGATGAACCAGTTAGAATCATAGAACCATTTAGATTGGAAAGACCTTTAAAATCATGGAGTCCAACCATTAACCCAACACTCCCAAGTTCACCACTAAACTAAGTACCACATCTACCTGTCTTTTAAACACCTCCAGAGATGGGGACTCAACCACTTCCCTGGGTAGCCTGTTCCAGTGCTTGCTAACCCTTACAGTGAAGAAATTTTTCCTAATATCCAATCTAAACCTCCCTGGCATAATTTGAGGTCATTTCCTCTTGTCCTATTACCCAGCAGTTTTCTAGCCACTCTTCCCCAAGCCTGTAGCGTTGTGACCCAAATGCAGGACCCAGCACTTTGCCTTGTTGAACCTCAGACCACAGGCCACAGTCCATGGATCCAGCCTGTGCAGTTCCCTCTGTAGTCTTCCTTCCCCCCAGCAGATCAACACTCCCACCCAACTTAGTGTTGTCTGTCGCCAGCACAAGTGATGAAGCAGACTTGTCAAGCTTTCTTTCATTGCAAATGAATGCCTTTTGGCTTGTAGTCTGTGCCACCTGCAGTCATTGTTACTGTATGCACAACAGTGAATAGCCCAACATCAGTATCCTATTAGCTGACAATTATTTGTGACAGGCAGCAGCAACTGTGTGACTAGTCTATTTTCAGATCCCTCTGTTTGTTTGAGCATTGATATGATGCAAGCCTAGCCTAAAGAAAAAGATCGACAACAAGTCCAGCATCCTACCTGCATACCTTGCCCACAGCTTATTTATTTTGTTTATGCAACACACAGAAAACAAGGTGGGACACAATGTCACCTTTTCCATATTTTGCCTTTGTTGCAGAAAAATTTGACAATCCTAGTACTGTCATTGATGAAGGATATTTAAATAAGTAGAGAAGTGTTGATCTAAAATGTCTTGACAGGCTGAGCACTACCTGTCCCTATCACCAAAATTGTTATGCAGCAAATAACCAGAGCATGTAAGTGTTAACAGGCAGCTAAAATAGCAAAGCATAAATGTGTTCTTGAGAACTGTAATTAGTACCTTGGTACTAATACATGTACTGGGGTGATATTAAAAACCAGCAAGGGGTCGACTCTTCTTTTTTGACACCCTTTGCAATAAATTCCTGCAATGTCATCTAACAGGAGCTAACAGCAAGGGTTGCATTCTTCTGCCAGCAAAGTTTGCTTTTGCAAGTGAAACAGATTGCAATTGACAGGTGAGAAAAGAGATCCTTGTAACCATTATATGTCTGAGTAATTCAATTTTCTGCTGATTCTTAAGTTAGTCTTCAGTGGTTATCAGGCCAACATAGCACCTCCTAATTACATACCTGAAATTCCCTTTACAGTAATGAAGCAAGTCTTGGCCCTTGGGCTTATGAAGGCAGCTGACACAAAGGCGCCAAATGAGTCAGAAAAAAATGTCAAAGTTACATCTGATTCTGTAAGGACCAGAGCATTATACCTGCTATTAACTACTGCATCCATCTTCCCTGCTCTGAGCAGCACCCAAGAGAAAAAAGGAGTCCACACAAACTACAGCAGCAGGGGCATAGGGACCACAATCATTAAGCTATGGGAGGCAGAAATAGAAATAAACCAGCAAAGTCATTACTTGTGCACTGCACAATCAGTTGGCTAAGGTCTTTGTCAAGCCTGTTGCAGTTCCCATTTTAAATGTCTGTGCTATGAGATTTTTCTTTGGAAATGCATTCCAGGAGCTCAAAGATTCTGCTTCTAAAAACAGAGAAGTTGCCAATCCAAATGAATCAAGATGGATGTAAACCCCAGTCTCCAGGGTTATTTGTCTAAGGCCATTATTATTTGGCCTCATGATGCAAGTAAATATCTAAAAACAGATATCAGTTTGGAATTCTGGTTATCAACAAACTGGAATATTTAACAGGCGATTAAAAAAGCAGTGCCTAATCTCATGTAAACTCCCTAAAGATGTTATGGTAGGTATTTAATTTCTCCCTATCTATTACAGTTCTCTAATTCAAGACTTACTATATAGCTGTTGCAAAATCTCTGTATTTATCTTCCCAACATTCCTTGACATCATGGCCATCAGCCTGTTAAAGCAAAATAGAAGCTACAGCCCAGGATTGCTGAGTCTGAGGTCTGAACTAGTGGACAACATTTTTAGAGGAACAGATGCATGGGTAGTGTCTTTTCTTGGTTCTTTAAAAGATAAATATTTCAAAAGGGTCTGCAGGGTGAGGTGAGCTTTAAAGGCAATTCACAATCAAAATAAATAATACCAGCCTGGCTTTTAAAAGGAAACGATCTTCTATCCTAATCTGTAAAAAACCATGAAAGTGTAAACCTTCTTTAGGTGCCACTTTGACTTTTGGCTTTCTTGCTTCCTCATGCATGTTGTAAAATAGATATTGGTGGAATGAAGCTTGACCACTGTTTACAAGGTTGGTGAACAGCACATTCCTCTGAACCCTCATCAAGTGATTCCTGAATCTTCATCAAATTTGTGCTCAAGGGCTGAGTATTCAGTGCTGGCTAGGATTCAATTCATTACAGGAGAAAAAATTTAGAATATTTAGAAGCATTTCAACAGTCTAGTCATTTCCTTTTAATATGAAATCATAACTTCATCCAAGCTGTGTGTCCTACTAATGAAAAGAAATGGGCACTGGCTTTAACTCCGTCACTTTTATATTTGTGTTGTCTCAGAGCATCTTACTTAGCAATTGTTCAATGCTGATAGCACTACTTCAAAAAGTTTACATATTCCATTTATATTCTTCCTTTGCAACAGTTTCCTGAAAAGTTCTGTTTCAAAACAGAACTGTTTCCATTCCTGATTTTAAGTAGAATATCTGCACTTGTGGGGGTAAAATAAGTGGTTTAGAATCTAAAAAGAAAATTAAAATAATTTCGAAAATAAACATTATACCTATAACTACTGACAGCAACAATTAATTCCTTACTACTGACATGATTCCTATTACTGCTCTATTAAAAAAAATAAAATAAAAATTGGTGCATAATTTTGTCAGAAGCAGCAGGCACAACAACACTGAAGCATCTGAAAGCAGGCCCTGTGCCTACCATCAGTTTGAGAAACCTGAGGCATAAGGCAACCTTGCTACCAATGTGCATTTTCAAAGTAATTATTCCTAAAGCAGACCTACGTTGCTATTTAATCATGGGTGACAGGCTTCCCATGATAATTAGCTTCAGGAAATTTATGAAAGAAACTCAGTCTTTCTGCTTTAACATGTATTGAGATAAGGAGGATTAGGAGCCAGAGGAGAATATTTCCCTCAGTGGTGTTATATTGCACAGATAATTAAACCTGACAGATTTCTTTGCCTTTATTCATTGACGTTAAGGCTTACAGCCAAACTTTCAGGCAAGAATGCTCAATGCAAGGGACACTTCAAATAAAAGTATCCGAACTGTCCAAGGCATTGAAAATTTGCAACTAGCTCAAATTTTTCTAGCTCAAAATTTGCAACTGAGTGTTCTAAGTTGCAAGAAAAAAAAATTCAGGAGAAAGCTCTCTACAGTTCTTATCAGAAAGGAGAGAATTTTATATATGTGCTTTGTGTCCTCCTAGCTCTCTTTATACATAACATCTGAGACAAACAAGCATCCTCCATCATCTGGAGGAAAAGTCAAGGCAAGTAACAGAAAAGAAAACCAAAACACCAAAAGTGTAAACACAGCTTTATGTTGGATAGCTAGTTTTAGGCAGATTGGCACATATCTGTGCAGTTTCTGTAGGCTTAAAACAAATATAGGGGGGAAAAAGCCATATATTTTACAGACCACACAAAAAGGCTTTCAACACAATTATCAAGCCTTGAGAGAAAGTTATTTGTGAAAGGTTCTTAACAGTGACCAGGAGATGCAGGGGAGACCTTGCTCACAAAACAGCATCACTACCTAGCAAACTTTTGTAGAAATTATTTATGCAAATATGAGAGGTAATATGAAAAGATTGTTGTTCCCTAAGGTTCAGCAAATCATTATTTATATGAAATGAGAGGTAATATAAGATTGTTGTTCCCTAATGTTCAGCAAATACATTCAGATCCTTACTTAAAAGCATATTGTATCTAAATGCAAAAGCTTACATACAAGTGATCCGACTTGCATAGAAATAAATTGCACATAAGACCTTTTCGACAAAAATAATGAAAGCAGCCAAATTATTTAATGTTTAAAGTTAAAGCTGTATGCCTAGACTATAAAACTATTCATATCAGCTTTGATAACTGCATTGTAGAGAAGACTTAACTGTCAGAGGATAAACAGTGTCTTTCTGAATTATCTACTTCTCTACCTAACAACCTTCACAAAACTAGACTGTGCTCACCTATTTATATGTAGGAAATGCTAATAATTCATGGAAAAGAAACTAAGAGACATCTCCATAGAATTGTGAAGCTGCCATCTCCCAAGAAATCATTGCTTTTTTCCTAGGCATGGTGACACCATCAGCTCTTCTGCAATATTGGAAAGACTCAAGGCATCCATAAAAAGAAATAAATAAAAAATCTAGGATTTTTTGGCTTCTCCAGACTATAATACTTGACAGAAAACACTACTGAGCATTAAGCAGCTTCATGTCACACATGAGTGCAAGGACAATCTCAAAGAAACTTGTTCTCTATTTCCGATGCACAGCCTTCTGCATGACAAAACTTAAGTCTGTAGTTTTCTTAGTGTATTGGTTTTGAATATCATAGTACAATAAGTTAAGGGTCCTCAGTACATGTTTGAAGTCTGAAGGGTCTTTTCCTTAAAGAAAATAATTGGAATAAGACCACATTATCACATGGTATAAACAGGATCTTGTGTTCCACCAGACCTGTGCAGCTTCACCAGTTCAATATAATCTAGTATAATTATTTCATTTCTTTTAGGAGTTCTGAATTCATTGACATAAAGATGTAACAGATGCCACCTAGAAACAGGCAAGAGAATAGAGAAATGATGCAAATCTTGAGAAACAAAAAGACAGGCAACAGCAGAGTACCAGCGAGTTAAGAGTATCCTTAAGATCAGTATCTGTAACACAAACAGCTTAGAGCTTAAGAGTCTACATACAGAGAAACACACTGATACATCATTTCCCCTTTCCAGAAATAGATAAGTAGTTAAAACATGCTTTTACCCTGAAAGAAGAGCTTCCTAGGCACAACCCAGAAACTGCCACCTCTCTTGCCTGCCCTGTAGGAGATTCCTTCCCAGGAGTTCCCTGAGGAACCTTGTCCCCAGAAGATCTGGCAGTTCTCTAGGCAGGACCCAGGTCACACCTGAAGTATTATGTCCTCTTCTTGGGCTACCCAGTACAAGACGAACATGGAACTACTGGAGAAAGTCCTGCAAAATACCACTCTTGATAAAGGGACTGGAATATCTCTCCTGTGAAGACT
Organism: Pezoporus occidentalis; assembly: GCF_034315485.1. Classification (NCBI taxonomy): domain Eukaryota; kingdom Metazoa; phylum Chordata; class Aves; order Psittaciformes; family Psittacidae; genus Pezoporus; species Pezoporus occidentalis. Next base: position 2,708,558 of record NW_026915769.1, read on the forward strand.
GGGAGAGCTGAGGCTGTTTAGCCTGGAGAAAAGAAGGCTCCAGGGGAATCTCATCTATGTATATAAATACCTGAAGGGAGGAGGTGAAGAAGACATAGCCAGGCTCTTTACACTGGTGCCCAGTTACCAGGCACAAACTGTCAGGAAATATCTTTTTTACTGTGTGGGTGACTGAGGACTTTAATGAGTTGCTCAGAGGCTGTGGAGTCTCCCTCTTTGGAGATATTCAAAAGCCATCTGGACATGGTGGTAAACAGAGCTCTAAGTGGCTCTGCTTGAGCAGGGGGCTTGGACCAGGTGGTGCTTTCCAGCCTCAGCCATTCTGTGACTGATTCTATCAAAGTCAGAGGTGCAGTCATAAGCACCTTTTCTTCACTACCCCATACAAACTGGTGGCAAACTACTGAAAAGATTATTTGTGGAAGGAACAATAGCTAATTACTGCACCTACTTACTTCTTAATACAGAATTTTGTAGTATGGCCAAGTCCTGAACCTCACCTAACTCAAAAATTTAAGAATAGATGAACTACATGCAGACAAGCATGAGTGGCGAATGCTATTCACAGGTACAGAGCTCAGCATAGAATCATAGAACACTTTGGGTTGGAAGAGTCCTTTAAAAGTCATCTAGTCCAACCCATCTGCAATGAACACAGACATCTTCCAGTAGATCTGGTTGCTTAGAGCCCTGTCCAGCCTGATTTTGGCAGTTTCCAGGGATGGGGCATCTACCACCTCTCAGGGCAAACAGTTCCAGTGTTACACCACCCTCACTGTAAAAAATTTCTTCCTTAAATCTAGTCTGAATTTACCCTCTTTTAATTTAAAATCATTCCCCCTTGTCCTATTGCAACAGGCTCTACTAATAATATTGTCCTTATCTTTCTTATAAGCCCTCTTTAAGTATTGAGACACCACAATAAGGTCTTCACAGAGCCTTCTCTTCTCCAAGCTAAACAATCCCAACTCTCTCAGCCTGTCTTCATAGGAGAGGTGTTCTATCCCTCTGATTATCTTTGTGGCCCTCCTCTGGACCTTCTACAAGAGATCCATGTCTTTTCTGTACTGAGGACTGCATAATACCTGATCACAAACAAAAAAATTAACTACATTTCCTTTTAGTAGAATTTGGCAAATAGTTTATGGAAGTTATGAGATCTGGAATTAGCTCTAAAACTTTCAGTTATTAAGGAATAATGTAAAGAAAAAAGCTGTATTACATACTTGGCTATAAACCTGGTTCATTAACAGAGATCAAATTGATGAATCTTTATATACATTATACATTATATACATGTATACATTTATATACATGTATACATTTATATACATGTATACATTAAATCTTGTTATAGCGCATCAGCAGTATTATTTAGCATGCACTGAGCAACTGATTAAAAAAATTCATTCATGAAAGTTCTTCCACTGATGCATATAAATATGTATATATATCAGTGACATGTATTACACCAAAATATGTCTTCTATTGCATTGTTTGGCTTCAAGAGGAGCCACATGCAGGATCATATCTGAAATAATACATAAATCAAACTGAAAAGGTCTGAGACAAAGCCTTCAGATCTTAGTATAACTTCATACCATGATACATCTTTTACCTGTTTTTGTAAATATATAGAGTCTTTATTACACCTCCTAATTTACTGGGATCTTTTGCAACAGTAACACTCACATGGAGAATGTCCTGAACTGAATGGTTGCTTGCTGTCTGGATGGCAACAAGGGTGCCTGGTGTCTTCATCTGAGTTTGACAAGCCTCCCTAAACTGCTGTTCTCCCAAATTCTTATATACAGCTGTCCCCTGGTCCTCCCAGGGTTGGTAAGCAATACATTGAGGCATGGAAATAGTACCTACAATCTGTCCTATACACTTCAAGGGCTGCCTGAAGGGAATCTCCTAGACTGTCTGAAATTCCCACATGGAGAGCTCCCATAACAATCTGTAAAATGTTTTGTTATGAAGCGAGCTAGACATTCAGGGAATTTCTGGAACTATAATTTCCACTTCATACTAGGTTGAGAATAGTGACTTTAGTGTTACGTTGTGATACAAATGCTAGGTCCTACTGGAAATCTGGACATCTCACTTTCACAGAAGTGGTCAGCTCTGTCTAAACCTAATTTTCACAAGGTAACAGATGTTAATACCTTCACATACTGAGAATGTCTCACTGGACCAAACCAGCTTTACCAGTCTTTGGGCAGAGATGGGATTTCACATTTGAATTTCTTAGAATTAAAAATATAATTACGTGAGACCTGAATATTCTGTTCATTTCCTGTTTCTGATTCCAATTAATATTAAGTGGGTTATCTGAGCAGTTCTACTTTTAAACTGAGGTAGGGCTCGTCATCTGAATTGGATTCTCTCCCTGTAATGATGTGATAAGGTCCTTATTATTCTTGCAAGGACAACCAAGTATATACTAAGTGCATAGTGTTGGTGAGTCTCATGGTGATTCTCATTCTGCACCAAAAAAACCCTGAGAGCTAGATTAACTCTAGTTGTTAGAGCTGTAGCTCCACTTTTTTTAGAAAGATAGTGGGAAGCATTCAATTTCATTGTAATTATGATGTACAAGCATTGCTTTCTCAAAAGAGGTTATTGTTATATAACAGAGCAGACTCTCAATGAAAGGCACTTAACTTGAGTGAAACAGAAACTGTTGACAATAGTCTATAGTGATATTTTTAAAAACATGTTTTAACAAAACACTTCCCCTACCTCATAGCACATCTTATATGCTTTACATGAAGGAAGAGTTTCCTAGGATTCCTATGAGACTTTGAGTAAATCTGTGTAAACATAATAAAAAGCCAGAAAGAAAAATCGTTGAGTATAAAGGAAGCATAATAAACGAAAAATAAATAAAAATAAATAATCATTGAAAAAGACTGAGGAGGAAAAAACCAAAACCAAACCAAACAAAACCATATGAAACAAACACCAAAATTAGATTATGCTTCAGATAGTGTGACTGTATGGACAGAAAGGCAGAACCCCACTGCAGTACAGGTCTGTTGGCTCATGATTGCAATTCAGAAGGTTCTCCCATATCCAAGTGCGACAGCAGCATTTAAAAAAAAGCTTAGCAATGAAACAGGTTTTATCACCAGCACTACACACCACATTCAGGGAAATTATTTCCTTAGGCAGCCAAAGAAATTTTTATCTATTTAATTTGGCTTTGGTCCCAGACTGTAATGATTGATTTCCAGAGGAATGCTGACAAATCCTATTCTTCTCCTGGAAACAATAGGAGAAGGCTTAAAAAAAAAGTCAGAGAGACTTTTTTTCAAATGTGTGTTTAGCTACGGATAATCCCCCACCACTAATAATCACTTACTGGTATGTCATACCTTAATTTTCTCTTACCATTTCTTTGATCTGAAGATAGAAAAGAATTATCTATTTGACAGCTCAGTCTCATTCCACATCATCTTGTTACTCCACAAAACTACATTATCTTAAAAATAAAACCCCATAATCTTGCTCATTTGCCACTTATCATAACAGTAAGGTCACTACCACACTATTTTATACTACTAGTCAATGTAGCATGAAGTAGATGCAAATAAGTTAACTTATTTTGACAGTAATTCAGTACTGTGGTCAAAAATGAGCAAACCTATTGGATCAGCCCATCTCATACACCTTAAAATTAATGTACCATGAGAGTTCTGGATACTTAACTGATTATGTGCAAAAGGCCAACAAGAAATGCCAGGATAAAAGATATGAAATAAATGAACAGGGTAAGATATCTAGATGAGTTACCAAAATATCTGTATCAATGAAAAATAGTTCTAAAGCTGGAGGAAAAAATTCTGAAATGAATGCAAATGAATGCATTCCAATTGTCTTTTTACATTTGCTGGTTTAAATAGATCCATTGCTTTAATAAATATATTTACTATCCTCAAGATTTAATTTTCTGTTCTTAAACTTTGGGTTGGATTATCCATCAAAGTCAACTCAGACTCTGTGCTTTAAATAAAAAATAATAAGAAAAAAGAGATACTAGCTCTGCCTTGATGGTTGCCAACTTATGAGTTAAATTAAAAAACCAAAATTGAAGCATACTTATTGTTACAACCAACTAGGATGATAGAGAACAGAGCAAGTTATTACATTACTACCTCTGTTAGCAGCCATTACTAAGCATATTATCAGATCCAAAGGGTGAATCATAATGGCAATAGATACTGCCACACAGAGAAAGAATAAAGCAAGTGAGAGGTCCGTCCCCCCCCCCATTTTTCCCTTCACCTGGACTATCAAGATGTATCAGTTTGTTGTTATCATCCCAACTATTTATTAGACTAAGGGTTGCAGCCTGATGCTCTTGAAACTGTATAATTCAACTGTACAAAGAAGGCTGAATCTGTAACATAGTGTCACTTAGACGCCAGTGCTTCACAGCCGCCTCCTTCCCTTTGCTTGCTTCCAGTGCCTGCACCAGCATTCAGTGAATCCTTCTGTGAGGGGCTTCAACTCACTAGGGTAGCAGAGAATTAACTCAGCAAAGAGCAGAGCATGACAGCAAGAAAGGGAGCTGAACAGAATAAATTCCCAGGTTTCTGTACAAACCTGACCCCATTGCTGGCTGTTGCAATCACAGCAACCTCCCCCATTTAAATTCTTTGTTATCCTGGTACTTAGTGAGCCAAGTCAAAGAACTGAGAAGCTATCCAAGTTGTGATCCTACAAAGGAACTGAACCCAACGACCATATTTTTTGAAGTGTAAGAAGAAAATACTGCTGCTATCTTCAGCTCCCTCCTTGCACCAGTGCACTCAAACCCCTTTGTTAGCCGATTCAGCTTGCTACTGCAGAAAAAGGACAGCCATTTCCTTTTTCTGATTTAATCTTATGTCTGGTCAGCTACTTTAAGCAGCTCAATAAGAACATGGTCAGAAGAAGGTTGTATGTGGAGCATACAGCTACGAGGAAGGCAAGGGGCACTAAACATGGTAAAAGGAGTAGGTCAAAACCAGAGGAACTTTTCTTTTTTGGAATCTGTTACCTACTGCACATAGCAAAAGATGAAAAACCTGATTGAACCTAAAGTGTGTATTGTTATCCTTCCAAATAAGGAATGGAAATAAGAGTGATAAAAATCAGGTGATGATTCAAACTAATCGCAATTTTTTTATAAGACATAACATAAGCTATTTTTTTCTGAGTCTAGAAACAACGACTGTAGGCCATTTAAGGGAGTAAAATCTCAAGATTTGCATCAGTCAACAAGCCCTTTACCAAAACAAAGCTTGCAAAATGCAAACCAAACACACCCAATGTAAGCCTGTCCAATACTGAGGTATCTGCACAAAGCTCTGACTAGAGAAGAGGTTGAGCAATACCTCAGCGGTCTTGAATTGTAAAAAGTTAGTTCTCAGCCAAGCCATAAATTTTATCTTATTTCTATATTTCTACTTAAATGGTCTAGGATTTAACATGTGTAATGGTATTTGTTTTATAGCAGTTAGTATGAAAGAGGACCTTTGCTCTTCAAGGGAGCATTCAAGCACATAGAACTCTCCTGCAAAACATAATTCTAGCCTAAATCAAGTCTCAGAACATGGATACAGTGGCAAAAGTACATGAAAATAATGAATCAATACTACAGCAGTCACTATGCTCATTTTATCAGTGATGCCTGGTTTGCTTGCAAATGGGATGAGAGGCCCAAGGAAAGATGGGAATACTGAAAAATTTGAGGCTGCTTATATCCACAGAAGAGGGATCTTCACTCTGACTGGAAAAAATAAGACTAAAATAAAGTGAAAGACAAAAGACAGGATAGAAAATTAAGCTAAATAATTAGTTCTATTATACTTAAATCTGCTGTACAATTGCTGTAAAATAACACTACATTAAACAAGGGGAAAACATCATAGGTTTATCAACTAAAGTCTCATGCAGTTTTAATCCCCTGAATTTACTATATTCCTTGAAGCTGCTTCAGAGCAGAAAATAGTTTACATTGGGTTTTCTTTTTTGCATTGAGTTTCATTATTTTTTTCTGTCTTCAAAATTTTTCCTTAAATGCATATCACATATCAGTAAAATAAATACCTCATTAAATTTCCTTTTCTTTTTCTTGAGAAAGTCATTCATTCCAATAAAGGATATGAAAATAGAGGTATCCATGCTGTGCATAAACTCTCTCATGCATAATTTTAACCTAGGTTTGTGGATTTTTCTTAGCCTCCAGGCAGTAATTTGCAAGTCTCATTTAATCAACTGAGGTGCTATTATGTGAACAACCAGCTGAAGAAAGTTTATTTCTAATACTCTTCAACAGATCTGTCTGAGAATACTCCCTTACATATCTATATTATAAGTAGTATAATAGAGAGTAATAATTTTATACTTACATAGAATCATAGAATCATAGAATAGTTAGAGTTGGAAAGGACCTTAAGATCATCAAATTCCAACCCCCCTGCCATGAGCAGGGACACCTCACACTAAATCATATCACCCAAGGCCTCGTCCAACCTGGTCTTGAACACTGCCAGGGATGGAGCATTCACAACCTCCCTGGGCAACCCATTCCAGTGCCTCACCACCCTAACAGGAAAGAATTTCCTCCTTATATCCAATCTAAACCTCCCCTGTTTAAGTTTTAACCCACTACCCTTTGTCCTATCACTACAGTCCCTAAGGAAGAGTCCCTCCCCAGCATCCCTATAGGCCCCCCTTCAGACACTGGAAGGCTGCTCTGAGGTCTCCACGCAGCCTTCTCTTCTCCAGGCTGAACAGCCCCAACTTTCTCAGCCTGTCTTCATACAGGAGGTGCTCCAGTCCCTGATCATCCTCGTGGCCCTCCTCTGGACTTGTTCCAACAGTTCCATGTCCTTTTTATGTTGAGGACACCAGAACTGCACACAATACTCCAAGTGAGGCCGCACAAGAGCAGAGTAGAGGGGCAGGATCACCTCCCTCTACCTCCTGGTCACGGTCCTTTTGATGCAGCCCAGAATACGGTTGGCTTTCTGGGCTGCAAGCGCACACTGCCTGCTCATGTTCATTTTCTCATCAACTAACACCCTTAAGTCCTTCTCCACAGGGCTGCTCTGAATCTCTTCTCTGCCCAACCTGTAGCTGTGCCTGGGATTGCTCCGACCCAGGTGTCGACCTTGCACTTGGCATGGTTAAACTTCATGAGGTTGGCATCAGCCTACCTCACAAGCGTGTCAAGGTCCCTCCTGGAAGTCTAGGATTAGGAATTCAAGAAACTCAGATGGGGATGTTGTTCTTTTAGTATTACAGTGTGATCCACCTCCTAGTCTAGGAGTATCAGTTTTCATAAAAAAAAAAAAACACAGATCTTAGTCTGCACCTGAATCCAGTTTAATTTGTAGTACAAATCTAACATTATTAACTGTATGAAACAGCAAGTGACTACAAATTTAGCTTCACTTTGTACAGTTAGTTCCCCTGAACTTTATTGCAAAGTATACAGCCTGATCTGAGTGACAAGACTTACTAGGCCCAATTTCTAAGCCGCTTTGCAGTTGTGGCTAGGTCCTAGGCACCTTGATTATTAGATTACTTTCAAGACTGTCACATCCAAGCCCTATCTGTTATGACAGGAATTTTTAGATTGCAGCTGAGTACAAATAAATTTTATCATGTTCCCTATGGCAAAATACATTTTAAGTTCTGTAGTGAGGCACACCACACATGCACTAGTTTTGTACAAGGATGACTGTAAGCCACTTCTTTGCATCTGTTATACATTTCTTGCCTTTCTTACGTACTCATTCAGAACCAGATTCTCATTTAAAAATCAAAATGCTGACGGGTCTAATTACCAAGGCTCAGATTAGTATTTATTATGCAGTTATTCATCTTTATAATTGCTAGTCCCAAGCTTCCAGGTTTTTCTCCGAGAAAGAAAAACAAACCAAAATTCAGATTTTAATTAGTCTTTTTAATTAATTCAAATATCATTAAAATTGAAAATCATTATTTTCTCTTGCAGAAATCACTGTATTATTCAACACCTTTTAAACAAGCAAAAATCTTTTTTTCCCCAACTAGGATCGCCACTATTGACATCCCTTCCTCCTGCTATAAAAAACAGATGATCCTCTCAAGACAGTGGGAGCAGAAACTGAAACACTGTATTCTGATCTGGGCTTTGTATGATAGGCTGAAAGCATTTCATAACAATGTTCAAATTTTCAGTCTCTTAAAAATGTCTTTAAAAATGAGACTGTTTTAAAAGGCCTCAGAAATTATCCCGATAGCTCTCCTGTGAGGTGGGCTGCATGCAGAAACCCAAGTGATAGAGAAAACAAGCAATTAGACTTACGAAACAGTCGTGCAGTCCTTGCCCACAAACTTCCAACTGATCTTGGTTTAAAAGAAAATTTTCAAAGTGTGCCTACACTATGTAGCCGAGCACGCAGTACACCCTTTAATGTGCAACACACTGAGCACTCAAACAGTTCTGCCATGTCAAGCAACACTACCATAGATTCTGTTTAAAATAAGCTTACCACAACAACTTTAAAAGCTATGTGAAAGCAGACATGTCTGCTAGCACTGGACTTGTAATGGTAAAGAGAAAAAATACAAAGAAAGAGGAGTCCTAAATTGAAACTGTTGGATGACTGTAAAATTAGAGAGATTAATTAGCTATTTCTTCACATAAGCTTGTCTATTAATTTTCAGTATAAATATTTATCAAAAAGCTGAGCCCACAGATGGCACTTGAACAGCTATATTTTGACATATTTGCTTGTGCCCCGCACTGAAGCACACATATTTCTGTAAAATATTATTGTGATAGCCACTAAGTCAACATTTCCAGACCTCAAAGGTTTCACTGTGGGTGAGTTAGTTCAGTTTGCAACTGAAAGGAACATTTGCTGGGCAAATTGGTGGGAGCAGCTGCATTCATAGCACTCTGGGGCTCCCAGCAGTAGGGTAGCCAAAGAGAGCCTGCAACCCAGGGGCAGCTCAGCAGCTAACTGGCCTCCTCGTTTATGTTGCTCTGCTTCAGCCTTGCTGAACCACCCTTTTTCTGACCTGCTGGGGCAGCAGACAAAAACTGTAGTGTGGCATTGAAGAATTCAATTATCCCCTTCATGCCCGCTCCCTCGCTCTGCAGAGCACTTGTCCTGTCAGCTCGGCTGTCACATTTCTACAGCGCTATTTCTTACTCCAAGAAATAGAGAGAGGGAGTCCTGGACCCGGGTGTCCCATCACACCATGACCTGTACTGGCTGTATCTTACTGGCATGGTAGATGAGCCCACCAGGGTAGAACACTCACTTGCCTCTCCGCACCCACCAAGCTCTAACTTCTTCATGCTGCCCAAAAAAAACATGCTGTCGCTTTCATGGTTAATAACAAAAGTATTGTTAAATAACTTTACCTAATGGCATGGCTTTCCCACATTAGGCTGCTTCCAGCATCTCCTTACATCGGGTGCCTCCTCTCCTCGATGTCTCTGGGGAGCCACAGCTGCAGTCATACCTCTCAGGGAGAGGGTGAGCTCTTTGCAGTGCTGGAGCGCAGCAGGACCATGTTCTCCCAGAGCGGGACAGGTCTCTTCACCCCCTGCCCCAGACAAATGCAGGGCAGTCCAGGGGCAGTCCGGGGCACCTGATGCCTCTGAGGGGACAGACCAATGCCGAAGCCAGGCTGGACCATGGGCCTGCGGGTGGGCCCAGCTTGGTGGTCCATGGCCAGGCAGGGCTGTGGGGAGGTGGAGACAGGTACCACCACAGCTTCACTGGGGCAGGGACCAGCATCCCACAGTCAGTCCAGGAATGGCTCCCACATCATACTGCTGCAGATCAGAAGTCTCTTTTGCCCCGTGAGTCTCCTTCCTGTTCCTCAGATAGATAGTGCCTAGGAGGTATTAGCAATTCCCCTTTCCCCACCTCTCAGCCCTCTCCTTGTGCTCCTCACACACTCAGGGGCTCTTTCTGCAGCTATGAGGTTAACCTCTCAGCACCTCTCCATTGTACCCAGGTGGGCTGATGGCAGAGCTGCCGTAAAAAGTCTGGGGCCCAGTGCTGAGAGGGTCCTCTAGGTAAGCTTTCGCTGTGTTTTGGTTAGAGTAACAATCTAAACTGTACTAAATTAGGTTTGTTTGTAATACAGAGGAATAAAGATGTTCATATGAATTCAGAAGACAAATAAAAAGCAGAGTAGGCTTTTATAGTATTAGATACACAGCAATCTTAAACCTTAACACTAAACTTGTCATCATCAAGGACAAATTTGTAGGTATTGGAAATTATTGAAGCAACAAAGTACTGGAATCATTCTTTTGATTGTTACCTCTGTCGCATAAAATGTCAAAATATTTTCTTTCTTACCCCTGTCAGCGTTTGGGTCTGTTATTTGACACTGCAAAATTGTTAAGTAATATTTTCTTGCATATAACCTACAATAAAACCAAGAAAAAATAAGGATTAAATGGAAAGGAGCATGACTGTTACCTGTGACATTTGAGAGGCCACAGCTTTACTGAAAGCTGAAAGTACAATGCCTCAGTTATGATAATGTAGCACGGTATGCACAATTGTATGCTCAAAATGTTATGCACAAAATTAAACAGCTCTCCTTAAATAATTACTGACCTTCTTGGCATAGCTTTTAAGCACATGCAGCATTTTCCTGTACTGTCAGTACGGTGTGCGCTGGACTAGCAATATCTAGCTGGCCAGGGCAGATGCCCAATCTGTAAGGGTGACCTTGCATAAAGAAAATATCATTTTCTATTATCAGTCTCTCAGAATTAGAAACCCATAACCTTCTACTTCAGTGACAGTTATAAAAAGTATTATTAAAAATTGATATAGTCATGTTGCATGTGCATATTCATTCTAATACACTGCAATTTTTTATTCATACTTCATTTCCTTTTTATAGAACTAGTTCCCAGCAGTGTCTTGCACTTCTCAGAAATATCCTTGCATGCTATAACAATCTTTTAAAAAAACAGTAAGTGGAGGTGAGAAATAGCCTCTGCTGAAGTTCCTGCTTAGTCAATGCTGCTAGGGCAGAGTCCGTGTGTCCTTGTGAAGTAGTTTTGATTATCCTGATTTGACAGATCAGTTTCATCCAGAAAGATGAACCTTGTCTTTTTTTTTGTTTTAAAAGATATGAGACACCAGCAATCTGGAGTGTGGGCTATAGAAGAGGGCTTCTTTTGCCTGAGGACTAATGTGTTAATTAGAATGAGGCTAGCACAACAAAAAGTTGATTCCCTTTACAATATGTTTTTGCGTCTCTGCTGTAGGATCTGTTTTCACAGAAGAAGCTATTTATGAACCAAGTTGTCATGTTCTCTCAGACAATCTATGACACTATTCCTATCCTCTGACAGCTGCTGCTTCTGATTCAACCAATGACAGTTTGCCTCAGGATGGTCATATCAATCTTATTCACTAGGAAATATTCTTGACTTTGATTCCCTTCTCATCTTGTTGCATAAAACCTTTCCCATCTTCAAGGGAAGTCTTAATTGTTAGCAGTGCTATTCACTTAATTAAAAAATATCCTCTGCTTGCTGCTTACTTCCTGTTTTGATAAAACATGAACAGAACTGTGGGAACAGTTCAGCAACAATTCTTGCCTGCACAATACTTCTCAAAAGGAGAAATAGCAGATCGAGACACTGTATAAGACTCTTGTACAGCTTTCAGTGATTGAAAACATGGGTACGGAAATCCTGCTTTGAGTTCTTTTCAGTGGAGTTCAGAGCAGTAGCTGCACACAATCATTTTTATAGCAGTTCTTGACATTCCTCTATTCTTTGATATTTTCAGCCCAGACTACAGGGGACACATAAGACTTTATATAAACAGGTAAAACATGATAATAAACAGCCCCTACTGAAGGACAATTGCATGAGCCACAAACTGTGCCTGCCTTCTCTTGGCTTCATGATTATTCCTCATGCCACTTTACTTTCTGCAAGTGACAGAAAACCCTTTTTGAATTGAATGTGGAAATTTAACATCAATGAAGCAGCAGTTTGATGTGTCATTGATATGTTGAATGGCCAGAAAGTAGGAAGAGAAAGTCAAGAAGAACCCCTTTTATTTGTAAGCTGTGGTGGCCAGAACATGTGAAGGTAGATACCTTCCCCTACAAATATGTCTTTCCAGCATTGCCTGAGTTCAAAACTGCTTTTTCTAACAGGGAGCAGGAAAAATGGAGTCACCTTTGAGATTATCTATGAAAAGCTGCATACCTGCTCCAGGGCAAAGAATATCATCAGGAAAGCCCAAATGCTCGCCTGCCTAAACCCTGTGCAAAGAAGGCAAGTCTGTGATCATCAGTCTGGTGTTTCCTTTCAGAACAAGCACTGGAAGCAGCTGAGAAAGCAGTTTCACGATAGTTAAAGAAAGGAAGACATAAACATGCAGTGGGGAGTGGGCTAATGCACCTTACTTTTTCACAGAATCCCAAGGGTTGGAAGGGACCTCAAAAGATCATCTAGTCCAACCCCTCTGCAAGAGCAGGGTAACCTAGAGTACATCCCACAGGAACTTGAATATCCCCAATGTAGGAGACTCCACAACCCAATGTAGGAGACTCCACAACAAAGAGGTAGGGAAGTGACTTAAGGCTGCAAAATACATTCAAGTTAGACAACAAAGCATCAGTCTAGCACTGGCTTGCTTTAATTCCATGTGAGGGAAATTTTTCTCTTAAAGTTGGACTTTCCCATATCCAATTCAAAGCATAACTGTTTAATTCAAGCATGCCACTATGTTTCTCCTGCTTTTTTGATCTTTTTTTGCTTTGCAGATCTATAGATGCCCTTTTATATCTTGTCAATCAACAGAGTTGTTAATTAAATTATAGAAAGGCTGGATACAGCTCTTAACTGAAAATAATGGGAGTTATGAGTTAACAGAATTTGCATTGCTGCATAGGTATCGCTGGTAAGGCAACAAGAGTTACAGGCTGTCATGGTTTAAGCCCAGCCATAAATCAGAACCACACAGCTGCTCTCTCACTACCCCCACTTCCTCTGCCCTGTTCCCAGAGGGATGGTGAGGAGAATTGAAAGAATGTGACTCCCACTGGTTGAGATAAGAACAGCCCAGTAACTAAGGTATAACACAAATCACTGCTGCTATCATCAGTAATAATAATGATAAGGGAAATAACAAGGGAAGAGAATACAACTGCTCACCACCCACCAACCGATACCCAGCCCGACCTGAGCAGTGATCTAGTCCTTCCGGGTAACTGCCCCCAGTTTATATACTGGGCATGACGGGCTGTGCTATGGAATACCTCTTTGGCTAGTTTGGGTCAGGTGTCCTGTCTCTGCTTCCTCATGGCTTCCCCTCCTCCCTGGCAGAGCATGAGACTCACGAAGTCCTTGGTCAGAGTAAACATTACTGAGCAGCAGCTAAAAACATCGGTGTTATCAGCGCTGTTCCCAGGCTGAAAGTCAAAAACACAGCACTGCACCAGCTACTAAGAAGGAGAAAAAATGACTGCTATTGCTGAACAAAGGACACTGTCAAAAGGAGATCCAGTTGCCTTTCAAATCTCAGTCTTATTTTATTGCAGTTACAGAGGGTAGATAGGATTATAAATGGTCAGCAGAATTATGAAGTTAATGAGGATCTTCAAATATCTCATGAATGCATTAACTTTTCAGCCTTAATTCATTCATCTAAAGTTTCCAATTATAAGCTTCACAGGCTGAAATCCTGGCTCCAGCACAATTAAAATGAGTTTGTCATTGACTTTAATGGAGTCTGGATTTCACTTTTTTATGCATTAGTTCTGTAAATGTGTGTGTGTACACTGGTGTATTTCAAATGACACAGATTCTGATAACATCAGATGATTCCCAGAGACTAAATCCCCTCTAAAATTCACGTATCTCATTGTGTCTAGGACTTACCCAATTCCTTTGCTTCCTTTGATTTTCTTAATGAGTCCACACTTAAGGCAGAAACCCAGATGTCATTTTAGAGACAGCACAGGGTAGAAGCAAGCAATCAAGCTGTATCCTTAAGATAAATGTGGACCAGGAGGATGAAAAAAGTAATTTTGGTGATATTTGTCTCTGTGCCAGTGAGTCTGAACCAAAAATATTCCCAGAAGTATCCTGATGAGTGAAGTATGAGAAAGAAATGAGGCCCTCTTTCATGTTGGTTATTTAATGCATATGGATTGAGCACGACAGGTTCTCTAGCTTTCCTTCTGCTTCTCTTTAACATAGTTTCAAAATTCATACAAGAAAGAGAGTAGAATAAGAGAAACTGATGGATGTTACGTAATTCAGCCCCTCCCCTACCTCACATACCAGTTCTGTATGTGGACTGAAAGGTGTCAAGTAATCTCAGTTTTCTGCCATTTGTAGATCCAGTTGATTTGGAGCTTTAACAGCAAAGATAGATTTGGGAATAAAGGTCTTCATATAGCTATGAAATCAAACTGTATGTGAAATTGTAAATGCCCTTTAACATGGTCACATAGGCAGGTCCCCATTGAGATCAGCTCCAAAAATGGTTGGTTACTGCCAGACTGCATTTATCTTCCTGAAGGTTGGTTTTCTTTAATAGGATTTATGAAACTCAAATCCATTTAGCAGGTAATCATAAAGCAGAAAAGACAGAGTGTTCGTCTTTGGATTTATGGAGCTGCTAAGTCACTCATATGCTCCTATCACTTTTTTACAGTCTAGTCTCTTAGAAATTTTGTTTGGATTTGTGGCAGGCCAACCTGCACTCCTCTTCATGTAGTAGCCACCATGTCTTACTAATTATGGAGCTTGGAGAGATGAAAACCACCTTACACAAGGAGTTTTCTAGAGACCCCTAGGCACAGGCAACCATCCTGCTACAAGCCTTCCACTATGTGAAGTATAAGCTGCTCTAAAGAGCAGCAAGAATAATTTTTAGCAAGACGCCTAGATTTTGCTTATTGCCCTTTTTGAAAATCACGTTTAGAAACCTTGATCTCAATGTTAATTTGTTTGGGCACAGTTATCAGAAAAAGCTTTTTGGTCCACTTGAAAGTATGAAACACTAGCATAAAAACACGCTTCATTTCTCTTTAGTAAGAATTCCTTTTTCAGACTTAGTTCAGCCAAGTGCTGAAATGCATTTCTTGGGAAAGAAGCTCCACAAAAAAAGGCAAATACATGGTGAGGTCTGTCATATCTGTTTCCTAAGTGTATGTGGCATTCAAGCAGATTAGCAGGCTACCTTCTCAAAATGTTTCTGTGTTCACAAGAGTAGAAGGGAGAGAATTGCCAACATTTTTTTCTCTATGTTGCTATTGTAATTGCAATAATTGTTGCTATTGTAAGTGCATACAGTAATGCCACGTTTGACCTGGCTATATTACTCTTCATAATAATGACAATTCAATTTACAGGAGGTCACTTGGGATAAAATTAGACTCAAAATGTAAGGTATTACTCACATGATATGATATATGCATCAGTCCAGCAATCTCTCCAAGTAGTGTGTAGATATATCTGAGGTAACTTTAAATGAGATAGTTCAGGTACAGAGACCATGACAGCTACAGCAGAATGGAGCGCAGCACAGGCTAATCCACCAATTTTGGCAATTTTCAGTTATCTAAAAAACAAAGCTCTCACTACCTAGATGGGTAGCACAGGGTTGTGCACATTGTGTAGTATGAGAAGTAGTTACAGGATAAAGATAGAAATATGCATCAGTATATATTTTAGCAGGTGTACGTACTTATGCTTTGTGGATTTTTATGTATATAAAATATATTTTCTTTAGGAGCTAAAAAATCCACAAGTATTAGATAGAATAGATAGGATTGTATATTATGGTGAAGCTGTGTAATTAAGATGCACACTCCATGAGATAATAGATGGGCTGGAGTCTTACGATTTAGTGTGGATTCCCCTTTTCTGCTCAATCTATTCTCTGTCTTTTCAGATAATTGACAATATTTTCCTCAGTGATTTTGGTTGTATTCTTTTGTGATATTCAATGGTAGCCTCCCAGATTTGTGTTGAGCAGTTTAAGAGCAAACGCCATGTTGGAGACAGGGGGAGGGAAGGAATGGCGGGGGGGGGGAGCTTTAAACTGTCCATTTCTTTCCTTTACTCATAAATATTAATTCTGATGCTGATAGTAAGCAGCAGCCTTACTGCCCCTGTTTGACATTTGGGTTCTTGAAAGGCAAACACTTTTGGAGCTCTTTCAGAATATTTATAAGCAACAAGAAGTCAAGAGGTGAGCAAGTGACACTAGCATGCGTATCAATAACTTAGTAAATACATTGTGGAGAAATATTGTCTTATATTGGAGGCAAAGATACATAGCATGATTTAAATATTTATTAAAGAAAGGTTATTATTTTTAATATTAAACTGAAAGAACGGATTAGTAGATGGCAATGATGCATTTCTTCTATTTTACTGGGAGTATTCAAAATTCATGAGAATTTTTTTAAGACACCAAAAAAAGATTCTCTTTGTTTTCTGGTTTGAGCAAATGTTTTTCAAAAAGTACAAAATTTAAAAATTTTTCCAAACTCAGAGTAAGTGTGTGTATAAAGCACATTGCTAAGCACTCATACCCTCCTCCTTCAGATGGTGTCTCAATTTATTGTTTTGAGGAATGCTGAACACAGCAGGGGAATGTACTCTCCTGGCCTTTTGTGGTACCCTTTAAATAGCAGTGGTGCACAAAAGACTTAGTATAAGATATCACCAGTCAGTCAGGCTCTTCCCTAATGGATTTACTAAGACAGATTTAAGAGATGGAATCTGTTATAAATCTAAAAAACAAAACAAAACAAAACAAAACAAAACAAAAAAACCAAAACAAAACAAAAACCTACAAACCCAACCCTCAGCCACCCAGTGTATTTAATATATATTAAGACACCTCTTACTTGTTAAAAAAAGCAAGACATTTATTTGGATTCCTTTTTCTTAACTTTTTCTATGCCAGGTAATATATACAGACATATGAACAAAGCACTGTAGAAGAGTGTGGTGTGATCCTGTATCAGCCAAGCTCCTCCAGTTAGGAATGTGTATAATCATGCCCTTTTTACCCAGGAACTTCATGATGAATTTACTGTGGTATAAGCATAGGGCTATGTTAGCTCTTTCTCGATATCTGGTCACTTTAAAGATAAAGATTAAACAAAGTATTCATTCTTTCTATCATATTTTCAAAAGATAACTAAGAAGAATAAGGAAAAATATTTTCTTTCTTTAAAAGACATGAGCCCCTAAGAGGAACAAAGAGATATGAAACAACAAAGGGTGAGTGATAGAAAGGAAGTGCTTGCATGTTGTTTAAAGAGAAAGCCACTTTTCTTCTGTTATGCTCTAATTCCGGCTATTTTAGAGCAGAAAAGAGCATCCCCTGCTGAGCATCTCTGCAGAACTAATGAGGCACCTTGTTGACTGCTATACTGCATTGCTTTTTAAACAGAATTCATGATGGGGTACCATTTTAAAATCCTAGATCAGGCTTGTGCCAAGCTCTCCAGCTACAAATGGAGCATCAGGGACCAGAATTACTGTTTGCTGTGGTAAATTGGTATGAATTCAGCCATAGATCAAATCGTTTTGTCAAGTAAGCATCTGAGCCTGCAGGTTACCTGTCTTTTATTGTTTCCCTGAACTTTCAACACAATGGAGTCCCACCAGTGGAGAAGCAATTCTCCACAGCCTTTTTCCTATCACATTCATATGTTTTCAGCAGTTGGAGATGAAAGCAAATGTAAAAGAACAGAAACAATGCTGTGGTTTTGGATCAGGAACCCATTTCTATGGAGCGTTCTTTCAGTCAGATGGAGGAACATGACGATAAAATTCAGTAGTATTTGGAATGCTTCAAATCCTATTCCTTTTGCTTTTGTTTTAACAGATTCTTATGCCACACTGTGATTTCCTTGGAAATGAGTTCATTTTTGGTCAGTAATAGCAATGCAAAGTAAACTGTGCTTCAAATACTTTCCTGTTCATGAAATTTAATTGCAGAGATAGACAGAAGAGAATATAACAGCATTTAGGATTTCTTCAACATTTGCTTCCAACTCTGTGGTTACATATTGATCCTCTGGGGCACTGTATTCCAATTTCATACAATTTACCACTTTCAGGAAATGTGGTCAGTTTTGGAGACCAGCTGCTGGGCTGACTCTGGACATTCAGCTGCTTTCTACTACGTCCTCATACAATGAGTTCTAGCCTTGGCTGCGTGAAATCCTCCCTTCTATTGTTATGCTATACTCTGTTGGTATTCTGACATTTCACCCTGAAGTGCTTGTTTCTATACATAGTTTCTTAAAACATTGTGTAAACAGATGCATCCAATGCTATTATTTTCTTTCCAAAGAGCATGAATCGAAAAGGAATAGGTACTGTCCCTCTGCCTTGAAAAGGATCATACTTGTGTCTCCACTAGACACGGCAACATCAGCAACATCTGTGGAGCTAACACATTCCCAGACTGAAACAAGCACACTAAACTCTCATCTTGGTCCAATACTGAGTTCTTGTTACTACACACAACCACCATTATTGCTGATTTGTACTGACTTACTATCTCGAGCTAACAAATGCAGAACTGCAATCTAAATTACACATATAAATAATTTTATGGACAGCTCTTTTTCTAGCTTTTTGTGGAATTTAAAATTTCAGAAAAAGTACCGGTACAACCTCTGTAGAGTAATCAAGGTTAATTCACTGTATTTAGTTAAATTAAGACAATTTCTTCTCCCCATTTGGGGTAGGATCAGATGTAGTCAAAGCAAATAGTCAGATTTCACCATTTTAAACTGCCCTATCCTCCCAAAGATTTTCCATTTCCAGACTATCCCCTTCCATCCTCTCCCTTCCTCCCACTCCACTGTGATTAACTAACCCAATGCAATGAGGCATTGAACTGTCAGCTAGAAAGGTTGCTTGGGATTTAGTGGGAAACCTATGCTGTGTCTTGGAGAAAGCCTGTCGAGGTAGTGTACAAGGTCAGGTGGATCAAGGGCTTAACAGAAGCACTGATGGGAACAGCTCTTTTATATGTATGTGAAACAAAAAGAGAAAATAATTAGGTTACACTATCATCAAGCTGTAAGATTTTCACCCTGTAAACTTACTTATGTTTGCATTTAGGGAGCTTGTTTCCTGAAAATTCACAGCTCTCTATTTATATGCATATTGAAATAGGTTGAAAATGGTCTATGTATTAGATGGAAGAGTTATAACACCTAATTGCCAATATAACCAACTGCTGCTATCTCATTTGGTCTAATTTTAACACCACAGGCATGAATACAGCAAGATAATGTTCAAATGTAGCTTTTCAAAACCAACATTTCTAGAGGGTTTATTTTTCCATGTAACTTTTTAAAGTGTTTCGGAAGAGAATAATTCAGCCACCATTTAGCTTCCCTTAAAAAACTATCTATCTATCTATCTATCTATCTATCTATCTATCTATCTATCTATCTCATTATAGCTTAATCTCTATGTGGATTTTTCCATTTTAAGAATCTTTCTGTAATCAATGTCTGTTTATTATTTTATGCTAAAAAATATAGACTGCATTGTGAATGAAGAAGTCATGCAAGAACAAGAAACAAAAATCAGTGCAAAATAGATGATTGGCTTCTTTCTTTGCATGGATAAGATATTAGAAGTTTACTATCTTGCTGCTTTCTAGATAGACAAGTAAAATGCTTGTTACCCTATTTGAAGAGTCAGGCAATCAAAGCCTATTACACTGATAGTGATTTTCTGGGCCATCATGTCTAGTCTCCTGCTGCTGCTACAGCCGGCCACACTGCATATTCTCATTCATAGGTGATCAGTTTTCCCCACCTAAAGTTAGTTCCTGATGGGTGTTTCAGACCTTCACTCCTGCAAAGACTGGAACCCTTTTTGATGTGCTTGTAACTGAGTTAGAAGTAGAAGAATAGTGTAATTTATTAATGATTGAAATTCTACAGAATGTCATGAATAAATAACAAGCAATGCTTTATAAAATAAGATTAGCAATTTTCTCAAAGCAGAATTGGAGTTCAGAAGCCTAGAAAAATGCAAAATAGTACTATGCCTGGATGTAAGAGATAAAATTGATAACTTGCAAATATATTAAAGTAGAATTAGCAATGGCTTTTAAGGACAATATTTTTTACCTATCAATCTGTTATGAATGGAAAATGGACATCATTTTTTATGATAACTCTATGCATATATCCAAAGGTTTAACCTGACAGTAAATATTTGAGCACCAGAAGAACAGTATAACTAAGTAAAAGTTCCTTTATTGGTTTTCACAGACCTTGTTTTTTAATGGACCTCCACAAATTTGCTTTTATCTTTAATAATTAATAAATGTCCATTCATAAAACTAAAGAATATCAGAAGCCTGTTGGTAATAGAAAATGCCTACTTTTTCAATATTCACACAACGCACAGTTGCTTTTGAAGGTTTTGGCCATCTAGTAGGATATTTGATTTTATATCTTACTAGTGCAATGCTACCTTCTAACCTAATTTGACACTGTTGGGTAGTTTGTGTTTGATCTCTGAAGACATTTGCCCTTCTGCTTTTAGACCCTGGGACAATTTTATTTAACCTCTCCTAGAAATGCAAAACAAAATAAGTCTTTATTACTATAAAAGGCAAATAAAATGTATTTTCCTTGTTTACAGTAAAGACAGTAGTTTGCTGTGATTTCCAGCATGGCATCAGACCCCTATAAAAGACAGGTAATTTGGCTTATCTTAAGCATTTATTCAGCCGTTGAGGTTAGTCTTACTGAAAGCAACTCTAATCACTGCATGAGTCTCCCTTATGGATTCCAGTGGGAGTGGAATCTATCTGTACAATAACTGATGATGTCACCTTCCATATCTATAAAAATCCTAATTTATGAGTCATTTACATAGCCTACTTACGTGCCTGCTGCACGAGCATATCAAAGATCTTTTGTTGGTGATGTGGACAGCAGGATTGATGCACCCTCAGAAAGTTTGACAATGACACCAAGCTGTGTGGTTCGGTTGATACACTGGAGGGGAGGTATGCCACCCAGCTGGACCTTGACACAACTGATTGTTGGGCCAGTGACAACCTCATGAAATTCAACAAAACAAAGTGCAAGGTTCTACCTCTGGTTTGAGCATCTGTAGCTAGGGCACCTGGGTCCCAGGCACAGCTACAGGTTGGGCAGAGAAGAGCAGCCCTGCAGAGAAGGACTTGGGTGTGCTGGTTGATGAGAAACTGAACATGAGACAGCTTCAGTGTGTGCTCACAGCCCAGAAAGCCAACCGTATCCTGGGCTGCATCAAAAGGAGCGTGACCAGCAGGTGGAAGGAGATGATCCTGTCCCTCTATTCTACTTGGATCTCATGAGACCCCACACAAAGTACTGTGTGCAGTTCTGGTGTCCTCAGCATAAAAAGGGCATGGAGCTGTTGGAGCAAGTCCAGAGGAGGGCCACAAGGATGATCAAGGGACTGGAGCACTTCCCGTATGAAGACAGGCTGAGAAAGTTGGGCCTATTCAGCCTGGAGAAGAGAAGGCTGCATGGAGACCTTATAGCAGCCTTCCAGTATCTGAAATGTATCTACAAGGATGGCAGAGGGGAACTCTTCATCAGGGACTGTAGCAATAGGACAAGGGGCAATGGTTTCAAAATTAAACAGGGCAAGTTCAGGTTAGATATAAGGAAGAAGTTCTTTACTGTGAGGGTGGGGAGGCACTGGAATGGGTTTCCCAAGGAAGTTGTGAATGCTCCATCCCTGGCAGTGTTCAAGGCCAGGCTGAACAAAGCCTTGGGTGACATTGTGTAGAGAGAGGTGTCCCTGCCTGTGGCAGGGGGTTGGAACTAGACGACCTTATGGTCCTTTCCAACCCAAACCATTCCATGATTCCATGATTCTATGATTTACAGGAGAAACAGCACTGTATGTACTATATGTGCATTTGGTGACAGGTAGAATGCATGAGATGGAAGTGTGTATATGCATATGAATTGAGTTGGAAGAATTTTAACAGTGAGTATTAAAATCAGCAGCTGTATTGTCATAATTCACTAAACACTGGGTTTCTGAAATTCAAGGCATCTCCAAGATGTGAAAAGGACAAATTCAAGTTTCTTTACACAAGTCCTGAGCTGGGTAGAAATGCCCTTATACCCATGTTGTCTCAGTGTTGTGCTCCAGTAAATGTATCTATGTTAAATGAATATATGTTAAAGGTATATATATAGTAAGTGTTCAAAAAAAGTACAGATGAGGCCCTCAGTGACACGTTTAGTGGTGGTCTTGGCAGTCCTGGTGTAATGATTAGACTTGATGACCTTAAAGGTCTTTTCCAACCTAGTTGATTATGTGATTCTGTAGTCAAGACATATATTATCATGGATGTTACCATGGCTCTATGTTTCCCAAAATGGATCTGATTCATGTCTTACCAGTGCAAAGGTGAAGTTTATCTGCATCTATGTTATACACATTTTCCCAGACACCCTCAACATATGTCAGTCTAGCTCTCTAGCTTTATTTTCATCTTTTAAATGTTGCCCATGGAGTTAGAATCTGTCAAACCACAGAAAAAGGATTTGCCAGTGACTGAGTAAACAAATGTATATTGCTCAGTGTTCAGTGCATTCTATAGGACAATACAAACTCAGAAGGAAATTCCCACAGTTAAAAAAAAAGAAGAGTGAAGACAGCCCAAGAGCTGAAGCTGAGCTTCTAATAAAACTGGTTGTTGTTAAAACTAAAACATAGGCTGGGTATCTGAACTACAGTGCATCTTAAAAGATCATGCTAAAATGGACGGCCAGACACAGGCAAACATTGAGCTACTTTTAAAGTACCCTAGTTACCAGCCATTTCCCAGCAGGCAAACGCAAGCCTCTGCAAGGACTGGAGGACACCAGCGCAATCTGTAACACAGTGTCCAGGGCAGACATTATAACAGCTTGGTTATTTTGGTTACTAACACCATAAGCAGAAGAATGTGAAAGACATGAGGGTATAATCCACCTGGGAATCTGAAAGATGAACTTCTCAGATGCAGTTTACTTTTGTTTCTTATGTTTTCCCAAGGCTAGTAAGTTTATGTGGTTTTGGGTTTGTTGCCCCTAGAACTATCATTTGAGCTGACTACATCTTTCCTTTCTTGTTCCATTTTCATCTTCTATGTTGCTAAGAGGTTTCCATGGCAATTCCAATATTGGATTAAGGAAGAGATAATACTGAGGCTCTGGTGTTGCCTAAGCCAGCATATACATCTCTGCAATGGGGGAATGGCCCAAACATGCTAAGAACTGTTATCAACTGATATGGATAATGAAAGATTGTAGAGTAAAATGTCATAATATCAGTAGGCTGCAGGGAAAAAAAAATCAAAATGCTACTGCTCTGAGCCTCTGCAAAGATAGATTCATTGATTTTGATGGAACTACACTAATTACTACCAATTGAGAACTCAGCCCCAGTAAATTGCACTTACCACATTAGTTCCATGAAAAACAATACGATTAACATTGCCTGCATTGAAAACACCACTGTTCACTGATGTCAGAACATACTAATTCAGTTTCTCTTTACCACAGCACTGGGGGCATTCTGAAAGGCTTTCTTTCTCTTTGTAATACCCAATATTCATATTTTCCTGCATAGCCTCTAACTGTGACTTGTAAGCAATTTCAAACAGCTCAATAATTATAGTTCTGCTATGGAAGTATTATGCCTTGGGTGGGACCAATATTTTCCAAAAGGTATTGAAAACGAATTATCGTAAGACTATCAGTTAAATCCAGAAAGGGTAGCAAAATGCAAATAATTGTCTCTTGGTGTTTAGGAGTTAATTTACTATCCCAAGATATTTTATTGAGTCAGCCTCCAAATACGTTCCTCAGACAATGTGTACCTGCATGCAGAAGTTTCTGTATACAGAATCCACCTCTTTGCTTGTCTGACATCACATCTCAGGGCTGGGCTAGAAAAAATGTCTTGTGATTCAATCTTCATGCTCAGCATGAGCTCTGTCATGGGAAGGAGTACTTGGGATGTTTCTCTTTCTGGTACAGACTGGTGATCATCAGAAACTGAAATAAGACCAGAGATCTAATTTTCTCCAGCCAGTAAACATTTGTGTAACAGTCACTGCAGGCCTGGTCCAGGTTCAGAAAAGGCTTGGCCAAGCAGCTGTAAATATTTTGGGCTTATAAAGTATCCAAAATAATCCATAAATGGGCACAGCACTATGGGCGTGCTGAGGCTTTATCTAAGCTAGCCGGTTCTGACTGATTTAGGAAATTCATGGACAAACTAGAGGAGGCAGGTGGGGAGGGAGGGGAGACTAAATACTACTTAAACTATGATTTAAAAACCAGAGAGTTTTCCAGATTCTCTTTTGGTTTGTGTTTGGAGTCTTAGCTAAATAAATAAAAAAGTACATATATACATTAATCCGCAGGATTACCATCCTTCTTGAAAAAAAATCGTTCTGTCCCTTCATGGGGAAAAAAAATAAAAAATCAGTGGTTTTAGTTTTGCTGCTGCTGCTTCAGAAGTTCAAGCAAGCGGATGTTCCAGCTCTTTGTTTGTGACAGAACACCGTATCAGCTCATGTTGCATCACAGTGTACCTTTTTCATTGTGATAGCTAGGTTTTTAGCATAGCTTTTCAGTACATGTAATTGTTTGTGGGCAGTATTATCGTTGTCACAGTGAGATTAAGGCTTGTCCTGCTGATGGGGTCCCAGTTTTAGCTTCCTTCCAATTATGGAAGAGCAAGCAGAATGCTTGTGCTTTGGTTTGGATTTGTTTTTTCAGAGCTGCAATCTGAAACACAAAGTCTTGCAATTGAGGAGATAGTGCTCAACCTGAATAAAAAGCCTGCTGCTTTTCTGGAAAATATTTGAAACCATAGCTCTACCTGCTGGAACAAAGGGAAATGACACTGCACCAAGAGGCTAAAAAAGGATGAGAAAATGGTCTATATCATATCACAGTATCACAGTATCACAGTATGCTGGAGATTGGAAGGGACCTCAAAAGATCATCTAGTCCAATCCCCCTGCCAGAGCAGGAACACCTAATAACGTTACACAGGAATGTTCCAGCTTTGAATGTCTCAGGGAAGGAGACTCCACAACCTCCCTGGGCAGCCTGTTCCAGTGTTCCGGCACCCTCACTGAGAAGAAGTTCCTTCTCAAGTTTAAGTGGAACCTCTTGTGTTCCAGTGCACCCATTACCCCTTGTCCTATCATTGTTTGCCACTGAGTTGACACTCCCCCTTTATATATTTATAGACACTTATAAGGTCACCCCTCAGTCTCCTCTTTTAAACAGACCCAGCTTTCCTCATAAGGGAGATGCTCCACTCCCTTAATCAGTAATTGTTTGTGGGCAGTATTATGCCATTGGCCTTGTCACAGTGAGATTGTGTAGCTAGGACCCCCAGGTTCCACTGCTCTTTAGCTTTTGAACCTGGGGTTGTTCCTGTACAGAATCTACGTCTCCAGCCTGTTGGCAGCACAGCCTTCTGGCGTGTGTAGCCCTTAGTTTTTCACTTGTGATAGCCATCTAAATCATTATGAATATATTAAATAATACCGGTAGCTTAGACTCAGCAGTACATGCTAATTGTTTGTTGGACCACATTTGTTTTGTCAGAGTGAGATCTAAGGCTTGTCCAAAGCTGATGGAGGTGAGGGAGTCTATAGTTACCCGGGTCCTCCTTCTGCCCAATTGACATTTGCTTTCCTGGAAGAGTCCTCAGGCACCTCTCCCGTAGGACTTTAAAGCTGGCCTGCTGCTGCAATCTCTTATGGGAAAACAAGGCAATAGCTCTGCCTGCAGCAGAGTAGACAGAGACAAAGAAGGATAGAAACTCTGCTCAACCTGCAAAGCCTACATTGCCTCTGGTGTTAATGTACTTGAAAAAGCTCTTTTTGCTGTCCTTGACCCTTCTTGCAGTCCTCCTAGCTGCCTTCCTACATCCCCTAGCAGCCAAGTGGCCAGATGACCTGTAAACTCTCCTCTTCCACTTGAGCTACCCAGCAATTCCCTATTTAGCCACACAAAATCTGAAACCAAAGTCTTCAAGCAATTGAGCAATGAAAAGGCCAAAGTTTGCCCTGCTAAAACCTGCAAACTCCAGCCTGCTGGAACAACAATGCTTTTGTTTGCACCATGGTCTTTCCTAAAAAGGACATAAACTAATTCCACATGTGAGAAATTTTAGTCTCCTGACTTAACACAGGGTTTATTTCCCATATTGGTGTACAGACATTTCAGGGAGCGAGCTGAGCACACCGATTTCACCCTAGGATTATAGGATTATATGCACCTAAACAGCTAAAATTTTTCTCTTGTATTATGTGTTTGCCTTCAGGAGTCACAATTTAGCTTTTGTTTGCAATGGCCAAAATTTTCACAGAGTTTTTGGGGTTACATGAGGTAAGACTTGAGTTCCTCAGAGGCCTGTCCCTTCCTGGCAACCCCTCCTGGAATAGGAGTGTTGGGAACAAACCAGACTTTATAGAGGGAGTGAAATGAGGGCCATGGGAAGGTTAAAGACCTTCTGTGGTATTGATCTCCTTTGAAGTTTCTGATAGCGGCTGTTACAGATGGGGTTAGTCCCTGGCTTATATTCTAATGAACAGTAAATTTATAAAAAATGGCAAAAATGACAGTATTTATAAATACTGTCCTGGTTTCAGCAGCAGCAGTCATTTTTCTCCTTCTTAGTAGCTGGTGCAGAGCTGTGCTTTAGACTTTCAGCCTGGAAACAATGCTGATAACACCGATGTTTTCAGTTGTTGCTCAGTAATGTTTACTCTGACCAAGGACAGTAACTCATGGCTAACATTTTCAGGAGTGAGTCATTTCACTCCAAGTGAGTCAGGCAATTATAAAAGTTGCATATGATACCACCAAGTTTCTATGAAGGCAGCAATGGCTAAGAGTCGAAGTGACCCCTTTGGGGTTTATGTAGTGCACTGCTTTGTGGTAGTTCTTAAATATTTTATTTACTTGCTTTGATTCTGTTTGAGTGTTGGATTTTGGAAAAGGTGCATATTTCATACCAGTCAGGTTAAATTCTAGCCCTATTACAGAATGGGTTTTCTGTGGGATTTATGAGTTTTTATTTTTATAGCTCTTCCATCTAAGAT
Source organism: Pezoporus occidentalis (assembly GCF_034315485.1). Taxonomy (NCBI): domain Eukaryota; kingdom Metazoa; phylum Chordata; class Aves; order Psittaciformes; family Psittacidae; genus Pezoporus; species Pezoporus occidentalis. The sequence goes on from NW_026915769.1 coordinate 2,735,740, forward strand.
TCCCAGTTCTGCTCATTGTCTAGGGATTCACCTCATTGTCTAGATGATCATCTGTGTTATTTTCTTTCTGCTGCACAAATCAATAGCAAAACTGGCCAAATCAGTTAGTTATTTCACAAAGAATTGGTGAAAAAATACGTTTTGAAAGTATCCTCAAATCATTTTTGTGGCTTTCTTAAAGATATATTTTGGCTCTGCAAACTTATTTTCTATTTCAAATCTTCATATTTGCAATCAACACTGTTTATTGGACTGCAGAAGATCTTTAAGAATCTTTTTGGGTTGCATTTTTTGTAAGGAAAAGGAATTGATTTATTGCTCTTCTTCCTATGATTTTTGTTTTGTCATAGAATTACAGAATAGTCTGGGCTGGAAAGGACCTTAAAATCATCAAGTTCCAGCCCCCTGCCACAGGCAGGGATGCTTCACTCTAGACAATGTCACCCAAGGCTCTGTCCAACCTGGCCTTGAACACTGCCAGGGATGGAGCATCTACCACTTCTTTGGGCAACCTGTTCTAGTGCCTCACCACCCTCACAGTAAAGAACTTCTTCCTTATATCTAACCTGAACTTCCTCTGTTTAAGTTTGAGCACATTGCCCCTTGTCCTGTTGCTACAGTCCCTGATGAAGAATCCCTCTCTGTTATCCTTATAGGCCCCCTTCAGATACTGGAAGGCTGCTATGAGGTCTCCATGCAGCCTTCTCTTCTCCAGGCTGAACAGCCCCAACTTTCTCAGACTACCTTCATACGGGAGGTGCTCCAGTCCCCTGATCATCCTTGTGGCCCTTCTCTGGACTTGCTCCAACAAGCTCCATGTCCTTCTTATGTTGAGGACACCAGAACTGCACACAGTACTTTGTGTGGGGTCTCATGAGAGAGTGTAGGGTCAGGATCACTTCCTTCGACCTGCTGGTCACGCTCCTTTTGGTGCAGCCCAGGATGCGGTTGGCTTTCTGGGCTGTGAGCACACACTGAAGCTGTCTCATGTTCATTTTCTCATCAACCAACACTCCCAAGGCCTCCTCCACAGGGCTACTCTGAATCTCTTCTCTGCCCAACCTGTAGCTGTGCCTGGGGTTCCCCTGACCCAGGTGTAGGACCTTGCACTTTGTTTTTTTGAACTTCATGAGGTTGGCATAGGCCCACCAATCAGTTGTGCCAAGGTCCCTCTGGATGGCATTCCTTCCCTCCAGAGTATTAACCACACCAAATAGCTTGGTGTCATTGTCAAACTTTCTGAGGGTACATCAATCCCACTGTCCATATCACCAACAGATATGTTGATCAAGATCTGTCCTAACACCAACCCTTGAAGGACAGCACTTGTTACCAGTCTCCACCTGGACATTGAGCCATTGACCACATCTCTTTGCCTCAGCTGTCCAGCGAATTCCTTATCCACCAGGTGGTCCATTGGTCCGTCCACCAAAGTCATGTCTCTCCAGTTTAGAGACAAGGATGTAGTGCAGGACACTAGGTAGACGACGTCAGCTGCTTTGCCCCATCCATCAGTTCCGTAACCCCATCATAGAAGGCCACCAAATTGGTCAGGCAGGATTTGCCCTTAGTGAAGTCATGTTGGCTGTCACCAAGCACCTTGTTTTTCATGTGCCTTAGCATGCTTTCCAGGAGAATCTGCTCCATGATCCTGCCAGGCACAGGGGTGAGACTGACTGGTCTATTGTTTCCTGGGTCTTCCATTTTCCTCTTCTTAAAAATGGGGCTTATATTCCCGTTTTTCCAGTCATTGAGAACTTCACCTTATCGTTCCCTATGCTGTGCCTAAGGTCTTCATTCCCACAGTCCCTGCATTTTTTTTTCCAAGACTTGACCATCATGGCTAGAGCATTTGCCAGTGAAAACTGAGGCAAAGAAGTCATTGGGAACCTCAGGTTTCTCCAAATCAAGGGTGACCAATTCTTCTATTTCCTTTCAGAGACAGCCCGTATTATGCCTAGTTTGTGTTTTGTCTCCCTAGTTTGTCTTTTGTCAAAAACAGTGGAACATTAAAACTAGAATGTTGGGGTCTAAAAATATATGTGGGGGAGCAACCATGAGCAAAAGCATTTCAAAATTCTCAGTTGTGTTGTGAAACCTATTTTGCAGCTGTGAGAACAAGCAGAAGGAATATTGCCCTGTTTATGCAACACTGGGCAGAGGGGCTAGCTTGCTGTAAATGTGGCAGGGTGCCTGCAGAGCTCAAAACACTGAAAGGGAGCACCTTGCACTCCTGGTGCACTCCTGTTGTGTTAATGCAATGTTTTTCATAATGGATATATAATAGAAATTCTGCAAGGGCATAGTTGTGCTGGTCCTGGAGCTTACCTGGAGAGTGCAGGGTGAGCTTATCCACATGGCGTGAGTACACTGCCTGCAGACATTTATTGTAAGAGCTAGGTAGCTGGTTCAAGAATCCAATTATAGCTATCCTAATATTACACGAAACTGTGCCTGCAAGATATCAGAACACAAATATGTGCATGCATGCGTACATCTATGTCTACACACAAAATACAGCAGTTAGCAGGGTTTCTGAGATCTCTCCAACACTGAACCTGGAACAAGAACTCTCTAAGCCTACAGCTGTATTCAGTTTGCAGAAGCCCTGGCCCATGTTTAGACAGTCCGTATAAACATACTGCTCTTCCTTATGAGATGACAGCAACCCGAAGAACCCTTCCAAGCTGCTGCTCCTGCATGTTTTGCTACTTCAGTGTAAAAACAAAAACCATAACCAAATCTGATGTGAAACAAGTGGGGTCGATAAGAAAATCAGAAAGTCCTTTTTAATCTCCTCTCCTGCTGGCTCATGGTTAGTTTTATCACAAAGGGGAATTTGCTGCCTGTCAAAAGGGACAGTTATTGGAAACTGGAAGCATACAATCAGCTTTTTTTTCACATGTTCACTATTATAACATATGAAATAGCAATTTGGACTACCACAGCAGAAGCTCTTAATGCAAAACAATGAGCATCTGATCGTATAATTCTAGAATGTCTTCTTAGACCTGTTCGACATTCTGTGTGCCTGTAGGCTAGGGGAAAACAAGACTTTTTTCTGTAGTGCTGTTCACAAGCTTGTACCATTCTGGGGACTGGACCTTTGTGTTGAGAAGTAGAAATACACCAGAGACAAGAAATGCAGTCTCATCTTATACTGAAGTACATTCAAAGTGTGACTTTTTCTAAAACTTGGAGGTATTCTTAAACTGGGATGGGCATTCATCAAAGGAAAGCAATGCACAGCGTCTGGAGTGTTAGTTTACGTCGTGTCTCTGCTGGAGGGAGTCATCCTCTGGACCAGAAAAGGGGCTTTTAGCTTTAATTGTATATCACTCCAGTCCTTTAATGCAGTGGCCAAAGTGAGATTCTTTTCCAAGGTTTCCATCTGGAGTGAAATTCTGGCCCTTTGAAGTCTATAACAAAACAGCTAACTCTCACAAGAATCTGCAAGATTGGCTTCTCTAGCAGAGAGAAAGTCTCCACCAGTAAACGTGGAGGAAAAGCTCTGGCTTCTTGCTTATGCCACATTTGCTTCTTCTTGGGTAAAAAAAGAATTGGACCAATACTGCATGTAATGGCCTTTCCCAATTTCAACTGTAGCATGCTTGGAGTGAGATAAAAAGCAGTCTTAAAAATATCCAGAGGAAGATCAGGTAAAATAATTTTTTGGAATTTTTTTTAGATCACTCAAAAAATTAAAAAGAAAATTCAACAAAATGCCAGCCAGAACATTAAATTTTTTATACTTACATGCAAAACCACTGAAACTCTTGACCCTCAGGGCAAGTTTTTCACTGGAGACTTGTCTTGAAATTAGGAATTTCAATATGAAAATTCACACTAGAACAGTATGAAGCAAAGTGACAAAATATTGTCTGCCCATATTTCTCCCCAACCCAACATTAATGGCAACAATTTAAACCAGCAACATTATTTTGTTGGAAATAATCTGTTAGACTGGAAACTAATTCTCAGTTTGTCATGGAAGCTAATAGCAAGAAAAGGATGTTTTGTTTTACTTGGTTGTTTGAAACTCTGGAGGTCTTTAGGTTTTTTATGGCTGCAGACCTGCAAAGATACCAGTATAAAGACATAGAAAGGTACAAGCTGAAATGTGTAGGAAGCTAAGATCTCAGTATACAAACTTAGCAAGTAGGGAAAATGCTGATATACCCATCTGAAGTACCAATAGGACATACCACCACATATTTTAACAGTTTCATGCACATGATGGGGTTAACAGGAAGGAAAATGACAGATCTTTATGCTACCAATACCACACTGAGGTACTTAAATATTGGTACTTAGCCAATACCATATTGAGGGACTTAAATACCATCATGAAACAGAATCTTTGAAACCTTTGAAACAAAATGAAAAAAATCAGATTTTTGTGGTCAAAAGCATTTCAACAGAAGTTAAACACCTGATCATGTCTGGGAGCTTGTGACTTGCTACTACCTTTCTTTTTTGTTCTACATGTGAAGTGGAGATGGAAGCATGAGTGAAATCAGTAGTCTCTGGAGGGTATTTTGACCAAAAAGAAAGATGAAGTGTGTTTCTGTTTTTGTAATGCCACTTCTCCATGTCAGATATTATAATCTTTCAAACTGGTAAGGAGAAGACCTGAAAAAAAGCAGACAGGAGGTAGTTTGCAAAGCACTCTGTAAGATGGGAACCGTGTTCTCAAAGTTTCATCCTGACCTTCAAGTTCATGACTAAAGTCTTCTAAACCTCCTTTGCATTGGCTAAGGAAGATGGTAATTAATCTGTAGGCAGAAATGCCTGATCAATCAGAAAGGGCTAGTGGATCTGAATTGTGTTCCACATCTTTGAGCATAATAGCACAATTCTCTAAGAAAAAAGGCTTTCATTTCTTTTTCAGTGAATTTTGAGCAGGTTATTTTGAAGCAGCAGCAAGACTGCCTGGGGTTTCTGTTTGTTTCAACATTGCTAAGATTTAAGTGCCTTGCATTAGAATTGAAAGTGACCCTCTGCTATTGCGGAGTCGAGGACTGGAATAGGAAATCAAAGAGTTCCCTCTCTGCTAGAAGGGAAACATGCTTTCTCATTTAGAGGAAACAGAAGGAGGGAATCAGGTTTCCATAGTGATCAATGAGGAAATGATGTGGTTACCTGGAAACAGTACTGCTTTCATCCACTGAAAAAGCCTTTCTTGTATTTGTTTATTGATGAGAGGTCAAGGTCAGTTCTTCACTCACACAGGAGTCAGAAGCTTGGACTTGGAGCAGCTGCTCTGCATCTGATATGAGCACAACTGAGTACCGAGCTACCAAAAACTTTACACGGGGCATTTATCATGTTTATTTCTAAAAACGTCTATTTATGGTTGTAAATAGAGTCATTATTGTCAAAGGCTAAAGAAAAGCAGCTAGTAGTTTGGAATAACTGCTACAGTTGCTGCCGTCTGAGGCCATGTAAGATCCACTGACATGTAAGATCCTTCTTGAATGTAAGATTCTTCTTACAGCCAGTCAACTATCTCTGTGGAGAAAAGTCTGTCTCTAGCATTTGCAGCTGTAGTTGTACTCTACAGGCATTTGCAGAGCTCACACTGCCAGCTACTCCTCTCCATGAAACAGAAAGTCTAACTCTTCCTTCCTTGCACCAGAGGTTTGGTGGGTTCTTCATTTCTTAGAGCAGAAGTGTCAAGAAGGTGAGAGTTTGGAAGTCTCCAGTGAGGATCTAAGGGAATAACTGGAACTTCTGGTATCTGTGTGTTACAAAACCTACCCATGCAAGATTAATTTTGCAAAGGATCTCAATCAAAGCACTGAAATATTTCTGAAAACCTTGGCAAGTCTTCTAGCTCTATAAGAAAAACTGGATTTATAGCTAAGTCTCTTGACTATACCTCAGATTCCAACTTTTCCTTAAAGGTGCTATCCCATTTTAAACAGGACATTTAGTCTCTAAAATCCTCGGAAGTTCTTAGTGCATTTGGGGAATTTCCTTCCTCTGTTAGAATTGGAGAAAATAAATTGTGCTGCTCCTCAGAATAGAGCCCTTCCCTCAAAAAAAAAAAACAAACAAAAAAACCCAAACCCAACCAAACAAAAACAAAGCAAAACAAAAAAAAAAAAGAGAGGAAAAAGGAAAGGAATACTGGGTAAAAATAAAAGAAACAGCTGAGCAGCAGGGTAAAGCACCTTCCCAGTCTGAAAGTAACTCCCTACCACCTACATCACAGTATCACACAGTGTGTAGTCAGAGACAGAAGCCAAGGACTGGGAATCATGTTGTAGAAGGGTAAGATTCCAAATTTAAGCAGGGAATTTGAAGAAAGAAGGTACCCGCTTAATTTCCAGCTTACTTCTTCAAAAAACTTTCAGCTAAGACCATCAACTACTGTAGCCACCAGTGCTGACTCCATGGTACCACACAATCCCACCATAGCAACTTCTAATTGCCTAATATATGCACACTTAAATTCAAGTGTAAGTGCCTGGCAAAACTGCCTGTATCTTCTTATCTTGGCTACCTGTTTTTTTTCACTCCAGCCAAACTGCAGAGTTCTTTGAAGCTACTCTTCCTATAGGCTTCCTAGTAAAAAAAAAAGCCTCACGCCCCAGTGGGACAGCCCCCATGTGCCAGCAGCCAGGTAGCATTGGTGGGCACAAACCCTACTGTTTGCAGCTCACTATGCAAACAGCCAGACCTGGCAAACAAGGAAGGACAAATTAAACTGTGGGAATGGGGCTAATATAAACAAGTGACTGGGGATGTTGCTAGAGAAGGCAAACCAAGGAGGCACATCTGCTGACCTGCAAGGCTGCATGCTTGGTTGAGGCTGGTTCAACAGCTCTTCTCCTCCTTCTCGTTTTATTACTCTGATGCAAGCAGCTCCTGCAACAGCTGGTACACGACAAGGTAAGTTCACAGAATATTATAAAGCCAAATCCCTTTAAGGAGATGCCTAGAGAAGGTGCAAGAGTTCTCAAAAAGCACTGAAGAGGTTCATGAAGGCAAAGCATCAGACGGTAAAGTGATACAACAAGGTGATACAAAGGCCAACGTGCTTTCTGGATGTGTTTTTAGGGATATAATTTCAGTAAAGAGAGGGAGACGTTAACATCAGTACACACATCATGGAGAACCTCATGTGGGATGCTGTCCGCACTTCTAGTTAGTTCTCCTAGAGGGATGAACAGAGGCTGAAAGAGATGGAGCCCTTGAATGACGGGAGAAGTAAAATGTGCATAGTCAGATACAAAGAATTTGTCCAGCTTTGCCCAGGAAAGCAATCACAGGGAGTCTGTAATCATGAATCTGTTGACTCTGAGGAAATACTGCCTGGGAAATGTTTAGGGGTCATCTTGTGCTCTTCAGAGATTATTCTTGTTCTCTGGGAACAAGGCCAAGAAGATTGTGTTTAGCATTACCTCTAATGTCATTTCATGTCAGTTCGGTTAAATCAAGAAAAAACGGTAAGCCTGTGATTATGAGTTGTTTTCACTTGGAGACTGTTTGTCTCAGCTTTTAATTTCATAATCAGACTTTAGTCAAAATTCTGTCTTTGATAAACTGACTTTGAAATCCTTCTGAAACAAACAAGAAACCAGAAGTACCTATCTAGCTGTGTAATGAAGAAAACTAATCAGAGCTCTGAAGTAGTATAAAGTTATTGCTCTAACATAATTTCTGGTACTTTACAAGAGCTCCTTTGTCCTATAATTAGTTTATTCTTTGTTTGTTTAAAGAAAAACTCTACCACGCAATATGTCTCAGATATGTTCTTATGGCAATCTCTCCTAGAATGACTTTATGCTCTGAAATGGAAGTATTTCCTTTTATCTGCTTAAAGACATATTTCAGTACAAGTCTTCCACAATTCTTTTGGTAGAGAGAAAAATATTTTGGTTGAGTACTAACAGTGTACTCTTTTAAACATATATTTTTTACTTATTTATACATGTATATGTGTGCCTTTGGAAACTGCTCTCCTAAATAGTTCCTATAGAATGCTAATACACTTGAAAGATTTGCTAACATGACATCACTGTAAACAAAGGCCATTATTTCCTTAAATCCTTTTACTTTCCACATCACCCAAAAAGGGACTGCTATAATATGAGAGCTATGTGCTACTTCTAGCATTTTTCTGAAGTCCTTCAGAGTCACTGCAATTCAGCGATAAGGATGTCATTTATTCGTTTATTTCTAATTTATTCAGTCTACTGTTGAGTCATAGCTGGGATTTGATTTTTCTTTCACTGAGGCAAACTGACAGGGATAAGAAAAACACAGTTTCTTTGAAAAATAAGTAACCACAAGAACCTTGTCAATTTCTGTACCCCTCCACCCCCCCAACCCCCCCATTAGTGTTCAATATGCAACTCTCCAATTACTGTGTTTGCAAAGCAACTGTCAGGCTTCAGGAGGGTATAGCAACATAACTCATTACTGTCACTCAGATCCTTTGGAGTTAGCACATGACAAATTTCATGTACATCAGTTACTGAAGGCAGCTGGTGTTATCTGCTAATCGATTCACTCGGCACAATGTCAGGTTTTGAGTTTAATCCCTAGCTGCTTGCTGTTTTCAAAAGATCAGACAGTAGAATAGCATTGAGGGGGTGCAGCAAGGATGAGTGTGGACCAAAGTACATGGGGGACAGAAGGGCATTCCAGATGTCAGAGCACAGGAAAACAATATTTATTTTTTCAGCTAATAGCAAATGAATAATGAAAAGATATATTTCCCTCTGGCTTGATTTCAAGAACACACAGAATCTTCAGGTAAAATGTCCAAAGCTCCATTTCAGTAGATGCTTTGCAAAGAAATAGTAAGCCATTTTTCAAGAGGTCTTACTGTTGACGTAGTCTGAAATACGGCTTGGAAAGCTAATTCCTGGAAGAGTAAGGATTCTCTCTGCAATATCTTCTTCAGATACAGCCATCAGTTTTGCTCTTTCTTCAGAAACATTCCCACTACTTGTATTGACTGAGAGCTGTTACGATGCATCGAACCAGCAACTACTGCAGCAAACTGAATAATTAGAATAGCATAAACAAGAGCTTCCTCCCTGTTTCATCCATATTTATGAAGCAGGGAATTTTCAGACCTAAAAGGCTTGTATTTGTAAGCAGGAGCTAGGGATTACAATACCTGCACTGCCCACCAGAGGTACATGGACTTTCTAACCATTTACTTTGTATGCTCAACCTAGTCCTGACAAAGTTTGTTATACTTTGAACCTCAGATTGACCTTTTACTACCTCTTTGTTCTGGTCACCTTCTGCCTCAAGCTGATTTGGTTGCCTTTTAGTAAGGCACACCTCCAAGTATCTGGGAGGAAAAGATATGGAGAAGATGTGCTATACGGATGACAGAGCAGTTGAAGCAAAATCAGAACCTACATCTGTAGTGAGGAAGCCTGGGTAGCACTAAAGATTCACTGGAAACTGCAAACATTTCAGAAGCTTATCTGCCATTATCTGTTTTGCACCTGAATTCCATGCTTCCTACAAGCAAAAGTGCTTGTAATACCCTTAAGCTGCAACCCCTCTTTACAGACAGAAACTGGAGGTTCAGACGAGAAGAGTCACACAAGCAGTATGAGGAATGCAACCTGGCTTTTCTAAATTCTGATGCTGCAGACTTTAAGACTTTTATTCTAAATCCTAGCACCAAACTAAAATAACTGCACCATCTGAGGAATGTGATGTCTGCCTCTAAAGCCTAGGGAGATGCTGCCTCTGTTAGAAGTAGTACGTGCCATTACACAGCTCCCAGTGGTGATACCCAGCTGGTAAAGATTACCAGCAGAATACCAACAAAAAAGGGCTCATGAACTCCTGGCATGGTGCTGCTAGTATTCCTAGTAAATTGACAGAAGTCAGTAAGAGAAATGTTTAGTGCTTACTGGCCTACCATGGACATCACATTTCTAAAGCCTTTTCCTTTCACAGAGGCAGCTGCAACTTCTTTGTCTTTCCCAGTTTTGTCTCTGATCACAGTGCAAGCTCCAGAATGCCACAGTAGTATGATGAAAAGGCAATCAAGATTTGTTGAGTGGTCACAGATCTCTTAAAACACAGAAACTTTGTGGTCCTTTCTGTCCTGAAAATGTGTACAAATATTAATGAAGAAAAGCTTTCTTTTTACAGTGCAATAAGCTAGAAGATTGTGTCTGAAACAAGTCATAAGTGTTGATGATAAATTGTCCTCATGAGCACAGTTTTCTGCTTTTGTTATTTACATAACTTCACAGGTCCCAGATGAGCAGACTATCATGAGCAAATGAAAGAAAATATGGTCAATTATGCTGTGCAAGGGTCATTCAAAAGAAGAGAAAAAAAAAAAAAAACCAAACCAGGACAACCTGAAAAAACAGCCAGATGTAATCAGAGCAGATTAGTGGTTTTTACACAGTGTCAGGAACTTCTGTTATGAGAAGATATTCAGATATAATTAGGCTCTATGTCACAAAGAATCAGAACTAATAACACTGATGCAAACGTTTGCAAGCTGGGGATATCGTGTTCTCAGGGTCTCTGAAGGAAGTGCTTTACCTTTTGTCTGTTATGTATAAGGACAGGCTAAAGAGTTGGAAAGTACTTTGAAGGGTCAAGTTCTCTAGTGATACTAATTACTCTGCTGACAACAATTACTTCCTTGCAACTGATTAATGTTTCTTCTTATTTGTTGTTGTAAGAGTTTACTTTTCACATAATCAGTTTAGCTCCTTCTGCTTTCTGTAAAAAGACTGCAGATATTAAAGACTGACACGGGATATGCATTAAAGGCTTGTGTTTATGTCAGGTTGATTACTGGCTCTGTAATTGCATTCAAATTCTTTCCTACTGAAACCACCAATGAAGGTTATTACAGTGATCTTCTATTGTCTCACACCTGACACCTATGAATCTCAATCAGGTCTGGATAGAAAACTGTTATGGTTAAATACTTTGAAAGATTTTGGTTTGACAAAACTTTTACAGGTATGAATATCATCTACAATAAAAAATAGCCACGGAGAAGCAAACTTTACATTTTGGGATTTTGTATTTCACATTACTTGTAACTTTCTGTGTTCAGTTCTGCTCCATGCAATCATGGCAGCAGCTGTTACTTGGGAGTGCTCAAAATCTCACCAAATCAATCATATCAGTACACTGACAGGTCAACTAACAGATGCAACATAATTCTTGATGCTTAGATGATGACCTTTTCCCATGTTCTTCTGACCATTCACACCAATACTGTTGTATGATCTTAATTCCTTCAAAGTTACATTAGAGTGAGATGAAAGAGAATGCAAATGGATGAAACATGGAAAGTGAGAGAAAAAGAAGACAGAATTAATTAAGTTAATTAATGGTGGCAAACAACAGGAAAGAAAAAGTTTCTCAGTAAGTTGCAAGTGACATTAAATTCAGACAGCAGCTTGGGAAGAAATAATGAGGTTACCAGGTCTTTTAAAATACAATTAAATACTGCATGTTGTAATCTAAAGAAAGCAAGACACAGTAGTACTTGGAAAGGAAAGTCAGATTATGACTTTGACTTTGTACAACAGGGCTCTGCAGGAAAGGGCATGAAGCTGGGCAACAGAAGACACTGACAAAACCTCCCAAGGCTCTTGTTTGCTCGCTGAGAGACATCAGGTAAGTCATTTGCCTTTTCTTCAAGTGTTTTTTTTTAAGAAATTATGCTTATGCAGCTATATTCACTTTGTCTGACAACTTGGGAATTTCCTTGGCCAAATTCCAGCACATCTGACAGAGAGTAGACTTTAAAGATATTACATTCCTTAAAGTTTCACAAAGGCAGTAGCGGTTTCAAGAGAAGTCTTTTACTGCTGCCTCTGACAGAGCACCCAATTATGTTTTAGACATCAGAGAAGACACTAGATCTTACAGAAAGATGTTAAGGAGTTGTTTGTTGGTTATGCCATCCTCTAAAGTCTCTTTTCTTCATCTATTCTAATTTGCCTTCATCTATCCCTCTTTTTAAGTTTTACATTTTAAGTCTCTTAAGCCATACCTGCCTGCTGCTCTATCTTTAGACCATAACACTGGTGGGAGCCCCAGTCAGCTTAGACCTTGCCTGTGATGCATCTCATAACACAAAACTATGTTCACCTCATACAAGAAGCTAAAGGATATTTTTAATAAAAAATGACATTGTTTCTTGTGCTGTGGGCTCTCTACAAATAAATGGAGCTGTGTACTTTTCTGTTCTGACATATACAAATATATGTACATATAAATGATTTCCAGGAATAAAGCTATCCATGTTTTATAGGTTCTTGGGACACACTGCTGCAGTTCCATAACACACATCTTCTACCTGCTTTTCCAAAAAGGAAAATTACAGTTTGAAACGTCAAAGTGAAGAAGTAAGTCAAGATTAAAATAAAAAAGTAAAGCATAGTTCTACAGGAAGATGTTACAAACAGATGCACGCACTGTTCCAATAGGTCATGCCTCTCAGAAATAGCTCTTCTGGGAATACAATGCAAGTCAGAAGACTGTCAGATTTTCAGAAAACTCTACAGCAGAGCAGGAAGCAATGAGATTAAAGTCTTACAGTTGAACTTTATTCTAAGGCAGAGTGGAATGTAATAGAATTTCTTGCACAATTTTGGCTTAGGACAGAAAAATTCCTCATGTAACCTACAGTGTAGCAATATTACAGTTAAGCCAGATTTAAATGTAGAGCATTCTTAGCTATAAGCTACTGGTTTAACATTATTTTATTACCTGTGCTTTCTGTTTACCTTTATTATATGAACAACGTATCAGAATTTGTTATCCAAAGGGTATGGTATTCAGGTGATACAATGTTCTTGGCACAAAGAATAAAGAATAAACAGCATCCTGCAGAATACTTTTTTTTTTGTTTGTTAATGGTACATGAATAATTTAATAGCTGTCTAAATGACAGGGAGTAAAGAGATTTGTAGTACAATGCAGTAAAATCTTAAAATGAGAACTAGAAAATGATTTTTATTCACACATTAGGTTATCTCACAAATTCATCTCACAGATGTGGCAATTATTTCCAAATAATTTAGCACACCTTGAAAGCCTGATAACCTGCTTGTTGCATGACTTCATCCACAGTGCTCAGTGTTGTAGTAATGTAAAACTCCATGAAAATCAAAATGATAACTATGCCCTTATTAAAATTTAACAGCCTCCCCTGGATGTAATTGAAGGGCTGGTATGTGTACTCTGCAATTCCTCCAGAGATATAAGAACTGGGTTACTACTCAAACAGTGCTATGAGGACAATTTTGGAAAACCAGATAGATGAATTGAAAGGTAAGGAAATGCTTGATTCAGAAGAGAAGTTCACTATCACAATAATTTTATGATTTTCCTGTTCATTAAGTACAAATCTGAACACTGTGTAACAACTCACACAGCAGTTAAGTCAGACAAATTTAGCAGAGCAAGAATTAGCTCACTGAAAAGGTATATCTACTTCAGTTTAAATGGAATTTAACTTAGATTGAACTGAAGTCTGCTTACTGAAGTCTTCTCGCAGCACTAGGTTGAGCAAGATGTGAATGCAGCCTGGTTTTGTTTGGGTTTAAGAGGAAGTTCTTGAGATGTATTTAATACATAATACATTATTTCTAAGTACAGCTGAAGGAAAGTTTTCGGTTAAGAAGACTATTAGAAAAATAACTCAGAATCCTAAATGTCTTTTGACACACACACTACTGAAGACATCAGAGTTTTAGCAGAGCAAAAACTCTGGTTACTTAATGGAAAGATAAGTCTAGAAAATATTTTTTTATTTTGATGGAAGAAACATTTCAGTATTCATCCGTAACTTTGCAGGCGACTTTCTAGGTCTCATTAAGCTAACTTTCTACTGAAAGAGAAAAGTTTAGTAATTTTGAGAATATATTGTGTTGTTCCTCTTTGATAAAGAGATTGAGCACTTGCCTGAACTGCAAAGCCCACCTGCAGCTTAACTATACAACTATAAACCATCCCTTTAAATACAGAGACAAATCAAAGACACCAAGACACATAAGAGAAAGGGTTTTAACAGTTTGCCATGAAGCATTTTGAAACATCTAAACAACAGTCTAATAAAGGATTATTGCATTTGAGGCACGTATTTCCTACCATATGTTTGTTTTTTTTTTCTGTAGTAAACATTTCCATCGATAATAAGAAAATCACTTCCATTTTGTATTTTCAAGGAAAGTAAACCCTCATCATGTGGTCTTACTCCACACTTATTTGATATAGAATTCTTGAGTTATCAACCACCTGTTACAGTATGATCATCGAAAGCTGCCCTCTTGCCTTTCTTTTTCCCTGGGGATTTTAAAAGAAACAAAACAGCTTTGTGACCAAAGTATTTGCAGAATAAGATTGACAGCTAGTGTATGACATCATTAAGCATAGAGTTATTATATGATTATTTGATTTAAAAGCTTCTCAGTGTGCATTTAAGCTTTCAATAAAATAATTTATATAGATAGATTGAGTTAAAAACTACCCATATTGGTGTCATAAGGCATTGGGTCACCTCAGTAAATGCACTAGACAGTCAAATATAAATGTTTTGTCTTTGAACAGGACCAATAAATAATGTCATGGGCTTTTAAATTATGTTTGCCATAACTTGAAAGATTCAGCAACTGAACAATATCAATGTTGTTTTGCTGCTGGCTTTATACATTTATTCCAAATCATAAAACTAATTGTTTCTAACTAAGCTTCATCAGGCTGAAAGCAAAACTGCCTCTTGAATTTTTTCCCTATCCATCAAACTACCTGTGTGCAGTAAATTAAAACTGTTATGCTTCATGTTCTCAGAGTTTATCTGGCTTTAGTGGATGTCACAGTAAATAATGAATGCACGTACAATTCATTTGTTTTAAATGGATTTAGCAGAAGTAAATCAAATGTTTTATGAAGGAGCTTTTAACAGGCAGCTATTTGGTTTTGACAATTCTAATAATGAGGGAAAACATTGAAATGAAAGAATTTGACAAAACTACAACATTCTAAATGCAAACCAATGGTCAAGTTATACTAAACTCTTTCAGCCTCCTGTGAGGCAGTACCCATCTGTTGGCTCTGCCACTCACAGGGGTGTTTCTCCTCCTTCTTTGGGCTTTCCAGGTGATCGCCTCTCCCACCAGTTTGCCATTAAAATCTGACTGAAGACACTATTTCTTGCTCCCTTTTCCTCTTACCATTTCAGGTGCTTGAGCACTAGCAATTGTTTCCTTATGCCTGTTATGAGATAAACTTGCCAGTACAAGGCTCAGCACTTCTTGGCTTCTCACATAGAATGTTTATTGCTCCTGTTCTGGTGACTGATGCTTGTCCCCAGAATTTGTGATATTGTCAGTTACTTAACCTATGAGGTGGTAATAAATCTTTTCCCAAATAAGCCTCTCCAGCCCAGGGGTCATGCGTTCGCTGGCTTTCCTAATACACCCTTTTAATTCCCCCAGCTGCAGCCATCAAGCCTTTTGCTGTCAACCTTTAAAATGACAAAATCCATACTTTCCTCTTAATGCTATCACAAACATGAATTACTGTCAACTTAACTTGGCATGTTCTGGGTCGTCAGGTAATATTATTTTGCAATGTTTTTAAGACTTTCATGAAAAGCACTGAATTTTACTACGCTTCATTGCTTTCAAGGTTGTGGTATAGTTATAGATGCTTTTCCCCAAGGTATAACTGAGGAAAAGTTTTTGTAGCCCAAAGGCTTCCTAGACTGTAGTCTGCAGCAAAGATTTCAGTGTCTTCTACTGGATCAGGATTTAATTGGCAGGAAATTCACAGATGACAGTTAATGCAAGATGGCTTTTTCTATCTTTTTAATAATAGTTATTACATAAACCCAACTTCCTATCTCATTAACTGCCTTAAGTTACAATAAAAATACACATATTTGATGGTGGAATGTTGTTATCCCTTCTTGAAATAGGTACATGGTGTAATACATCACTGTCCACTGGAAGCACTAACTGTGGAAAAAATTAATTGCTTAATTCTACTCTCTAAGCTGCAAGCTAATTAGCAGAATAGCACTAAGCATTAGTTACCAGCTCTACAGTACTTCTTTGAAATGTCGCTCAATTTATTCACTAGTGGGAGGTATACTGTATGTTTCTATGAAGTTATAGCTAGTCCCAAGGATAAACACTCAATATAAAATGGTATTTAAGAATTTAAGCATTACTGGAGTTAGTCTCTCCAGATTTCATATCCTCTAAACAAATTGTTCATGCAAATGATCCTAATCCCAAGCTTAAAAGCATCTATCTTCTGAAAAATGTTTCAGTAAAGAAATGAAGTATAGATACATAATGCGGAAGGTATATTATTGTGTGACCTCAAAGAAAAATGTGAAATTACTTCTGCTTACACATAGTATTTCATCAGATGTCAAAAGTTCAAGAAATCATACAATCATAGAGTAGTTAGGGTTGGAAAGGACCTTAAGACCATCTGGTTCCAACCCCCCTGCCATGGGCAGGGACACCTCACACTAAACCATATCACCCAAGGCCTTGTCCAACCTGGCCTTGAACACTGCCAGGGATGGAGCATTCACAATTTCCCTGAGCAACCCATTCCAGTGCCTCACCACCCTAACAGGAAAGAATTTCCTTCTTATATCCAATCTAAACCTCCCCTCTTTAAGTTTTAACCCATTACCCCTTGTCCTATCATTACAGTCCCTAAGGAAGAGTCCCTCCCCAGCATCCCTATAGGCCCCCTTCAGATACTGGAAGGCTGCTATGACGTCTCCATGCAGCCTTCTCCAGGCTGAACAGCCCCAACTTTCTCAGCCTATCTTCATATGGGAAGTGCTCCAGTCCCCTGATCACCCTCGTGGCCCTCCTCTGGACTTGCTCCAACAGTTCCATTTCCTTTTTGTGTTGAGGACACCAGAACTGCACACAATACTCCAGGTGAGGTCTCACAAGAGCAGAGTAGAGGGGCAGGATCACCTCCTGTGACCTGCTGGTCACACTCTTTTGATGCAGCCCAGGATGCAGTTGGCTTTCTGGGCTGCAAGCACACAGTGCCAGCTCACGTTTATTTTCTCATCAACCAGCACCCCCAAGTCCTTCTCCACAGGGCTGCTCTGAATCTCTTCTCTGCCCAACCTGTAGCTGTGCCTGGGATTGCTCTGACCCAGGTGTAGGACCTTGCACTTGGCATGGTTAAACTTCATGAGGTTGGCATCAGCCCACCTCACAAGGGTGTCAAGGTCCCTCTGGGTGGCATTCCTTCCCTCCACGGTATCAACCGAACCACACAGCTTGGTGTCATTGGCAAACTTGCTGAGGGTGCACTCAATCCCACTGTCCATGTCAGCGATGAAGATGTTAAACAAGACAGGTCCCAACACCAATCCCTGAGGGACACCACTCGTTACTGGTCTCCAGCTGGACATTGAGCCATTGACCACAACTCTTTGTGTGTGGCCATCCAGCCAGTTCTTTATCCACCAAGTGGTCCATCCATCAAACAGTTGTCTCTCCAATTTAGAGACAAGGATGTCATGTGGGACAGTGTCGAAGGCTTTGCACAAGTCCAGGTAGATGACATCAACTGCTCTACCCCTGTCCATCAGTTCCGTAGCCCCATTATAGAAGGCCACCAAATTGGCCAGGCAGGATTTCCCCTTAGTGAAGCCATGCTGGCTGTCACCAAGCACCTTGTTGTTTTTCATGTGCCTTAGCATGCCATCCAGGAGAATCTGCTCCAAGATTTTGCCAGGCACAGAGGTGAGACTGACTGGTCTGTAATTCCCCGGGTCATCCATTTTCCCCTTCTTGAAAATGGGGGTTATATTTCCCTTTTTCCAGTCATCGGGAACTTCACCTGACTGCCATGATTTTTCAAATACGACGGCCAATGGCTTAGCAACTCCATTTGCCAGCTTCTTCAGGACCTGTGGATGGACTTCATCAGGACCCATGGACTTGTGCACGTTCAGGTTCTTAAGATGGTCTTGAACCAGATCCTCTCCTACAGTGGGCCCAAGGTCTTCATTCTCACAGTCCCTGCATCTGCCTTCCAAGACCTGGGTCTTGTGGTCAGAGCCTTTGCCAGTGAAGACCAAGGCAAAGAAGTCATTTAGAACCTCAGCCATCTCCAAATCCAGGGTAGCCAATTCTCCTGATAGCTTCCGGAGAGGGCCCACATTGTCCCTAGTCTGTTTTTTATTTGCTATGTACCTGTAGAATCCCTTCCTGTTATCCTTAACATCCCTAGCCAAGTTTAATTCTAACTGGGCCTTGGCTTTCCTAACCTGGTCCCTAGCTTCCCGGACAATATCCCTGTACTCTTCCCAGGCCACCTGTCCTTGCTTCCACTTTTTATAAGCCTCTTTTTTCCTTTGAATTTTCCTCAGCAACTCCTTATCCATCCAAGGAGGTCTCCTGGCCCTCCTGCTGCACTTCCTTCTAGTTGGGGTGCAACACTCCTGAGCTTGTAGCAGGTGATCCTTGAATATCAACCAAGAGTCTTGGGCCCCCCTGCCCTCTAGGGCTATATCCCATGGAACCTTCCTAAGCAGGCTCCTGAAGAGGCCAAAGTCTGCTCTCTTGAAGTCTAGGGCAGTGAGCTTGCCGCACGCCCTTCTCACTGTCCTGAGGATCTCAAACTCGACCATCTGCTGATCTGATGTGACTCATAAGATCACCTTTCATTGGAGAATACTGCTAATAGTGCTAAATAACACAGCTAATTCTTTGAAATGTAACCACTGTGTGTTGATTTCTGTTTTTCAGTAATCCTTCACTTCACTACTGTCTTTTCAACATTGCCATGAGAGTTTGAAAGGAAGAAGACTGCACAGACTTAATGCTGTGAACTTCATGCTGCTGGGATGAGTTTTATAGAATACCCTCTTTGCTGCCATTTTTGTTTTTCTGATAAGTGGAATATTAATTCTCATAGATAAGAGAATAAGATCAAAGCAATTGGAGTAATTACTAGATAGCTAAAACTCTACTGCACAGCCCAGGCACTGTATGACTCATTGTCACCATGGTCTGCACTTTTGCTGCTGGGTATATATTAGTTGATGAAAAATCTCTACTGTTATAACTATTTCCTTCTTTAATAGGTAGCTCTATACCAGTGAAAGTATCAGTAGCAACACATTGTGAATTATTTATCTGAAATTTGCATTTGGAAAGCATCTGTTTGTGTAAGATTAAGGAAAGTTAGATTTTATTTATTTATTTGTTTATTTAGTTTCTTATTAAGGACACTTGGCCATGGCTGCTCTTACTCCATTAAACAAACCTAAATTGATCACTAAAGGCTGGAGATACTGTTTCAGAAATGCAAAACAATCACTGAAAGGACAGAAATGTAAGGCACAAAAAAAAGAGAAAGAACAATGTCACAGCCAGACATTTTTATTAGAGGAAAACAATAGTTCTGCCAAGTAACCCACGGGGTTGTTGTTATTTTGCCTAAGTAGTCAATTTAATTACCAACATTTTAAAATATTTTCAAGAAGGAATTAATTTTAATGGCAGGTCTTCCATTTGAGCCTGAAACCAAAAGGATTAAACAGGATGTGCTTTATGTGTATTTTAAAGCTCTTCCTTACCTTCAGTGAAACTAGATAAGTCTAAAGGACTTACATCCCCTGCTAGTGGCTGAGCTATATAGGATTATAAAATTATGTAGGTCTTCAGCTAATTCTGCAGAAATTTACAGAGTGGCAAAGTAAAGGCAATCGCTACCTCCCACCAGCAAACTGATTAACTGATGCCCAGCAAGTCTCCAAGCCATGGCTACTTTGGAAGACTACCCATGCGTTACTGCTGAACATCAAGTTATACAATAGGCAATAGCACTTTGGCCAGTCTGGGTCAGCTACCCCAGCTGTGTTCCTTGTCAGACTGCTCCCCACCCTCAGCCCCCTCAATCTGGGGAACAGAGTGAGAAACAGAGATGGTCTTGATGCTGTGTGAGCACTGTTCATCAACAGCTAAAACACTGGTGTGTTATCATCGCTGTTTCCATCACCAGTCTAAAATACTGCATCTTACAGGCTGCTAGGAAGCAAACTAACTGCATCCCAGCCAGGCCCAGTACACTCATGCATTTAAACTTTCACAAATCTAGCTTTGTCTGAGAACAGGACTAAAGAAATTAAGATTAAAACCAAGGTTAGTTTGCTGTATCTCACAGCACACCCCTTGTGAATCAGAAATAAGAGAGTTTGATTTAATGTGAATACTTATCTCTTGCATTTAATAAAGTTAGTGAAGTCAAATATCTTCTTCATGTTTGTCTTATGCACCAATAACCTTGAAGTCAGGTTCCAGATTTTCTCCTGCTATACTTCTGCTTGCCTTGTTTCTCAGCTGTACTCCTTACTGAGCTTTTAAAATTAAATATTTTTTGTAAAATTAAAAATACAGCTTTGTGCTTTTTTGCTAAAATAGCAAAATTACTATTTTTAGCACAAAATTCTCTCGTGATCTTGTCTGAATTTAGACCACTGGTGCTCCCAGAGTGTTTTTCAACTTCTAGCTATAATTGGTTTAAGTTCTCATTTCCTACAGGTGCTTTGCATTCCTTAGTATTTCATGACATTTAGAGAAAAGTTGAATAGCTTAAATTCATTAATTTCATTAATTAACTCATTGTGAGACTGCAGTGACTTAAAGCAAATCAGTCTCCAGGGGCTTGGGCATTAAGATGAGTCAATGTAATTTACTACATTTACAAAATAGTTTTTCTTGAACAAGCAATTTCCCACAGTGAAAAGACAGGAAAAAGAGGCGACTCTGAGCCATTTAGGAATTAGGATTTAAGTAGGTTAAATGCCTTATTATCGCTTAACTAAAGCTGTATTAGACACATGTGAACAAAAGCATCATGTCAAGGTTGCCTAGAAAAGCTTAATTTTGTAGCTTCAGTGTTCTTTCTGAGGAGGACTTTTTCTGCATAGCAAAAACTGCATTGTTGTCAATATTAACATAGCCCCTAAAGTTATGCAGTTCTGTTTGGACTTCAGGCAGCAAAGCAGGTTCTGCTAAATAATAGATTCTTAACAATAAGACATTGGGACAATTTCCTCACAGAGGAAGGAAATGTCAAATAGCAATATGTTTGCATATAATTATGTTACTCTCTTTCAGAACATCCTTATGCATGCAGTGTTAGGCGCAGTTAATCAAATAAATCTGCATAGCTAATTCCCTCTGTACTTTGAGGTCTGCTTTACTGTGTTAGCCCTAGAGGCAAGAGAAGAAGAGCAGAGGCTGGAATGTGCCTTCGTCTGTGTGCATACACAGCACTATCAGCAGGTACTGTGGTTTGCAGCTAGGTCAGCATTATTCTTCCCAGTGAAATTTCTTTGCAATTGGCTGGTGAAAAGGAAACAAGGCTTAGAGCCAGATAAAAACAATCACATGCCTTTGTTCTGCAGCACATGATGCTTGTGAATTTACAGGTGGTAGAAAGTCTTGAGGACTTCTTTTAGTTCTGCCTGGTCTGGCTGTACGGTCCTTAAATATAATCAACCAGGACATTTTGCTGGGTTTTAATAAGAAATCATGATTGAATATTTAAGCTCTTTTCCATGACAGGATGTCATAAGCTAAAGGCAGGAAGAGTCTGTTCCAAGACTGAGTGGCTGCTGTGACAGCACATCACTAGTGGCAAGGAGCACTTCAGTCTTGCCTCCCCTTGTTTTCCCATGGCCCTCTGCCAAGTCGGTGTAGTAGGTCTGCCCACCCAAGACCCTCCTCTCTATACTCCAGTGCTCTCTGCTGCCAGCATCCATGGAGCAGAGCACACGTTCCAGTAAATGGTACAGTTGTTCTGCTAGGATGCTTTATGATAAAGATAGGCCCAAAGCTCTGGATGTGAACACCCCAAATGACTTCAACTCTTTAATAACATGAGTAAAACCCCAGAGCTGAAGGAAAACCCAATTCTAAATGTAAGTCACATTTCTGAAATGGCTTATCATGGAAAAGCATATCAATTTATTTGAAAAAATTACTTAGATCATTTCAGGGGCTTCATTTACTGCATAGCCCTGTGGTGAGCCCACATCTCATGATGACAGATGTGAAATGGATGTAGTGTGAAAACAGCAGCAGGGAAGAGAGAAGGCGGGGCACTTACCTCTCCTGGTTCTCCATCGTATATTCCAATGCTATGGTCCTGTTCCCAAATGCCTCATTTAATCCTAGTGTTTATGGGCAGGGGGAGATGGTGGTATACATGCAAGTCAGTAAATTGGAGTACTGACCCCCAAAATTGAAAACTAGGGGCACTTTATGTCCAAAGACAAATCCATAGCCCCTGCTGTAGTTGAACAGAGTACTGGATGTGTAGGCAATTTGCCCAAAGGCTGTCTACGGTGGATCAGGCCACCCTGAGTGAGGCTTCTCTGTAAACCTTACCGATTAAGTAACTGAAATTAATAATTTTGTTTCTCGGTGGCAGTGATTACTGAACACTTTATCCCCCAGCCAGGCTGGACAGAGCTTTGAGCAATCTGGTCTAGTGGAAGGCGTCCCTGGCTATGACAGGGGGATTAGAACTAGATGATCCTTCAGATCTCTGCCAACCCAAACCGTTCTATGCTGCTATGCAGAGCTCTGCTTTCCGCGCCGTCAGCAGGCCAGGGGACACAGCACGGGTGACAGCGTCAGTTCCCGGGGTGAAACCCATCCCGTTCCGGGCCGTCCTTGCCCGTACAGCAGGCGGGAGGCGAGGCACCTCACACGCATTGTTCCCCCCCAACCCTCTCCCCGGTCCGCTTCCCAGGTCTGCTGCTGCCCCCTGGTGGCTTACCGGGGCACCGCCTGGCCGGCCCAGCAGCACATCACACACACATGCGCAGGCACACCCGCACGCTTGTTTTTTGGAATAAGAGGGAGTGAAATGGAAAGAAGGAACAGGATCTAATCCAGAAGGATCGAAGAACAGTGTTCCGTGTGACCTAAGAATAGATGTACATACGTGAGCATGACTGTGGTCAAGCCAGCCCTTGGCTCTGTAACAGGGAAAGGGAAAGCTCACCCCAAGGACCACAGGGGGTCTCCTCACCCTTTTTGATGACCTCAGTGATGATCAAAGCCGAGGGCTTACTTCGGCACTAGAGAAATAAGGGATTAGGAGTCAAAGTCAGGAATGCCCAGGAGTTAGTAGTCATCCCCAGTATTGCTTACAGAGCATCCTCCAAATTTCACAAGTTTTCTCACGCAAGTGTAGAAAATTGCCCCAGAAACTTCAGCCGACTTCTCAATCAGATGAAAAGTTTATGAAAAAGTGAGATTTTTTTCATAAATTACTTGTATGAAAATTACTTACACTTTTTAAGGACTGACGACTTTCTGATATTTTGCTTGCTCTGCTTCCAGCTCGAGTCCTCAGTACAGGAAAGGCATAGACCTGTTGGAGAGGTTCAGAGAAGGGCCACAGAAATGCTCAGCGGCCTGGAGCCCCTCTTCTGTGAGGAAAAGCTGATGGAGATGGGCTTGTTCAGCCTGGAGAAGAGAAGGCTCTGGGGAGATCTTTTGCAAAAGGGAGTCTTCATCTTTAGTTGGTCTCCTTTAGAGCTGACATAAATGCAAACAACAAAATTAATGCTGGCTGTGGTAAGGGCTGGGTCCCTTAGCTGAAAATCTGAACAAAGCTATGAAAACTGCCACAGGACAAAAGAAATTAAAAAGATGGGAATGAAAACAAGAACCTTGTTTGGAGAGATTGCATGACTCACCTAAGATCAGAAAGTGAATGTCGACAGGAAAGCAAACCTTACACAGAAATGACTGAGGGGCTGCGTGAAAAACAGCAAAGGAAGATTGTGATAGTCCTCTGCAGTCAGGGGATCGGGTTTATGAGAAGCCGTGTGCTCGTGCAAGTCCATGGTATCAGCATTAAAGTACTCGCTGCAGGAAAAGCAAACCTTACATTCTCAAGCTTGAATCAGTTTCTTCCATAGCCACTAGCTGACGCTGCAGGTAAAGCTCTTCTCTTCAAACAGGCAAAACGAATTGCAGCCTGGCGGAGATGGAGAGAATTTAATTTTCGGGTTTTCTTTTCTCCCAGCTATTTTTTTTCTTCTCCTTTTAAGAGTTTATGATCTAGTGATGAGCACTGCTCCTGAATCCTGGACTTTTCTATATTGTTACCCGTCCTAAAAGAATGCTGTTCTCACCTTCTGTAGCACGATGGTTAAATAGGGCTTGTCTGGATTTTCTACTTGAGTATATTTTCCTAGAGACTCCACCACTTAATATTACGCTTGCAGAGTTAAAACGTATTTTCCAAAATTCTTAAACAAACCTACTTTCATCCATGAAAACAGAGATCAATAATTTCCATTTCTGAACTACTGAGAAAAACAGTCAAATCTGCTCTCATTTTTAGGGTGATGTCTGTTTCTCACTAACAAGTAATACCTCCTTTGTTACAAGGACTTAATGATTTGGTGCATTTGCCTCACCTTTCCAACTGTAGGATAGATCTTTTAAATTCTACCTTTCTTTCTAATGCAGACCTGGAAAAAATTCAATTTTCCACATAAACTATGTCACATAGGTTTAATTGTTCCTTGATTGCATTATTTGTCTTGTGTGTTTCCCCGTTGGGTTAGGTCTGCTGGGGTGTTAACAGAAGAGTTGTGTCTATTGACATCAGAAAGAAAAGTTATCTCTGTGGAAAAAAATTCCCTTGATTTTTAAAGAGTTAAACAAACCTGCCAATTCTTTCCCTGGGAGATCTCATCTTCCTGTTACTGAGAGTTGAGAAAAACACAAGAAGCATTTGCCACCAGGAATACACATGCAATATTGAAATAATGAGCATATAATCATATTTGCATTTGGACACAAACTCCTTCATTTGCAGCTCTGCCTGTCAGCAGGAGGAGCCTCAGCCTATAAAGACTTTTTCATGCTGTGAATGGTTGCACAATTGTACATCAGGCAATTTTCAGGGCAGAATAGCAAGGGTAAGTGCAAATTTTTTTTCACCCCAGCCTAGATATCATACAACATTACACTTCTACTGCTGAATATGTTTTCCTACATCTATCAGTTTCTAAAATGTTAATATAATTTCAATTATTTAGAAAATGTAAAATCTCTGATATGGACAAAAATATATTAAAATCCTTCTTTTCAGTTCCTTACAGTATCTCAGTAATAAATGCATATTAGCTCATTCCCATCTTTTCTAATCTCCTTTACATTAACTCTCAGGTTCCACAGCTCCAACAGAAATGACAGTTTGTGCACTGAAGCAGTTAATAATTTTTTTCTGTATCATTGTTATCTGTGATATGTGACTCTAGAAATCCAGCTACAATATTGCCATAAGTGGCACTAACCCTATGATACTGACATAACCATGGTGCAGGTATTATTTCTACAAATATGAATCTAGAATTTGGGGCTAATCAAATCAAGTGATGTGCAGGGAGGTTGGAACTAGATGACCTTAAGGTCCTTTCCAACACAAACCATTCTATGATGGGATTCTATGTGTATGTAAGAAGTGTTCTCAAAATCACCTCAGTTATGCTCCCACAATACTGGATTGCTTTATCTGCAGTCAAAATTCAGTTAAATCAAGGCTATTACAAATTATATGGTTTACTGTTGGTGAGATTTGGGGAAACAAGAGAGGAGGATAGATGGATGAGTGGTAGTAACCTAAGCAGAAAGGGAGGGAAGGGGGAAGGAAGCAAGTGAAGAGACACCTGCGGAATGCAAAAACCTAAACAAGCCCTTTGGGGAAATAAGAAAGGTTCTCAGATTTTGAAGTAAACTGGCATTTAGAAAATCCCACATTCATTTCTTAAGTTCACAAGAGTGTGAAATTTGTTTAATGCTTTCTCAGACATTTGCTCTAGCTTTCAGTTAATTCTGGTTTCAAACAAACAGCATAAGGGAAAGAAGAGCACAGCTGCCACGGTGACTATCCCAAGGCTGCTAGGACGAGCTGTGTACAATTCCTGCAGCTTGTTTCATACAAACACCGTAGCCACTTAATTCCTTGTGTTTCATACATGCGAGCTGTGGCAATGGCAAAGGTGTATTTCTTTAGCTCCAGGTTGGTTACTTTTTAACAGGAAAATGTGAAAAATCACCCATCTGAGATTTGTTTATTTTTCTCCATACCTAGCTCATTTAAAAAATGTTTACTTTCAGGTTGCCAATACTTTTCTTCATACGTGTTTGATGTTCATAACACACACACTATTAAAGGACAACAAACATTGTAGGATAGTACTAGAAGTATTTAATGAAGAAGTTAAATTACATCCTGAGTTAGAAAAAGACATGATCTGAAAAAATTGATTCAGTACAAAGGTTGATCAATAGAGGAGAAGATGATGAAATTATTATTAAAACCTGAACTGTTCTTTTTGGTCTTTGATACTGAAAGTATTTCAGTTAAAACAAGGATATTTTCAAAACACCATAGAACCTGTCACATCTCCATTCTGCACAAAGCCCAAGTGAAATAGAAGCAAAAGTGTCAATTACTTTTAGTAGAGTATTTGATCTCTGTGGGATCCTTTGACTTGATTCTCCGTCAAGGATCTCATTATTTAAGTAAAAAAATACACTTGTTTAACTTTTTATGTAGGAACAGCAATTATTTGCCCAACAACAAACTTCCTTCTTAAGAAGATATGACCTTATTCTTCTCCATCATTAGATTCTACCCTCAATTCCTGCTGTCTGCATTATTTTCATACTAATCTGAATAGCTAAAGAGTAATTTAAGAGCCCAAACCCAACTATAAGCATCTACTAGCTGCTTACTGCATTGCTAATGCGTTTCTGGGATGTGGCAGATTCTTAAATATTTAATATAACATACTTTTCCCTTTAACCATTCCATTCTATGTGAAGGACCTCATGAAATATGAATTATGCCTGTGTAATGTTTTGCACACCGTAGTGGCTGCCTCATTTCAGTCATATTACATACACAGCTTCTATGCAAAAAAGAAGAGAAAATGCTTAGTTAGGTGTTATTCTGTTCCTAATTGAGGTTCTCAGGTTTCCGCAATCACTACAAATTCCCTACTAAGCATAAAGATCAAGAACTAGAATGGGTTTTAGAAAGCAAACTCGTCATGACAATCTTCGCAGTGAACCAGAACATGACCAATTTAAACACATGAAAATTCAACACCAGCCTTTAGTTCAGCCTTTACAACCATTTTGAAGACAAAATTTTTGCAAAGGATTCATTTTCCAAAGCAATTTCTCATGCACCATCATGTACAAAATAACCAACTGCTCACAGGTGCACCAGTTTCATTTACTTATGTGAGTGGTAGTCCTAGTTTCAGGTGGGTGCACAGGAAGAATTAATTATAGAAGTCACATCTGGAAAAAGCACTCAAGGCACCTCAGCAACACTTTTTGGTGGCTGAGTTCAGAAGCAGGAGCAGGGTTGTGAAGGGTGCTATCACTCTAGAGGGCCTTCAGCTGCAGTATGACAGCTGTAGACCAGCTGAACCTCAGACCAAATACACATGTTGAACAGTTATATGGGTTGGTTGTATCTGTCTGAATAAGTCCATTCATCACGTGTCTTAAATGGCTCATCTCCTTCCTCCTTGGTCTTCACAGTGATGGACTGTGTCTGACCACTACAGCAGGACTGCCTACACAGTGGTGGATTATGTCTGACTCTTGACACCTTCAAACAGCAGCCAAGATAAACGTGTTTTTGAGAGGACTGAAATACTTTTGATTCCTTCCCCATTTTCAGATACTAGTGTTGGAGGGCTTTTTGTGAGTCGTGAATATCAAAGCATGCATTTTTCATTTATGGCAATGAATGTGGGAGCAATTCTTCCCAATGACATAAAAGAGACGTATCTTGCAGGGTATATGTGATACAATAAGGTTTTTAATGTGAGAATCTACATATATAGCAAGGCCTATCCCTGCCTTGCTATACATCTTACAAGTATGATATTTTTGTAGTGTTTCCGTTAATACAGCAACACAAACTTTCCTTTAAAATCAAAATATTCTAATTATTTCCATGGTTATAGAGAAGAACTTGCTAATGTAAATCTTGGAAAGCTCAGAACTATGACCTTAAATAGAAACATTTTTGACTCCATTCTATTTATGAGGAGGCCTTTTACACTTTCAATCGTTTGACTTGGCAATATGTAGTAATTCCTACTAGTTATTTTGCTTTCCTATTTGGGTGTGAACGGTTGAATATGAGGTGCTATTGCTATTTATGAACTGATACCTTCTTGCTGGGGAGTATCTTCATAGCTTGGAAGACATATTGTTTTCTTGGATTTATGCCAGAGAGGGATTTATATTTGGAATAAGTAGTAACACTTCTATCAGAATATTAGTATATTTGCCCCCTCACTAAAAGAGCCCACACAATCCCATTCCTTTTTGCCAAAGGTCTGTTTTCTGTTTACAGCAGAACTGTTGAATAACAGAAGAAAAAAAAAAAAAAGAAATCCTCAAGAAAAAAACAACACATAATAATGTATTTTCTTTGGCAAAAGAATCCTTTATGGATTGAAGTTTCCACATCCTTCCTTCTTTCTCTTTCTAAATGTCCATGAAACATGCCATAAACTATTAAATCCTTCCTCACCATTTTCATGCTACCCAATTTTTAAATCCTCCCAATATCTTTTAGTCTTATAGATTGCAAGTGCTGTTTAATGTCCCCAGACTGGATAACATGCAGACTTCACAATAGCTTGGTGAAGACAAACAGCTTTTTTACCCTTGACAATGTTTATTTGACCTACAAGCAGAAGTGGGATCAGTGAATTCATCAGGTGACTCCTTGGACCAGACTTCATAAGGTTCTTTACAGAAACATGAAAAGAATAGGAAACTTGTAGTAGTAAATATTCCCAAGGCTATCATAAAGCAAACAGCTTGCTGTAGTTAAACAAGGAAAAAAATGGTTAACTAGGTCATTACATGAATGATGGCTTATAGTGAAACAATTTATTATTTTCTTTAAATAAAAACTGCTAACCTCTCAGTGTCTATAAAATGTCACATGAGATATCTTGTCTTACTTATGTGAATATTATATGGTAGAAAATATGAAAAATAAATTTATAAGCTTCTATCACATTCCAGCTACAGTTTTTTTTAAACAAAAGGATTTTAACAAATTGTAGACAGTGATGTTTCATTAACAGCAGCAAAGCAAAAGACTTGAAGAGAGGTGCAAATTTTTCTGGTCTGCATCTGAGATATGAGTAAAAATGAAGAATAAGAGGAAATGCAGAAGTCCACTATAAAATTGTTTGTGACTCCTATTTTATACTGCTGTGGATCATTACTGACATTTATATTTAATGTTTACCCTAAGTTTCATGTTAGCAATAAATACCTCAGCTTACCTCTGGAAAAGTAAGAATGAGGAACTTCATTTTTTCAGTAGGAAAATGTAATCACCAGTGAGAGGGCAGTGGCAATACCTCCATGCATTTTTTTTAAGAGTAAAGCACAAGGGGATTATTTAATGAGAAAAGGCTGGTTTACACTATGACTTCCACAGAAAACATATCCTCTTTTTAAATCAATCATAAGAAGAAATACTTCATAGGGCCTTGAAAAACAGATTTCTTTGATCTTGCAACACCCCAGATCTAGGTATACAGGTTAGCTTCTATTTCCCAAAACCTGCTACATGCTACACTTAGCATCCACATTAAATAACTTAGCATCCTGATATACTTGCTTATGGCCTGAATAAACTTCTTGCAGGTAGCACACTTCCAGTGTCTTCCTCTTCACTGCATCTTTACTGTGCAGGCATCTAGGCTGCTTTTGATTCCCAATGTGTGCTGTGGGTGAGGGCTCTCAGTCATGCAGGAGCAAGTAGTAGAGGAGCAGAAAGCCCCATAGCAGTTGCCCCTGTCTCCTGTTAGCAAGGAAAAGAGTGCTACAAGACCAGTGTAAGCATTTTGTTTTCTAATGTGATAGTATCTCCCGATTTGCCCCATCTAACAGCAGGGAGAAGATATGTGTGTAATTTTGACCTGATCAAGTTATATGCTGCATGGATTTCAGAAGTGTTGCCTTTAAAGATCTCTTCCAAGAGCTGTCCTAAACAGTATTTATTATAATACAAATAATCTAATATGCATTTCATTACATATATAGAACATCATGTGTCTCTCATTAAGCATCAACTCATGAGACACAAAAGCCTAAATCAATCAAGGAATATTAAAAAAAAAGGAACAGCAACAGAAAGATGAAGACTTCAGTAGGCATTCAAATAATTGCACAGTACCTGCCATTTTTATTGGTTCTTAGCAAATACAAATTTTCTTTCTCTCATAGCTCATATTTTAACTGAATAAAATGGTATTTCTGCCTGTATTGTCTTATGCTGTTTTCTCAGCTGCTTCTGGGCTGTTTTCTGTGAGGAAAATAGAGAAAATAAAACAAGCAGTGCAGTGCTTGGGTGCCATTTGGAGTGTGCAGTATTTCATTCCTGATATTAAAACGAGTTCAAAGGCAAGAATAAAGCTGAGACTATTTCCTTTTTCTGATCAAAATAGTTTCTATTTTTATGAAAGCAAACACCTTCTCAGTTTTCATTTTTAGCAATTCTATCCAATGTTATTCTGTCCATGTATTTCTTTTTCATATTTCTTTTTTTTTTATCAGAAAGACTGTTGTGATTACTTTCCATATTCTAGGTATTAATACTGAAAATAATTTGTGTCTTCTCATCCTAAATTTATGCCAAGCTAAATTAAATAGGAACATACACACAGGAAAAAAAACAAACTAAGTTTTTATCCGTGCAGACAAAAGACTGTATTTGACAGACTATATTTATGCGGTTCTGAAACCAGAAAGAAGAAAATATTCAGAAGATCTTAATTGGAAAAGTTCTGTTTATGTCTCTTGTTGCTCTGTGGGCTTAATTTTTTGCAGAGAGTTTTCTTCTTGCCTTCATTTTAAATTAAGACGTACATTGATGTAAAAGGGAGGTGGTTATTCCTTGGTTCTTCCGAGGTGGCTGGACATCCGCTCTATCTGCTTAATGGTAGAGACATGTCATTTTATGTTGTCCTCAGTCCCATTTAATTTAAAATTCATCTGTCCTGTAAATTGGTTTGGGATAAAATCTTCATCTGGCTAAAGTCATTGGAAGTTTTTGTGTTGGCCACAATCACATCCTGAGATGTCAGGACACAGCAGATCACATGCTGCAAGTTTCTTCTTCATTACAATTAAAGAAATCATGCTGCAGCACATATGAAGGCTCTCAGTACTGTCTTGGACTGCCTGCCACCTTTCTGTGCCATTTGTATCCTTCTAACTTCTTCCTCCTACATTCTGCTCCTTTTCAGGGATATTTTGAAGCATGCTGTCAGCATACTACTACATTTGCAATGGCAACTGCATATCAATGATTTTTTAGACAGATTTCATTCTAACTCAATATAAAAATAACATACAACTAAACATTGTGAGTATGTGAAATGTATCTGGGCTTCACAGCATGGCTGCTTCACCATCTACTTGAAGCTACGCTTCCTCTAACCTGTAAATAGGCATCATCTTGTATATTGTAGCATCAGAAAGAGGACAAGAAATACATTCACATTTTTTTCAGGGCTACAAAGTTCCCAACAGTAGTCAATAAGATGAGTGTTTTATCTACATCCCCTCCACACTGTTCCAGAACAGCGTAGGTAGATGAAGCTTTTGTGATACTTTTGCACTTCTGCAGAAAGTCAGGAAGCTTTCCAAATCCAGACTTTATTTTTCTAAGGTTAGCAATGTTCATGTGTTTATGTATGTGTATTTCCCTCATATACGTTATCTTCAAACACAACAGGAACAAAGCATTACCATGCCTCCTTCCCTGCTTTTTGTCCCACTAAAGAATGTCCCCATGCTGTGAGAAATGAAG
This sequence comes from Pezoporus occidentalis, assembly GCF_034315485.1. Lineage (NCBI taxonomy): Eukaryota > Metazoa > Chordata > Aves > Psittaciformes > Psittacidae > Pezoporus > Pezoporus occidentalis. The sequence continues at coordinate 2,767,669 of NW_026915769.1, forward strand.
CATGGCTATTTATTGTCATTTCCAGTGAGCTTGGAGGTCTAAATTGCACATTTTCTCCTGAAGATGAAAAGGAGACCAATAGATGATTGTATCTGTCTAAGGAACTTCAACATTTGTGTGCTCACAGTTGGAAAGTTTAGCTGCAGACCCTTAGGACAACTGGCCCAGATTTTTCCTAGCCTGATTAGTAGATCATATCTACCCCTCTTTGACCCATTAATAATGATCAAATGAAGGTAAGCCTGACTTTTGCAGTGGGGAGAACTCAAACCATGTGATGAAAGCAATCACAGGAGGGTTGGAGTAAGGATGTGGCAGACTAATGAGACCTGGGTTTCCTGGTGGAAGATCTGCAAGCATATGTGATCTCATGTCTTGAGCTATGGTCTAGGATATGCACAAGCAGTTTGAGACGGACAGGTGAGGTCCTGGGACAGTATCTGTTCTTGCAGGATGTATTTGCAGTGACGCAGCTTCCACCAGAGTCTCTCCTGAATGACATATTCATTCTGGTGCCAGCGTTTAGTCTTCCAGAGTGAAACTAGAACTGAGATTTTGTAGTCATTACTAATAGCAAGAATGCTAACATTAGCTACCTAACACATAATAATAGCAAGGAAGAATGTAATCTTCCTATATGTCTTTCCTTTTAAATTTCAATAGGACATGGTATTCTGCCTTTTCATTAGATGTGAGGAAAGCATGCCATACCTCACCCAAGAAATGGCTGTATTTAGCTCTACTGTATGTGTAAAGATTTTTATCAGTTCCTTATGAATTTCATTAAGATGCTGAGGCACCTTATTGTTTACTGTTTGTGAAAGCCTGTTGAAATCCTGTGAGGAAAGACAACACAGAGCAGTGTTAATTTGCCACATTTGAAATGATTTTGCTAAACTTAGAAAAAAACTGCATCAGTTTTGTTTTATTTTTTGTCAATTGCCTGTTTTCTTTAGGATTTATTCTTTCTACATTTCAGAAGGGTATTGTGATTGAATTTTACGCATAAACTCACATTTTCTTTGGAAATGACAATTTTATTAATTTTTTTTTAAAGCAGGAGAAAGTATCTAGAATCTTTTTGGTTTTAATTTTTAGTCTGTTTTCTAGCAGCTCTTATAAGAGCTACATTAACAAATCATTTGGCTAGTCTGCTTGTGCTGACTATGTCACATCGCTTGTACAACTCTCACAAATCTCTGACCACTAACATACATACAGTTCCTCTAGTATAATTTCTTCTTATGTGTACTCCTAGATAATTTTGTTCATACGAAGCACATTATTTAAATTGTAAACAGTGATATACCTGAAGCAAAAAATGGCTTTACATTTATTAAAACTGGAAAAAAATTTAGCAGAAAGGGTGGGTTCATGGATTCCAGTGAAGGCTACTGTTTTCTCAGACTGCTGGTGCCACCTTCTTCCTATTCTTTCCTTGCCCTCTGTAAAATCACTGTGGATACAAGTGGCAAAAGCTGCTGGAGACCCTGGGGAGATGCTGATGAGGTGGCCTCTTCTGAATGCTGCATTGCTGTGATCAGACTTCTCCCAGAGTCAGAGGCTGGTCAGTGTAAAGGTGTCTCCATTGTCTACAAGGTACTGCACGCACTGCGCAGTCATGTCCTTAGCACTGGAGCAGAGAGAAAAGTGTTCACACTGGAGAGAAGCCATGAAGACTGAGAAGTGGCATGAAGCAGCAGCTCTAAGGAGAAAGTGGAAACATTCAGCTGAAGTTTCTGCAAAAGAAAAGCTGTCTGTGCTGCAAATCATTACTACCCCATCTGAGAGAGACGGACGTGTTCACTTTTTGGAACACTCACCAAGAAATACCTACATCTACAGCAGAGACAGGTATTTCAAAGAGAAAACTAGCCTCTGAGCCACAAAAAAAATCACCAAAGGTGAAAAGGTATTTCCACACTACAGAAGGATGAAAAAGTAATGGATTTTCTCACGAGCAATAGAGCCGAGCTAGTGTCCCTGTTAAAACATGAAGCATTACAGCTTCTGACTTCCTCTTTTGTCTTGTGGAAAGTGCTCCAGCTGCAGCCACAAGTTGGAAGACAAACAAAAATGCACAGAGCTTGCAGTATAGGGGGAAAAAAAAGTTGGGAAAAAAAAAAAATTCTGTGTAGTTTTGTTTCAAGAAAATCAAAACTTACAAACGACAAACTTCTTAGAATATTATAGCCTTTAAATCTTCTTCTATTTCTGTGGATATTCAAAACCAGAGCATTTTACAATAAGTTTTTTTGTACCATCATAACTCAGAATCACAACGTGGGACTCTCAGATTCTTCATCAGTGGATAACAGAGCATTTTATGCTTGAAACCAGCGTAACTCCTTAGGTTAGAAACAGGCAACTCTCCAGGATCCAACACAATAGTAACAGAGCTCGGAAGATTATGGATGTGTAATACCCTGGCCCAGGGCTCTACACAGTGTTACGAGTCAGAAAGAATTTTGCTCTGGTTTCGTCTCTGGGCACTGCTTCCTTGTATGATGGAAGGCTGAAATAGGAACCGCATCTATGTGTTTGATCTGTAGTGACAGCTGTGGGTAGCTGTGACACTTATGGGTAGTTGCTTATGCCCCAGTCATGGCAGGCATTCACAGCTCTGTAATTCTTCAGTATTTGATCCTTGTATCTTCATTCTTCTTTTTCTCTTCATTGCTTTCTAACGGTTAGATTAAACTGAATGTATATTTCATGGATTGCAATAAGCGATAAGGTTAAACTGAATATATATTTCATGGATAATAATATTTCTATTTCTGCTTGTATACATAACTGAAAAGTAAGATTTTGGAGATATTTGCTTATCCATTAGCATGCTGTGTGCAGCACAGACCTCTTTGCTACTCTTCCCTGATAAGCAAGCCATCAATGCCACTTTAGTCATAATGCTCTTACAGGCAACAAGGTATATTTGTTCCTTTTCACCAAATAATCTGCAATATTGGTCATCTTCCTACAGGAAGCCTAAAGCTTTCTAAAATAAGGTCATTAAAACTACTAGTTTAGTTTTGTTCTAGCCTGATGACTGACAATGCCTTAGGGGTGAGAGGACTTGACTTATCTCCTACACCCTAGAAAATACTACCCGAAAGCTATCCCTCTGTCTGTCTTGAAAAACTTTATTGATTGACAATTACATCATGTAGGATATGTAGTTGCTTTGTCCACAATGAGTGAGCACTGTAATAGTCATGGTCACTCCAATTCCTGTTTCCCAGGCATTTGAGAACAAAAGTAGAGTAATGAAATCACTTAATCAGTTTTCAATGGAAAAGAACATTTCTGCTTTGTGCAGAGATCTGCTGGAGAAATTATTTAGTTGGCCTGCATTTCCCCCACTTGGCTTTTTCTCCAGGATCTTGAATCATTACTTGCTTCTCAGGATAAACTCTTCAACTGTAGGAACACTCTAGGATGTCTAGAGTTATCAGTGCTCTGTCTTCCACAGCTCCTTTATATGACTTTTGCCTTGTTTGCTCAATTTGTTTCAAACAGTCCAAGTATTCTTGAGAGACAAATAGGCATTTTGACCTACTGGCATGACACCCTGGGCATGAACTTACGAAAATCTGCATTATAAATGATTCATTCTGACTCCTGCTATGAAAATGGCATATAACTGGCTTATTTAAGGGCGTCAGACAAAACTTATCTTACACCTGTACAACTGTGTTATTTCTGTGCTGCGTGTAGCTACTGGTAAGGAAGTGGCAATGCTCTTAAGCAGTGCATTGACAGCTCAAGAGTATACATCAAAGGCACCTGGTGGGAGATGGCTTTTATAAAATCCCTGTGGTAATTTACAATATCTGCTCCTTTCCTCAAATCACATCTTTGACATACTAGTCAAATTTTGGGTGTACAACTTTTTTACAGATACCCCTTTGTTATTTTCACTGGCTCTTTTGACAGCAGTGATCTACATGTATAATCTGCTCTCCCCTGCGAGAAATGTCCCCTCTCACTGAAGTCTTCTTTAGCTTCTGATGAAATGGTCTTGCCACTAATTCGTTGCTATTACTAGGCGTTGTGTTTATTTAAACAAATTATATCAGAGCACCTTCATCTAGGGGTTGCTTCAGTCATCACACACATCTAAGAGACTGTGGAGATGTTGGCAGATAATTCACAAACTCCAAAGGTCCCTAACTGATTTAGTATTATTACGTATAGAGAGCTGTTCTGCAGTTTTTAAACTGGAGGGGGAGGAAGAGGGGCTAAAATATAACATGCTAAAGTGAGCCAGAATGGCTTTGTTATACATTTCATTGCGGTTTTATCACTTCAGTTTCTGGTTAGTTCCCCTGGCTCTTCTGTGGGAGAAGTGGTACTATGATCGTGACCTTTTGTAGTTTCTGCTCCTTTTTTCTATGTCTTTAGACAAGAATACGATAAATCATGATGCTGATATCTGTGAGACCTATTAACAGATCTTCCTGGCAACTCTTGATAGTCTTCTGCTAACAATTTGATCTCTAAACAACACTTTCAACCATCTGTATGTACCGAGTGGTGTCCAGATTTGATGATATAACACTCTTTGGCATGAACTCCTGGCAATATTCTGGTTTGAGCCAAGTTATGCAATACTCCTTTGACTTTTGGGAAGGAGCAACTCAGAGTTGCTTGATCTTTGCAAAGGTGAAGCTTCCTGACCCCTCAATATCTAATACACTGTTAACATTGGCCATAGCACTTTGGGAATATTTCTAATTATTCCACTGGCCTTATTACTCCCATTACTTACTTCTTTGCATGTAATTGTTATTTTCAGCAGCAGCTGTTTAACCATCTGAGTCATTTTATCCCAGCTGAAATGTATTTGGAAACTATCTTCTTTATGCAAAACATCCTGATAATCTTTTAGCAACTCTTGCAAGGATGTGACAATGCATTGTCTGTGAAGGGCACATGTTTTGGTTTCCCTTCTGCATCCGTTCTATGACTCATTTGTGCCAGTTTCAGTGCCACCAAATTGAAGAGTTCACTTACTTTAGCTGTCATCGCTAACTTCTGTGTTGTAAGCACTGAGTGAAATGTCAGCCTCTTTTCCAGGTAGTCTGCTTGCAATCTGAACTGCTGTAGGAATACTGGGAACATGCAGCCTCATTATTTTAGCTTGGTTTGACTTGGATACATTTAGTTTTCTTCTTTTGCATTGTGCTGGGAAGTTTGCAGCTTGATGTGACTACACCTGTACTTTCAGCATCCTGATTGTTTGCATGCTGCTTCATCATTTCATCTGGTGTATATCTCCTGTGCATCACTAGAATGGGCTGAAGGAACAAAGAGTTTTGCTATCTCTGCCATTTTTAACTATTTTTGGAAAAATTCCTTTGATACACTTCATGTAGTTAAAGGTTTTTTCGCTGAGCAGTAGTCAGTGATGTGCTTTGGTTGAGGGGTGTGCAATGAGGAAGTCCTTCTGCTTTTTTCTAATTTAGTGCAAAGCTTTACAGCTAACAGCAACTGCAGAAACCATCTATTTCTAATATTTCTAATATTTAACATATCCACATAAAGTTTGGAAAATAGTATTGTTTAAAGTTATAATTTGCTGAAATACCAGTTCAGATATAAGTGATAAAATATTTGTTAAACTTAAGAAACATTAAATGTGAAATTTAGCCTTTGAAGACTGTTTTAGGGAAGTCAAAACAGGAAGTTAGAATTACTGAGTATTTTGCAATATTAACTATGATGCATTGTTTGCTAATAGCAGGAGTAATAAATTGTATTTGTTTATGAAATCTTGGTGGCTTTCCAGATCTCATGAACTGCGGGGCTCTGTAATTTGCTTAAATTTTCACTGTAGTAGTTTAGATTTGACTTTCAGTTCTGTTACAATGAATACCTTTATGTAAGCAGAGTAATAGAAGGCTTTCTTCTCAGCATGTAGTGGGAAGAAAAATTGTCAGAAGGCAAAGTCTGCTGTACTTGAATTCTGTGGCATCAAGAAAATAATTCCTCATGGAAGCTCCTATTTGCTGGGTTATACTGCTTATAACCTTCCAGTCTGTCGTGTTCAAACCCAGTTCTCCCCAGGAAATGAGTTTGCATTTTGTTTTTCCATGCAATATAGGAAGGAAAGGGAGGGTTTGGATATGGAGAATCCTGAGCTTGCTGAGGTGAATTGAGCATTAAATCCTCAGTAGTTGTGAATTTCAGCTAAACAAGTGTTTCTGCTTGTTTCACTTTCACAAGTTGTTTTTTTTTAAGCACTTCAAGTTTTCAGGTACATGTAAGTCCCAGGGCTGGAGGAACTGCTTCATGGATGTGATCTACACTTTGTATAAGTCTGCAAATTCAAAGACATTCTGTGTGTGTTTAATACTTAGAAAGCATTAGTAATCAGTTTGCCACTGATTTTATAAAGGAGCCATTTCAAGCTCTTGTTTATGAATATATAACGTAAAAAGGAGAAAACGTTATGTCAGCTCATTTGTAATACTAGACATAACTAGATTTGCAGGTTTACAGGTGTGAGGTTTTTACATTGCTTCAGTGCCTTCTCTTTATTCTGTGATCTTGGATCCAAGCAGCAGAAGTTAATCAATCCACAGTAGGCCTGTAGGGAAATGCAGTTGTACCTTTGTTCTTTCAGAATTAACATAGTAGAGGAACTGAAGAGCTGCTCAAATGCCCAGTGCTGTCAGTGGAAAAACACCCCTTGATAAGATTTGGAATTTCTTTCTTTTCTGAGCAGGAAGTTTTCTTCTTAGTTTAAAAATATATCCCTTTCTTTACAACATGCAGTCCTACATCAAGCAAGCACAAGAAAACAGTAGACTGGTTGGACTCAGGAAAAGAGAGATTTTGTAGACATCAGGAGGTTGAAGACTATAATGAACATTTTTGGGACAGCATCTTTGTTTCTCCTAATTTGATTAATTTTGGCTGCAAGTACTTGAAATGTGGAAGACAGTATGTAATGAGATCCATCTGTCTAGTTTGAGAAAACACAACTTCCCAAAGAGCCATCAGATTGTTTGTGCGATTGTACTTTACTTTTGGGAGGATGTCCTTATATATCTAGTAGAGAGGGGAAGTAGGAAGAAGGATGGAAGGACAGACATGGTATGTTCAATGGAACAATCAGCCTTCTTCATCCTATAAGCCACATGTCAAAACTCTTCATACGGCTAACATCCCCAGGACCTGTGCCACGGACCTGCAGAAGTATGCATAGAAGTAATGCACAGGCGGGCAATAGACACAGCTCACAGATCATCCTCTGTGGAAGGGGGACAGACATGCTGCCCAAATATCTTCCCTTTTTTTTCCTTTTTCATTCATTTTGTTTTCCTATTTGTATTGTTCTCATCTAAACACTGGTAACTAGTTTCCCCCTTTGCAGGCTTTTCCCAGCCATCCTGACTACTCCAGAAAACTGTTGTGAAAGATACATACCAGCAGCACTAATCTGTCCCTAGATTTTCCATCTGATCCCTAGATCCTCAATATGTAGCATACAACATTTTTCTGTACACCACAACAGCCATTTCAGCTGGCTGGAGTTGGGAACAATGAACTGAAGCATCAGAGTTTGCTTGCCTTAGAGCAGCGTTTTTTTTGAAACCTGAACAACCAGACACCCAGAAGCATAAGCGCAAGTAAAATCATTAGCTGGTGTCATTTCAGAAATGAGTTTCCATAAACACACCAAAAATTTGATTCTTCTGCCTCAAGGGGCATGAGCAGGTATTTTCCATTTCATTATCTTTGCTTTGGTGCTCAGAAGTCTCACCAGTGATGGGAGAAAGGAAATCCACAATAAAGGAGTCTGTGATTTCAAAGAACTAATACTATAAAAGCTGGATTGTTTAGGAGAGGTGAACGAGTTGCATGGTGGGAAATGTTTTCACTCAAGTCTCTCAAGACTGGTGATAGAAAGAGCTATAATGTCTCCACAAAAAGTCCCCTGCTCTTGTTTCAGGACTATGGGAAATGTTCGTATGCTTCTGAGCTGCTGAATCTTGTCCCTCTTCTATTCATTTCCTGGTAGAGTCAACAACCATTTCTTCAGGATGGTGTTTGATGGCTGTTTACTGAACCCAGAATAACTGAGGTTTTCTCACTTGGTTTTTGACTGCTAAATAGGAGGTATCTTGAAACTATCTCAGTTTTCTGATTTCAGCGGAACTGTTTTTAGATGCTTTTGATATAACTAGCTCAGCTACACTGTAATTATCCAACTGCATTGTTGATTTAGTTAAAAGAGTTATGATTAGATAAACTCCTCTGAAAAGATATTATCATGGATTGGAGTAGGAGTGTGAAGCCAATAGTTCGCATGAAATAAATGTCACTTTTATTAGACAGGTAAATACTTTTAAATTAAGCAGAAGCATATACTGCAAGCGTCTGGTTTCTTCAGGTGTCTGACTATTACTAAGAAAACAAAATTGATTTTGTATTTTCCAAAATCACATTGAGAGGGGTGAGGGTACGACATGGCCTATACTGCACTCAGCCCCCCACACCAGGATCCCCTCAGGGTCAGTCCTCTGGCCTGTACCCATTAATGACTTGGTCATCATTTCAAGATAGTAGGGGGTGCACCCTAGGCAGCAGCCCATGACCCCCACAGGGGGGGCAAGAGCACTTTCCTGGTGCGGGAGCAGCCCTTCTGGGAGTGACATGGCCCAGGAGAAGGTTCCCCAGGTGGGAAGCCATCAGCCCCCACCACCAGAAAAGGACACCCATAGGCCAGAGGATGCCGTCATGGGGCAGAGTTCAGAAGGATCCCACTAGTGTTGGGGGATCACACCAGGTACGACACCCCCAGTGGCTTCACTGTGTTTTCTCTGCCTGCTTTCCCAGAGTTGTGACCAGGACATGTGGTGAGAGAAGGCTCACACTATGAGCCAGACAAAGCCGGAGGAAGAGGGATGATGGGAAAGCTGTCTGGGACAGCTGTGCCGCTCTCCTTGCGGCCACCACTGCCACCACACAACACATGCATATGGACCTCCCTGAGCATGAGGCCAAAGGCACCAGGGCAACCCTGTATCACTCCCTGGCCTACTTCTTGCAGTTGGGCTGCAACACAGAATCATAGAATCATAGAATAGTTGGGGTTGGAAAGGACCTTAAGATCATCAAGTTCCAACCCCCCTGCCGTGGCAGGGACACCTCACACTAAACCGTGTCACCCTGGCCTTGAACACTGCCAGGGATGGAGCATTCACCACTTCTTTGGGCACCTACCCATGGGAGACAGAATACAGTCATGACCCTGCCATGTCTCCCCTCCAGCTGCAGATGGGGACAGAGACATTGCCCAGGAATGGCTCTCAACACCCATTGCTGCCTCAAGGCCATTTTAACAATATATAATATACGGTATATATTATTACGCAGTAATTACCAGTTTATAGCTGGTCATATTTTTCTATATGTATCACATGTATAGTAAGTTGTATTATTCTTCGTGTGCAGTTACTTATTGTATTTTGACAGCATGCTTGTTCAGGTACCTGCAAGCTAGACATTGTGTCCTGGAATTTGTTGTGAACAACATGCATCTGACTTCAGTGCTATGCAAGGACAGGTCTTCCCCTGAGGAAGAGTTAACAGCATTAGAATGAAAAGAAAATGGACTTCAATTTATGGAACAAATAAGTCTGCAGATACTGTTTGATTCTTTTTGAAATCAGATTGGCTGAACAGTGGTGTAGAATTGTTTGTCCAGATCATAAGACACACGTGGGAGTGCATAGAAAAGAATGGGACTGCATGCACTGTAAGCACTTTTTGCATTTGAAGAACTGTTGTTCAGAAGTTTGCAAACACAAGAATAGGGTTTTTATTGTGGATTGCTTTGTTACTAAAAGTGATGATCTTTACCATCAAAAATAATATTTTGTCTTTATAGTAATAGTGATAGAGACTCCAAATTTCCTCATCAGGGCTCTGACATTATTTTCTCATCTTTTTAGTACATTTCCAGTCTAAATAGCATAACTATCCATTTACTTCTGATATTCAGTAAATGAAACTACCCTGAAATGTATGACACTGGGCCAATTTGTATTGAGATTGAGTCTCTTCATAATGTGTCACCTGGTCTGAACTACCACCATGTTCATGGGAATGAAAGGGCTTCCCCAGCTACAGCCAGTAATGCTAGGCCACTTCATTGCATCACTTCAGAAAGAGGGAAATTTGGAAAAGGACTTGAGCAGTGAGTCCTATTTTACCTTGCTGGAAAAAGATAGCCACACCTTGGTGAGAACAGCCCTTGCATGGTGACCCAGAGTGGCAGCCATCCAACACCAAGCTGTTCCAGTGCCTGCTTCTCACTCCAGCAGTAGATGGGCTTGGAAAGAGTGGAGTCCTGCTAATCTACTTCTCCTTTGAGCACAGCTCCTCAGCACTTCCTGACTATTAGGAAAACAGCTGTATATTTGTGTCACTGCCAATAGCAGCTCAAATTCAAAAGTCAGACTGCCTTCAGCTCTGCACATCTTGAGAAATAAAACTGGGGCAGTAGGAGGGAAAAGGTGGAAGACAAAATGTAAAAGCACAAGCATATATGACAAAATGAAATGGCCTGGAGTAATATCTGGGGAGTGAAGAAACATTCCTCTTCAGCATTAGGTACCTTAGTGTCCATGAGGTAGGACACACCACTATTCATGACCAAGCTACATGGTCCAAGGCCTCATCCTAAAGAAGACCTTCTCATACCACCCCAGTGGGACTGAGAAAGAGGGACTGGAGCTCCTGGGACTTTGTGTGGGCCAGTCTATATAAAGCAGAGGGATGTACTGTAATAAAGGAAACTATCAATACCTGCATCAGGCTAAGAGTGCAATGCTTAGCACTTAGTCTACCCTAATCTTGAGATAAGCAGTCATATATTTGGTTGTGTGGGGTGAGCACACAAAACATTTCCTTCCCTGGTTTTATTATAGTGCTGTCACATCCTCTTTTCTTCCTTCAAACATTTGCACTGGTTCTCTGTGCAGCTAGGCAGCTCTGCTGAGGTTTGTACCCTGACTGATTCACAGTGCTCTTTCCCTGACTATGCTGTAGGGCAAAGTCACCTGTCCTCTGTTTGAGCTGTGGGTGGACATGGTTCAGGAGCAACCTGAAAGTAACACAGCTGATGTGTTGGGCAGTTGTCATGTACTAAGAGGATGCATTCACCTCCCTGTGTAATAATCAGGGCTCAACGCTGAGGTCTCAGGCTTGGTATGGCCATGAAGCCAGGTTTGCTGGGGCCATGGCTGGGAGGTATTTCAAACACCAGAGCTTGGCAGTACTGGAGCTTGGCAGTACTGGAGCTTGGCAGTACTGGAGGTCCCAAGGACAGTGTCAGCAGTGCATGATGGGCCAAGATGCATGATCCCCAGACAAAGACAAGGGCTGACATTGGCAGGGCAGTAATAACTAAGAAGAGACCTTAGAAGAGTCTGGAGAACCACAATCACAACTGTCCATGATGGCATTCAGCCTGGGGTAGCAACCAATGTGAGGTGCTGCCTTGGTTTCCCCTACAGCATGGCAGTTGTCTCACAGTATGGCAGATTGTACCCTGAATTCCCTTAAAGGTGAAAAATCAAAGCTGGGTAGGATACTGGCATATTTCAGAGATAACAAAAAGACCTTATGAGAACAACATAAGCACTTGGCACAGATGAAGAAACTCATCTCAGTGACACCAGATTTTTGTAGAAAATTGATCAATTTAAGTTAATTTTGGTTTGAAGTCTGGTGATAGTGCACAGAATGGGACAGATTATACCTCCATCTCTGGAGAAAATATTAAGGGATTGTTTTATTTTTGCTCTTTTTGTTGGTGTTTGATAGCAAACAGTTCCTTTTGATTGCTCTCAGTTAGTCTTTCATTTGCTTAACTATGACAAGCTGTGACTGTCATGCCTATTTCTTTTCCTCTGCAGCAAGCAGAGCCTTGTAGATCCCTAGTACTCTGCAGTCCCTTGTATTTGTTCAGTAGCATTAGCTATCACATCTAGCAGCTGTGGGTTTATTTCTGACACTGGAAGGGTTTTCAAAATGTCCAAGACCTCATGCCATAAAGCTGTAGGGTTTTCCCTACTGGGTATATTGCTTCAGTGTTACAGCCTAGAGACAGCTCTAATACCTTAGTTGACAGAGGCAAGGTTTTCCCAATGAGATAGGCTGGCATGAGCTTCAACCTTACACATTATGAGATCAAACATGGGTTTAGGATGTTGCAGAAGGTACCTCCATAAAATTGTAATGACAATAGCTCATATTTCTGTCTTCAGCACTAGCACAGCACTAGCAAACATTTATCTTACGTTTACATTGTAATAGCTTGTGCAGGTGAGTTATCCCAAGGCAAATACAGCTAAGACAATCCTGGTTTTATTCAATACTGCTCCCAGAAAAGTAGACTCAAGGCAAAGGCACAGACTGATGACAAAGACTTGTCCTATATCAGAGTGAGGCAATGGTCTTCCCAAGATGGGAAGGAGAATCTCACCTGATGATTCTCTGTGATCTCAATTGTTCCTGAACCCTCTAAACCATCACACAAAATGACAAAAGAAGCCATGGCAAGAGCCATGCTCAACCTTCTGTTCCTTTCAGTTTGGTATTGAGGGAGGAAAAGCTCAATAAGCATTTAAAAGCATAGACATGATCCAGGCCCTTGTTTTATACGTAAGGAAAATCCAGACAGAATTTTATCGTTCCTGTAGGTCTTTTAGTCTACAACGGCTGTCACTTCCCAAGTCTTTGTTGCCATATTTCCACTCCTAGACAGAAAGTGCTTCTTAACCCATGAATAAATTATTCATCTTTCCCTGCAAAACACTTTTAATCCCATTACAATCTTATTAGGCATTTCAGTGGAGTGGTACCTTCAGCAATGTGTTTGCTGAGTTTGTTTTGTAAATGGTTTGAGCTCTGTGACCTGATCTTTTTGACGGCCTTTTTCAAGTATGTTTAATGTTCCTAGGAGTAAAATTATTCCTCTTCACTGGCTTTCTCATTCGTTTGCTTTTTCTCAATTTGCTGAAACACTTCAGTCTGGACCAAAGACTTGATTTTCTTACTTCAGTGCCCTATTTTCACATTTAAGGGTGGCTGTAACTATTTTGGTCAAATACAGACAGTAAAAAATCTTGGAGAGAATCTCAGCATTCATCACCATTGAACCACAATATCTTTTCCAGGTATATACCCTCCTTCCCTTTACTTATTTTCAGTTATCCTTTGACTTTTCCTGAAAGGACAGGCTTCATCATCCACTGTTTCACTAACTGTCCCCAGAAGGAGAACCAGCTGAGAAGCCTAGATCTCAGCAGCTGAGGTAAAGGAGATCATAGCTCCTCAAGGTACTAGATAGCAAAAATGTAGTGTCTAGGACAGAACCACAAAGTCAGGACCACTAAACAAAATTAGGGAGGTTAGACTTGAGTATACAGATTGAACACACCAGAGTCACACCTGATGGCTGAAGATAAGCAGACCTAGATCTTGAATGAAAGACATTCCCTCAAAATCTTTGGACCCAGGGCATTGGCTGAGAAACTTGACAAATGCCACACCACACAAATAAAATCTGTTGAATCAGTACTGTGCTGCTCTGGTAAAAAGGAAAGGGGACTCTTTGACTGCCTACCTTCAGGTGGGAAAAATATATCTAATCCATAGTCGCCTAATGATACACATCCGTTTTTGTCACAGCCAAGTATCTTTGGCTGCTTTACATCTGAGTTACTTTCATTACCAGTAGGAATTCATTTGGTACTTCTCATGGCTTTTGCCTACAAAAACAAAACACTCAACATTTCAGTGACTGATAAATTGCTGTTTGAATTTTGGTATAAAAATAACAATTGGAATTGAACAAAACTTTGAATTAGAATTCCAATGAGACAAAAAAATGGGTAATCCTTTTGGCAAGAAGTTGAATACTTTCACTTACTAGCCCTGCTGCTCCCTTTAGTTTCAATTAGCTTTCAATCCAAATCTTTTTATGCAACTCCATATGCATGGCAAGATCCCATAATAAAAGGTCTCAGGCTTCTCCTTCCACTCACCTGGACCTCAACCCACAGACTGGCTTCCTGGCTTGACCTCAGACCTGCCTTGTCTCTGTGGTTCTGCCGTTGGAGATACTCCTGGGTGAGATGGGCTAGCAAAATAGGAGTGAGCAGCACTGAAGAAACAGCTCATGCCACCAGACCTTGGATCAGGTCTCAATACCAAGTGACGCTTGATAGTCCCAGGCTGTAGAGCAGTTCCCACAAGTAGAGTTGGGAAAGAAAACGACTTGATCATAGTAGCTGTCTCTCCAGAGAAAAGAGCTCTGGGACCCTTACAGCTGTACTTGAGAAATAAACTGTTGTGCATCAGCCTGCTTGGTCTCTCTGGGGGCATGAGGGATAGGACTGGCTCCTGAATAAAACATGAAATCATCAGAACTAGAATGTTTAGTTTAACTTCTCTAGATCTCTGGATGAGACTTGAGCCAGTGTTGTATTAGTGATACTTTAAAACCTGATCTGCAGCTGTTGCCTCTAATGAAGTGCTGGCAAAAAGCCTGTATAAGTGTACTAAGAGAGCATCTTAAAAAATGTAATCTACAATTGCCTTTCCTTCGGGGATGTATTTAAACAGTTGCAAGTTTTCAAACAATTTATCCAGAAAAGAATGACCAGAGGTGTTAAGGGTGGCTAGATGCCAGACATCCCAGAGGCAATAAAGCAAATGCAAATTGGGTATATAGCCCCTACTTATCTCCTACAAACTCTCCAGCTGATGGTACTGTGTTCTATCCAGCTTGTGCTCTCTTTCTGCAACTGATTCCTGCCTTTGTATAGGGAAAGGCTCTGGAAAATCAGTCAATGCGATACTCCTGATGTTTATGCAGAGTGATGGACTTGTCAGGTGTTTTCACTGTTCTAGCTTCATCTTGCTCCCTTACCACACCTATTTCTGCTCTAGCCAACTCTGCTGAGTATTGCTGACTAGCTCTTATATGGGTGATTCAGAAGAACTCATTCTACTTCAGTATTTCACTGTGTAATTATAGGGTACCAGAGTTGTTATTAATGTTGGTACGATGCAAAGATACTATCTTCTTTCTCCATATGTTCTGTCAGAACAAATCTTATTGCTTCAAGTGACATTTCCGTACCAACTCATGCAAACGTGGCTGTTTTTTCCTGCTACTGCTGTTCATTTTTACCTTCCAAATAACTGTTTACACTTTAGAAGATGACATGAATCTGTCTGTGTTTTGCAACCACGTGTCTGGTAGAGGTCAGCTGTACATATTATGTGAGACCATGGGAGTCAAGAAAAGCAGTAAAAACATCAGCCACCGCACTGTCTTAATGATGACAGACATCTAATTTGATGTTTAGCCAAATACTTGTTCCAACATTTTCGGAAGGAAGTGCCAATGATTGCCAGAGACCTCCTCAGAAAGGCAGAAAGCTCCATCCAGCCAAATGCTGGGAATGTTTGATTACTTGCTGTAAATATGTGAGTAAAGGGAGTGCTAAAGTAGCAAATGAGCAAAAGGATGAGGCAGAACCACTGCTTTGACACTTGTGCTGCATTGCAGGACTCTAAATTTGGCACCAATAAAGTCCAGATTTTCTTCTCCTTTCCTCTAGACAGAAGTCTATTTTCATTTAATAGGGCTATAACTGAACTTCTCCGTTCCTCACTTTCTCCAAGTTGAGTCAGGCATCTTGCTCATCCATTGCATTCCATTCATGATCCAAGTGTTGTGTTTCTTTTGGCTTTTGTCTTAGGCTTACTGAACCTATAGCCAAAGTTTCAGTTCTAACATCTTTGTTCTGTGCTTCCAAACAGAGGTAGGGTAAATAATTTTTAGCCTACCATTCCTTTACACAGAACAAAGTAACATTCACAACTCCAACAGGGTGCTACATCCCGCCGGCTGACTCTCAACACTTTAATCAACAGCCTGATTGTCTTCACTGAGCATGCAGAAACTGCAAAATATTTAAGGTAAACATGAGAATTTGAGGTTTCTTGACTATCTGTCACTAGTCAAAATGCAATGCATCAGGTTTACCCTTAGAACATCTCATATATATTCTACAGCCTTTTCATATTGCCATGGTGGTTCCAGAAGTTCTGATATTCACAGCCAACTTCTTTTCATTGATGCAGACACAGGAAAGATGTGCCAGTGATAATCTCATGTACCTGGTGCAATCACAGCTACACTGATATACACTGCATGCTATTCATACCTCACTAAGTCCTCATGATGCAGTATCATCATTGTGTGGCATGCAGGCAGACAACCCACTCAAAATTCATCCGAATTTCAGCCAAGACAGTAAAATTGAATTACTTACGGATTCTTGTCCCCAGAGTTGCTTTCTTTCTCACAGGTGGGATTTTTTTTTTTGTTTTGGTTGTTTGGGTTTCTTTTGGAAGAAAAGACGATGAAGTCTCTTTGTCTTCTTCAGAGATCTAATTTTGGGCAGCCGGAAATCTTCCAGAGCAAATCAACAACGACCAATGCAAAGTGAAGTAGTGTAAGTCACAGATTAGTTAATCGGCCAGAATTTATCAGGTACACATGGTTGTTCATTGTTAGGTGCCTCTGTGCTTATTTTCAGATTGTCCTGATATGAACTGTTAGAAAAATCAGTCTGAAAATAGAAAGACATTTCTAGAAAGGCTTTAAATAAAAGACAAATATCTGCATATATTACATGCAAGTCAGTCATAAAACAGCTGTAGCAATTAACTTTTAATTCACCTTCTTGGAAATGGACTGAACACATAATTCTGCATTTCAGTTTATAGATGAATGATGAAGAAATTTATCCTCAATAATACAGATTTGTTACAATCATTATTTCTGCAACGCAAAACAGGGTATTGGTCTTCATTGGCGTATTTGCTAGGTGTGCTGTAGCTCAGAGTACCAGTCTGCTGAAGGCTGGTTTTGGTCACAGACTGCAGTATGACAAAAAGGCTTCTTAATATGTGTATCAGCAAGCATATGCATACAGGTATCCCTATTCACTGTAACCCCTGCCAAATCAAGGTTGTGTACAGTATACCTGCTTTTTTTTTTTTGAGAGCACATTGCATGAAATCCAGATTTTATATAGATTTTTGTCCCAAGCAGGGAAGAGAAGACTTTCTTCATTTTGTAGGAAGTCCTTTCTTTTGTGATTCTTGAAAGCTTTGTATCAGCAAGCGTTATTGTTGCTATTATAATCTAGACTCATACCTAGATTTCATTTATCTCAAATACTTGCCTTTCTTCAGATAAGTAGGCATACCCTCACATCATCTAAATATTCCAAAGGGATGAACAGTGCAACCTTTCAAGCAGATCAAAGTCAGCGTTCCCATTCACAATCACATTTCTTCTTTGCTTTTCTCAGTTTGTTTTTTGCCTACTCTAATGACAAACAGCTCAGGTGAAGAATACATTCACTTAGCAGAGCTTGGAAGAGCCCTAGGTCTCCTAAAAATATACCTTGTTCCTTTCATCTGCAAATCTTTCTAAAAGAGGTAAATTGGAAATGGGGCTGCCTCAGAGAGAATTCTTATGAATACAGGAAAAAGCAAAAAGCTGGCACATGTGAAAGACCAGTAAGTGTAGCAAAGATTTAGGAATGTCACTTGCCATATGTGCGTGCCAAGTAAAGAAACGCAGTGAAGCGCTTCAGCCTTGTTAACTATGGGGTTTTTTAGGACAAATATCTTCATTGTCTTCTCCTGTGGTACATTTGTGTTTTCAGCCATGTCAATTTTTTTTCTTTAGAAAGTGATCTATAAAGCCCATTGCCCTCACTGATTA
This sequence comes from Pezoporus occidentalis, assembly GCF_034315485.1. Lineage (NCBI taxonomy): Eukaryota > Metazoa > Chordata > Aves > Psittaciformes > Psittacidae > Pezoporus > Pezoporus occidentalis. The sequence goes on from NW_026915769.1 coordinate 2,785,502, forward strand.
CTTGTCTCCTTCCTTAGCAGAAACAAATGCAGGTAACTGTGGAGCAAAGAACAATTATTTCACTGAAATATCATTAGAATTTCCACTCTGGCTGCAGATGGTTTCAGGTCTTGTGCCCAAGCAGAATAGCCTACTTTTTTACAAGAGGATGGATCAAAAGTCCTCAGTATTTTTCAAGTTCACAGCTAGTACTTATATAACCTACAGCTGCTTCTCCTATTTATTTTTTGTCAGTTTGTGAAAAGCATGCTGCCCTCAGACTAGCAGAAGGAAAAAATCTAGCAAACCTGTCCTGTCCATGCAATGCGATTCTTTCTGAGGCCAAGAAGATGTAGAGATTACACGTTACGAATCCCAGCCATGAATGTGTCTTCATCTTGCCCCCCAAATTCCCTGATGAGCTAAAGATGTTGCTTCTTGGTAGCGTTAGGCTCTAACGTTTGCCCTAGGAATATTTCTGAATGAGCCTGGCCCTCCCTGTCCTGTTCAACTAGGCAAGGCTCCAGGCCTGCCCCGACATCCCCTTCCCTACCAGTTCTTCCCATTTATTTTTCTGACATGCCCTCTGTGTTCTTCCCCCTGCACTCCCCATTATTGTTCTTTTTTTGCATGTGTGTTAGCGTGATGCCTATGTAGCTTTCTTCTGCTGTAAGCCTAATTAAACCTAATTGCATTGCTTGGGTAGCCTTCTACAGAGCTTTATCTGCAACATCTCATTTGGTTTAGCTCAAATGTCAACTAAATGTGCACATGTCTTTCTTAAAGCATGTCAAATGAAACAGAGCCTAGCCTATATAAAGCAAGTGTGGTTCTAGTGTGTTCATCTTAATAGTGGATAACATGGAGTAAAATAGAACTCCATAGCTGCTCCCTCTTTAACCTCTCCTTAGCTAGAGATTGTAAATGCAGGTAAACACTTTGCAATTTTGGTATGTTTGACAGGGATTTTTACTGTGTAGGGATTCACATATTCCTGAAGGGAGGTGGGGGATATGATGAAGTGAGAGAAAAAGCCCTTCACAGTTCAAAAGGTGAAGGTTAAGGGATTGCAAGTGCTGAAGCAAGGTGAGAGCTCAGTTAATGCTTCAGGACATGGAGCAAGCTCCAGGAGAGCTGCTACCCTCAGTGCATCGCTACCCTCAGTGCAGGCTTATGCAGAGTGTTCACAATCCATTTGGGGCCTGGACAACGCCCTGCTGGATTTATGAATTTACTAGTATCTCTACTAGTAATGTTAATCTTTGAACTAAGATAATGGTTGTTATGCTAAGGTACAATGAATAGTTTAAACTGGTTTGATGTTCTTGCTTGTATGTTTTACAGGGACAAGGTGCATGCAGTAGGTACTAAGATAATGTTAACCCAAATTATCTAGCTGACCAGAGCAAGGGGTGGAGTATCTAATAAATAGGTTTATGTTCAGATCGTGCACACCCACCCCTAGAAAGAAGAAAAGGTCTTAAATGTTGGCACTCCTTTTTCTCCCTCAAATTAATTACATAAATTAATGATCTGAAGTTTTTGTTAGTAGGCAATAGTTTGAACGAAATAAATAAAATCCCCTGAGTTGAGACTTCTCAACTCAGTGAAGAAGCCTGTGACTTCTTTGGAGGGCCAGGTATCCTTAGGTGAAATAGAAGAACTGTCAAAGGGTCACAAGAAAAGCTTTGACTAGGAGGCCCTGGCTATCCAGGGGACCTAGCTCCAAACTAAAGAACAACAAGAGAGCAAAGAAGTCAGGGCAAGGATGTTTACTGGACTTACTATTTTATTTAGACCATTTCTTGTATTCCTTGGCTAGAGTCTAGAAAAGCGGTAGTCTTGTGAGATTCACATGACATTTCTGTGTATGTGTCTATGGGACTGCATGTGTATGTTTACACCTATAACACATCCAGAAAGTTAATTGTAAGCCAAAAAAATCACATCCCAATCATGTGTTTGGGTTTGGAGTGTGCTCTGGCCACTGCAGACTGGGGACCTGGGAGGTGATGCCAGTGCAGTAGTTCCCTAATTGGTCAGCATTTTACTGGTGTGATATGTTAAAAAAAAGACAAATGTCTTTTGTTTGTCTCTGAATTCTTTTAGCTTCCAGTCAATGCATCTTGCAGTAGTATTTGCTACTAGCTTAACTATCCCTCTGGTATCACAAGTCTTTTCTGTATGGAGCTTGTTAGGAGATCACTATCAGGTCTCCTCAAGTGTTTATCTTGTGTGATGGAATGAAGGCAGGCTTTCCAGCCCTTAAGCCACCCATCTTATCCTTATACTTTCTTTTTTGACTTTTCTAAAATATGGACACTGGCAGATAATCTGCTGCCATGTAATTTGGAAAGGGAAGAGTCAAGACACACCGATCTTTGAGCATTTTCATTTCTTGCCATTGAATTTCTCTTTTTCTTTCACACGGGAATCTGGGTAATTGGATAATACCAGATTTAGACTAGAAATATCCATGGTTCTTAGATTTACTTGTGTCTCTGTGTGATACAATGCAGATATGTTTTTCTAAGAACATTTTTGATAGTGGATAAGTTCTTCCTCCAAATCCTAGGACCTATCTGTATCTATTCAGTGTCATGAAAGATCCTGGTCCTTCACAGAACTTTAGTTAGATGGTTTTGGGAAAGGCTAACCAAATCACCTGCTTTTGGTATTAAACCTCATCCCTTTCCCCCACCAGTAAATCTAGCTTCTGTTATTCACTAGATACACAGGCAGCATAAGCATTATTCTGAAAATGAGGAACTTAAGCTAAACGCCTGAAGAAGCTGGTGTGAATTTTCCCTTTGGCTATAGCTGCATGGCATGGTGCAGTGCTGCATAGATATTCTTATTTCCATGCAGAGTCCCATTGAAGTCAGTGGTTCTGTATTTACAGACTGTTTGCAGCATCAGGTCCTCAGTTTTGTTTGTTAAAATACATAGATAAGGCACTGTATAGATAAAATGTATAGATAAGACACTTCAGCCTAGGCTAAAGCAAGATTGATATAGAATCATAGAATCATAGAATAGTTAGGGATGATGCAGCTGCAGTTCACTCTTCTGAATTCTTCTCCATTTACACATTTCTGTCAGTATGACCTAGAACAGAAACACACTGAGGTGACTGCAGAGCATGAAAATATTACAGATATATGTCAAATAATACGTTTCTATCACAAAGATTTAATACATTACATGGTGTGTATTTAGGGGAAAAACGTGCTGTGGTATTGTGATATAAGGCCTATCCCATTGAAGTTAAATTGCTGGGGGAAAGAAGAAAGGAATTGAGATTGCAGAATTAAAATTAGCTGTTGTGGAGCACTTCTGAGCTGGAATGTGTATCAGCAATATGATACCTGGAGCACAGAATTGCTATGATCTGCCTTGTTGAAGGAGAGGAGCTTCATCCAAAATATCTCTCATGAATGTCACAAAAGTCACATTTACTATTCTGGTATATTGTCATGGATGTGTCTTAGATGCAAAAATTATATTTGATCTCTCACTTTCTCTGCAGATTCACTGTAGTGGGAGTAGGATCAGGCTTTCGTTACATATTTTGTTCTGCACTCCGTCTATCTGTCTGCACCTCCCTCTCTTGTGCTCTCGTTTATCTTTCTGAGCAATTTTCTCTCTTCCTGCAGGGGTGATTGAAATGATCCTTTGAAGCAACCAGCTTTGACATTTAGAAAAAAAAAGAATCAAAAATGAAAGAATGCTCTAATTAGGCAAAACATCAGTTAAAGCTCAAGCAAAAATTTAAGATTCTGATAAGTCCTTTCATGTACGCTTAAACCGCACTGGTTAGCAGAGGGGCTCATTAGAGGGTGCTTCCAGAAAGTCCAGATGATCAAGAGGAGGCACCCATGAGTGTCCAAGACTTTATATAGGAAAATTAAGTATTCACCACACTTCACATAACACGTTGTGACCTACGGCCCAAGCAACTCAGGAAAAGAGAAACCTTCTGTTTACACTGGGGCTATTAAACACTGTTCCAAAAGTGAAAAGGGGCTCAGAAGGGGGTGTATATTCTCCACTGTTGGTTTTACTGAGGACTGAGCCCTCTGGGCCCAGGCACTTGCACATGTGTGTGCTTAATTGTACCTGTGTGAGTTAGCAAATATATGACAAGATTTAGAAAAAGATCTTTTCAAGGCCATGGTCTTTTGTTCTTCCACAGTGTTGTACCCATTGTAGGTACATCGTACGTTGAGAAAGTTCTGAGAGTAAAGCTTTACCTTATATCCTCATGTCTTATGACCTCCTGACATAAAAAGCTGAATTTGGATGCTGTGAGAGCTGAGGCTTCTGCACACAAAGCGCCCACAGGTCATTGTTTCAGCTGTAATGTCATTGCTAGGATAGCGGTTGCTTTTGCTGTGAAAATGGCACACACGATATAATGAGATGTTCTGAGCTTAAACTCAGAGACTTTCAGCAAGGCAGGGCTGGGGAGGATGTTGGGAGCCAGTGGGTTCAGCCTCACGGTGCCTCAGCCAGCCAGTTCACAGAATCCACTTCATAACAGTAGTGAGATACAGCTTAAAAATGAATAATTGTGGCATGCCCACACACCACCCTTTGAAAAGCTGTTTAAGTGGAATGATATAAATCGTTCACATTGTTTTACTCACTTTCCTTTTTCTTTTTTTTTTGCTGAGCAAGGAATATTTTTCTGCAGTGAGGTTGTGCGCTGCTGAGGTTTTTCCCACAGCTTTTTCAACTCATTTAGTGTTGTTGGGTGAAAATGCTGGAGGAACAAGACTGGTGGAACTCAGAGAAGCCCCTGGTCCCAGCTTCCCTGACTTTTGGGTATGCCCAGTTTCTATCATGGATGATTTTCATTTAGTTATGGAAGTTTTAGCTCCGGGCCTGCCGACAATTAAATGCCTCCTTAAAAGTACCACCACAGATCTTCCCATTGGAAAACTGCATACCCACAGGAGGCAAAATGGATGAAATGGGCACAGTGGCAGGAGGAAGGTCACAGCACTTAATCAGGCCTGGGAGTTTATTGCCTGCATTAATAACATTCTAGCCTGTGTATGGGGAACTGCTTCCACATGCTTTGCAGTTATCAGGGTGGTCCTCCAGAGATTTTCATAGCGTAGTTAAGAGTTGACAAAGAGGTGGATGCCTGGGTGGGAATTATTTCCTCATGCACAAGAGCAATATAGGTTAAAAAAAAAAAAAAAGAAAAGAAAAAGAAAAAAGTGCTTTTTAGAAAAAATGGGCTCAGAAGTACTAAAATCTTGAACTGTTGGCAGAACAAGGAAGAGCCTGTCTTTACTCCTTCAGTCATCAGGCTTTTGTTGACGATTACTTTGGCATGCATAATACACACATACACACAGAGAACACAAACAATGTTTGACCACACATTTATGCAACCTCCTGAAAAAAAAAGAGGAATGTGCCGGTGTTTGCTTCTGCAGCCTTCTCTTAACATCCAACGTGACAGAAAATAACATTTAATAGAATGTCTTGTATTTCTTTACATTTAAATACATGTATTTTAGTTTTATATCACTCTGAGAACACTTACTGGCAACAGATAGAGTGATACCATTTTAAAGTTGACTCCCTTGATAGCTTCAATCAGATCTGACAAGGAGTCTGTTCCAAACAGATATTCGTTGGGGCTTCTTGGCTAAAGAATCTTCCCAATCTTTTGACAAATTCAGTGTCTCAACACTGTGAATCTCACACCCACCACCCCCAAAATACTGTTAAAGCAAGTGGTTTTCTTTAGAAATGTCCTCTTTCCAAGTTTTGCATGCTGAAAGTTCCTCTTCAGATTTACGAAGTCTAGCTTGTGGGAGGATCTGATGACGTCTTCTCTTTTTTTCTTTATCTGCATCATATCCGTTGCCCCACAGACTTGAGGACTGATTCCTCACTGCATGCGCCCCTCTAGCCGGCCTGTGTGTACTAAAGAGGCTGCAAAGCACGTTTCTCAGTGCTGGTCCTTAGAGCAGGTCCCTTGAGCTGAGGCACTTGTGGTGCTACCACAAGCAAAGGCCAGAAAGGCAAGTCGTGTCACCAGATCACCTAGGACAGTTCAAAGAGTAAAAAATATTGATTGCCATCTGCTGACTAACAGTGATAGCTATTCATTATGGACAGTATCTGTTTTTCTTGATCTTGCTTCATAGATTATCTCCTTGTAAGAAGAGACCTCTGGAAGGAGAAAGGATGCTCTTTCCCTTAGGGAGCAATTTAATCTGCCCAAGGGAAGGAGACATTTGGATTATGAGGTGGATCAGAGGGAGCAGCAGCAAGGTTTTAGCAAGGCAACAATTTGTAGAACAGCAGTAGAGAGCACTGAGAAATGCAGCAAGCACACTTTGAGCTCCATGTCTATGTAGAGAAAACTTCTTAGAGAGCTGAGGAGACCCAGCAGATAGTTGCAACCCACCAATAAACTCCAAATGGTATCTCGAGAGCAACGGACTGATTTTCTAGGATACAAGGGGCAGGGAGAGATTTGTTTATAAGCCTTTTAAGCTACTCCTCTGTCTTACTTTTTTACATAGTCACTTGGCATTTTCTGATCTAACAGGTTTTTGGTCTAATAAAGACAGCTTTTTCCTAAATCTTAATGCCTTCTAGGTTGTCTTTGAGCTCCCTGTGAAAGAACAGGTCTTGAGATTTGTACCAACCCTTGGACTATTCTGGGATTCTGTCACCCAGTACGGTGGTTTTCATAGAATGAGTTAGCAATCTGACCTGATTTGAGTTGAATCACATAGTAGTAGTAAATGACACTTTGTTCTCATGTTACCAGACTTAACAGAAAATCCTAAGACTGAATCATCAGATCACCATGAAGATAACGTGATTTTCCATTCACTGTGCCTGGTCTCTGCAGATCTGCTCTGAGGTGCAGTCAGGCTGCCTCTGCCTGGCTGCAGGGACATCACCTTTGCAGAGTAGTGGATGTTTCAATTCCCTTCTTCATCAGGGTGCTGTGCATCTCTACCACTGAGAAACTGCCTCTCAAATACGTATCTTCAAGTTTTGCAATGCTTTGCAGTAGGTTATGTTTTCCTCTGTCCTGGGGGTAGAGGTCACTGGCAGGGGCTTGGACTAGCAGTCAGGCGAAGTGTGTGATGGAAAAATAACACTGCCTTGTGTGGCTTTTTTTCTGCCCATCTCTGTTCAGCTGGCACACCTTGGTGCAGGGACTGTCTCACCCTGTGTGACTGTAAGATGCACCTTGATGGTTTTGCTCTGCACTGAGGCTGCTGGAAGATGCTCTGAAGAGGAAAAAGGAGCAATTCTTTCCTCTGACTTTGGCAGATCAGGTGTACTGCTGTTGTGCTGCCCCAGGTGAGCCAGGTGGATGCATTAGCCATATCGCCTCCTTCAGATACTCACCAGCAAGTCAACCCTGCATGGCAGGAGTGAATATTAAACCTCTCCAAAGGTTGGTTCTGCAGCACTGTTCTCACCTTCTCCACAGCTTTCTATGGACTGAACCTGCCCAATCTGGGTTTAGGCTTAAGTTTTGGCAAAGGCAGTGGAAAATTTCCTAGGGAGGAGCAAGTTCTTTTCTGCCCAAAATTCACAAATATGCAGGTGTATATTAAGTCCACACTGCCCATGTGAAAAAGAAGCACATTAAAAGGAAAATAGATACCTCCCAACATCATCAGTGTGCAGCTGAACTTGAAAATCTGTTATACGATATCACTCTGAAACTCTTCAGTAGGTTTGTAGCTGGTCTAACCAGTCTTTTACATCATGGAATCTTCCCCTCCATATTATTCATTAAACGAAGGTATTTATTAGAGCAGAAACTGCAGCACATAGCATAGATAACATCTCTAGTGCAAGGGGAAAAAAGTTCCAATCATTCTTTAGAACACACCTTGCTTTTGAGTGAATGGCTAGTAATGCTCCTTCAGTGGCAGGGACAACGTATTCCTGAGCAGTACATGGAGGATTTACACTGTCAGAGCAGTTGGGAGCCAGCAAATGCCCTACTACTGCTTCCTCCCACCTCATTCATCTATGACTGTTGCTTTTAGTATGCTTTTCTACCTTGTTTTTCTGTGTGTTCCATGCAGTGAGATTCCAGCTGCTCCTAACGGGCAGCCTTCTAAATTGGTGCCTTTTGCTCTTTTTTGTCTGTGTGTGCTTATGAGAGTCTCCAATCTTAAGGGGTCCACCCAAAGGTACAAGCAAAAAAGCCACCCTGCTGGCAAGTGGGCTTACATTTGGCACGTGGGAGGCTGTAGAATCACTTGGAAGGCTTTACAGTTGCACAGTTAAAAGAAGATTGAAAATCCCAGTTTAGATGAAAGCAGAAAGGATTATTATACTTGCACCCATGTATGTTTTGACTGCCTGCTAAGGGCTGAATTGGGGCAAAGGCCTTCTCCAAATGAACTGAATTACACAGGGAGTGTTAACCATTCTGGTGGCACACAAGCCTTTCTTCCAGTTACTTGCATAGGTTGTTCATCTTTCTGAATTAATAAATGTTTTTCTCTTGAACTGGAACTGTCTTTCTTCAAGGTTTCAACAATAAAAACTCCTTAATGATTGCACACTGCTCCATGATCAAGGATGTTTCTCTTTCTGCAGAGCAGTTCTTTGGCAGTGTGATGTTTTGACAAGTGAGCTGAGTTGCTTGCGATAGAAAAGCTCTCTTTTAAATGCAGGAACAATACATACCTACGTATGTACCTATCTACGTGGATATGCCACTTGACCTTTGAAAATATAAAGGTCATCAGACTTGGGATCTTGACTGAGTAGCAAACTACCTTCTGACATTGCTCTATACAATTCCAAAAGTCTTCAGCCATTCTCCAGAAGAGATAAGGCTCATGAACGGCTGGATTTTTCTCAGTCTGCCTTTATTGCTCTTCTCCCCGAGGTGTGTCATATAAAGACACCTGTAATGATACCTCACTGCCTTACTCAGCCAGTAGAGGCCAGCAGCTTAAACCCAAACTCCTAACCCACAGATAAGGTAAGCTATGGTTGCTGCTGCAAACAAGTGTTAGCCGAAGTATAAAGAGAAAGAGCGGATCTAAAGAGTCCTGGGTAGACAGTCATTGTGCAATGTATCTGGATGCATTAAGAGAGATCAAACATTTCTTTATTTGGAAACAGCAGAGGCTGTGAAAAGACAAATATGATATGCTGTTGGAGGCTTACTGAAATTTCAGATCTTTTTATGGTAATGTTTCTGAAAGAACTGCTAGAACAGTGGGCATAAGGGAGCAAATATGTATGAATTAAAATTTTATTACTTTTAGTCTAGCATCAGATTTGTAATGTTATTTATTAAAGTCATTTTGGTATATATATTTTAAAGAAGATATTATTATTCCCTATGGCATTACTAGTATGCTGCTATTAATATTTAAAATCTGTTACATAGGACTACTGTGAGTTTGATCTTCAGGGTATTAAAAACACTACTTAAAAAAGAAAACGGACCCTCTTAAGGAAGAACCTCAGCAGCGCAATAAACAAATTGTTTAAACACATCAGAAAACACGAAGTGAAAAACATTAAAACGAAAATATTTTTGTAAAACCCCAAAATCACTGTAAATGATACATACACATTATTTAGCCAAATAGTTTTTCTTAAAGTCTCTGTATCATTTCACACTTGCTTCTGAGTGTCTCATTGCCCTGGGAAATTTGTGGTAATTACGTACCATCTCTTCTTTGACAAAGACCATTAGCACTTAACAAACTTTTAATGATATGAGGTGTAAGAATCACTTTTGCAGTCAGGAAAACACAGCCAGTGCTGTCACGGTGTGTGGTAATCCCTCAGTAGCAAGGCAAAGGTGCTACATGGCATCATGGTAATGGAAGGAGTAGTTGAATTTGTTTCAGTGGTGAAATAAAAAGTGGTCCCAACTTACTGATCACCTAAAATCCTAGAAAGGATGTGCAGAGAAATCCTGTAACCTAGCTCCCTGGACCAGAGCTACTGATTCAGAAGCATGACAGCAGCAAACCACCTGCAGCATTTCCTGCAGTACCTGCAGCAGAGATGTGCAGAAAGAGTTCAATAGCTTTTTGGACAGATTCCCTTTGCTGGCAGATCTCATGTGCTAGGGATGGAAGTCATCACTGTGCAGGTCCCTGATATCCAACAGGAAGTTCACTGGGCAGAAGCCTGTTTCTTTGCCCACTTCATAGCAAGTGATTCACACTGAATTGAATAGTTCCAAAGACAAGACAGAGACAGGTCTCAAGCATCCAAAGTCACAACTGTAGTCTTACTCCTACAGAAGCTGTGGAAGACCCGTCTGCAAATTCAACAGTTGAAGCAAAGCAGGAACTTGAGTCCCTGACATCCTGGACAAGTGTTTTCAGTGTATCATGCATTCTCAGGGAAGCTTCACTAGTTTTGATCAGAAGTTTCAGTCTGGATTTGAGATTCTTTCCTAACAAAAGCTTTATTTGTAAATTACCCAATCCTTGTTAGCAAGGCAAGATAAAAAAAAAGGAGGAAGGGTAGTGTCTGTCTTTTCCCTCTGTGGTTCACAGCCATCTCCTATCTGGGATGGAGGATGTGGGACTGCGAGCTCCTGACAGACTTCACCCAAGTGTGTGTTTAAGCAATGCTAAGTATACAAAAGCAGAGATCCCAGCCAGTACCTCTGCAGAGCACTGCAGTACCACTGCCAGTAATGGTGCTCAGGGCTGACATTGGACTGAACTGCTTCATCAAAGATGCTCTCTTTTGAAGTGTTAGCTGAACTGTGGTTATTTTCCCTTCTCTGCTGACTCTCAAGATGAAACTTGGTTTATTTCATATATGCTCTGATGTTGGCCCAAACAACTCCAAAACAAAATATGGTTCTAATGTTCAAACCCATTGTTTATGCCGAGTCCTTGGTGCCAGCCATCTACCCATGTACTTACATTTAACTTAGCAGAACACTTTGAAATACCTTGAGGTTGGAAAGCTCTTGGACCACTGAGAAGCACTACGAGATGGGATGTAGGATTTCTAAGACACATATCAGTGATACACTGCTGATTTGCTACATGCCCTTGAGGAACTCACACCTGGTTTTACATCTGTTTTGATGTAAATATGCTTAAATGTATTTTAGTGTTTTACCTATTGCAGCTACTTTGCCAAATAGCTATCAGTGCCTCAACAGAATGCTTTGAGAGAGCTAATTAATGTTAGTGAAGCATTTGGTATTCTTGCATAAAAGACACTACAAAAACCCAAATTATTAGCCCTTATGCTGTAAATCAGATTTCACTCCATTCCTAAATACTTGCTTTATCTAAGGCTGATAGCAAAAACTAACAAACTCATAAAAAAAAAAAAAAAGATGCAGTTGCCTGAGGGTATCCTTAACCAGAGAATATCTTTCCTTTTCAGATGAAAAAGACATCTACACTGAACAATTTCACTAGCCAAGCAACAATAAAGAAAAGGCTACCTGCTAAGTTAAATAGGTAGTAATTACTCTGGAGCTAGAGAAGGGGTGTGAGAAGAAGGCCAAGACCAGCATCCCACTTCTGTGGTGCTTAGGCTATGAAGGAGGCCAAACTCCTATGGCTCCATTAAAAATCAGAAGTAAAGATGTCTTTACCCCTTGCTGCCGCATAGCTGAGACAGTTATTTAATCACCTCCTTGTGCCTTGATTGCTTAGGTAGGTTTCCTTTTCCACTCTCTGCAACTGTATCATTGTCCTACAAGCCTTATCTAAAATGTTGTGATTATGGTTCATTTTCACTTCCCCTGAGCTTCCCATCCTCAGCTTCTCTGACAAGAAACCCTTGTGTAATTTGAGGAGATACAACAGCAGGGACATGTAAAACAAGTGTGCACACAAAGCTCGTAACTGTGAGCAATAAAGTAAATCCGGCCTTGCATTAATTTTAACCAGCTGGTGAAAACTGAGCTTTCTTCATGCTCTTACTTCATTGTTTAGAAAAATGGTTGGCGAGGCATTGTTCCTGCAGATGGAGGGAAATTTCTGCCTTCAGTAATATCTGTGGAATGAAGTTGCCTGGAGTGGGCATGCTACGGCTTAACTGAGGACACTCTCTGGCAGTCCTACACTTCGACAGTGTGAGCTGGTAGTTTTCCACAGCCTTTACACAGTATCAGGACATCAACCTTTTTTTCCATTAACTCATACTTTCTGCAGCTCTATGGTTTCCTGTGCTTGTTCTAGTGAGAATTTCCTTCCATCCACAAGTTTGTTGTACAGCTTTTACTTCATGAGGCAAGAGGTTTGCCCTTGTTTTGACAACTGTGAACTGCTGAGGGCACACAAAAAAAAAAATGCTAACAGCAAACACCCTACATTTCCCAAAGGCCTACACATTCTTTCTGCTACCATAGCTGAGACATCCAAAAAACGTGCCACCTCAGCGTACTAGGCACCAGGAAATGCCTGCTTAAAATTCACTTTACCAATCTCCTGTCTCTTTCGGCAGCCTGAGAATATGAGCACCAGAGCCTCCAACAACATGTGGGTGACCGTGTCGCTTGCAGACTTGTCTCGGAGCTTGGCAGCCCGGCTCAGTGTGGCTTTTATAGATGCTCTTGCCAATTGCCTCAGACTTTACTGCTGCCACTCAGGCTGCTCCAGTGATTAACATGAATGGCAGCAGTGGCCATGCTCCTGGCAGATATTCCAGTTGACTTTTACTATCCAGTTAAGTCTTCTTGGTGACATCACCAGGGGAGGAAAAAGGAGCTCATGAACCTGGTGGTCTAACTTAAAAGCTGCTGCTGTCTCACTCCACATCTCAGGCTACTTGTGTGTGATGCTGCTGCTCCCTTTGGTCATCTAGTACAGGAAAACAAGGTGAGATGGAAGTTAGTCTTGTCAGTAGGACAGGCCCGAGGACCTGGCCCCTCCTATAAGGTTTAATTATCTTGCTGCTTTGCACAAGTTCCCTCAGGTAGAGAAACCTCCTACTGTGGCTGTACAAACTCCTGCCTCCCTTGACAGCACATCAAGAGCGCATCTGCATGTGCAAGCAAGCAGTTTGGGCTTTGGCAGTGTGAGCGTGTCCTGCCTGCTCTTGTGTGCAGCCTGCTAGCAAAGCTGTCTTTATAAGGAGGTGAAGAGTGGTGAGGGGATCCTCCTGCATCACCACCCAGCTGGCTGGCTCCCCACACCTCCTGCTTTGCTGGAAGCACAATTTTGGACAGGGATATAAAAGTGACTCTGAGAAGGGAGGAACTGAAACACAGAGAATAGGGCTGAGCTGCCTGTTGATTTGGTTTTGCTGCCTTCCTGAGCATGCATTTCTAGTTTTATCCAGGTGCTGAAGAGGGCTTGCTTTCTCTCTGGCTATGTCCTTTAAGAAAGGGGAAAAAATTAAGAATTTGTTCCTGTGTACTTATACAGTTATGCTGCCTATATATGCTGTATATAACTATATAGTTTTGCTGCCCAGGGTACCTGGGCTGACTAGTTCTAACGCTTCTAGTCTGCTTCTTGAGGTACTTATATTGATATTGAACTGATGGGTAGCAATAAAATTATGCTTTTTCTGAACTTTTGCTGTATCCATGTTAGAACGGTGACCAGGGTAGCTATACTGTCCTAAACTCTGCACATCATCTGTACTCACACTAGTAAAACTTGTACATAGGCAGATTAGACCTTGGTAGGAAGATGCTGTTAGTGATGTGGTTCTCTTTCTGAAACAACTGGATGCAGTTGGCTGTTAGCAAAGGATCTGAGCATATTCTGACTGATGTTACTCCATCTGGCACTCGGAGTGATTTGAATCCTTCGGTAATTTTTTCCTCTTGTGAAATAACTATTTCTCACATCAAGATGCCATATAGGAGTAGTATTTCACCTACCCGGAGTAATCCCAAATTAACAGTGCAAAACAAGTCTCTGATCCCTTAAGATGTTTCCAACAAAAGGAATTTTGTGGCCGTGCTAGTTTTGATGGAAGTCAGCTGGCCCCTGGCAGGGTGCAGAGAGGTTGCTCATTCAGATGAGGCTTAAACCTGGCAGCAATTGTTAAAATCATTGTAAGTATCAATTTTCTCATTTTTACTTGTTGGGGAGAATGCATTTTTTAAAGCAAAGCTTTCAGAAAACTTCCAGAGGGAGAGCAACCCGTGTGGTTTTGCTTTGTTAAATAAACGAATGATACATTGTTTCTGATGACAAATTCAGATACCAGTTCCTACTAACAAAGCATTGCTTAATAGTGATTCTGTAACACTTATGGATCAAAGACCCAACTCAGGTTCCTTTGCATGTTAATTAGCTGTGCTTTAATCATGTGGTTCAGATTTTCTAAAATGGAGGTAACTTGAAGGAAAACAGATGAAAATGTCTCTTCCATGGGCTTCAGTTTGTCCTAGAGACCTGCTGTTTGAAAAAAATGCCAGTTCTGGAGAAGAAACTGCTTCCCAGTCCTCAGATTAACTCTTCTTTGCGTTCAGGGTCAACTGGGGACATTCCTTTCATTCTCTCACTGCAAGTTTAGAAAGGCAAAGGTGTCTTCCCCAGATTTCTGGGTTAGTTAAGGTGATAAGAAATCATGGCTTGCTTCTGTGCAGGAGTATAGTTTTATAGATTACATGACTCTGGGGCTATTTTGTCATGGACTTGGCTGTTTCACCATTAAATTCTGTCACTGGCTATAAATGCCCAGTGACAACTCATGCACTGTTGTTGTCTTTGCAATCAGGAAACAGGCAACAGTATACTTTATTAACAGCTTTTAAAGTGTAACAATGTGCCCTGAACAGTGCAAAGGACTTGTTTGCATGATCCTTACTTTTCCTCTATTCGATTCCTCCACCTAGTGATACCATTCAAAATCATTATAGTCTGAATGCAAACCGGATCAAGTCAATATAGAAAGTCTGATGTCCAGCTTCCTCTGGAAATAGGAAGAAATGAAGTGTGAACCCCTTCTGAGATCAGAAGACCATGTATTTTGAAGCCTGGGGTGTTGTGACACGATGTTGTGGCATTAGCACCCCAACACAGCCATCATTCGAGTCTGCTTCTTGGCACCATCGTTCCTGTAGATAGAAAAACCAAAGCAGCGTGCCTGCCAGATACCCCAGATGAGATGCAATTTGATGTGGCTGAAAGTCATGGTGAAACTTCTTTGTATAAAACTTCCTTTGGTTTAAATCCCTGCAGGGTACACTTTAAATCCCAT
Source organism: Pezoporus occidentalis (assembly GCF_034315485.1). Classification (NCBI taxonomy): domain Eukaryota; kingdom Metazoa; phylum Chordata; class Aves; order Psittaciformes; family Psittacidae; genus Pezoporus; species Pezoporus occidentalis. Next base: position 2,800,658 of record NW_026915769.1, read on the forward strand.
AACTCAGATCAAAACTACCAGCTACAGACGAGGCAAAACCACAAGTTTTGACGGATACACAGCCACAAAGCAAACTTAAGCCTGCCAGCGTTATGCTGCTGTCCCTGCCTGGGACTACACGCTCCACACCACCCTGGCCTGGGACCTCAGCACATGCGAGCGCTGATGGCACAAGGCCTGGTGCATCCAATTCGGCTTCCAGCTTCCCCAGCACCGTAGTGCCTGGAGCAGCACCGGCTTTCCTCGGGAAACGACACCTTCGCTTGACACAGGTGGAAGGGCTCACCTGCACTCCTGCCTCCACCTGCCCTCTGCCCCCCGATTCCTTCCCCTCCCTCAGCCCCACCCCAGCACCTCGCTGGCGCAGGGAGGGGGCTCGCCAGCCAGCTGCATCCCCGCTGAGCTTCTCGGGGGCTGAACTCCTAAGCTCGGTTTGGAGCTACCACGCACCGCCCGCTGCTCCCGTACCAGCCAGCGCTGGCCAAGCCCCGCTCCCTGCCTGCAGGGTCCCTGCCCACAGAGCCGCAGCGGGAAGGGGGTGCCCATCAGCACACCGGGGTGCTGCTGGGTGGGTTCGGGGTGTCTGAGGTCCTGCTCTCCCCATGGCTCCCTCCCTCCCGGCAGCGAGGCGGGCGGACACCCCCCGCCCCAGCCCCGCTCGCCCCGCCCGGTCCCGCCCCGCCGGCGCGGCTCCCGCGGCCGCGCATTGTGCACCGCGCTGCTGCCCCGGGCGGCAGTGCCGGCACCGGCTGCTCTCCGCTGCGGAGCCGCCGGACGCCCCATCCCACCGCCCTCCCCAGCCTCCGGCTCCCCCCGCCCCGGGCGGCGCCGGCCGGGGTTGCACACGGTGAGTGGGGGACGGCGGGGACTGCGCGCCTCAGCCCAGGGCTCGCCCGGAAAGCTGGGGGAAGGGAAGGCGGCTCTGCCCCTGTGTCCCCGCGCAGCAGCTGCAGGGGCGTGCGGTGCCAGGGGCTGGGGGGCGGCCCCAGGGACTCCTTTTGTCCCCCAGGGGCTGGGGGGCGGAGGGGGTTAGCGAGAGGGGCGAGTCCGCAGGGACGGGGTCCGAGGGGGCTCCGGCTTTGTCTTTTCCTGCGAAGTGCGATGAAATAGCAGCTTTTGTAGCTGTTTAGGGGTTCTCTGTTAATTCTAAACCTCGAGGTAGCATTTTCTGCACCCTGGGAGAATGTGAGATCAGCGTTCGTGCAGACATCTCCTTTTTTTACAGTCTGAAATAGCTATCTCAGGTAACTGGAGTTGACTCTAAATGTGATTCCTGTGGGTTGACTGCTCTAAGCCTTATTCAACGCAAGTAAGATCTATGTGCATGAGTAAGATAATTTTTTTGCAGAATGATTTTGCATGTTTCCACCCCAAAGTGCATAATCTCTCGTGTCTTTGGCAGAAGATGGGCTTGTCCGTATCAATATGCGTGTGTGCAGTCACTGTGAATTTTGGCAGCTCGTAAGTGATCACTGGTAAAGGTCCGGTGTCTTCCTTTTCTTCAAGAATACGTGAAGTGGGATGCGTGCCAGTGTTTTAATACTGTAGAAGCAGCAAGAGCCTCGGAGAAAAGATCGAGGAAATGATTTAGCTTTTGTGATGGTCGTCGTTTCCAGCCAGCATACTTTTAAGCATTTCATTTTAAATTACAGGAAACAATCAGGTTTTGTCTTTACCAGCATGTTGATGAATGATGGAAAGAGAAGTCTGACACTAAATTTTGATGCTTCGTGTAAAATAAACACTTTTCCTTCTGTCTTCCATACCTATTAGCTTTCAGGAAAAAGGTGACAATTAGGTGATGATTAGGCAGCTTTCTTACAATTTGAATAAAAGAAATAGTTCAGTATAGGCCAGCTGTAGAAAAATGGACATGCCTGGTATGGAGGGCATAGCTGGCTGTGGAGCTGTGGTACTGCCTGGCAAAACTCTTCTTTGTTCATAACTTCTGTCATAGCCAAAGCATGGCGTCTCTAAAACTTAGTTCTGGGAGTCACATGAATACTGCGTATCTCTAGTTAGTCTATGGTAGACTATTCATACATGACTTGCTATGAAACATGTATTGACAAGGATTTCATATTTACGATACGCAGCATTGACTAAATGACTTAATGCTTCATCTTTCTTTTTCTCATTAATAATCTAATTAGGGGAAGACTCTGGAAGGAATATGGAATTGAGACAAATTCCCAGTGGATTCACAGTGAAAAAGACACTGCAAAGCAGACAGTGTAAGAGGAATTTCCAGAAATGCTCATCACACAAGGCAGAGCCACATTTTGGACACTCTTACCTTGTGTTTAGGCTCCAGAGTAAATTGCTCGATTTTTGAGGTCTTTCTTTTCAGTTCTCAGACTTTTATAACCACAGTTCTTTGGGGGACCTTGAGGGAAATGTGTCTGTGAAAGACAAGTTCTAAGTCTTCAACACTTAAGAAAATGAGTCCCTGAGCACTTCAGAAACCTTGATCCTTGAGTTACAGTCATACCTCCCCCTATTTCCATTATAGAGGCTCTTTTAATTTTTACAGCAGATAGAATTATAGCTGTAAAATGTAGCCACAATAAAGCAAGCCAGTAAAATTACTTTAATTGGGATTTTTTTCAATGTAGGAGCCAGCGGGATTAATGAACAGCTCTATAAATACGCATGATAAAATGCAAGATTGGTAATAGAACTGTAAGGGGCACTTAATCTTTAGACAAACGTAATAGGTAATGGCTAAAAATAGTTTTTCCTGTTTGAACAATAGAGTTAAATATTGTAATGGATATTAACCGCAACAAGGTAGATTGGTCCAGAGCTAGAGGCTTTGACCATTTATACCTGCTGACCTCATGGCCTATTTCTTTATTTTCCTTTAAAGTATCACTCTTGCATGTGTTTTTGACAGTAAACCACAATGCAAACCAAAAAGCTAGTCTTTAAAGGGAAAATTAGAGCACAGTGGTACTGTAATTCCTCAAATGTATCCTGATCTTTTGTAGCTTGATGCAAGCTGCTGAGCTGTGTTCAGGTTGTGCCTAGATTTACACAAGGGGTTGGTCTTGCACATGGGCAAGAGCATCCGTGCACTAGAAAGAAAAGAATTAGGTCTGGTTCTCATCCTTTAACAGTGTTTGTAGTGTTTCAACATCACTGCTAGATGAATGCTTTCATATTAAGGTCAATGAAGATTTTGCCTCTTTGAAAGCCCTGGTTGTGGCCTCTCAAGGAGCTGTTGAATTATAAGAGCTGGTAATTATTTATCTGCCTACATCTGTGGCTCAGGACTCACTGACGCTGAGCACAAAGGAGAGAAGAAAATGACAAATGCTTGTCCAGAAGTATGTCCTCTTGGTGGCGGTTGCTTTCCCCCTGGTTTATTAGGGCAAGACTGGCAAGTTTGGGGTGTGGAGAAGACAGTGGTTAATTAACTAGTGCACAACTAGCCCTTAGAAGGTGGAAAATACTGTATGGGGATCATTTGAATTAAGTGCTGTTACTCCCTGCTATTAAAGAAATTACTTGCCTGCTCCACTCAAGTTGGGGTCGTAAGCAATTTTAAAGCATTATTTAAACTCTGGTTTTGGTGTGTTTAAGCAGAAGGGCTAGGGAAAGTCTTAGGAAGAAATAAGAGGTAAAGATTTTCTTGTTTAAGCCTTTTAGGGTTTTTTTTTTTTTTGGTGGTTGAAAAATCTGTGTATATGAGAGGGAGGAAAAAGGAGTCGAATGGAGCCGAGCGAGAAGCTGTGGTGTGAGGTAAAATTCTGATACTGTTCTCTTGTGCCACCCTGCAAATACATTTGCATTTAAAATTTCCAGGCGAGCCAAACTGTAGGACCAGTGCAGAATGCTAAACAAAACCTGACAGCTAGCTCGGGAAACTCTACATAATGATGCTGGGCATTCCCTTGCTTGGACAACTGCCTTGAAGATTATTTCTTGTAATGATTATGGATCTGAAACAAAGACAGGTGCAGCAAAGAAAAGGAACATTGGTTTCATTCCAGGCTGTTTTCACTTGGAAGTTGTTTACTTTCTGTCACATTACTTTGTGACTGCTGGAAGACTTGCAGGAACTGTAAACCCCAAATCCTTCTTGCCCATCAGCTAGCCACAATATACTCCTTTGTGTCTCTTAGGCTGAAATTCAATCTGCTCAGGAGGCTGATGAGTCCTTCGGGGCACAGTTGTGGTCTGAAAGATATTGAGTATCACCACAGAGGTAACCTTTATGCTGCTTTTTCAAGCAGACAAAGCAGCAACTCCTTTGGGGAACTTGGTGATGCATGTCCTTTCCAAGAATAAAACGTATTTAATGCTCAGTTGATGGGGTGATGTAGAAGCCAGGGTGATCACAACCGAGGAAGGAATGTAAAAGGCATCAGAAGAGCTTGGTGGGTTTTACCTTTTCATCTGCTTAATGATACCTGTACTTGGGTCTGATTTCAGTTTAGTTCTCGCTGCCATCTTTAAACCTCATAATTCACAGCGTTAAGTGAGGTGCAAGGCTGTTAGCACTCACATTTGAGCTGAATTTCTGGGCCTTTGATACTTGAATGGTACCAAATTAAGAAAAAATATTCATAGTTCAAACAGCAGTAAGGGTCACTGAAGCTGACAGCACAACACTGGTAGGGTGCAGACAGCAGAATTGATATTCAAGGAGCGTCTGGACAACGGTCTTGGTTGTATGGTTTAGGTTGTCCTGAGAGAGGCAGGAAGTTGGACTTCATGATCCATATGGATCCCTTCCAACTTCATATATTCTATGATTATGATATATTCTATGTATAGAACTTGGGTATCTGCAGTTACTGGCAATGAACTGTCCTTCTGCACACAGACTTGACAGTGCAGAACAATCTGTGGAGCCTGAGGGATGGAAACGGGAAAATAAAATGAATGATAGGTTAACATGTGTACTGGATGTGAAAGAGCACGTGCAGAGTCAAAGACTGGAACAAATCAAGGGCCTGTGGTCAGGCATTGCTGCTGCAGTGAAGCAGTGAAACAAGGCAGCTCAGTTATCTGTGATATCCTGGTTATGCATGCAAGAATAACAGGCTTTGCATGTGCAGCATGGATGTGTCTGACTCCCTGGCTTTGCCTTTGAAAGTTTGAGAAAGGAGAGCCATTTAGGAGAGCAAAGGGGGTGATTTCTGAGGAATGATTAAAAATGCTTAGTATAGATATCCAAGAAGCAAAGATACCATCAATTTCAGGTGGGAGATACTCAAGAGATAATCACTTAGCATTTGCAAGAGTGTGCAACTATAGACTTAGTGGGCTGCAAAAGAGATGGTAACTTGAACATCAAAAAAAGCTCCCTGATGTAATGAAGCTAAAGAATCTTCCATGGAAAAATGTTGGTAGCATTGTTGGTTGGGGGTTTGTACAGCTCATAGAGAGCTCTGGGCAATGTTCTGTAAGGTTGGCAGCTCAGGGTCACATCTCCTCTGGCTGAAGGTGATTAGGTTGGAGGTTTTGGAGACAAGGCTCTTTATAGCAGGCCAGCTCTTCTGCTGGGAATCAACTTCTCAACAATCCTGTGTGGCCTGCTGGAAGGGGCAAAGTCATCCTTTGCTAGCTTGGATAAGATGCCTGCAGGGAGGGTGATGGACTGGTTGAATTCGTAGATCTTATTCCATCATTAGCATGTGATCCAGAAAATACATGTGTGCTTGTCTTGCTGGCAACTGTCATGCATGTAGTTATGCTGTAAAACAAATGCTATAGCATCTTGCATGCCTTTCTGATCACGCAGCGAGGAAGGATGGGAGGAGGGAAGTGGTGGAAGATGCTTTCCTGTAGTGAGCACAGTAGGTCAGGCTACAAATACTGCTCAGTTTACATTGATTCTGTTCATTTGAGTCTTTGGGCCCATGTTGAATCCTCCTCTTGAGGAAAAGCTAGAAAGCAACAGGCTTGGAGTGTTTTCCTGCTTTAAGTCCTAGCCATTATTGGCAAAAATGAATGCCCTTTGACAGTAGTTACCTTTTCCTTTGCTGACTCCTGTAGTAGACACAACATTGCATACTTGCCAAAATGTGAAGAGCGACTTCAAAAGTGTGCTCAGCTCTGCTGAAGTGGTAGGTGATGGACAAAGAGATTAGAAGGGCCCATGGCCATGATTCAGAATGCACCACAGTTGGAGCCTGCTGCTTTGGATCAGCTCCAGCAGTTCCTCAGTCCAAGAGCTCGTGTTTGCTTATGTTTGGATTTAATCAATTTTTTTCGGATTAAGGTATTTTTTTAGAATGTGGTTCCAAGAATATAAAGAGGTTGCAATTTTGAACTTACTTAGTTTTATGGTGTTACTGTCTACTCATGATACTGTGTTCCTCTCTTGAGATACAAGGTGGGTCAGTTTATGAGGAGTGATTAAAGAGACCACTGAATAGTATGATGTATAATAGTACAATAACATACCTCTCCCGGGTGGTTGGATGGTTTAGCATATAATTTTTCCTCTACTGGATTTCTTGTTGTTTCCAAGAATAAACCGGAGTTTATATAAATTAGACATGCTTTTAGTGCAGAACAGGTGGAGTTTTAAGTGCTCCAACATGATGGTATGTTGTTGCTGGATAAGGAGGAATATTTTTATTCTGATTCCTAGTGGCTGCTTTAAAAATGGGAGATGGTTTGACTGCCTTCAGCAGGAATGGTTTATTGGAAGGCAGGCAGAGAAAACATTGAGAAACATTTATAACACTGGCTTAAGGATGACTCTCCTTTAATTAAGTGTACCCTGAGTCCAAAATTGCCTTATCTGGTGACTTGCTACCAGGTTTTTACTTCCTGCATTGTCCATTTGAAGTAGAAAGTCAGAAGAAAAGAAACTATGAAATTTTGTTGTCTTGGTTGCAAAGGAATTCAGAAAGCTGAGAGAAGTGTTCTTCCAGCTTAAATGTACTCATCCAGCCCCTCTGTAAGCCAGTGCTGCTGGTTTTCTTTTCACCACTGTATTAATTTTTCTTTCTGTAAAATATTCTGTTAAAGTTCTCTCCAGGTAGAATGGAGGGCTACTTCTTTTGCTCTGATTAAGCACTTATATCCTGATCCAGAGAAATTCAACCAGCAAACTGGTTAAATTTGGTAATGTTCATTTATTCTAACAAGTGAGTAAACTTCACAACCAACTGTCCCTGTAAAAGGAACACACACTGTTATCTTCACTGATTCATAGGTATGGTTTGTAATATCAATTACTTTTTAAAGTGCAGGCACTATGGATTACATAAAGAGAGTCTCAATTTGCTCCTGACCCCTTCACTGGTGGTTACCATGACTTTGCAGTCATGTTTTTGCTTGTTTGTCTTGTTGTTCTTGTGGTGGGGTTTTGTGATTTATTTGTTTTGTTTTGTTTAAATTTATTTCCATTTTTGCTCTGGAGGATGAGGCAAAGGCCTCTGTCAGCATGTTATTGGATTTAACAGATGATTTGTTTGGCTTGGCATAACAAAACCTCTACTCCTAAATAAAGTGTTGTTCGTAGTATAAATTATCCTGTACTGTATCCTATCAGTGAGGCCTGAATCAGTCCAATTCAAAGTGCCAGGAAAGAGACATTCTTGTGGTAATTCTGGCATCCCTGAAGATAGGAAGTATTGGAAAATTTGAGAAAGAGCTTGTTCTCCATAAAATATCCAAGGCAGTTTTGTATAACTGAGAAGCATCTTGGAAAGTTCAGATAAGAAGTCAGATGTTAGCCCAGATGTGGGAGATTTGCTTGCGTGGATCAAATTTGGCATTGCAGCATGCTTCCCAGATTAATTCTGCAATGTGTAATTCCATCATGAGTCGGTTCTCCGTTTTATTCTGCGTGACTTTTGTGCATTTATCATTATGAAACAATTTCCTGGAGATAGTCAGGCTTAAGTATGTGTTTGTATGACTAGCAGAATTGTCTGTGGTTATACAGACAGGACAGAAAACATTAATGCAGGTTGGAGAATAATTTTTTGCCATATACAGCACTGTGTAGACCTTGTTACAGCCATCACAGATTTCTCAGAATTTACCAGAAGATTTAATTTGAAGAATGGTCCCTGCCAGGAACAAGATACAAGGTTTATATTTGGCATACTTATGTATAGCGAATTCCTCTTTCTGTTTTTAGGGCTGAGTTTTAAACATTGGCTATAAACTACCGGCATTATCCCTTTTTACTCTTTTGCTGGGAAAAAGCATCCAAAAGAATATTTATTAGCCGATTTAAATTCAATTAACTTCATTTCCCTTTCGTGGAGTTTTTAACAATTTTTAATGAGAGACGCAACTGAATTGCAGAGCTGTTCTTTCCCCCTGAATACACTGAGGTCTGGAATTCCCGTGAAGGTTTTTCTGATCATTCACATTTTAATCCTGGCCCTCATAATTATTCTGTAGCGTATGGAAAGTCCTGTAGGTGCTAATTCTGGAAGCTTTTGTCATTCTTACTTAACAAATAGTTCCCTCATTTAACTGCCTTAGTATTGTTTGTTTATGGGTGATTTTATTAATTTTTTTTCCTTTAAACCCTTGGTTTGAGGATCTAAGACCACCCCAGAGGACAAACACAAACCTAAGTCCTTGCCCTGCATGGTAACTTTTTCTTTTTATGACTAAATGAGGGAGATTCCTCTTAAATGGTCTGTACTCGGACCTCTCCGGACTGTCAGTTGCTACTTTAGCAGCATTTAGATATCCTAGAAAGTAAATCTCCACCTTATGGAAAACATTTTAAAATTGAGCACCACTGTTGCAAAAACAAGCCTTGTGCTTGTTGGAAGCTGTAAAAATACAAGTTCATAAAGCCTCCCTATCATCTGTGTGCTTAGGCAAAAATGTGTTACTCTTTCTTCTGTGCCTTGCTTTTTTCTCTCATTCAAGCAAATAGGCTGATGAATAGTTAGGCTCAATGTGCCCCTCCTATTGTCTGTCTTGTTTGCTTGCCACCTTTCAACAGCTTCTCTGTTCAGTTTTAAACAACAGGAGAAGAAAAACACTACTAAAAATTAAGATATTCTATTACTGTATAATCCTGTGAAGAAGGATGTTCTGCTTCATTCAGAAGTGGTCAAACTAGAAAGGTTCCTTGCTCGCCCTTAAATCTGTGATGGCAATAAGAATGGTAAAAGCACACTGAAAATGACAAATCATTGCATTGCTGAGTGCAAATTCTTTTTTGTATGTGGAGCACTCTGTACCCTGGGAAGACTGCAGCCTGGAGTGTGATCTTATAGGCAGCAGAGGTTCAAAGGCAGGGATGTCAGGGCAGTTAACCGAACTAGGTTCTTTTCTAAGTATTGCTTGGCTTTCTTTTAGTTTCCCATACAGGTATGTATATGTACACATACATATATATAGATAGAGCTGCAGTCACACCATGTTTAACAGACCAAGCATAAAGGCTGACCTGCTCTTAAAACAGCAGGCACTACTTTGCAGGTTTTGAAGTATGATCTCCCCAGTGCCCTGTGTAACCTTGTTTGGGGAATTAAATGGAATAGGACTCCTTGAAAGATACATTGTGTATCTAGATTAAGCCTTCCTGGTACTGACACACCTGGATGAAAAAGTGTCTGGGGCTTGCCATCCTTTTGACCCAGGAGAAAGCATACCCAGACAGGCCTGGGGCCAGCTTCTGTGTGGTGATCCTGTCACCAGCAGGTACCCTGAAGGATTGATGTGGCTTCATGCTGCTAGGACATACCCTTGAATGCTCCTTGTTTCATGCTTTTACGGGGGAATACTACATAGTCATGAAGACCAGTAAAACAGCTGACACATCTCTTGGGATTCCTGCTCTTTCAACCTGAGCTTTCCAATGTCTGGTGCTGAAGAGCTCAGAATAGCTTTTTATCCACAAGTCCTACTGAGCGATATTTACATAACTTGGGGCAGGATCCCCTGTCACTTAGTCTTTGGGTATGACCCAATGCTCTATCACTGTATGATCCTATGTGAAGTCTAGAGGTGTGTTTAAGATGGCCGCAGTGATCGGGACAACTCTTCTTGGAAGTGTACGGGGAGCTTAGGCAACTACTGGTACTGCTTTGGCTGGCCCCAGCAGCTCCATGCATGCATTGAGAGATCCCAGGTACAAGGTAATAAAAGCCATTTGCTTCAGTTCCCCTCTGCTTTTTTGGTTTTTTTTTTGTTTTTTTTTTTAACTCCTGCATCTGCTGTGTTGCACAGTCGCCTGCCTGCCTCTACAAATGGTGCACTGGTGGCACACATTTATTAAACTGATAGAGAACAGGAAATAACAGTGGATTTAATGGCATTTGAAGACAGTGCTGACCTCCTTCGAGGAGCACAGCATGGTGTGCTGGAATAAAACTGAAGGATGGTGTCCTTGGTCAGGGTGTCCAAAGTCATTTAAGAGCCATTCACTTTGCTTATGTTTTAAAAACACTTTGTTGTTGAATACACTTTTTGCTGACTTTACAGCAAAGCCCCTATCTTTCTACTTTGGAAACAAAGAACAAAACCTTTGGCATGCTGGTGATGCAGGTCCCCCATAGACCAACACTCAGTTAAGTTTTTAATTTATCATAGTTTTTTGTTTACCAAGAGATTGCGGCACTTTGGGTGGTAGGAGAAGGTGTCTGGGAATGGTGAGTCCAGTGCTGTTGCAAACAAATCTGGGTGCTCATAGCTTGCTTTGTAGCTGATAAGTGGGGCTAACAGTGTTGTGTAAGAGAGTTAGGTGAATTCTGGGAGAGCACTTGGGTAACAAATCCAAGTGCAGCATTTAAATGAACAAGTGCAGAGAAGCTGAGTAATGCCTGCGTATTTAGAGCAGCCAAATGCAGTTAATTTTGCATTGAATTTTTAGTTATGAATCCTGTCTATATGCAGCACCACGTGCCCCCTTCCTTAGAGTGTTTCCATGCAAACAGTGCTGTCTTGTGCTGTAGCTGATGCCTGCAGCACTGACAGCCAAGTCTTGGTGCTGTCCTATTCCCCATCTTTCCTTTCTTCCCCATCTCCTCCAATTACTTTTTGGTTTCTTCTATATAAGAACTGTAAATTGCTACACTAAACCTATTACTCTCTGCGGTTATGTTTCTGTTGCTGATTTTACTGACTGGAGCTGTGTAACAGCCTAAAAGTTAAGACCTTGTGAATCAGGATACTAGGTCACGTTGGGGTCTTCTAGTTTCTGCCAAGTGGAAGAGCAGATACTGCAAGCTTGAAAATATACAAGGGAAATACTGTAGCTTCTATGCATGGAATAACTTCAGAGGAGGATGCAGATTTGCCAGCCCTACTGTATCTCAGAACACCTAAGTGAAATGCAGTGCAGCATCCTGGTAGCTAAGTCGAAGATGGACATTTGGCAGAGCACAGCTTCATGAAGCTGTGCCTTGTGCCTTGTCCCAAGTTGTGAGTCTGTGCAACAGGGGACAGTGGCAGCAGGGAATGAGGAACAAGAGAGAAGCAACCTTCCAGTTTTCTCCTGTCCTTCCCAGGAAAATCTGAGCCTCATGAAGTTACCCTGAAGCCAAAGCAGTTAAAAACCTCACCACATCAACCCACCACCCCTGCTGGAGAGCAGAAATCTGGTCTTCATTTCAGTTAAATCTTTTCCAGCCACCAAAGCCCCTTTGTATTTGGTCCTTAGGGTGATATTCCAGCTGTTTATTTTAAAAAGCCAGTCTGGTTAATGCCTTCCTGGGGGGGCAGAGCCTTCCTTTCACAGGGGATACCAAGCCTGGAGAGCCCTCTGGCTCCATAGAAGACATTGATATTCCAATAAAAACAAGCAGAGCCTTTACATAATCCAAAATCCCTGTTTCCAGTGTGTTTGAAGGCTGACTGCTGCAACATCTTATTTGCTGTGCTCTCGTGGCTCCCTGGCAGTGCTCTCCACTGTCGCATTTCATTGTATGCTTTCGGTGAACACAAAGGCATCTGTGTTAATCTTTCATTTCCCAGGCGATTCAGTGTTCTCTTGAGCCTCTGGCTGCCTCCTCAGCCTTTTTCCCAAGGTGGAAGTTAAATTTGGTAAAAACAAGGAACAAATATGTATAAGGGGGATCGACCCAGGTCTTCAAGTCTTGAAAATTGCTGTGGAAGGAAACCAAGTGGACTTTAGCCCTTCTTAATTTCTGTTTATTTTTCTAATAGAAAGTCAGATCCAGCCCAGCAGAACCTGTAGACTTTTGGTCAATTCCCACTAATTAGAAAGGCAGCAAATTATGTTAGCTTTTGAAAGCATGCCTGCAGACTGCTCCATCACTGAAGAAAATATGCATGGAGGGGTTTGAGGAGAGGGGAGCTTTCTCTTGTCTCTGATTTTTGTTTTTCACTTTTGAGAGCTATTTTTATTTGTGTGTTTTGTTTTTTTTTTCTCTTTTTTGAGCATCACTGTCATGTTGGAAACTAACTTACTAGAAACTAACCTGGCCTTTAATTAGTGGATGAGAGCTACCAAACATCATCTGAAGAGCATTTTGACAAAACCAAGATGTTCCTGGTGTATACATAAGGTAAATTGAGGGAAAAAGCCCCAGGATTTTACAGCAGCCATATATATTAATAGTAGGCTTTCAACCTTTTCTGAGGCTTCCAAATTAATTTTGAGACAGGGAAGTAATTTTTAATTACCTTTAAATGGAATGCTGAGGAGTGAAAAAAGCTGTGTTGACTCTGCATGGGGAAGGGAGCACCAACAACCCGGACCGTCTTTCTCTGGGGACTGCTACCTTATAGTCATGTCAGTGAGGTCTTCAGCATTCAGACACATACCAACTTGATGTGAAAGAAACGGAGTCCAACAGCCTTTTGTGGTGTCTTGTAAAGCTTTTTACTCCCTCAGCATTTGCAAATGAAGGAAACGAGGAGGAATCTTGGGGTTTGTTTTTGTCTGGCATGCTGCTGTGAGATTATGTGGAAACGCTTTCACTGCTCTTTAGTTACCCATGAATGATTGTGCCTAGAACATGTCCCGAGAGAACATATGCTTCTGCTCATTTCTGTTTAATTATCCTTTTCTGTGCTGCCTTCCCACAGCACCTACCTCAGTCAGATTTTGTTCTGAGGCTCTGGAGTTTGGGAATAATGCAAAAAAAAAAACCAACAAATACAAATTAGAAATCTTTAAATACAGCTACTTTTATGCTACTTTGTAGAGGCTTAGGAGCCTGCTTGATAACGCTCGGAGGAAAAATTGTCCTACTGTAGTTAATTTTCATTAAGGTGCAACTGCCCTTGAAGCTCGAGGAGACTTTCCCCTGACTAAAAAGTCTGAGAAATGATGCTTAGGCTTGTGCAGTCTCTCAAGCACCTCTCAGCTTTGGGGTTTGGTTCTTGGGGGTTTCCCCCTCTTTATTCTCTTTGTGTCTGAACCCCTGGCAGCCTTCCAGCATTGTTCTCCGACCTGCTGTGAAGGAGTGTCAGAGTGGTGCTCTCCTGCCTCTAATTCAGCAGAGATTGAGTGATAGCATTTGGTAAAGGTTAAAGATGCCAGCTGAGGGGAGGTTCAGAGTCACCCACCCACTCATGTGCCTCAGCTTGTGGTTTCTTCCTATTGTACATGCCTGTTTCTTACTTTCTTCTTATCTATCAAAGCTGGTCATTGCTCTTCAGGATGTCTCTTCTGAATCACCTTTTTCTTCTTCGTATTTTTCTTTCCTTTTTTTTTTTTTTTTTGTTGCATAAGTGGAATAAGTGATGCTCCAGTGTAAATACTGTGGCCCTGGCAAAAGTCTCTCTCTCTCCCTTCATTGTAAAAGCTATATAGCTGGTTCTGTCTCTGTATAATGCAGAACAGTGACAAACAAGACTCCATGGAAATTTCTCATCAACACACTTACCAGCCAGTACTGCCCGCCAGCACAGACTGAACAAGCTCCACAGTATGCCTTGATAACCGGTTATTGCCTAACTTTAGCTATTGTAACGTCATAAGATTTCTCAAAATTTGGTTTCATGTGTAGCAAGATCTGGTTGGGTTGTGCTGCTGGATCTGAAATCTAAATCATCTTGCCCTTCAACTGCTTGTGATACTGGATCTCCAGTGCTTTCTCTGCTTTCATGGAAGCTTGAAAATTCTCCAACTGTATTATCTTTTGTTGAGGAAGCAGTTTTGTTCAGGTTTTAAATGACTCCTGCTTGCATAGGGTTGTTACCTGCTAATAAAAATGTGGAAATAGCGTTTGAAAAGTGTGTAGGCTTGTGTTCTCCTTGCACCAGAATAAAATTTCATTGGGGGTTTTGCTGGATGACTGTGATAAAGCATAGCAAAAATGCTGTGTTGCTGTCCACTTTGCAAACAGCTGTTTCCAGTTGAAATATGGAGAAGTACCCTTTGTCCCAGCTGTTTGATACAGCTTGTGCCCCTCTGCCAGCTGTTAGTCTTGCTTGTGTCTGCTTAACAGAACAGACCATGGGAGCTCTTCAGGCACAGAGACCTCAGTTTAAACTGGGAATAGGGGATGCTTAAATGAGGATGGCTGTCTTAGTGCTGGTGGCTGCTCCTCCTCTGTCCCAGGCAGGAGGGATCCCTGGGCTGGCAACTGCTTTAACCCTCTCACTTGCATCCACAAAGGGATCTGTTTGCACAGTGTGACAGTATCTCAGAAGAAGCTTAGACTAGTTGAAATAAATCCATTTAACACAAGTGCAGCCATCATGTTTTGGCAGAACTAGAGTGTTCCTGTGAGCCTGGATAACATGTTAGTTTTGACTTGAAATTGCCCAGTATTGTTTTTTCTAGCAGCTCTTTTCCTCTTCGCTGCCTGGTGAGAAGCCAACACTTGACGTTTTCATTTATGAGCGGGGGTTTTGTCCACCTGTCTTGATACATGCTCCCAAAGCTCAGGGAGAGCAGTGCAGGTAGCAGGCTGTGTTTGGTCTCTCAGCAGGTGGTAACTCTTCCTTTGCTGGATACAAACTCATCCAACCGTTCATTTGCAGAAACCTCAACAGTCATGGAAATTTTGGTAGGAGTGAAGACATGACAATGAAAGCCTCTCAGGATAACGTGGCAAATTAAAATGGAGAAAACACCACCACCTAGGCTGAAAAGGGTCATATTTTAAAAAGTTTAAAGTTCTGTAGAACTTGAACCCAGCTGGGGACTAGTTGGGTAGTTCAGGATAGCTCACTGCTTTTAACAAACAGGGGAGAATGGGGAAGAGCTTTTAGGTTTTCCTTTTTTATTGATGCATCAGGGTTCTTTTCTTTTTTTCTCCTCCTCCTTGTTTTTTGGAATAAGGATGTTTCTTTCAAGTTCAGCTGATACCAGTTTAGCCCTCAAGATGGTACTGAGGCTTTCATGTTTGTATGCTCACAATAGTGGCAAGTTGGGACAAAGCAGTGCCATGATGGTTGATTGAGTGATATTGTATTCTGGCTGTAGATTGACTAAAGGTAGACTTTTAGTGATACCAATGCTGTTGCAGTTATTTAAACATGATTGTACTTCAGCAACTTAAGCACCTTATTAGCAGAACCACTATATTAGACTTTGAATAAGTTCGTGGAAGTGGACACTTCAAATGCGCATATAATTAAATGTGTTCTAAGTTAATAACAAATAAGAGGTCTGTGAAGAACTCCTTGGAATGAGAAGACAGCTAGAGCCAGCTCCAGTGAGGATGCTACAGCCTCCTTCGGGAAAATTGAAGGAGGCTGTAGTATTCAGGCTTGTTCAGGCTGAATTTTTCTCTGATTAACTACCAGCCGTCCTGCAGGAACAGCTTCCAAATACTTTTTTCCTCGGCCGATAGGCAGGGTTTTCTTCCATGATTTCTTTGCATCTTGTGAGCCAAACCAGCATCACACCTGCCGTGTGGGTGCATCCGCTGGCTTTGCCGGTGCCAGACCAGCTGTGCAGCAGCAGTTGCCATCTGTCAAGAGTGAGGACAGATTGCTGGTACAGAGACTCAGGAAGTAATTAGAAGGCAAATTTAATTTGCTCTTAGAGCACGTGGAGGTCCAAGTAGCTCTCTCTTCCCCTGCTGAAAGAATCTGGGGCTTGAGGGGAGGCAGGGAAGGAAGGAAAAATGATAGGAGGGAAATACAGAGAGGAAAGAATTGAGCTGCATTCTCGCAATCTGTCCACTTGGACTTGTGCAGCTGCTCTGCCACTGACAGGTTGCTGTCTCTCCACCCAGTGCAGACAGCCAAATGACTTGCATCGTGAACACAAATCACTAAAGATTAATGCTAGTAAGTAGCCTGGTCAGAATAAACTGTACCGTGAGGCAGAGCACCTAGCTGCTCAAAAACCTTAGCTATTCTCTCCTCTCTTCATTTCTCCTTTCTCTCCACAGAAGATTTTCCCAGAATTTGGAAGCCAAACATAAATTCAGTACACATGCCTTTTCTGGATCAAGTCCCATGCCTCTGAATGCAGCACCATCAGTTTTGGAACATTAAAAGCTTGTGTAGAACCAAAGGGTAATGACCAGTTGGAGCTATAGCAGGAGTACTTCTGTGCTTATAATTAGTTAAGGATGTGCTTAAATGCTTTATTAGCTTAGGGCTTCCATCTGCTACCTGGGGCTGAGCAGTTTCTGACGTTCCCAACTCTAGGGGCATGTGGAAGATGCCCTTCTTTTATTTGTGAAGAATATGTATTTTGCATCAATAGCTTTGGATATGGAAAACAGGCAAACATGGACTTAGGGGTAGCACATTCTCAAAACTAAACAGCAATATCAAGGGTGTAGTGTGCTTTTCTGAATGTCTTTAGGTATCTTTCTCGAAAACTGAGTTGGGCGCTCAAGAGGGGTCTGAGGAGTTCCCTCAGGGCAAGGTGCATAGAGTCCACCACTTCAGGAGCCGCAGGCTCTTCACGTGGTCTCATAGCCACCTGGGTTCTGATCCGTGGCTGTTGACATCAATAGAAAAATACCTTGTGTATTCAATATAATAAAATCCAGCACAACACTGTTTTTTGTTTTTTCTGTCCTGATTACTAATGATCCTAGAGATTTTCCAGAGATAGTCACTGGCAAGTGTGCCTTCCTGAGCCTGAAGGTCCATTCAGGCAGTTGTTAATCCCTAAGTATAGGTCTGCACTTCAGGCATTCCTGAAAAATTGGGTATTGTTCAGAGGCTCAAGGTGTATCTCGCAACTATTCAGAGAGGTGATGATGGGATATCAGTTTTTACACGACTAGTATTTGCACTTTAGGACTTTAAATTATTGATGGGAGGAGTGAAAAAAAGCTGAGTTGAATCAAAGTGCTTTTTTGTGATGGTCCTGTAATTGCTGCTATTTCTATTTACCTCTTCTTTTTTGAAGTCAGTTTATTTTCCACAAAACCGTTCCCTACTTACTACCTCCAGCACACAAAGTCCTGACATTGCTGCACAGTCTACCTAGCCTCTGGCTGGTTTTAGTGATGGAGGACTGATGGAGGCATGAACATGCCGGCATCTGTTTAAGCCCAACATTTACATCTCCCTGAACTTTGGCAACTGAGAGATCAGAGATCTGGTCTGTCTTCTCTGAACAGTACTTTATCCTCTGTTATCCAGGCATATTGTCCTCACTAGAGAGGAGTCAAAAACTTTTATATTTTTTCTCCTTTTACTCTCAGAGGGTTCAGGCAGTAGTACCTGCTCTAAGAATGGCAGCAGATGTTAGGCGGTGGAGCTGTATTCTCGTGTTACCGAGTTTCCTCAGGAAGCTTTTGACTAAGCAGCTGCTGTCTCATGCGTAGTGAGAAGCTGAGTCTGGGTGTAGTAGAAACGTCAAAGGAAATATGAGAAGTCACTGCCTCCAGCTATTTTCTACCTTTCTTCAAAATCTGCAAGGCTGGCAGAGCAGAAAGTATCTCTGTATTGCATCTGGCAGCTTGACCGGAATGTCACCTTCCTTGGCAGCAGAGCTGACAACACTGGATTTTGCACAGAAAGAGAGCATAACTTATCTCCTCTGCCAGCTTCCCTTTGGTAGAGCAGGAGAAGGGGCAAAAGGGGTAGTAATGTTATAATTTCTTTCATTTCTCTCTGCAGACTTGGAAGCCATCAGTAATGAGTTTAGGATGAGCTGCCCACTTACTGTTCTTACTGGTTTTTAAAATTTTTTCCCCTTTTCCCTCGTTATGAAATGCAAGTGGCAATTACTTTTGTTTTCAGGATGCATGACTGCAGAGTGCTACCCATGTAAGGACTGGACTCTTTTTATTTTTTCCCTTTTTTTTCTTCCCTGCAGTCACAGTGATTCTGTAAATGGAGAATTACAATGTTTCACATTCCTTTTGCCCAACCGATGCCACCCAACCAAAAGTTTCTTCTGCAGCCAGAGCCTTGTGAGCATCTCTTCCAAAGCTCCTCTACAAGTCTTTGCATATGCCTCTAATCTGGTGCCAATGCTGGCATTGTTAGGCTTAGTTATCCCTGCTGTGGCCATAAGTAACCCCAGCTCTACTTTAAAAATAAAGAAATCTGAGTGGGTTTTTTGCTCTGGTGTATGCTGGAAGGTGCTGACCCAGAAGTATGGTGGTTTAAGTGGAGATGTCCACCTTAATGTTGGTGGGCCTTGGAGCATGTTCAAACTCTACAGATCTGTGAAGAGAGACAGATGAAGTTGCCAAAGGGGCTTGTGGGTTGTGACCTTGTCGTTCCTTTTTGCCATGCAGACTTTAAATTCTTGTTGCACTAGAATAACTTTTGTCTCTGCTCTGCTGTCAGATGCCTCTCTCCCCTTCTTCTGTTGTTTCTTCCAAAGCTTGCTTATTGCTGTCTCTGCCAGGAGTGATGGATCAGATGAGAAGGGTGTGACTTGTTTCTCTAAGATGGCTATGAGTCTCAGTTGCCCAGGATCCATCAGTCTGTTAATCTCTCCATAGAGGGTTGCTGCTGTTTTTAATAGGAAGCTAAGGTTCATGGTGGATGTTTTTCACATAGGCTTCAGAAGCAGCTGCCTTAAATGTGGTCTGGCACCTCTGCAGGCAGCGGCTGAGCACTGGTCTTGGAGAGGGGCTGGGGTGAGGATGGCTGTGGGCAGGACCTCCCCACAGTGCAGGAATTACTTATAAATAGGAGAACAAATTGAAATGTTCCCTTTTTGTTTTTCCACCTCCCACAGTTCTTGGGAATAAGGAAGGAGGCCAGCAAGAAATGTTGGCATTTTAGTGAAAAGCAAAGGCAGCTGAAGGGAAAGGCCTCTTATTTTGTTATTATTATATTTCTGGGAAATGTTGCTGCAGATATAGTGCCAGGCTGCTGTACAAAAGATCCTGTCTGGGTTTACTTACGAAAGTAAAGGAGTTGACAGTCCCTGTCCATGAGATTGCCAGAAGTGACTAAGTCAGCAAAGGAGACCCAGCAGGTGCTGAAGTGAAATTCTTCCGAAATGTCCTCATTTACACTCACTGCATCCTTTCCCAGTAAAAGCCTTCAATTGCTGCTTCAAAAATTCATAAGTTTGCATGCTTTAATGGAAGCAAATGAAAGACTTTTCTGATTTGTCCTGAAAGAGCCTGTGGAAAGTTCAAAGGGAACTTTAAGTATTTAGTTATGCTGCATTTACCTACCCAAGAACTTTTCTCCCTGAGTTACCTGAAGCTTTTTTTTTTAAACTGAAATCACTGTTGTTGACTTTTATGTGAGGCCTGTAAAACCAAGGCACTAATATATCAAATATGAATTTAGCTGAAGATGATGCAAGTTATGAATAGGATTTTCCAGTCTTTGCCTGCTGAAATTGTAATCTGTGTCCCATTTGGTCTCATGATCCTTACACGTAGGATTTGGTCTACGGAATGGGAGAGGTTTAAAATATGAATTATTGGAGTTTAGAGTGTGGAGAAAGTCATGATCTAAGAGGGGAGAACTTTTGGTGCTTTTAGACTATGTTAAACTTGTAATTAGCCTCTTAAAGTTACATGTTTGGTTTTGGAAGGTTCTAGCTTTTTCTCTGTCTCCATGGAGTACAATTTGATACCTTTTAATGTAGAGCTTTCTGTAAGTTTTGCATCCAACTTCTTTTAAGAGTAACACCAAGGATTTTCAGGAGAAATTACCGCCTTTAGGTTTCTATCTTTGTAAGTTTATGTCCCCAGAGATATAAAAGCAGATTAAATGTCACTATTGCAGCAGAAAAGAAACAGCAATACATGAAACAGAAACAGACTGTCAGGAAAAAAAATCAGCTATGAGAAGTCAGCATTAAAAACAATCTTCTTATTTGTCTGAGGTACAATGTTGCCTCAAAGTCAACAGGGGTTTTCCTATCCATTTCTGTAGACAGAATTTATCAGAATTCATCCTTTGGTTATAATTTAAAGTATGAGCTTAGATTTGATTAAAGTGAAATGTCTTTTTAAATGAGGAAGATCAGGGTCATACAACCCAGAAGACATACTGCCATCTTTTCATCTCTGGCAAAACAAAAAAGAAGAAAAAATGTTTTAAACCTGCAAATCTTTTACAGGTCTGAAAGAAGAGTGAATCAAGATGCTTGGGAAGCCAGGTATAATATAGGCTGAAGCCCATGGTTTTGCTTGTTGGGAGCAGTTGTAGAATGGCTTTTTTAATGGTTGGGGAGGGGAAGGCCAAAAGTTCTAAAGGACGCTTACTTCATAGGCTGAAATAAGGCTAGCCTGCCCAAAGGAAAATCTACATGTGTGTAACTCGATGAATAAAGCTAAGAATACAGATGGTGCATTTTTCATTGATGTCTTCTCACGTCATTCTTCCCATGCACTTTTTTCCACACTTCTGGTTGATTGAGCTGAGCTAGCAAAAGTCAGAAAGTAATGACGAAGCCTTTGCAATTTCCAGCCATCAGTATGCTTCTCAGTCATAGCAGTCTCAAATTAAAACCTTCCAGTAGAAAAAGGTCCATAATGGTGCTGCTGTGGGTTTTTACATGTCAGATTTTGATCACATCAGCCTGACAGGCTGATAGCACTTTGATTGCAATCGCCATTTCCAGCCACTGTGCTGATTCTTGGCTTGTACCTTAGTAGACTGCAGTCACTGAAATGATCCAGCTTATTTGCTGGCCACTCACAGCTGAATTGAAAGACGTGCAGTAATACCCAAAATTAGAGTCGTGTGACTGAGTTCTCTGGCCATAGCTGTCTGAGCTGTAGGTTTAAGTGGGGCAACTGTGTCAGTTCCACTGAAATACTGATTTACAGCAGCTTTCATTGTCAGTCCTGAGGAGGAACTGTCATTCCCTTCCCTGAGCAAGTTCATGCTGTATGAGAAATTAATTTCATCCACACTCACAAATATTTTTAAAGTACAGTCACTTAGAAAAAGAGGGTAGTTGCATTAATGTATTATTTATAATGCACTTGCAATGCATGATCCTGCAATTTACCCTAGATTTCTGAACAGGCTTTTGCATTTGGACAGAAGTGACATTTTGGTGTTGAACAAATTCCAGAATACCTGTTTTTAAAAGCAGCATCACCAGCCATGCTGCACCCTTCCCTCCTCTGCCTTGCATGCAGAATTTGGAAGGCACATTGCCCTGCAGCTCAGGGCAGTTTGAGCTGAATCTGAATTTCTGGCAGCTTTGGGGTCCAAAATCTTGTGGAGTGATGTTTCTTTCTATGAGGGTGAGGATGTCTCTAAAGCTGCAACATGACTGTTACGTCTGGGTTGTTCACAGTGATTCTCCTCACAGACTTGTATTGCTGCTTTCCCTATTGATGAGGTGGAGGGATGGGTAAGTAACATGTGCCTGAGAAAATGGTAAAGCAGTTCTGAAATTCTGTCTCTGGGAAATGCCTGATTTAAAGCATGGTATCAATATTTTACAACAAAAGTCTATATGACTTCTTGTTTTGCTTTACCTGCTAAAATAACATACTGATTGCTCAGCTGGTGTGAGGTAAATGCTTAACTACAGTCTCCTGGAACTTCTGGACAACAGCATCATGGGTTGGGTTGGTTTTTCTTATTTTCAGGCATTCTCTTTTTTTCCTTTTCCCTGAACCTATTAATAGTTTAAGATATACAGGATATTAGATGAAAGCAAGGTAAATGTCATTCAGAAGTTTTTTAAAAAAATAATTTATACTTCATGCATGCATTGGTGAAATAACTGAGCTTTGATCATCAGTTATGTTGATTTAAGTAAAAAAGACAGTGGAGATTTATTACGAAGTAACCCCCTTAAGTCCTGAAGAATAGCACTGTGATGTTGGTTTATTGTTCCAGCTAATCAAATTATCACAGGTTATAGGCAAAATGGAGATTGTTTTTATTTTTTGTCTGCTCACATAGAAATGTCAAAGCTTGATCTCTAAGCAAAACACTATTTTCATACCCATAATCTTTTGAGAACCAAATAGCTACTATTACATTTTCTGCCCATAATATCTGTCTAAAATCAGTGGGACTTCTCATATACTTTACATTAGAAGATTAAGAATCTTCTTCAATGTGCCTTTTAAACAGGGAGGGGGGAAAAGGCCAGAATTCATTACAAGTCCTATTATTTTAGATATGTGCTCTAATAGTATCTACTTCCAGCTGAGCTTTTAGAAGACCTCAGTGTCCTGACCACTCTGGCAGTTTTGGCAGACACTTTTAATATAAATCCAGCTGTATCAGGAAAGCTGTACTCTGATACTGCTTGCTTTGTTTACAGCGTTTTTTCACATAGGAGTACAACATCTAGCTGTGTCCACAGGAGTTTTTCTTGGTATGTCCAGTGTCCTGTGCTCATATCCTGTGGTTTTGCTATACATCCCTCAGTTCACATTTCATCATGTGTCATCTGCAGGATGCACATGTGTCACCGAAAAGGTTGCTTTCCCTGCCTTGTACTCAAAATACCAGTTCGTGGCTCTATAGCCTACAAGCTGCAGGTAATTTCTCCCATTCTGCAGGCTGTCTGCTGAGCTGCTTATGTGTGCGCTTCTTAACGCATTGCAGTCAAAATGCACTGACTTCACACCACACTGTTATTTAAACTAACACCTCTGACTTTGACTAAAATAAGTGGTAACAGAATGAAGCTCACACCCCTAGAGCAGACAAAAGGTGGGAGTAAAAGGGGATTATTTAGTTCTGTCAAACACAGGAAAGATTAACCTTAAAATGTGTATTTTTAAACACATGTAGTTATTTACATCCTTGCAAAGTGGGTGTGAAATGCCACAAAACAAAAGCAAGAGCAGTTTGTACCCAGGATAAACTGAGCCAAAAAGGACATCTATATATTCCTAGTTAACTTTAGCAGTGTGTTAGAGCTGGTACTAATGACTCTGCAAAGTGCAAGGTATGAAGAACCATTCTTAGAATGTGGATCCGAATGTGTGTGAATACCACGGTGTGTCTATCTGTATGTGTATATGTATATGTTTTCCTAATACTGTTTTATATTTATTGACAAGTGATTAAAAAAAAAATTAAAATCTTTACATTCTGAAGATGTTTGTATTGGGGTTAGAAGTCATATAAATTCTGTGCTGCACCAAGATATCCGCTCTGGGGTTGTTTATTGTGTTAACAGACATCTCGTAGATGCACTTCAAGAGCTGACCGGGCAATATTATGGCCATCATTTGAAGATGATGAAAGAATTTCCCTATTTGTAAATTATGCGTTTCAGAATTTCCTGGGCCTTACAGGACAGCTGCTCTCCAAAGGTCATCACTGCAGATCATGCAGCATATTTAAAACCTTCTTCTGTCACCTCTTTAGTGCTGAACATAGAATTGCTTTCACTATGTCTGCTCATGGAAACTCTCTTAGAGCCTTTAGTGGTAAGTGTAGCTCTTGGTGTTGGTGTTGTTTCCCCCAGAAGAAAATAAAACAGAAATGGGAAAAGTTCAAGAAGAAATGTTTAATTCTGTCAGCGATGAGGTAGAACAGCATTTGTTATTGTGCTTATTTTACTTCTGTGTGTGTCATGTACGGGCTTATTAGCTCACTCTTAAGAAACAATTGCTAGAATAGCAATATTTGCAATACTACTTTTTGTTCATCTTCTGTTACAGAGGTGCTTTATTTGCAAGGGCTGGCTTTTTTCAACCAAATTATATCGCCTGTCAAGAATGTTCACGTGACTCTTGGAAACCTGGTGCAGAGTCTTCCCTATTTGCTATTTTGTCCTGTTTTCTTCTCCCTGTAGCAGGTAAGCACATGTTTCTGCAATGCTATTTGCAAGTGGAAAATGTGTCCAATTTCAAATACCTCGTGAGTTCATTCTGTTGGACTCAGTAGGATTAACATCACTCTTCCAAAATTTTCCACAGAATCTACTGTATTTACTGCCATAGAAAAATATCTGAGTAACAATGCAGTACTTTGGGGATTTTAACATCAGCTCATGTCAGTCTACATCCCTCTAGCTTTAGTGCAGCTTAAAAAATGGTATGCGGGAACTTTCAGCTGTGAATCTATTTACAGCTGAATCAGGTTTGTACACATGCAATGTAGAAAATTGCTTGAATTTCTGCTCTCTGAGAGGAGTCTCTAAATAACTTTATGTCCTTGGGGAAAAAAAAAGCCCTGAAGCAGGGAGCCAGAATTGGTGATGGGTGTTAGCCATCATGGCAACCTTAAGGTGAATGAGAGGGTTCAGATAGTGTTCACCAAGATCATAGTCAGGCAACCACTGCAGAAACAGATTAATCTACCCTGGCTGACAGTGTATTGAAGCATATGAGGAATTCTCAAATGACCTATATATGATTGATGTGTGTGTGGGTGTGGCAAGAAGTGGCACTGGACAGCTGAGCGGTAGTAGTATCTTGCACAGCTGCAGCTATTTCTGCTGAGGTGCTTGGCACAACCTTCTAGAGTTCCTCCACAATATTCATTGCTAGAGCTGGATCCACGTTTGAGATTCAGGGGTTTTAGGAAGGAGGAGTTTTATACAGATTTCTTGAAATCACTTTCAGTAAATGCTAGTCATTAAAGGAGAGTGTGTATGGGGTTGTGTGCGTGCATTTATGTGAAAGGAAAGTAAATGCGCTTAATCTGTCTTTGTTCAGTTTTCCTTTTAACATTATCGTGGCATGTAGTAGCTCTTTTTCAAAGCAACCTAGAAATTTTCTCAGAAGACAACTGCGGGTTTCCTCTTCTAAAAGAATTTTCTTTCTGAACATACTAAGATACTTATTTTCTCTCAAAATTTATGTACTTTATCAGTAAGCTGCAGAATTTAACCTCTGCTATGGCTTCATTTTATTTTTCCTGTGTTTTTTAAGTAAATTTTTCTAAAGGGTTTGCTCTTGGAAACTTCTGTTTTGATTTACTTGCCAGTAACACATGCTTTGTTCCCAATTTGTAGCAAGTGGTAAATGATGGCAATGCTTATTCCATGCAGCTTCATTGCAGTGGTAGCTGGATTTTGCTTGCAGCGGTTACTTAGTTTCATTTTAGGCTACAGGGGGAAATGGTTTCTTATAATCTACAGCTCCCACTGGGGCCTCGCACCATAACCTGGTGCAAGGCTGGGACCTCCAGCAGAATTTAGCTTGTTTTGTAAACTGGGCACAGATGCTTGAAAGTAAGAGAAATCATTTTCACTTGCACTGCAGTCTTTCCCTGAGAATTTCTAGGATGTTAGCTACTGCCTCTCTGGATTCCCTGAGAAGTGAGTTAGTGGTATCTGTAGCAGAGAAGGGAGTATTGTAAAATGGGAACTTGATAATTCCAGGTCATGAAGAGAGTACGGGTACGGGCGTTGCTTTTCTCTGTATAAGAAATTCCTCTGGAAAAGTTGAGGGGAGAATCTGCATATAATTTAGGAAATCCCTACTACCTCTGCCCATGTTATTTCACGCATACACAGAAAATTTCTGCTCTGGAACCTTCTGTAAAACAAATACACCTGCTGTTAACTAAGTTAGTCTACCAACTAATCTGTTAGCAAACATGAGTTCTGTCAGCAGCAGCTCCAAATACAGCTGCTAGGAGGATTCAGCCACTGCCAGTAGAACTAAAAGCTGCTCTAATGCTTCACTGGAATACTTTAAAGTTCACTGTGAACACTCTGTTAAACTTTTTATTCTTGGTATTCTAAATAATTGCCCCTCAGAGTAAACGGAGACACACGTGAATGCCTTCTGTTTCTAGCAGAGCACTTAAAAACTATCTCACTGTAAACTAGTTATAGATTACTGAGTAATCTGTAACCTTACTGTGATGGACAGTCAGATCAAATGTTCCACCACACAAGGAGGCTAAACAGTAGGCCTTGAGGAACTTGCCACCACACTGATTGGGTGTTTGCTGACTGAAAATACTAATGAATGAAATGAAAAAATGCTGCCTAGTGGCTCCTAACCCAGCATTTTATAGCCACCTGGGTTTTTTCATTGCAAAAGCCATAATTTGCTGGTAATATAACAGACTTTAAGTTATGCTTATGGTTTTATTGTATTCAAATTTTATATTCCAACAATGTGCATATTTTCAGTTACATTTATTATTTGCTCTTCACTGTGGTATGGTATAGTTTAAAGGTCTTCGGAGTTTAGTCCTACTCTAGCAGGGACCATAGGAAACACATCTTGAAGATTGTAGCTCCCCATTAATTTACATCTGCAGGCCACAGCCTATGTAAATGATTGTACACAGGTTTTACTTCCTGGAAGTTTCCCCTGTTAGCCCATAGAAATGTCACAGGTTTCAAATCCAGCACATACAGAAACCTTGGCATGGCAGGGGCCTAATCAGAAGCAGCAAAATAATACATTTGCTGCACTTACAGGGAGACAGAAGTCAGTAGGAGAGTGTTGAGATAATAAAGGAGGTTAGCGATGTTTACTGTGTCACAGCTGATAAGCACTCAGTCTTTTCATAATTAGCATTACAGAAGTTCCTGACGAAGATGTAACTCTTTGCCCCCTTTTTAGTCCTCCAATACAAACAGAAGAACCTGACTATTTTTATTTATTGTTTAATTCTCCTTGTCCACTGTTGCAGTGGGTGTTACTGTCAGCTCATCTCTTCCCTAAAACTTGAGCTGATTCCCTAGCCAGAAGATGCTCTTAGCCAGCAAATCTGATTTGCCTTTCTATTGAGGCTGTCCCATGAAGGCTGTGAACTGTGTCCTTTTCCCTTTCCTTTTCCCTCAATGCCTTTGGTCAGCAGCAGACTCTCCTAGAAATACTCCTTATTTAATATCTCCCTACTTGAAATACCAACTGAGCTTGTAAACCAAAGATAGCTGCCGGAGGTCTCTTCATATAGGGTCAGAGCATGTACTTGAGGAAATGAAACATTCATTAGTTGGATGCCAGATTATTTACATTTGTATCATGATCAATAAGGCAATCAGAGACTGGGGATGACATTCATCTCATCTAATTTTAGATATTTGCAGCTTGGAATACCGTATCCATATCTGAACTGCTCACATTATGTTCTCTTTCTAGTCAGTGGAGAGAACAGGCACATTCCCAGCATGACTTTCGTGATCAGGTTTAAATATCTCTTATAGGATGTGATGAAGTGCCCCCTGGACATGCCCAGGTTTCTCCAGCAACTACAGAATCAGGTCCAGATTTTCCTGTACATCTGCTTGTGAGATGTATATGTCCTGCTCCTGATGTCCATTATCTTATTTCTAAGATATATTTCTAAGATTTTCTAAGATACCTCGTATCTAGGTACCTAGTAGGTAGTGCTGAATGAGCTTAAAAATGGAAGGCTAGGCTAAAGTGAACTTTAGCACAAGAGCGTCTAAATTGCAACTTCCCGTTCGGACCTCCCAAGTCACTGTGCTGCTGCTATAGTTTTGGGTTTTTTTAAGCACTCAAGTACCAGCAGTAGAGTTGGAAAGCCTTTTGCCTTTAAAAAAATTATTTCAAAACATTTGAACCAAGAAGATTTTCTGTTGAAAGCATTAGGAAGGAAGCAATACACTACAGTAAACAAACACTGAAACTTTCATTTTTATTCCAGCAGAATGTTTAGATGCTTTTTTCCATATGAGACACTAAATTCTTGTACTAAACAAAGCAAGGAAACTCAAATGGAGTTAATGAACCAAAAACCTGAATTCAAAAGGCCATTTATCTTTATGCCAGTCTGAGTCAAAAGTTCAGTTCTGGATACACTCCTTCCTCAAAGTGTTCAAATCTGGATCCAAAACTTTCTGTTAAAATCCAATATCTAAAACAGATGGCTAATAAAACTAACATAATGACACACACATATATACACACGCACCTCTCCTTTTTAACATGCGGAGAATTAGCTGAGGGGCAGGATTGGTTTAGATCTATTTTATGTATAAAGTGATTCAACTCTCCTTTCCCTGTCCTCCCTTCTTCCAGTCTGGCCAAATGTTTGTGCTGGCTGCTACTGTTGCATAGCCAAAAACTGCAGAAAAGAAAATGATTTGGTTTTCTTTCGTGGGTTTTGTTTGTTTTTTTCTCCTTAGCAGAAAGGTAAAAGTTTTGGTTTATTTCCCTCCCCACCTTGATGCAAACAAATGGCATCCAATGTGCCCTTGTGTATTTTTTAATTGTACCCAGCTGTGATTACAGTCCCACAGAATATATTTTTGTGGATTCTTTTCTTTTGCTACACTTCACTGGTGATTCACAACCAAACAGGGATTCACCCCTTTTAGGAGAAAGAGAATTCACTGGTTTCATGACCTTTTATTTCTGCACTAGAAACGGGTGAACTCATTTCGAATAAATACAAACCAAGCCAAAACATTACACAGGATGAAGTTAATTCCAAATCTGACCTTTGAGAGTCTTAGAGGAAGAAAAGAAAAAAGGTTGTGTGTCTCTTATCTTTTCACTAGTGCCTACAATTTGCAAGCACCAAAATATCTCAGCAGGGACACAGGCTTTATGAATGTGTGGCCTGGTAAAAAGCAGAACAGTGGCAAAACTGGAAGACTCCCAGGGCTATGCCCACTTCTTAGGAACACCCCGAGACTGTGGGTCCACTGTGGTGGGGGAGCTCCTGCATCTGCCTGGGAATGCCCAGATACCCTGGCTGGTTTGAAGCTGTTGGGATGCTATGCCACTCCAACCCACCTCACCACCACAGCTTGTGGTGGCTGGGACTCAAAAGAGCAGGAAACATTAGAAACAGCACTTAGAAATATCATGCTGTTTTGCCCCCCATTTGATGCTGGGCTGTGGAGAACTGAGCAAAAGTGCACGGCAAGGAAGTTCTATTTGCCTGACACGAATGTGTCCCACTGGAAGCATCTCCTGCCAGGGAAGGGTAGTGGCCTAAGTCTTTTGTCCCCCTTTAAACAGGAGGTGACACACCACTGCTCCCGCAAGCTGCCTCAGGTACCAGGGGACCAGGGATGGACCCTGCCTGTTGTATTGCCCTGCTGCTGTGGCCTCTTTCATGCCATCTGAAAAACCAAAAGTTGGACATCTTTTATAAAAAACCCCACACATGATGGACTGCACCTTCAGTACCGCGTTCAGTTCTAGGGCCCCCAACACAAGAGGGACAGGACCTGTTGGGGTGAGTCCAGAGGAGGCCATGAAGATGATCAGAGGGCTGGAGCACCTCCCACCGAAACAGGCTGAGAGAGCTCGGCTTTTTCAGCCTGGAGAAGAGAAGGCTCTGGCGAGACCTTATACCAGCCTTCCAGTACCTAAAGGGGGACACGAAGAAACGTGGAGAGGGATTTTTTACAAGGACATGTAGTGACAGGACACGGGGGAATGTCTTTAAACTGACAGAGGGGAGATTTAGATAAGATATTAGGAAAATACTCTTTTCTGTGAGCATGGCGAGACGCTGGCACAGGTTGCCCAGAGAAGCTGTGGCTGCCCTATCGCTGGCAGTGTTCAAGGCCAGGTTGGATGGGGCTTTGAGAAACCTGGTCTAGCGGAAGGTGTCCCTGCCCATGGCAGGGGGTTGGAACTGAATGATCTTTAAGGTCCCTTCCAACCCAAACCACCCAGTGATTCTATGGAAGGGTGGGCCATTTCTAGGTGTTTGCAAGGGTGAATTTGTTTCAGTCAGGGGCGGCCGGGTCTCAGCCGACCACCTTGGCTGCCATTTTGTGTGCCCTTCCCTGAGACCGCCGCGGCCGGCAGGGGGCGCAGCAGCGGCCGGCCCTGCCCGGTGCCCGTTCCCGGTTCGGCTGGCGGCGCCTCTTCCTTGGCAGCTCCTCCTCAGGGTGGCTGCGGTAACGTGCATCCCGCCCGAAGGAGCCGGAACAAGTCGTGAGGGGCTCTGTCAGCAAGTTAAAATCTGGTTGAAAGCAACGTGCCTGGGAGCATGCCTTCGCTATGGTGCATTTGTGTGTGCGTGTTTTACATGGCTGATTTCAAGTCTTCCTCCCCACACACCCTGAGGGGTGCATCTGAGGGGGACACCCAAGCCCAACCCAGCCTGGCTGGCCTCCTAGGTATCCTCATTACCTCAGGTCTTCAGCCCCTCAGGTATCATCAGGGTGAAACCTGGCATGTGGCTCAGATGGGCCTGAAATAAATAAATAATTACCAAAACTAGCTGGCTGACACAAATAAGTTTGTAAGATTTTAAGGGTCAGGCTGAGCAAAGGCTGGAATTTCTCTGTGAGCCTGAGTTTGTCCATCCTCCTGTGATTCTCCCCTCAGCGGTCACCCTCTCTCACTGTGAAAACATCGAGTTGGTGAAGTTTGGTACCAACCTATTCATACAGACTAAAGAATCTTAAAAGGGCATGGGACAGATTTGAGCATGGAGCTCAGCACAGTTCAAGCTTCCCTGCTCACAAGAGGTTTGACATTAATTTTTCCTAATGGTGTTTCCCAAATGGAGTATTCTCTGCAGGGAGTGATTCAAGCAAGTGCTGGCTGCAAGCCTGGGTCTAGCTGGCTTACAGCTTTCTCTGTGAAGGAGCCATACATCCTAGAAACAGGGTCCATGACTTTTGGTACCAAGATCCCAGTGGTCCAGCAGAGCATCTGGGAGTCTTGCTTGAGATAATTCCTTCAACTATTCGGCTTTGGAGTGCGAGAGCTCAGTCTGCATGGGCTTTCAAACTGCGGGCCCAAGAGCAGCAAACCTGAAAGACCATGGATGGCTCATGGCTTTCGATGCCATGAAGCCGAAAACTGAAACCTTTATTGTCCCAGCAGTTTTCTGAGGATGGGCGTGGAGGAATTTTTGTTTTCCTTACATGTAGAGAATTTGAAGTATTCTGCAATATAGCCTGAGTTTGGAGAACAGATCATTTGAAATGACTAAAGGAAAGCCTGGTGAACAAGAAAGCTGGAGCAGCAGGACCCATCAGGAAAGGGAAACAGGAAAGATACCACAAAGCTGCTGAAGATGCACAAACGTGCTGAATGCTATCTCTGTTCTTCCACCGCACCTCTTGGTAGCTTGAGGAGACTGTTGTTTATGCTGACCTAGAGAAGGAGGACTACCTCCACTAGTTGCATTGTTGTTGCTACCTTGTGGAGGAAGGAAAATGTTTTCTGGAAGGAAATGTAATGGAATTTGCCTGACCTCCTTGATAATGAGGCATTTCTCCCAGGTGATAACTCCAGTGGTGATGTCATGTTGATGTCTTATTGAAGATTGAGACTGGCTAATGAGCTGGAGTGAGAACAAAGGTTTTTCCAAACCTTGCTGTGGAGTCTAAATAATTCCAGCACTCTGCCCTTCTAGATAAGTTATTTCCCAGAGCATCCTGAGAAAATACTGGCATGATACGTACTGTGAAGTCATAGCACTGGACCCGCTGACCTGGTGAAGATTGAAAAGTACAAGTGTAAAATAATTTGTGTGATGAAGTCTTTTTTTATCCTTGCTGTTTCCACTTCCTGGTATGTCAGTCCTCAGGGAGTGTCTCAGCATGTGTGTATGCAAAGATGGCAAAAGGTCCCCACTTTTATGTTCCTAACAAAAGTTCCACCATGCTGAACACTACAGAGTCCAACTGCACCATTAGATGTTGCTATTTTGGATTATCTTTAAAATCTTTCTGGCAGCTTTTCCATTCAGAAATTTAGCCTTGTGATACAAAGGGAGAATGATAAATTTTCTGAAAGAATCCATTTGTAGTGAAGGCCAGCTTTTGTGACTTTTACAATACTACACGATTTGTGCCAGAGAGCTCTAGCACCATGTGACGTAACAGCAGCATAGAACCACCAGAGTGAAGGATCCCCCAGATTTGCAGAGCTGTTCCTTGTATTGCATTTTTTCACTACTGAAGTGACCTCCCTGACTTATACAGAGGAGGTGGCAGTAATCTCAAGACATGGTTCATGTTTCCAGCCATGCTCACGTTCTTAGAGAGAACGTCACGCAAGTAATATCCTGGCTTTGAGAGTGAAGTCAGGATATCGTTCGTAACTAACAGCTGGCCACCAGTGCAGTTTATTAGAAACTCAAGCTAGCTACCAAACTGGGTTCTTTATCTTGGTGACCTTCCAAGGCAATCAAAGCCTTCTTGGAAGACCTTGAATCAGAAATGTTTGGATGTAAGAAAAATAGCACTGTGCAGAACACAATTCTGATCTCCCAGGGTTCACAGAGTTGGAAGGCACTGTACCATATATAACTGTAGAAGACAGCACTGAGATACTGTAGATGCTGTATCAAGGTCATGATGTACTAGGATCCAATTAAAATTATGCAAGATAGGCAATTTAGGAAAGAATTCACATATTGCTCAGGAAGGAAAAAAATTGTATGTGTTATGAGCTCAGTTACTTTGTAAGATTAATTTTCCACTATCTCATGATCTTGCAATAAGAGCACAAAGCATTTTAAATGCTTGATTTGCTTATTGATCAGAACTCTTTGAGACCTTGCTTTCTAAATCACAGTTATGGGTTTGACTTCCATTTAACAGCAAAGCTGTGGGCTTGCCTTGGAGTATACGCTGGTTGCAGTGGGTAGTGAATTTGGTGAGTAGCCAACAGTGAAAGCTGCAACAGGCATGTCTGGTGCTCAGAAATGCACCTCCTTACCTGGAAGTAATGTGAATGGAAGGTGATAATGCTGCAGGTCCTATAATCCAGAGCACTGATCATCTCCTACTCCAGCATAACCATCACGCTTATTCAGATCACTGTCTTTAATTCCCAGAACCTGTAAAGACATAATGAGGAATGATACTGCAAGCTAGGGGAAATGCCAGTTGATGGAAAGCTTGATATTTTGGATGGGGGTGTAACTGGCCTATTCCCATCCTAATTCTCTCCTAATTTCAAGGACAAAAGATTTAGCTGTATACTGTATTTTAAGAACTGCTTCTATCGTTATGTTCTGTAGACCAAAACCTGCTGCTCACAAAGGGGACAGTATTTCATGCATGCTTTGAGCTAAGGTTTCCTTACAGGTGTTGCTAGATTTATGACCTGTATTAGATTAGGCTGGTGAATGGGGAGTTATTCTGAGCTCGGGGCCCTGTTTTGCTAGTTGGAATATAAACACCAAGTAGAAAGGGTAAAGAAGAGCTGAAGAAAAGCTCACAGTCCAGGCAGGCAACACAAAGACTTGATTCCCTTACAGACAGCTGAATAATGGTTTGCAAACACTGCTAGCACCAGCATTCTGATCTCCTTTTTCCTTTCCCTTTCCTTTATATTTAAAAACTTTACCTGAGGAAGAATTAGCTGCCAAAGAAAAACAAAAAAGGAAGAGGGAGCAGAAAAGCAAAGGGCGATGGAGGAGCAGGGAGGGAGCAAGGTACGGAGGCTGGGAAGCTCAAACAGACAGTGAATAGATAAGAACTGTCATCCATCAAAAAACTGTAATAAGAAACTAGACACAGATGGTTGCTGCAGACTGCATGGTCCTTTTGGTCAGATGCTTGTTTCTGTTTCTGCTGAGAAAGGCTTCTAGGCATATTCATGCTGCTCTGCCTCTCACCAAACAGCACTGGGAAAGGAAGGTCCAGGAAATTGGCCATGATGCTCTACAGCTTGCAGTGATTATGGGTGTCCATGTTTGGTGCAAGCCAGCATTATCTCCAAGGCAGGCAGTGGAACTGCAGCAGCCATGGCTGCCTGCAGATCAGGTCTGAAACTTTGTAGGATGGGCTGCACTTGCAGGTGGTACTGCAGGAATGGTGAGGGGGACAGAGCATTCCTTTCTAGTGGTAGTCAAAGGACTCAGGTTTCACCTTCTGCTTGCCTGGGAAGGAGATACTATCTTGAGCATTTCTTCTTTTTGACAATATATAAAAAAAAACCTCATGTGAGAGTTGTACATGCAGTTGAAGGAGAAGAAAGCCCAGCTCTGTCTAAAGGGAGGCACTGTGGTCATGCAGACACAGGGTGCAGAGGTACAGGAAATACACAGGAGGTGGTTCAGAGGTTGGGGAGATGGCCTAGTAAGCCCACGTCCCCTCCCATAAATCGGTGTTTGGCCACAGTGAGGGCAGAAATAAAGCAAAGGACTAGCAAAACCAAGGCTGCCCTGTAACCAGTCTCAATAAACAACATCCAGAAACTGTCATTGAGAGTGGCTTTATCTCCAGAGGTTGCAAACAGTCAGTGGGATGGAGGGGGAAGGGTGTAAATAGTGCCTGTTTAGTTTCATGCTTGCTTTATTCTCTTTATTCTTTGTTTTCTGATGATAAAGGAGCTCTATGTAGATATTGTAGCAAAGGAATTGGTGAGTCATAAGGTTTGCAACTTCAGTTCCCCCTCTGCCCTTTCTGTTTTTTTCCTTATAGTTGCATCTCCTTCTTCCTTTCTGCCTTGCCCCTCCTCTGCTGGCTCAGCAGGACGTGCTGTGCCTTTAAGAAGCCTAGTTTTTCAGAAGACTAATTCCTGAGCTTTGGCATGTGTCAAGGCATGCCCTAAGTTTTGTGGTGTGGTTTATGAAAAACTGAAGTGCATTTGTTGAAGGAGGTTTTTAACTCCTTTCTGCCATAGATACACTTTACTTCTTTGTTCTTTGCTTGCAGAATGCTCACCATTCAGCATTTCCATAGGGACTTCTGCTCTCTTTTCCGAAAGGGGAGGGGAGATAAAGTGAAGTAGCAGGCCTTTTTTTATTATTCCTTTAATTAAAATTTATATTTATTGAGTTATTTTTTTACACAACAAAGCTCTGGTGAGTAAAGCTGAGATGGCAAATTCCCTAGCTGATTATACCCTCCCACTGGCACCAATAATGCTGCAGTGTTAACCTATCATTGCAGTAGCAGCATGGAGGAGCCAAAGACAAATTGACCTGTAGCAGTCACAGCAATGGCAGTTTTATTACAAATTTTACATATTGTGAATTTCTTAATGGTCTCATTCTTGAACAATACATTTTGCTTCCTTTCCCCACTTATCACAGTCAGAAAGAAACTTGTAAGAAGACAATATGATTTTACTGACAAAATTAACATAGCATTATGTAGATAAAATACAGGGTGTTGGTTTGTTGTTGTTTTGGGTTTGGTTGTTTTGGGTTGGTTTATTTTTTCTCCCAGATCTCATTCTTTTGAAACCAAGTGTATGCCTGGGGAGGTCTGCCTGGATTTTTTTGACATTTGCTAGGAGCAGCAACATGATTTTTAAACCACAGCTCCCAGTGAGAACGTGGCAGGCATTACCAGCATACCAGGAGGTAACTATGGAATTACCTTTGGTGATTATTTTAAAAGCCATGTTTGCTACAAGGTCCTGGATCTATATGCTAATATTTTCATGCAATAACAGCATAAATCCTCTTGGGCTGTCAGCCTATATTCGTGTACCTGTACTTTGGTTTAGGCCTCAAGATAGCAAGTAAGTCTAGGTGAACAGAATTCCCCTCCGTCTCCTGCACCGTGGCAGCTCCAGGACTTACCATGCAGTCACCCGCAGGATGTGGGCCCCACAGATGAAAGAATGGTGTCTAGTAGAGACAGGCCTGCTTTTATGAGGAGAGATGTTGAAAGGAAAGGGAGGGAGCAGGAGCTAGGGCTGGATGTGCCTTCCACACTGAGGTGGTTGTGTGGCTTTGATTAAATCACTTAACCTTTGAGCTGCAGGTTTCGAGTGAGTGAAATAGTGGTATTAGCACTGTGTATGGCATGCTGGGATTAAATGAATTAACGTAATAGTACTTTACAGTCTCAGATCTGTAAATGTGCTGAGTGCAGCTGTTCTATTTAAGAACCTTGAAGTGCTCGTTATTGAGCCTACAGGAGGGCCCCCACCAATCCCCTGTCCTCCCCTCCCTCCCAATTAGTTCGGTCAGTGCTCTTATTCCCTCTCCATGACCAATAGTGAGCAATCTCTGCACTTAGCCTCTCGATCCTGAAGCAGTGCTGTATTGCGACAACTCTCTTCACAAGTGGCTGCTGAAAGCGGCTGCACCGCAAGCCCTGGTGAGGAGCTCTGTCTTCTGCATCGCCCTGCAGCTGCCCGGGCCCAAGGTGTCCCTGGCTACCCAATCACTGCCACATCCCCTCAGTAACGTGCTGGAACAGGAGGCAGAGGTCCTGGAATCTCTTGTCATCTCTGCTGCCTGCTCATGGGATGGCCTGATCAAGTCACATTGCCTTTCTCTTCTTCACTGTTAATGCTGAAGTGTGGATCATATCTTTTACCTTCATATCCAAGAGCTATTCAAGCTGAATTAATGAATGCTGTGAAGTCAGCGATGCCCGTGGATGCACAGCACAATGTAAATGTGAAGTATTACTCTGTAATTATGGGTAGAGGTAAACCTTGTTGAAAATTATTTATTTTATCATAAATCAACATTTGATTAGGTGGAATCATAGGAAGAAGGAAGAAGTGTAGAGAAAGCCTGTTCTCTCTTACCTCAATCTAAAATTTTTCAGGAAGCTAGGAAGCTGGAATGCTGCCTCTCCCACGTGTTTCGTTCATGTGTCGACTCTGAATCTAGTACTGGTTGCTGAGATTGATGGAGTGGCATAAAAATAGTCTGATTTCTAAAGGTGTAATATTTTAATGTACAGATGGAAAGAGGTCCTTTTTTTTTTTTCATCTTTTGGGATTTGGCATTTTATGAGGAAGTGAAGTACTGCTTTTTGCAGCTGTTGTCTGGCATATCCAAGGTTGATACAGCAGCTCATTGAGTTCAGTCAAGTAGCTAGTGGAGGATTTTAGGAAAAAAAGCAGATGAAATATTATTACATAGCTGCTGACATAGAGATATCATGAGGGTATGGTTTGTACCATCTCTGGTGCTGCTGAGAGATCAAGGAGTTAAAAATTCCAAGGTTTTAATCCAGTATAATAATATTTTGTGAGGTCTCAATAATATTTTGTGAGTTTGCAGTAACTAAGAAGCAGAGAAGCAACTGAGCTAGCTGGAAAATGAAGCTAGATGGAATTATATTGCCACAGGTTTATCTAGCTAGTTGTTTCACTTAACAGGCTAGACACACGTTTATCTGAGCACGCAGCAGAAGCTCAGACCCGGTTGTGCTCCCTTGTTCTCCTTGGCTGTATTATCCTCAGAAATGGAGTGCCCTTCATCCGATTTGAACAAAGCAGTGTTCTGCTGTATCTATTTTTGGGTACTGATTTGTATGCTGTAGAAGCTGTCTCATTCCTTAGAATACAGCCATATATTGTTATGTTTGTTTTCCTTTTGCTGCTGTATACATAGTGGATTGTTGTTTGTTTGTTTGAGGGATTTAAACATCTGGAAGAGACCAGGGATAGTGATGTCTTTGTGCATAGGTTAGATGTGGATCTGCAGGTCCCTTCCAAAGTGAAGTGGTATCTATGTGCCATCTACTGTGATGCTTATTTGTGTATTTGAGGGTTTTGATGTGGGAAGGACAATCAATATGATGCTAATCTAAGGGGCTGGGTAAAACTACTGCCGCTGAAGGTTAAAATGCATCTAGTTCTAGGTGGTTCTGCAGCTGGTTCCAGTGAAGGTAATACCAATTATAAATTTTGGACGTAAATATTTATATGCAGTAAATTTAGGTGGGTTTAGGTGAGTAGTGAGAGGAATCAGTTTTCACTAAGATGTATCAGTAAATGATGCACATAGGGCACATAGGGCAGATCTTGCTGTGAGAAATTCAGTTCTCCTGTCATGTAAGCTTTGCCATATTATTTGGACACAAACAAATCCAATTATAGCCTGAGTCTAGACAATAGGTGATCAGATGAAAACAGTAAGTAGAAAGTGGGAAAAAAAAAAAAAAGAAGGTGTAAGTTCTGTATTGTAGCCCCCTTTCCAGTGAGTGCAAGGTTACTCTGCAGGGAGCCCTTGTGGCTTTTAATTTGCAGACCAATGAAGTAGCAACAGAAGAGTTCTTATGCTCTGGCTCAGTCTATTGGAAACAATTTTGTTTCCGAGAAAGCTAATCGCTGTTTTGTTGCATTACATCCCAGCAGATGAGCCAGGCAATCCTGAATTTAAAACAGAACCACAAGTGAGTGACAGCGAGCTAAGCACAGGCTAGAGTCTTGTAGCAGCATATCCTTCAGCTCCAGTGCTGCAGTCAGAGAGAGAGATTTTTCCTTTGAAGATAAGACACCTGGGGCTTTTGTAGAAACCAAGTATGCCCCGAGTTTTGCAGCTGGTATCTTGATTTAAAAATAAAAAGGCAGAGAAAGACAAAGCGTCTGGCTCTTCCATGCATCACCAAAAATTCCTCAAAATACTAAAACCCAAACCAGTGCTTTTCATTCTGCACTTGTGTCGTTTGCGAATGCTTCCCATCTCATGGCTTATGTGACACTTCCAGCGGAAACAGGCTCTCAGGCAAGCCGTGAGGCTGTGCTGAGTGCGTACAGGAGAGCAGGAGTGCGGGAGTGTGCCTATGTATATGTATGAGCGAGGGAGCGAGAGCGCGTGTGTGCAGTGTCGTAACGTGGCAGGGCACAAGCAGTTATGAAACTTTCCAATACTCTCAGTGCGTCAGTATTGGTTGCTTGGGTGTTGTGTTTTTTTTTTTTTTCCTGTCCGTTGCCCTCCAGTTTCATTTCCGAGTGCAGAGAGAGGGAGGGAAAGGGCGAGAAATGCTCGCGGAGCCCCTCACGCTGCTGGAGGAGCCGAGCAGTTCCCACGACAGGTGGAGCACGCCGCCGCGGCTCTGAGCGAGATTCCCAGGTCATGGTGCCCAGGGACAGGGGGAGGGCAAGCCCTCGCACTTGGGGCAGCTGCAGTTGCAAGGGGCCCCTTCCAAGTGCTGCAGCAGCAGCCAGAAGTTTGACTTTTATTTTTTGAAAGGACTGGAGAAATTATTAACCACAGTTGATGACGTCAGAGTTGATCTGATTAAAGGTTTGTTTTCTTGCTGGCAGAGGTGTGCTCCGTAGAGACTGGTTCTCTCTTCTTTTTTTTTTAAGTTTCTTTTTTGAACAGCAAACGGAGGGAACTGCTCGCACTGCTGCCACTGCTGCTGCTCCAGCTGCGTGTGTGTGTGTGTAAACAGGATGGTGTATCTGTAGCTGCCACGCGCAAACACACATTTGACCATGAGGACTCTTCGCAGGTTGAAGTTCATGAGTTCGCCCAGCCTCAGTGATCTGGGCAAGAGAGAGCAGGCAGCCTTGGATGAGCGGGGGACCCAGCAGCGACGGGCCTGCTCCAACGCTACCTGGAACAGGTAAGGTCTCACACCATGTGCCAACTCCCCTGAAGCCTCTCTGTGATTATTTAGGCTGCCTTGCCCCCAGCTCAGAAAGGTTACAGTATGTCAGGCTTCTGCATTTGTGTGTTCCACATATCAGAGTTTGTGTTCAAGTAAAAGATGGGAGCGGCTTTTCTCCCCATTGCTCTTAACCTTCCTCTTCAAGGCTGATAGCAGAGAGCCCTTCCTGCAGATGGCTCAGCCTCCTCTTCCTTGTGATGGATAAGGACTTATTTCAAAAGGCCCTGCTACAAATAGTCTTTGTGTCTATCTAAATACTCTCATTCGAGGTTGATTTGGTTTATTTTAGTTATAAAAGGTTTAAATATACACAGCTATTAAATTACATTATCTGCATAACTATATATATTGCTGGTTGTTGATACAGATATGACAAAGTCTACTCAGTCTTCTTATGTTAATGCAAATATGTGTGTGTGTATGTGCAGACACAAGCACACACACTTTGGACAGAGAGAAATAAGCCCTGATTGTTTCCTTTATTGTGTTTATACATTTGAATTTTATTACTGTTTGACAAAAAAAAAACACATGCAAACATTTTGTTGTTTTGTCACTTACCACAGATACTCAGAAAGCATCTTAATGACTATTTGGTGACACTCTTAAAGATGAGTCTGAGTCGTTAGGAATTATATTCTTATGTCCTTTTTGAAAATTGAATGTCATCCCCCCTTGGTCACAGGTCGGAAAGTGTCATTTGTAATGTTTTATAGTTGTATGGTAGTAGAGCTGTAGGAAGAAAACCAACAGTGACCTATAGACGCATTTGTTAAAGATATTTCAGCTTCGAGGGGAAAAAATAGAATTATAAACTAATCACCTCTCTGTCCCTCTCACCACTCAATGTATGGTTTTATGTTTTCATTATGAATTAGTTGTTGAATGCAGGCAGCACACCAAGCACTGAAACTGTGTAATAGTCACAAAAGAGACTTGGTTTCTGCTCAAATATCTGCAGTTTATATGACCTGGAGTTGCACCTGAGATCTGGATGGTGGTGCTAATTAAAGGCTGGACTGGGGCCACCTTGGCTCTTGCCAGTTGTTACTTCACTTGATCCGTAGTCTGATGTAAAACAACAGGGTGTATGATATTCCATAGTGTGAACCAAGGTGACAAAATATAGTCCGCAAAACCTTTTTGTGGTGGTGGGCTGACAGCTTTTATTGGCATGGATTAGCATTTCTATGTCTTGCTTGTGGGGAGGGAGCCGTGGAGACAGATGTGAATGGAGAGTAGGTCAGTTACCTGGCTTGATGGGAGAGGGGAGAACTACAGGCAGTCAAACCAGAGGGTTTTCCTAAGTGAGCTGGAGTACGGGTTTTACTTTTTACTTGGACAGGTCAGGTATAGCTCTGGCTAGACATAGTTGACAGTTATTGAGCTAGACATCTGCAGGTTTCATCCAGATGATTAGACAACTCTCCTGTTGCCTGTTTCTGACATAGGTGTCTGCAAGTCATCCTGTCACTGGTCTGTATGAACTCAGGCCTAACTGTGCTTTCCTGCCACGGGTTGCCTTTTGCCTGTGCAGAGATCGCTGAGCCATCCCTGCTGTTTGGTGGCATGGGCCTTCAAGACATCTTGGGAGTGCTGGCAGGGCAGGTTGGTGCTGCCTGCAGTGGCAAGTCAAGTGGGCATTGTGTACTGCAGCACTAACTGTTGCTTAAAGCTATGGCGAGGATGGCAGATTACAAGCAACATGCTTGTAAACATGGGCATGGGCAAAGGCCCTTTATTACTTATTTGAGAGTGCAAGCCTTTGTCCTGAGTGGAAGAGAGAGTGAGGGTAATTCTTTCATGCCTGTATCCTCTATTGGTTTTAAGAAACTCAGATATTCTACAGTATGTAAAATTGGAGTTTATCCTCAGGAAAGCCAGGGCTTAAGTGACGTTGGATTAGTTGTATTAAGAAGTTATCCACTGTAGCTCCTGCCTATCACCAGAGCATGCCCATCTTGGCATGTGTAACAGGATCTTATCTTGAGGGGAGTCAATATTCAGCTCTCCTGGTGAGACCACAATGTCAGTGTTGGAAACTGGATGTCTAAACTTTGATTCACCAGAAATACCTGGTGGGTTTTGGAAATCTCGGGCTGTGGAAGGCTTTTTATTTTCACCCTGCAAAATTAAAGCTTCCCAAGAGAGGACTAGCATACTGTACTTTGGTTAATGGGAACATTTGTTCTTCCAAATTAAGGGATTGCCTGTGCTGTTTCATTCTGTGCAGTATCGAGCGCAAGAGCTTTCTGATCAAGGAAGTCGAGATGCACCAGCAGAGCTTTTCCCTATCACCAAGCCTAGCTGTTCTATATTTGAATGTCTGCTGGTTTCTTGCCCAATGTTAGCAGCTGTGCCTGGATGTGGCGTGTGTGTATCTGCTTTTGAAAGAGGCTTTGAACCAAATTCACCAAAACTGATGTGGGGAGAGTTAAAGCACAACCGCATGGCAGGCCCTGCCCCACATGAGACTGCCAATCCCATGTTCAGATGTGAGGTTGAGTGAGGATGAGCAAGGATGCTGCCTCTGTCCTGCTGGGGACTGTGCTGGAACGCTGCAGAGCCAGAGTTTTGCTCTGGTGGGGTTTTCTCTAAGGTAGCAGCTCTGCCACTGTGGGCTTTGAGGAGGATGGGATATGTGGCTCCCCTTCTGCAGTTGGTTTGTGTGTGGCTGCAGTCTGGCTGCCAGTGTCCTCTCCACCACCTCCGCTCTGCTCAGACCCGTCTCAGCCCTCAGACTGTTTATAGCAGAGGATGCCTGCTGCTTTCTGACAGCAGGGGAGGGCAGACTGCAGGGGCTTAATCTCGGGGTTTGGTGTGAAAGAGGCACGTAGCTCTCAGTTCTAGCAAGGAAGGTCTCTTTCTCCCCGATTCCTTTCCTTCACCTCCAAACTAGATTGCTGTGAAGCTTCTTGACACTGTTAGATCAAAAGGAAATCAATCCGTGGTGAGCTTCTGTCTGCTACTATGCAAATTAGATATCACAGCTTTTTCTGAGGTTGCTTTCCCATGAACCCCAAAAGATCTGTACAGCAACACACCAGCAGAGCACATTAACTAGCAACCAACAGCAACATAGTGGAACAATACAGTTTCATTACAGCTCACAGAATTTGCATTGGATTAAAATAGCTTAGATTTTTTCACTAGCATTGTCTTCAATTCCTTCTCTCTCTCTCTCTCTCCCCCCCCCCTCCCCTTTCTGCTTCAGGCAAAAAAATGAGGGCTGAATGCTGACTAAACCAATTGGACTGAGAAATCCAGGGCTTTTAATCTTGAGCTTGCAAGCCAGGGGGGCCCTTCTCAGGGCAAATAAAATCCTTTGTGAGGTTTTCATTCTGACTGAGCTAGCACAGGATGCCTAATCAGGAGCTGATACCGTCTGAGTTGTGCTGTGCAAAGCCTCTAGTCAAAGGCACTTCCATCCTCTCCGGTATAAGAAAGTGGGGAAAATTCACAGAAACATGGAGTAGGAGATAGCAAAGAAAAGGTGAAGAATAAGATGCCTGTGACATTAGTGAGATCAGCGGGAAATCTAAGGAGGCATATGGATTTATGGTTTGGGCTAATTTTTACAGTGTTTTGATAAGCACAACAACTTTCTGTAAAGTAAGTTTTACAGTCGTGGGAGCCACATTTCATCTTCTAATTAAAAATGAATGTTTCTTTAGATCACAGGGAGGCTTTTCTAGTGGAAAAAAACATTC
The DNA here is from genome assembly GCF_034315485.1 of Pezoporus occidentalis. NCBI lineage: Eukaryota > Metazoa > Chordata > Aves > Psittaciformes > Psittacidae > Pezoporus > Pezoporus occidentalis. The sequence goes on from NW_026915769.1 coordinate 2,843,792, forward strand.
CAGACCAGAATATTTATCTGTGATTTCTACTTGGAAATTTTCTTTCTTCCAATATTTAGTGTTTATTTAGATGGTCTTAAAGGTCTTTTCCAACCTAGTTGGTTCTATGATTCTAAATATTTTGAAGTACTTCTGCCTGTGTCAGGATCACATTCTTTTTCCTCACCCTTAATTTGGCTCTCTTTTCAGAAAATTTGGCTGTATGTGTGCATGGGGGGCAAACAGAGCTGAGCTGTTGGGGGGTGAAGGGGATTTACTAGCTGGTCAAGCCACCGCGGCACCATGGAACATGTCAGCCTCGACTGCAGTAATAGGAAGTGGTGGTGGTGGTGGAGAATTGCTGCTCCCCATAGCCCTCCAGACATATTCATACTTGATTGAATGCAGGTGTAATTGGAAGCCAAAATGTCCTTAGTCCTACGCTCTGTAGATATACTAACTCTGAGTAACACCTCAGGGAAGTCCCTTTACCTGTCTTTCTCAACTTCTTCATCTGCAATAGTAGTGTTTATAGTTGGTGAAGTTAGTGAACTAATTCCTCTCAAACTCTTTGAAGACAGGAGTTTTGCAGACCAGCTTATTTTCACTTGCATGATCCAGTGCATAATTGCAGCTTATCCCTCATTGCAGATTGCTTTACCTTGGGTAGAAGTTTCAGAAACATAACCGATCTAGCAGCTGCAAGCTGATTTTGAAAGGGTCAGGGCCTCATGGAAAGCCTGTGGAGTTGCAGCTGGCCTGAAGCTGTGCTGGAAATGGTGTCTTCCCTATCGGATTAAGCTAATTCAGAAAAATTAGGCTTTATTCTGGAAAAAGAGTGCCTTCAAGGACGTTTTGATGCAAGTATATCAGGTTAATTGTTGTTAATTAGCTATTCCCATAACTGTTCAGAGGAAACGAGGCCTAAATCACTTAGTCCCTTTTGAAAATGAGAATGTTGCCTTTAAGTACCCAGTACTTACAGGGTGTGACTATTCACACAGCGTTGTTTTTGCTCATGGACTTCACCTGGAGTTCTGGAAAGGGGAGAATTTGCAAACAGAAAATAAAAACCACCATGATATTTTTACCCATGTTGTTGTTTGCATACAAATGTAGTGAGTGTTTTAGACAACCTACATTACCTGTGTGTTGTGCACAAATGAAAATGTGGGCTGCTCCTCCTGCTTTGCCAAGAAATGCTGAGCTGGGAGGACCATGACCATGGTCAAAGCAAACCATAAGGTCAGGATTCAGACAGAGACTTGTGAGCTCAACTTTTTAGTTGTTCCTCAACTCTGTGGACAAACTGATTCTGACCTGGCAGAAAACGGTGTTTTATTCACAGCAGTTTTTCCTTCTTGGCTTCTTAAAAAGGTCAGTGAAGAACCAGGGTGGGTGGTACTTTAGTGCTAGAGGGAGCCAGCTTCCCATCCACAGAAGGCAGTGGTGTCCAGGTGTACAATTAGATGCTCAAGAGGAATGTGTGTTTTGGTGGTATTGAGCTAAATAGGCAGTGGTTTTCTATTATGCAAAAATCAGAATAATAACTCTCACCTTCCTTGTCTTGCTGTTCATGCTGTTAGGTTGGCTGGGAGTGCCCTCAGTGAGCATCCAACTTTGTGCTCGGGGGATTTACATCTCCCAGATCCCTTAATGCTGAGGCAAACAGTGGGGAAGGTCTGCACTGGGTATGCTGGAGTTCCATTCCCCATGTTTCAGGCAGCTGAATAGTAAGTCCTGGAGCAACCACCTCCTCTGGAGTATCAGGCAAATCTATAATGAGTGTCCAAAGAGGTGAAGTTTCTTAAGCTGCTGAATTGATTTTTGTTGCTCTGAGTGCCTTCTTGGTTGTAGGTAGTTTTCTTCTGGCAATCTGTGGACACTGTGGGATGGATAAATTCAATACATTGCTGGAGCTGCCTGACATTTTGTCTTAACTCTAAAGGCAACCCCCCCCCAAAAAAACCTAGTATCTGCAGTTTTCCAATCCTAATTTCCCTTCCTACAGCCAGCCTGCTTTAGTCATGCTATCTCTTCCCTGCCTGCTCAGTGGCCTGTGGAAGCCTCCTCAAAGGCTTCTTTATGCCCCCGCTCCTGGTCTGTCAAAGTGTCTTCTTCCAGCTATAGTCTACAGACCAAGAGTGACCTGTGACATAGGTTTTGATGGAAAGCTGCCTGCACAACATATCTTTTGCTTGGACTCAGGTTAAGTAATACCTTCATAGCAACTTACCTTATTCATATGAGTTGAGGAGCTGGCTAATGAACTGGTTCTGTGCTTTCAAGAAATACCATAATCCCGTGACTGGGAGGTTTGCATTTCCTTCCCGTGTGAAGGGGGCTGTGAAGGTGCACTGCTCAGATGCTCATTTCTTCCCAGTGTGCCATGTTCCAGCAGAAGATACTGGGGGGAGAAACATTAGAAACTGCTCGTTTTCTTAAGCAGGAGGAAGTGCAGCGCTGCAGGAGTAGGAGGTTACATCTGCGCTTCTGTGGAAGACGTGTCTGTTGGTACAATCCAGCAAACCCTGGCCATACAGTGTAAGGTCTGTCCTTGAGTGGAGACGGGAACCTTGTTCAGTACTGAGCAGGGGCATTTCTGGAACTGATTTGGGAGGAGTGTTTCTTTTTGGGCTTTTTTTTTTTTTTTTATCTCCTCTGAAGTGCTGTGCTCATGTACAAACATTTACACACACAGCAGTTACAGGGAAGTTGTTCAGCATAGTATCAGTGCATGAGTGCACCCATTATTAACTTTCATGTTGTAAAAGAGTTACAGAGGGGAGTTTACAAGGCATTTTTAGTTCAGGTTAACTATTAAAATGAAAGTTTAATTACATACATTATTGACTTAAACCTCAGTGAAGGTTGGTCACAGGCACAAATAAAGCCGATTCACCCACCTCAAGCATCTTGCAGAACTTCTGTTTGTAAGCAGCAGCTCAGATTTTCTTTACACCAAAAGGTTTTGCCTTTCTGACTAAACCCTTTTAAACAATCACTCATTATAGAAACCATAGCATTACTTTGATTTAAGTAAGGGCTGGGTTTGTGTTTTTCATTAGCTTAAGGTAACTAGGAAGATTTAATCTAGTTATTACCCTGACACCAGCTTATGCCACCAATGCATTCCAGTTATTCCAATTCGTCTTTGTTGCCTCTTCAGCAAGTGTGGAGGGCCAGATTACAGTGGCATTCACACATCACCTGCAGCCTGGGACTGCATGCCTGCACCCTGCATGCAAGCGTTGCTGTCTGCAATGGGAAGGAAAGACAGGCAGACAGTCAATGTAGAGGAGCCAAGACTTGTTTTCCAGACAAGGAAGTTGTCCCTCACTACAAGGGAGATCCCAGGCAGATTGAAAGATCGCCGTGGGGATGTTTTATGTAGGTGCAGTTCTACTACACACGCAATAACTTAAATGCTCACAACCTATCCCCTTCATTCTTGTTAAAAAAGCTTGCTCTCTCTTACTTCTTCGAGGAATAATAATGGCCCTGTTAAGTTGGAAAGAGAAAACCTCCCCCTTGTTAGAAAGGAGTGCCAGAGAGAAGGAGAGAGAGCACATTGGCTTTTAGAAGAGATATTTAGTCATTCTTTTCTGCGGAAGGCTGGCAGGGAACATTGCAAAGTTCATTTCCGAACCAGAAGAGTGTGTAAAGACTGCTTGTTTTATTCACTACATTAATTGTACTTTACATATTACTCATAATACTAAAATACCCAAATCACTTCACCGTATACCAGGGACATTTAGCTGCCAATTTTTAGATTGTCGTAAATTGAGTGTGTCTGTTTGAACCAGCCAAAATAATCTGGGTTAGATCACAAATGTATGTATGTCTGAGTATGGGGGTGTGGAGGGAAAGAGGGACTGCCATGGCAGAAGGAATGCTTAACACCTTGGAAATGTTGTCAAAGGAGCAAAAAAGAAGATAGTGGTTCCTATTTTTATCTGCCTGTGCATTTCTGCTCAGCAGGTCATATCCTTCACCTGCCACTTTTAATTTCCTTTTTCCACAGATGAATGTGACTGAGCTTGTCTAAAAGTGCATCTCTTTGCTCTTCAGCATTGTTGTGTGCCTGCATTTCACATCTCTCAGTGCATAGCATCGGGTTTACCTTCCAGCCCAGTCTTCTGCTCCCAGCAAGCATTGAAAGGAGCTGTCTTACCGTGGACCTGGGAAGGTTTAATGTGGGCACCTGAGGTCCCCAGGCACACTCCACTGCTGCCTGGCATAGTGCCTGCAGTGACATCCCCTTGCAGTAGGAGCAGCTGCTTGTGGCTGGATCTGGCCCTGGAGCTGACACCAGGCAGAGCTGACCAAGCTCATTCACCAGGAGGAATCAGGCTTCCTCCCTCTGGAGACCTTATAAACAGATGCCACCTTTAGCTCTTCTTCACAAGACTGGGCAACCCCAAATCCTGGTACCTCCAGGATGGGCAAATCTGGTCCCTGTTTTGCTTTCCATTGCTCCAAAGTTGGTTGCTGCTTCATTGCACCATATTCCAGTGCAGTGTGAGCAGAGGGGGGTCAGATGCAAAGCTCAGAAAAAGGACACTGTGGAGTCACTGGTAAAACTGCATCCCCAGGAGGGATATGCATGCTGTAGCTTCTCATTCTTGGAAGTTATTTTCAGTAGATGTTCTGGGGTAAGATTTAATTCAGTGGCTCCTAAATGCATCTCCCCAAGTGTCCCTGAGGCTTGTTGTTGCTGTTCCTTGCTACTGTGGAGTACAGGCTGGGAGGAGGCATGCAGAATGAGAGACACAGAATGAGAAATGGCACAGAGCAGGAAGACTTCTTCCCTGTTTTTTTTTTTTTTTTGTAATATGCCTTAAGATGTCATCTCCTCAGTTGCAGCCTTGAATAGGGAGAGCCACATGCCAAAAATGTCAATTTTCCCTTTGCAGATAGGATTGTGAGTGAAGAAGGAAAAACAGTGACAATGATGGCATCTAATACTGCTATTGGTAATCACACTCATTGTTATGATTTTCTTGAATACATCTTAAAATAACCTTTAGTGATCAGTGCCATCATTTTTATTTTACACATGGGGTAACTGAGTCAGACAGAAATGAAGTAACTTGCTGTCACTGCCAGCAGTGGGAATGGTCAATTTAGTAAAGGCTGGCATACTGGAAATTGAGTAGCAGTAGTATGAACAGTAGAGTGGATGAAGGCTGTGTGCTATCTTCGGGAAGCTGAAGCATCTGTGTGCATGTCGAATAAAGGCTGAGCTTATCTTGCAGTACGTTCTTGATCACTGAAAGATGCTCCTCTATGCCAGCTGAAACCTTAAAGACCTGGTTTTGGAGCTTCCATTCCATAGTTAAATGTGGTAGAAGTTCCCAGGCAGCTCCAAGAGTGAAGGAGTGGTGATGGGCTGATGGAGGGACCACATGAATCTTCTTTCCTTTTGGAGTCAAAGTTGTGAGGTTATGAAAGGTGGCACCGTGTTGAGGAAGGGGAGTAAGGCTTCTGCTCCTTTCTACTAATGCTGGAAACAGGTTTGGTCTCACCTTTCACTGGCATTTCTTTACCACTGTCGTCAGACCTAAGCTTAGTGATTTAGGCTGGTGTGTCATCACACTAATTGTGTCAGGTGTATTTCAGGAGCATTTCAGACCTTCATCTTGAAGCACATGCTCACTTTGAGGTGCAGCCTTGTTGAGTTCACGGGACTGGTAAGCACCCCTGTTAAGCATGGGGATTGCCAGATACCTAGAGTACCTTGAAGACTTTTGCCATTGAGCATCCTTGAATTTACAGGGCTGGTGACTACGTGCCCCAGAAACAGGCAGTGTTGGGTATGTGACTTTCTGTTGAGCTAGAGAATATTGTGGTTTCAATCCTGTCTTTGGTTGCATCTGATTGCAAAAGAAAGTCATCACCTCTAAGGAACTCCTGCTTGCAGAACAGTTTAAAATGTCATTGAAAATGAAAAGGGAACATTTTTGTAGGACAGATGGTTGGCCTATGCTGAGCATATCACTGCCTCTCTTGCTGTCTGCGTTAGGAACTTTAGACTTGTTCTTTTAGCACAGACTTGGTTTTCCTTTCCTTTAGCTGAAGCAAGAGTATGCATCTTTGAAAAATGACTTAGCAGTGATAGGAATCAGTCTTTGTAACCAATTATCCACTGTCTTTTGTTTCATTTTTGAAAGTAAATGAGAGATTGGTTAAATTGACTTAAAATTCATAATTGTCCAGTGTTTCTTTGTTACTCTTTTTTTAAGAACTAACCATTCTTGAGATTGCTTTCTGGTAATTTGATTCTGTATTGTGGGTTAAACTTCAGGTATAGTGTCTAGCCTGGATAAATGCTGATTTGTTGACAAAGAAATCAAGTAACCATAGTTCAAATATATGCCGACAATTGCAGGAATACCATCACCGATCTCATAGTGAAGCTGTTACTTGTATCTGTAGTGAGCCATAGGGACAAAAATAAACTTTAAAATACTTAACATATGCTTAACATAATATATATGTAAGAAGTTTACTTAATATGCTTAAAGTACCTAAAATAAATAAATAAGCTTAAGTTTTTTGAAATTGGTGGTTTCAGATGTGCAAATATTGAAGTTGGAGGAAATAAAAAAGAACTGATTTTTAAAGATGCCATCTATTTTCTAGGCAGTAATTCCCTTTAAGGCATCTGAGATGGGGTACCTGCAGTCATCTATGACTTTTAAAAGGTCTTGAAGTGCCTACGCAGAGATGTTAGGCTTATTATGGAAGTGATACCCTTCTAAAATGTGATTGATTGCTAATGATTCCTGATGTCCTCTTTCAGTATCCACAATGGAGTAATATCGGTGTTCCAGCGTAAGGGTCTCCCGGACCATGAACTTTACAACCTCAATGAAGGAGTCAGGTAAGAGACTTGCCTTTACACAAGATGTCTTTAGCCATTGTGCACAGAACTGTCTGCTGGCACTTGTGCTAGAAAGCTCCTACAGCAGTATTACAGCGGGTTTTTTTCCCAGTGGTAGTTTCAACCAGTATTGTCAGTTTGGCCTCAGTGCATAGTTTTTGCTGATGTGTGTGTCAGCACCTCATTGCACAGTAGGAACTGAGTTCCTCCTTCTGCAAGAGAGATACTCAGATGTGTGGAGGATGGATTGGTTTAGTCTATCTTGACATACCAGATTGAAATTAAGGAAAGGAAAATGGGGACCCCCTCTAGTAATGCAGCCCTATTCTGCTGCAACAACGATGGCCTTTCCATAGGTGTCAGGCCTAGCTCTGAAGTCCTTCCCTTTCATCTGCAAAGGGTGTAAAGCCTGGTGGTCCCTAACATCTAGCTGCTTCTTCTGCACAAGCTGAATATGTTGTGTTATAAAGCTGTCTTCTCAACACAGTGACCTTAGTAACACAGTTTAAGGTTCCTACTTCTTTCTCATACTTTGATCATACCGTTTGCAACAGACTAAATAGGAGTGAGATGTATAATGGGAACTCTTCTTCCTGAAAAACTAAACTGAAAAAAAAACCCAAAACCAAACTAACCAACCAATAAAAATAAAAACCCCACCAAAAAAAAAAACCCAACCAAAAAAACCCCCAAGAGAGAAGCTGAAAATCTTACCATTCCAATTATTTACATTATAATTGTAAAGATAAGCTTACCAAGAGATAAGCTGATACCTGGATTTACAGCACTTCACTTTTTACTACGTTTTCTAGCACTTCTAGTTGCTTACTAAACCCTCTCTCCTTGACAAGGGCAATGTGTAGCAGATTTCATTTTACAAATTTGGCCCGATGCCCAACACCGTAGAATAAAGGTAGGAAAGAATATGCACTTCCAAAAGACAGACAGCTTCTTACCTTCCTAGCTGTCTTCAGATAAGAGCCTCAGTGATTCCCTTTCCCTTACTGCTTATTCCCAATCAATCCATGTTCCAGAATCTGACAATATCCATAGAATATCCAGATATTCTGGGATTATCTCTCCCTGTTTGGTTCTCAGTCTGGAATAGCTGGCCCTGTCTGGTTCCTTTGTTTGTGGAAATATCCAGGCAAATGACATTTAGTCTGTGATTTCTCTTTTTCCTGCTCTCTCTGTCTTTCGAAATTAAAAGAAACTTACTCTCCAGCTATTTCTTGCTTCTCTGGGGAGAAAGTGACACATAAAGAATAGCTTTTCTAGGATGGCTGTCAGTTAGCATGATCCATCAATCATTTCAAGTTAGTTATTGGAATAATAGTTAATCATTGTTACTGGAAGTGTAGTTAGGATTCTTTAGCTTTATCTGAATGACAAAAAAAGATGGTTCTGGGCTGAGATTTCCTGGCCCAATGCATTTGCCTCAGGATGCTCATCTGCTGGTGAGGGAGAAGAGGAAAAATTATCTGCTGATGTGACAGAGACAAATACAGTCTTGTATGAACCAACAAACAGAAGACAGACATTACAAATAGACTGTTCTTTTTTTCCATTTTATGATAGGCTTTGCTTCCACATGATAGACCCATTTCTTTTTGTTAGGGTAAGGATAACACTGCTTTCTTGTTACCTCAGCTGATCACTCACTTTGGGGGAATGCCTGGTGACTTTTACCTGAACTGATGCACAAAATACTGTGAAATTTAGACTGAGCTAGCAAGCTGCTGTCATAAATGAGGCACCAGCAGCGTAGCTGTCCTGGGATGAGTGAGTGGAGAGATGCAGCATGGCTTTCAGGGATGGTTCTTTTCTACTGCTGCTTTGAGGTTGTTCCCTCTCGTGTCCAACTTGGCCTGAACAGCCTTCTAATTTACTGCCAAAAGCTGTCCACCCTCTCAAGAGACAATTCTGAGTTTGTTTTTGTGTTTTCATGTGTGTCCTGCTTGCTTCATTCATAGAAAAGTTAAGCTGAGAAAACTACGAGTGAGCAAATAGGATGCAACAGCCAGAAGATCTGTCTGTAAATGAGAGCATAGTAGTGGTATTTTTTAAGTATGCCTGTTCACATGCTCGGCCATGGCCTCTTGCCAGAAGCTACTGCATTCCTGGTGTTTGCTTCATTTTATTGCTGATTACAGTCAATAACATTTTAGGGCCTCCTAACGATTTGCATACAAAGCCCTTTTGCCTCACTTAAATTCAGCTCAAAGCATAACTAAGAAATACTGATTTGACACAAGCCAAAAATATCTGGCTTACTGCTATTGTTATTTAATTCAAAATAACTTTCTTTGGGTTAGTGTTATTATTGAATACAAAAATACCTGATTGATAAACATGACCTCAGAATTGGAACAAGTGTATTTTGCCTCATGATTGCCTTAGATGCATTTTTCCCACAAGTACATAAATGCAAAGAAACAAATAGCCATTATTTCCGCTGGGCAGAATTTGAGTGCAGAAGCATTCAGGTAAACAGTTTTTTTCCAACTGTTTTTTCCAACAATAACAGGAATAAAAGAAGTTATTTTATTTTACCACTTTAATTACAGCATATTCTGGGATACTTTCATAATTAAACCATGAATATCCAAGTTGACTCACAGACCAGGTGTAAATATTTATAAACAGCTTAACCTGCAATATTTGCACATCACCATTTTGACTCAGGAATGTCACATATATTCAACTATTGCATGTCACATACATGCAAACAAATATGTATAACTTCCTTTTCTGAACACACATCTCGAGGCTTTGAACCCTGGTTATGTATGCACTAATTATTTAAGAAAATATCAGTGGGTACAAATTGTACAATACCATTTACTTTTCTAGGTTTGATTCTCAAAAGCTGCCACTTGTACACCAATGTCTTCTGACACCATTTGCACTCTTCTGGAATTAGAAAGTGGCCTTAAATATGGAGTTTCATAGCTCTCAGAAGCCCTACTACAGAAAAACAGTGTGAGATTTGTGTCTCTCTCATATTACTGTAACTCCTGAATAACTGCTAAAGCTAATGAAGTATAGTGAAGTGATGAGAAGATACTCCAGTAACTGGGAGTATCGCCAGTGTATGGCCTGTACATTACTTCTTATGAGCCCTTACTAGGTGATTTAATAGGGGATTGATTCAAAAGTCATGATCTATATGCATATAGTTACTGTTCAGTGTTTCTCTTGGTGCATGTGATTATAATTGTATAGGAATTGTATAGTGTTTTTTCCGTTTTCATTTCATGTACCTTATGTCATTTCAAAGTGTTTATTTACACCACTTGTAAATCAAGGAAGAAAAAGAAGGAAAGGGAAACACAGTGGAAGCCGGATGTCCTGTATTAAGCTAATACATATTTATAGCTGCCTCTTTTCTGAGTTTCAGGATACTGATTTGATGCAAACAAAGCACATTTTAGTGGCATTTCCTCTTTCACAGCAAGAGTTCAAATCTAGTAAAATTGCATGTTTGCATTTGCTTCATTTAATTTTATTTAACAGATATTATACAGTGTTAGACTTTCTATTCTGAGTAATGTTGCAAGAGTTAATTTCAAAATAAACCAAAGAAGCAGCAGCAGGAGGTTGCAGAAAACTCAGGAGCTATTTTATCATATTTTGTGTGAATGTATATTATCATCTTAATTTATGTAGTTATTAAACTTCAGGCAAACACCTGATACCAATGACAGAAAAGCTTCATAAGAGCCCTTGACTGGCTTCAAAATCAGATGTGCTTGAAGTGAGGTCTTCTATCTGATCAGGGATCTCATTTAGGTTTAATCAGATTTTTACCTGGATTCTATCATGATGCCCATGTATCTATGATTATTCAGTAATCTGAATGATCCAAGATCTGACAGGTGACAACCTAGCTGATTTTTGTTGTGAAAAATTTTGCAAGGCTGAAAAAACAAAATTACAAGCAATGTCTTGGACCCAGTTTTGTTGTGGATCTCTTTTAAATGAATCTGAGATGAATCTGGGTGCAGAGGACATCAAACACCAGTGCTCTGATGTGGCCTGAGGGCCTCACTATTTCACTAGAAATTAATTAAGTAGCATGAAGTGTCTGTGTTATTAGGGATTCACAAAGCAAGACACATTAATTGTGCTGTCAGTTCTTCCTCTACCCTGTAAATAGAGATGCTAATGTAGCTAAGTACTGGTTGGTGTGATGCAGTCCAGTGCATATAATTAGCTACAAGGGGGTTGTTTAGTTCACTTACAGTTGAAAAAATGGAAATGTGGTGGGATTTTATCAGAGGACTAGTTATTGGACAAGTAGAACATAATTCTGTATTTCCTGCCCTAAATACCAGGAATTATCAGTAGAACCTAAAATATGAAAAGCTAAGGTATTTGCAAATTGCCTGTTCAAGACAATGAGGAATCTGGGACTAGATTTCAGTGAGTTGCTAGCTTGAGGAGAGGGTAGAAGATTAAGCAAAACCTGTCAGTATAAAGTATCAAGATTTTTTTTGAATCAGTGGCACAAAGAGATGTATGGGAATAAATTGTCTCTATCACAGGAAAACTCAAAACTGCAAAAAAACCTTTCTTGTTACTTTAACCCTAAAAATAGTTATTATTTATGTTAAAAGTGAGGAAAACCTTCATTGCCATTGCTTCTGATCCAGAAAAAAAAATCACACCACCTGGACAGTAAATTTTTACTTTGGGTGAGCATTACTACAATTTGTCTGTAACATTCTTGTACTCGCTGACGTACTCTTAAGGCTTTAAGACTTTAACAGTCTTTGGGGGAAGTGAGTTTTAACCCCTGCTAAGAGGTTATCAGTGAGTAACATTGAGGATGGAGTCTCTGGGCACTGCAGGGGTTGTTCTCTCCCGTATGTTGTAAGAGCAGGCCAAGGAGCCTAGCTATACAATGACCATCCGTGGAAAGGTCTATGGCTAAAGCCTGAGCTGGCTTTGAAAATTTTGGTCTGTATATAGTTTGTCTCTAGCTGAAAAGGATTTTGATGCTTAAGAACATCTGAAAAACTCCTTCCTTTTGTTTATTTTCTATTTCATTTATGCCTGGAGTGTTTACATAAGGTGCTATGAGGCAGTATAGATAAATAAATAAGATACTGTATTTCAGCCTCCTAGAGATTGACCACCTTCTCTTTTCCCTGAACTTTCAGAAGATCTCAAGAGGCTGTGCTGAAGCATGTGGTGCTAAAAACATCAGATCCAGCTCCTGCAGACTTTTTCATGGAGCGTATGGATATGCTGGACTAACTAAACCACGTGTATTTATTTACTACTTAAAAAACTTGATTAGTTATTTGTTAAAGACATAACCCAAAGAGATAGATTATAACATGCTACTGAAACTATAACTTACAGAACTACCCAAAGTGAAGTAGGCATTTAGATTTTAAGTTGAATTTCATATCACTCTTCATGAGACCTGAGGTGATCATAGAGTCAGGTTTTCAAAGGAGCTCCAGGCCAGATTTTCATGTGTTTAGAAAACCCAGCTGCGACTACACTTCTATGAGGTCCAGCCTCTCATTTATGCATCTAAATAGCAACCTGAGTGCAGAGAAGTATATCTAGGACCCAATGTGTGAGACATTAATACAGCTTTTTAGCAATGTGTAGTGAGTTTTATCTGGATACAAACATTGGGCTTGGGAATCGGATTGAATTCTGTTTTCAAATTTGAGGGTTGTTTGTGGGAATTTTTTTGCTTATGAGTTTGGTTTGCTCAGTGAGTTTGCTTTGTAGGTTTTAGTGTAAAGGAGTCATAATAGGCAGAGCTAAGCTGTTAAATTCCTACCTGCTTTTTGACTGAAAATGTATGAAACTTAAGCTGTTCTGAGTCTCCTGAGTGGAAAATCATGACCCTTTCAGTGGAAACTGGCCAAGTTTCACACCCGCAACAAAACCCACAGAATTGTCATCCTGCTTTGGGTTTCTCTCTAAATATTTTGGCACAGCTCTTTTTTTCAGCCTCAAGCAGGACAGGGATGTTTTGGCTGTGAACATGCCATCAAGTCACATGCTCAGTTTTTGGCCTAGACCCACAGATGGGCAGAGAGCACCAGGAGTTCTCCCATGTCTGCAATGTCAGGCACCACTGAAGCCCTAGCACAGCAGGAAAACAATTCCAGCATTTGTAAAAGGATTAGATGTGAGAGGGAAAGCATCCTCTTTTTGTCAAATCTTAATTTCTTTCATATGTATTTGTGGAACTGAGCCATCTAAAAGCACAACAGATGTTTTTGATCACATAGAATGCTGGTTGGGAGTCTTGGTATTGTTGAACCTGTTTGCTCTATTTGTAGTTAGGCATTGTTGACAGGCTCTGTGTTCATATGAAAATATTTTGCTATTAGTGACCTCACCTTTTCCATGCATTGCATAACTAATACAATTTGCCAATTATGCAGAGTCTTTTCTTATTCTTTTAATACAGGCAATTATTGAAAACAGAACTGGGATCCTTCTTTACTGAATATCTACAGGTAGGCATGTGTCTTCTTTAATTTAAATCAGATTTCCTAATATGCTACTAAGCAAAACCATTTCACCCGCTCTAAATGCTGATTTGGAGATCCTTGAAACCATTCAGAGATGTTCACTGACTTCTCTGTGTTGTGTTATTTATGGACTAATGAGATTTGAATTTTATATATATGTATATCTAGTTAGATAGTGGAAGCCCAAACCATGGAATGGATTTATTCAGTCCTGTATTGCTGGATGACATTGCTGTCTTTCAGTAGACTTTCAGACATTCTCTTTTAGCTTAAAATTGTAAGTTCTTGAATAAATCAGTTAAGTTCCTTGTAGTATAGTTAATAGGAAAGACATTTAGCAATAAGTACATGCCATCTGTTGAAGCAGTATTTTTCTGCTTCTCTAAGACAGTACATGCTTTGTAGGTAAGCCATTTGAAGTTTGAGAAGCACTTTGTACTGCGCAGAATATGTACTGTATCCTGAAATCAGCAGGTGATTATTTTAGTGTTTGACAAGTGTCCCAAGTGATTTAAGCAAGGTGGACACAGGAGGAGTCCTTTGATGAGTGATCATTAAAAGACCCCCTTCACTGTCAAAAGTTAAGAAAGAACAAAATGTGTAATGTGATGGCTGTAAGGAAGTACAGAATTGAGTAAAGGTAGTCTGTATTTTATTTTACAGAATCAGCTGCTCACAAAAGGCATGGTGATCCTAAGGGACAAGATCCGGTTTTATGAAGGTAACTTGGATTTTGGCATGGCTACCTATATCTGTCACAGGAGTTTCAGCAAATGCATTTTTTCAGCATGCAGCAAAGGCATGCTAAGGCACATGAAAATCAACAAGGTGCTTGCTGACAGTCAGCATGGCTTCACTAAGGGGCAGTCCTGCCTGACCAATTTGGTGGCCTTCTATGATGGGGCTACAGAACTGATGGGCAGGGCTAGGGCAGTTGATGTCATCTACCTGGACTTGTGCAAAGCGTTCGACACTGTCCCACACGACATCCTTGTCTCTAAATTGGAGAGACATCAATTTGATGGATGGACCACTAGGTGGATAAAGAACTGGCTGGATGGCTGCACACAAATTGTTGTGGTCAGTGGCTGGTTACTGGTCCAGCTGGAGACCAGTAACGAGTGGTGTCCCTCAGGGATTGGTGTTGGGACTGGTCTTGTTTAACATCTTTGTCGCTGACATGGACAGTGGGATTGAGTGCACCCTCAGCAAGTTTGCTGATGACAGCAAGCTGTGTGGTTTGGTTGATACCCTGGAGGGAGGGAATGCCATCCAGAGGGACCTTGACACGCTTGTGAGGTGGGCTGATGCCAACTTCATGAAGTTTAACCATGCCAAGTGCAAGGTCCTACACCTGGGTTGGAGCAATCCCAGGCACAGCTACAGGCTGGGCAGAGAAGAGATTCAGAGCAGCCCTGCAGAGGAGGACTTGGGGGTGCTGGTCGATGAGAAAATGAACATGAGCCGGCAGTGTGCGCTTGCAGCCCAGAAAGCCAACTGTATCCTGGGCTGCATCAAAAGGAGCGTGACCAGCAGGTCATAGGAGGTGATCCTGCCCCTTTACTCTGCTCTTGTGAGACCTCACTTGGGGTATTGTGTGCAGTTCTGGTATCCTCAACATGAAAAGGGCATGGAACTGTTGGAACAAGTCCAGAGAAGGGCCACGAGGATGATCAAGGGACTGGAGCACCTTCTGTGTGAAGATAGGCTGAGAAAGTTGGGGCTGTTCAGCCTGGAGAAGAGAAGGCTGCATGGAGACCTCATAGCAGCCTTCCAGTATCTGAAGGGGGCCTATAGGGATTCTGGGTATGAACTGTTCATTAGGGACTGTAGTGATAGGACAAAGGGTAGTGAGTTAAAACTTAAACATGGAAGTTTAGATTGGCTATAAGGAGGAAATTCTTTCCAGTTAGGGTGGTGAGGCACTTGAATAGGTTGCCCAGGGATGTTGTGAATGCTCCATCCCTGGCAGTGTTCGAGACCAGGTTGGACAAGGCCTTGGGTGATATGGTTTAGTGTGAGGTGTCCCTGCCCATGGCAGGGGGGTTGGAACTTGATGATCTTAAGGTCCTTTCCAACCCTAACTTTTCTATGATTCTATGATTCTATTTTGGAGGCAGTGTGATGCATTCTGCTATCTTCCTGGGACTATGGATTAGTTTGTATCATTTTGTTCCTGCAGTTTTTTGTCCTGCCTTGGTGTTCCCATTGATTTTCATCAAAGGAGAGGTGACTGCCTAGAGGAGCAGAAAGAAAGTAAAGGAAAGACTAACTGCAGCATGGATGCTTCCTTCTCATTCAGTTATAGCCTGCTCAATTAAGGAAAAGTAGAAAAATAGACTAAAATTTCTTAATAAACAAAAACTAAGCACTAAGGTCCCAGTTACTTGAAGTGCCTGGCTATGTCCAAAATAATGTTGTAGGTTTTTTTAAGAGTTACTCTGGATTCATGTATACCTAATGGAGTCAGACAGGTCAAGGAGCCATTTGTCTGTCTGCACCTTCTTTAAGTGTCACCTTATGGAAGTAAACATCAAGGAGAGGGCTGAAGCACCTCTCTTACAAAGGTAGGCTGAGAGAGTTGGTCTTGTTCAGCCTGAAAAAGAGAAGGCTTCCGAAAGACCTTATAACAATATAAGGTCTTCCAGTACCTAAAGGGGGCCTACAAGAAATCTGAGAGGGACTTTTTACAAGGACATGTAGGGATAGGACAAGGCGGAATGGCTTTAAACTGGCAGAGGAGAGATTTAGATTAGATATTAGGAAAAAATTCTTTACTGTGAGGGTGGTGAGGCACTGTCACAGGTTGCCCAGAGAAACTGTGGCTGCCCCATTCCTGGAAGCATCTAAGGCCAGGCTGGATGGGGCTTTGAGCAACCTGGCCTAGTCAAAGTTGTCCCTGCCATGGCAGGGGAATTGGAACTGGATGATCTTGAAAGTCCTTTCCAAACAAAACCATTCTGTGATAACCTCCACCTGAAGTGTCATTTTACAATCACCCTCATTTCATGTCTTATGCTATTGTGTGGCATTTAGATGTGCTCTTAAATATGCTGTTTTGTCCTAGATGTGGGCATACAAGTTGCACCAAGGGGGGTTTAGATTGGATATTAGGAAAAATTTCTTCACCAGAAAGGTTGTCAAGCCATGGAACAAGCTGCCTAGGGAAGTGGTTGAATCACCATCCCTGGAGGTATGTAAAAGATGTGTAGATGTGGCGCTTAGGGACCTGGTTTAATGGTGGACTTGACGGTGCTGGATTAGTGATTGGACTCATTGATCTTAAAGGTCTTTTCCACCCTAAATGATTTTTTGATTCTATACATCATCAAAGGATGAAATGGTTTTGGCATATCTTGAAGAATTATTGCTATGTAAACAGCCTGAATATCTCTGGGGAGTCTTGAGGCGATTTTAAAGAAGTGCATCTTTTCCAAAGATGCAGTCATAATACCACTTAGTCTAAATATGCTGTTTAAGCAGTATATTTATCCTAGAGACAACTATTTCCATTAGTTTCAGCTATCTATAAATTCTAGATGTGACCTTTCATCACTGACAGTACAGTTGGTCAGATTAAGATGTTGCTATGGGACACAGCTTTTCTGATGAGAAGACAGTAGCCCTAAACTGCAAAAAGACAACAAGTTTCACATTAAAAGAATACCCCCAAAGAGTACGCACTCTTTAGCTGAATACAGAATTCTTCCATTATATAAAATACCAGCTTCCAGAGCATAAGGGGAGCTATAAGGATGTCAAGGCCTTCATAGCTGCTCTGTATAAATCACAAAGGAAGCTGGGTTTAAAGTATCAAATCAGCAAATTAAATGGGGAGACCTACCAAAATCCAACCCATTTTTCTTTTGGTTTTACTAGTTTGAAAATCAAAAATATACTATCTCTAAAGTTTGAGATCGAAGCTGAGATGAAAAACTGAAATATGAGACCACTAAATAGTTTTCAAATGTAGGAGCATGTTTAGCAAATAAAAAAAATTCATCAAGCTGTTATGTTTATTTTGGGTTTAATTTAATATATCATTTTGTGGTTGCCCCTTAAAATATGGTCAGAAATCCTGGTAAGGTGACGATTAAATCAGTCATGTTTTTTCCATGTCCACCCTCAGAAATGTGAGCTCACTAAAACTGGCAAGAGGCAGAGGTCTTTCTGACAGACAGCTGTTTGGTAACTTGCCTGGGGAGCTGTAGATGGATGTGAGTTTCCAGGGCTGAATTTGGGGTTCTTTGCAGCAGAGGCAGCAGCACTGCAGAGTCCATCCTGTAGTCAGTGATGGCTCCAAAAACACCCAAGACAAAGTTGGGAGCACAGAAATTTTGGGAGCTTCCATCCTGAGCAGGGCTCCCTTCCTGGGGCAGCAGCAGCAGCAGCAGCAGTCCTGCCCTCAAATCTCAGGTTGTCCCACATCCCAGGGTTTGAGTTTCCCTATCCGGTTGGTGTTGAAGTTTTCAAAAGTGAAAAATGATCACTTCAGAGCACACTTTAGAGGGTTTTTGTCCTGCAGTGGGTTTTGAAACAATGATTTTTTTATTCTTGTATTTCTTACAGGAGTCTCAGCTTTTAGAAGCACTGTGAAAAGTACTGCATGTATTTTTATGTCATACAAAAGTGACTATATCATGCATCACTGAAATGAGCATTTAGAGTAACTCAGGTTCCTAAAATCTGGCAAATGCTTCTGGTAAATGTAGGGATCTTTGCCTGATGGCAAAACAAACATATCCTTGAATGGAAGTAAAAGTCACATTCCTCCATGTGAAAGATGTTCATCAACAAACCACAGGAATTCTTCCAGAGCCCCCTGTAAAAGGCCTGCCTGGCAAAGGCACTTCATCCTGCAGCCTTTCTGAGCCACTGTACAGAAATCCATCAGTTCACAAAGTAAGCTGGCCACAAGATGAAAGGAATGTACGATAGTAAATGCATGTTTATCTCAACAGGGTAATTTGATTTCATGCGATTCTAGCAGTGAGATTTGAAAATGACTGATGTTCAACACCCACATCTACAGCCAGATTTGTAAGGGCTTAGTTTCCACTTAACCTTAGCTTGTGGGTAACTAGCATATTTAACTCTTTTTAAAACTCTGCCCTCAAGGCATAGAGGGATTTGGCTTCTCCTTCATAATCAGATTTACCTTTTTGGAACACCTTCATATTTCAGACACTAGTATGGAGGTTATAATGCAGCAGCATTCTCATGGTTTAACCCCAGCTGGCAACTAAGCACACCTCAGCCACTCAATCACTCTCCCCTGGTGGTCTGGGGGAGAGACTTGGAAAGGTAAAAGTGAGAAAAGACAGTTTATTAGGTAAAGGAAAAGCTGTGCACACAAGCAAAGCAAAACAAGGAATTCATTCATCACTTCCTGTCACGGGCAGGTGTTCAGCCATCCCCAGGACAACAGGGCTCCATCATGTGTAACGGTTACTTGGGAAGGCAAATGCCATCAGTCCGAATGTCCCCCCCCTTTCTCTCTCTTTCCCAGGGTTTGTATACTGAGCATAATGTGATATGGTCTGGGATATCCCTTGGGTCAGTGGGGGTCAGCTGTCCTGGCTGTGTCCCCTCCCAGCTTCTTGTGCACCCCCAGCCTCCTTGCTGGTGGGGTGAGAAGCAGAAAAAAAAGCTTTGGCTCTGTGCAAGCACTGCTGGGCTATAACTAAAACATCCCTGTATTATCAACACTATTTCCAGCACAAACCCAAAACACAGCCCCATACAAGCAACTACGAAGAAAATTAACTCTATCCCAGCCAAAACTAGCGCAGGTACTTATTATTATTATTCTTATTAATTATTATTATTACTGCTACAGCTGCTAGGCAGTTTTGGACCAGATTCCCTGCTGTGTTTCACTGGAATTAATGCAAGGCAAATTTAGGAAAGAATTGAAACCAAGAACACCCTTTTCAGTCTTGTGCGCAAGTGTGTAGGACAGAGAGAACTCCTGCCTGGTGGTACAGAAACAAAGACCTTGGTGTGGTTCACACGCCAGCAGCTGCAGTATAGCATGGTGATCCACATTTGTCACTGAAAGCACTTAAAGTCATTAACCCAGGAATAATTCAGGAGTTGCAGATGGGCCAGAGCTGGTGCTATTTGTCATGTACTTAAAAATGCAGGGAGATCAAGTATCCCATAATAAAGATTGGCACTTGGCTAACTTTGAGTAGGAGATGCTTTCATGCATAGTTTCTTTGTGATATGTGTGTAATTCTGGGCAAAATGTTCCTTGGCTGAGACCCTAAGTAATGCTGTAATACAGAAATTAAGAATAGTATCTGATTCTGACACCAATAGTAATATTGATTGGTTGCTGTTGAATTTGCTTCCTGATAAGCCATATTGTCTTCTATGAATGCCTCATAATCATTGATGCATATATCTCCATAATACTTGCTGGTGGAGGTGCAGTGGCATTGCTCTCCATTCACAGTTGGATTAGGGACACAGTGATGCTAAAGAGCTTGCCCAAGGTCACACAGGCTATTCTGGGGAACAGAGATTTGAAGCCAGAATCCAGATTTTCACTGCATCCTTTGAAAGTTACAGTAAAAACTAGAGCCTCAACACACCGTCTTTTTCCATAGATCTTGGGTGAGATTTTCTGTGTAACCAGAGATACAGGGAACTTAAGGGGTTGATTTGAGGGGTTGCTTTGTAGAGCATCTCCACAAAGAGTGGTTTGCTCTGCTGCCTTGCTGCTTGGAGGACAGAGGGGAGAGTGGTGGGGGAGGGATTTCTCTGCAGGAATGCTTCCATGTTTAACCTGCTGTGTCCTCCTCCTACTGCTCTCCTTGTTCACAAGGTATTAACTGCAAGAAGAGGAGGAGGAGGCAACCTGGGCTATTACTGTTTGTTCTTCATACTCAGAAAATTTGAGTAAGCTCTAACCTGAAAGTCTTTGAGTTTACTAAGAACATCAGATGTGTCACCTGAAAAGACACAAATACTGAATGATCTGATACACAAAAGGAATACTATTTCCATACTGCTAATAGGAGCTGTTACATGATTCATCTTTGTGTATAGTAGCATACTCAGGTTGTTTCCTACATGTCTTAGTTGTCACAGTTACTTATTGCAACATAAATAGTTCACTGTTTTGTTTTGTGTTTTTGCAGGGCAGAAACTACTGGATACCTTAGCTGAAACCTGGGACTTTTTTTTCAGTGATGTCCTGCCCATGCTTCAGGCTATTTTCTATCCTGTGCAGGTGAAAACTCACTCTGTTACTATAGAATCTTGAAAAACTGGAAAAAGCAGCCTTACTGGTTCATCAACAGATTGATGCAATCCTTAAGTCTCTCTCCTTGGGCCAACCTCCCAGTGCAGCTGTTCTGTATAGCCATGTCATGCAAATAAGTTATTTATGCAAACAGGTTTGAAGTGCTTGTGTGAAAAAGATGAAGGGGAACTTTGAAAACCAAAGTGGACTGCAGAGAGGATGGTGATTCCTTCTGCCAACTGACACTAAAAGTCAAAAAAGGTTATGAATGATAAGGTCTACTATGCACACTGTGAAGTAAGTGGAGCTGTGTTGACTTAAATATCTGCATATGAATTTGTACTGGAAGAATCTCCATTTTTGAAAAGGAATTGTATTTCCGAGATTGAACTCTATGCTATTGCAAGTGCACAGCAATAGTCAGTGGAGTAAGACCAATTTACATGAGCACAGAATTTGACCCTGGTAATTTTAGGTGCACAATAGGTACTTGATCTGATTCAGATGAAGGACCAATCTTCTAATTTAGTGATGGCCATAGAGTGTTGTTTGTCACTTAAATCCCAAGGAAATCCTTGTACCAGATAGGTACAAGTGACCTTCTGGAGTTGCTCCTATATGCCTAAGGATTTTAGTAGGAGATTGGTGCCTAAACATATTTGAGGAAACTTCAGAAACCTTCTCCCATTTTTCCAGGTGGACTTTATGCCTAAAACAATTGTGCCAATGTTAATGGTATTACTATTTGCAGATAATACAGGCATGAATTCAGTGGAAAATCTTCAGCTTTACACAGAATTTGATTCTGAAGGGGAAGACCTCTAAAAACAGGCAGGGCTACTTCACCCATTCACTTGTGTCTTACTAACAGAAGCTTCAAAAATGATAGAAATAAGATGGTATTAGAACACAATGGGAGTTTTTGTGTTCCGCATAATTCAAATGTAAGGCATTTGAACACCTAGAGATATGGGTAGGCTCTCAACCTGGTTTTCCAAAGCACTTGACTAAATTAGAACTCAGATATTTCTGAAAAATGCATCAAATACTCCTTTTCACTGTTGTGTTCCTGAAGCCTTTGAAAATAATTTAGCAACAGAAGTCTCCTCACCATTGAGATGGAAATAATTGCTAGAATTTTCAAAGGAGCCTAGAGGGGGTAAGAACCTTAAATCCCATGCAATTTCAAATAGATCCGGGTACCTGATGCTCTGAGGTTACTTCCAAGAGCCCAGCTGGTGCTCTTGTGAATTCAATTCATTAGAAATTGTAGCAAATTTGCGGCCTTCAGTATAAATTGCTAACAAAGTGAAAAGGAATGGGTGAGGTGGAGTGGAATTGGGTCAGGCTTCTTTATTCCAAACTAAGATAAGTCAGTACTAGCTGCGTACCAGACTTTCCGGAAGTGCTAATATTTGGCTGGCAGCACTCATAACTGCAGGCAACAGTATGTATGTACAGCCATATGCACCCAAGTAAAAACCTTGATGTGAGACACAGGAACAGTTTTACAGCCCTTCATAAGGCATGCAGTGTTAATCTCTGCAGGCAGACCTAGCATTGTATTCTTCAGGTGAGATTTTCTTCAATGAGAATGTATTCCTGACCTGCAAAAAGATGTCTTTGAAAATGCATTATGAAACTTTAGCTCTGCTCATGCCTTATAGTGAAGTCTTCCAGACTGTAGAGAAAAGGGGGATCCATAGGTGGGCTGAGTTGGGATTCCCATTGTAATTTGAAGACAGCAACCAGACAGTACTAAAAATCTTTAGAAGCAATAGAAATTCTCCTTTTCAACCCTGCTTTAAAAAAAACCAACCAACCCAAAAAAACCAACCCCCAGACCAAACATATATGATACTTTTCATTAAAGTACAAAATATTCATATATATCCTGTGCTCAGATATAATCCCCAACACTGCACCCCGCCATTTTCACACAGTCAGGCTCAGTCATTGTGTGCAACATTCATTACTGCCAAATCAAATTCACTGTTCAGACTTGTGGGCTGCTCTGTGTCCTTTGTATGTTTCCTTTGCTTTTCATTTAGTTTACCATTCTTGTAATCCCTCAGAAGTGGAGGAAGGAATTTTGACAGTGGATATTGAAACTCATTTTCACGCTGCTCATAATCTGTCTTGCTTTGTTTCTGTTTCTAAGGGGAAGGAGCCCTCAGTTCGACAGCTGGCTCTTCTGCACTTTAGGAATATAATTACCCTCAATATTAAGTTGGAAGATGCATTATCACGTTCTCGGGCCAGAGTTCCACCTTCTATTATTCAGATGCTGTTAATACTCCAGGTAAATTGGCTACTTTTCTCAGTCTGTTTTCTTTATCTTTTTGTACTGTATTGCTGAAGCCTTCTTAAGCAGTCTCTGATTTTGCGCATTCATTGAACACTTCTTACGCAGAATTACAGAGCTTCTGTGCAATTAACTGTGGTCCTGATACCTAAAAGTAGAGACTGCAGAGGTTCAGATCTCACGCCTAAAGATCCAGAGAGCCTGGGAGTAAAGACTTGTTTTGAAACTTGGGCCTTGAAATACAAAATTTTGCAAGCAGATCAGTGTATGTGTTAATAACGTGACTTACATTAAATGTGTGTTATTGCATTAGCAGTTCTGGATATGAACCTTCACATCTGGAGTAGGCAGTTTATGTTTGAATCATGGTCATATTTGGTCACTAGAACCAAATTCTGTCAAAGCTGTTGATATAAAACCATTAAGACCAGATACTGTTATTTGTCTTAAGTGTTAGATTTTTTTTTTCAGTAGTAGTATTGAGGAGAAACAAAATGCGGAATTCCAGGCAAAAAGCAAGTTTAAGATTTTTTTTCTTAATTAAAGAAAACATGAGTTTGTGTTGAGGAGAAGAAAGGTTGAGGCAGAATGAAGGGAGAAAGGCAGAATGAAGGGAGAAAGTCAGAAGCAGATTCTTCGGAAGTGAGGAAGTTGAGATTTTCTTGGCTGGTGATTTTTTTAATAAACAATTTGATTTACAGCAAATGAAAGGATATAGTTTCTCACATTTAAAATGTTTCTTTGCTCTACATTTCCATATGAATTAGTTCTGTGTTTGAAATTGTTTTAAATAACAGGATAATCTAAAGTTCAGTGATGAAAATAGAGCAAGGAGTAAGATTCTCTTTGCTGCGTGAAGAAATGGTATTTCATCCCTGCTATCACAGTATACTTGTTGGAGTGTGTATAATGGTGCGTTGAACCTAGTTTTCTCAGAAAAATATATGATAGGACTGCCATCTTGCCTCATGTCTCACTTCTCCCTACCCTCCATCTTGCCAAATGCTTCTTGAAACTGCTGGCTGACTGTGGCACAATGACAGTAGTATCAGAGATTAAGATTCCTAGGAGCTTCATGGAAATTAGTATCTGGAGAGAGGAGAGGAGCCTCAGGGTAAAACTGGAGTATGGTTTTAACTGCATAATGAGACATCAAAGAATTCACATAATTGAACTGTGAACCCAGCTGTGTTAATAGACACCAGAGACACCACATGAGAGAGAGCACCATCGCAAAAAACTTAATCCCAGGAGGGTTGTCTATCAGGCCTCATCCCTTCTTAGATGCATTCTAAACCAGGCTTCAGCAGTGTCATTACTAACAGATCTACAGGCTTTTTTTGTGGTTTCTTTATTGGAGAGTCTGTTGGCTATGGGCAGGATCCGGCTTCGAATGAATTCAGTGGTGAGCTGGGAACTGAATAACATCCTGATTTAGAAAGTTCATAGGAGGTGATATGGAGTCATTTGGCAGGATCAGTGCTACAAGAAACTGTTGCTTTGCACATCTGCTTTCTTCAACAACCAGAAGTGTTAACAAGATGGATGCCTGCTTAGGGTAAAAGACCAAATCCATTCTCATTGCAAATATACTGATGGAAATCAATAAGGAAGTGAAAGGGAGTTTGCCCCGGGCGTTTATTTCTGCATACGTTACCCACATGTGGTGGGGATGGTGAAGGCCCTTTCTTGGCAATAGCTCTGCCAAACTTGTGGTTTAAAATCTAATGGAAATTACAGGAAAAGGTCAAAAGAAGATCTGAGAATTAGCTGTTTACATACTTAGCAGTGTTAGTCAATAATTGGATTTCAGAGCAAAGGCTTTTTCCCAGGCTCAAATGTCACATTAAACAAAAACAGGTTTTATACATTTATGGCGTAATAATGGAATTTTCTTGTCTTAGTTTAACTGAACATGTGAATAGTGCTGGAAAAGAGATGACAATTCAGCTGTCCAAAGAGCGTATGGTGGAATTATGTGTGGGGACTTTCCAGACTGGGAGATGGTGTCTCAGTGTGGGCATTGTCTAATCCCTGTTTCTATCTACCTTGTGTATCTCTTCCATTAGAATCTCAGTGACACTGGATTGGACTCCTATGGCTGAAAAATGAGTCTAGTGATGCTGACCCTGGACCAAGTATTGAACTTAGTGCTAAGTTGAACTATTTTTGTCCTGGAGAGCCTCGTGCAGCTGTATTACCTAATTAAGGAGTAGGCCATGTTCTTCAAGACAGCAGTTGTAATGTCAGCTGAAGGTCACAGGTTGACAAAGGCCCGTGCTGACAATCACCAGTCTGTCCTGTTAGACTGGATTAAAGTGGCAGAGATTTGGTAACTAATGCAAGGTGCATCTGGTATTGCTCATGTTTTAGTTTCTTGTAGTGTACAGGAAAAGATCTGTCAGTTTGTCAGGTAAAGACAATTTCCTTATGGAGTGGAAAGGAAGCTTTTTTAAAGAGGAAATGGAAGCTGCAGCAATCCTTGGACTTTGAATTCAGGAGGTAGTTGCTGATTTGGCAAAACTCAGTAAGCACACATTTTACCTGAGCTTGTGTTAGCTTTACTGGTTTCAGCATGTGAGCAATTTCATTGACTCCTGTGAAGTTACTGACCTATTGCAAGTTGCACACGTTCCTTGCTTGCTCAGCGGGCTGCACTCTGCCGAAGACCTCCTGAATAGAAGGGCCTGAACTTCATTGTTTGGGTGATTTATTTTTTTTTTTCCTTCTTTGTATCCTTTTTTATTGTCCACTGTAAACGGGCCAGCATAGCCTGACCCAATTACAATGCACAAACTGAAATGTTAATCCTTTGTGGCAGCTTTACAGGCAACATAAGATGAAGTGCCTTCAGGATATTCCTGTTTTAAGTTGCAGGGTCTTCAAGAGCAGAGTCATGGCTGAGTAAAGTAAAAGAATTATAGAATCATAGAATGGTTTCATTTGGAAAGTACCTTAAGATCATCTAGTTCCAACTCCCCTGCCATGGGCAGGGTTGCCTCACCCTATACCACATTGCCCAAGGCTCTAGATAGAGCTCACATGACTATGCCAAGTAGTTGGTCTTGCCTTGATGACCTTTCTCTTTGGGTGAAATTAAGAAGCTGAAGGGAGAAGGATAAACAGAAGTAGAGATTGGAAAAGAATTTTCTCCTTTGTGCTTTTGCGAACCAAAGAGTGCAAAACTACCACTAGAGGGTAAAAAATCTGACTTACTTCCCAAAGGATGTTGTCAAAGACGACCTTTGCCACTGAAAGCGGAACATCTTTTCTCCAGGTATCTCTCCTGAGGTCTGAGAATATTGGAGGAGAAGCATTTAAGAGTGTTTATCTGTGTCTTTCAGTTACCATCAGGTTTATTTGCATTCACAGAATCTCTCTGGGTAACCCATGGTATTTAAAAACCCTAGAAGAGCACAGCATAGTATCTTTCATGCTGAGGGATGAGGCCTCACTAAACATAAGCTCTGAAGAGAAAAATAAAACCTGTGGTTTCCTTTTTGGCTTCCCTGAGCTTCGTTTGAACTCCCTTGTCTGTTGTCTTTCTCTGTAAAAGAAGACAAAATAAATACATAAAACTGCACAGTGGGACCAATTTGTTATCTCTGAAAAAATTCCTAAATATAAGTTCAGCTACTTGTACTTTAAAGGGGTGGAAAAACCCATTGAAAGAGCTGAAAGCAAACTCTAGACTTCTAGTTTTCCATCACAGCAGCCACATAGCAAACTGAAGGCAGTGTAGTGGTTAAAAACAAAACACCCTTTGCTATGAGAAAACTACAGGGTCCCGCCTGTGGAAAACAGATTTGCTGTAACACTACAATATGTGTCAGCTGGGGTCAAATTTTTATAGCCATAGGCTTTCGAATTTGGTGGTTGCTTTTGAGAGGTTGTCTTACTAAGTCTCTTAGACCTGAAGCACAGGTTGAACAAAGCAGTGCAGGCCTGATGTTTTAACATGCTTTTAATTTCTCTTTACCTTTTTCTGAATTCCTGGTTTATAAGACAAAGTAGAAACCAATAAATGTATTTTAAAATACATTTAAAAATAAAAAAAAATTACAATAAATCACCATAAACCACATGCACTTCCTTTGGATTGTGCATGAATGCGTTTTCTTCCTTTCTGGTGAGAAGGTGGCTTGTCTGTGTCATTTGCATCAGCCCCATAAGCACATAAGGAGTCAGGTAGGCAATCTTAAAGCTGGGACACTGGCTGACGCGAAAGGAAGTGTCTTTCATTGCTTTGTGTTGACATACATAAAACTGAGAACCTGGTCCTCAAGATTTGCACCTTAAGAGTATTTTGTAGAAACAGCACTCACTTCTAAGCAATATCCTCTCTCTTCGTCTGCCTTAGTACCAGCAAGTATCTGTCTCTACCAGCAAGTGGAGTTTGCAATAATTAAATTGACACAGGTTTGTTATCCTGGAATGAATTTGTATTGCCACCATTTTTAACAAGGCATAACATTCATTTGTTGTAAGAAAAAGAGATTTTTGAAGGACAGTCTTGACCTTTTTGCTATTGAGTACTCATATTTGATTTTTAATTTCTTCCTGTGGTTTTCATTGTTGTGCTAATTTTCTGGTGCTGCGAATCATTTGTACATGGAGGCAGCAAAAATGCTAGAACTATTTCATGTACATTGTGGAGTATTGCCTCGAGCAGGTTAGGATGTGCTGTGTTAATGAGTATGAGACAAGAAGCTGGGAACTGACCAGGAAGTTCAGAACAGTGACAGCAGCACTAGCCAGAATGCAGTGAAGGGGAGCAAGTACCAACCATTGGCTGGCACTTTGGTTGGCCAGTGGTGCCAGGCAGGAGCACTAAATGCACTGTTTGTACTAACCAAAGTAGTAACTGACTTGCTTCATTGTCAATCAAGAATAATTCCCCTGCCATAGCTGGGGACCTTGGTGTAAGCGGTAAGAACATGAGTCAGTGACAGTCAGTGGCTATCTGTTTTCCATTTACAAGCTGTAGTCTTATAGTTGAGGAAGGAAACCACATCAGAGGTTTTTTCCCTCTGTAATGCTTTTAGGTTTGCTTCCACTTGGCACTTATTTCATGGCTCACCACAAGAGTGTTTTCTCTAGGGGCAGTGTTGGGGGGTGAGTGTGGTTGCTCTTAACCATTTTGTAAGCCTGACTGACAGGGGCTTTATCAGTATTAGTTCCAACATAGACTCCATTTCTGCACCACAGAGGTTGAAATATCTGCACTCATGTGGATCATTTTTGTAACTAAGGCCAATGGAAGCGCATTGCCATGTGAAAAGAACAGATTTCATTTTGAAATCAGGTGCTCTCCAAAACTAGCTCTCATCATATTTGCCAATGCTGTGTGTTGCCACTTCTCTAATCTTAAGCAGTGGGAAGGCAGGAAAGCAAAATAAAAATACTGTAGTTGTTTTGCTTTGTTACATATGAACCAGTCTCATGAACACTGTGGTGTAGTAATTCAAATGTGTGCCTTGTCCCTCCTCTTTAACAGAAAGACAGTGTTCAGTGGAACATGACCATAACTTTGTCCATGTCAATTAAACACAATAATTTTAGAAGGCAGTTTGCATTGTGCAAACTCCCTTTGGGTGTACATTAACACTGCATTTTAAGAGTACCTCACTTTAAGTATGAAGGTTACCAAAGGTATGGCTTCAGATGGAGTTGATCAAACACTGCAGCAGTTGTTTAGAGTGCCCTGACATGATCCATCAGGTTCCCTGCAGTTACTGCCAGTTTACTGTCTTGCACTTTGGTCTTGTCCTCCTTCAAATTACTCAACATTTGCCTTGGGGCTAGAGTGGGCATGCATAGGGTTCTGGTGTAGCTGCTGCCTGTGGCACCTGAGACTACCTTAGCCCGTAATAATTTACTTGTGCAACCTAAGTGTAAGTTGTTTCAGCTCAAGTCAGTTAGATGCATGTTGAACCTCAGCTCAACCAGGTTATCTATACTAAAGTATGTGTCTGTCTCCTGGAATTTGCCTCCATTAATGAAACTGGCCTATTAAAACCACTATAAGTTCATTGGTAGGCAAATCCTTAATCTTTAACAACCCAGAGTTAAATCTGTAAAATAATTCTTAACTTGAATTAGAATGTCCCTGCAGAACTTGTGATTTTATCAAATAAGAGGGGAAGGTTTTAACTTAATTGTATTAATTTGTACAAATATATTTTGTGGACCCATTTGAGCCAGTAGACTAAAACTGGCATAAAAGATAGCTTAGAAATTTTGACTATCGAAAAACTCTGAGTAGGAAAGGTTCCCACGGTGCAAGAATCCTTTGAGGCATGGTGCTTTAATACTGTAATTCATGGGCTGTCCACAGGGGGAATATAAGAAAGTTAATCTAAGCTACCTTTTAAAGACAATTAATTAAACCTCATTAAAACTCTGTATGGACACTCATTCTGAGAATTAAAGGGGTAGGAAGGGAGACAAATTAATCACACTTCAGTTCTACATCAGAGGCCTAAGCACAACTTATCTAAACAGCTTTCTCTTCTTAATTTAGTGAATATAATTTCATTTTCCTGAGTGTCCCCAGGTAGACAAAGCCACAGAGGAATTGTGGCTGTTTAGTTGCCCAGAGCTTTACAGGATGGGATCCCAAGTCACTCCTTGGCTGTCATATGTGACCACAGACCTGGGAGCCATCCCAGGTGCCACCAGCTATGGCAGTGATGGTATCCAGCACAAAAGGGGAAGACTTTTTGCTCTTTGTGACTGAATTGTGTCCATGCAGGTAGCCAGGTGAGCCGAT
The DNA here is from genome assembly GCF_034315485.1 of Pezoporus occidentalis. Classification (NCBI taxonomy): domain Eukaryota; kingdom Metazoa; phylum Chordata; class Aves; order Psittaciformes; family Psittacidae; genus Pezoporus; species Pezoporus occidentalis. Next base: position 2,873,498 of record NW_026915769.1, read on the forward strand.
TCTGCAGTTGGGGTCACTGGTGCAGCACCTCCTGTTCTTCCTGCTGGGTTTCACCTGTCTCTGCTCACAAGAAGAAAAACACAAGTAATGTCCAACAGAAAGGCTGCAGGGTTCTTTGTAGTGTTGCATACATATGCTTCCCCATGGTTTTTTGGAGACGAGTCAACGTCACTTTCCAGTTGGATCTGAACTGAGCTGCAGCTCGGTTTGGAGTGGTTTCGATAGTCCCCTGTGCAGGTACCACCATGCCTACATCTTCTTACTGCCTAAAGCTTTCTGGCTGAGCACACAGCTAGCAGCAGAGAAACTTCCCACCAGGAGATTTCAGAGGCAGCCCATGTGCTTATTCAGCTCCTTGAGCCCTTCTTGTGGCAGACATGGGGCTCCAAAGTGCTTACTGCATTTTTAACACCAGTGCTTGCTGGCAGCACAGCTTCTTCCATCATCTTGCAGGCTTCTGTGTCACCTTTTACCTTCCCATACATTACCTTCTGATTCTTTTCTCCTCCCAACACCATCTTCTTTTCTCATGGGAAGACGGCAGAGAAGCTAGTAACTGGAAGCATGTTAGTCACATGGAGGACTAACTGTGCCACTGGCCTGTTAGACAGTCTCAACTGACAAGCATCACTCAGCAATGTCCAAACTGCAGAGTCCTCCTGGAAGCACTGATGACCTGAGCAAGTTATGGAGATGTGGGCAGCAGCTATTGGAAATGCAGATGCTGTGAAGCTCCGTTTGCCATCCAGGCAGTGGGAGCTGGAGCTGGTTACATACTCTGGCAGGCAGCCATCTGTCCATCTGGTCTGGGGACAGACGAGGGCACAGCCAGAGGTCCTTTTCCTAGAAAGGAGGTGTCCCCCAGTAGCAGGCACTGAGTGGTTTGCCCACATTGGTGTGAATGGCAACTTCGTGGAAGAGTCCCCTGTAATTAGAGAGGAGCAAAATGAATTATTTCCTGTATGAATTGTTTGTAAGCAACTCTGGCAGCTGTTTGCTTTCAGTCAGGAGTGATTTCTCCTGGGGTTTTGGTGCTTGCCTGTTCCCTGTCTGTACTATAAAATTTTATTATTATGGAAAGATGTGTTCCTATTTAAGCTGACAGGGTGATTAAAACAAGTTACATAAAATGCCTTAGCCTCTGCCTTCTCCCCAGAAGGTGCACTGAAAAGGGAAAGAATTGTGAAAAGTACGGAAGCTTCTGCTCTGTAGTGCCACCCAAGCCTACCCCAAGCCATTCCTCTCCTGGTCTGTGGTTGATAGTGGCAGAACCAGGAGCCCACAGGGACAGCATGTACCATGCTCGTGGCATGGGGACTTGTACAAGGGGCTTTGTGGTTTATTTCTTCCAAAAATAAAAAGGCTGTGTGTTGCAGTCTGGAAAAGACAGGGAGGTGATTGAATGAGTCTCTCAGAGGCATCCTTTCTTCCATGGTGAGTGGACAGGGTTAACTGTCTTCTATCAGTAATTTCACAGACTTAGCCTTAGCTCTGCTGCAGCTGCGGAAGAAACAACCATGTGGCACAGTGATATGTGACACATACTGTGAAATTCATTAACTTGTCACTACCCAATTATTACAAGCAATTAAAAGGTAAACAGTTAATCATGTGACAGAGCAGGAGTCAGATTACTTTATTTGATTTAAACTGTTATCTGTTGGCAGCCTTCTCCTGTTTCTGGTGAGCTACCGGGTGGTTGCAGAAAAACTTCTGCAGCGCAAGGTGACAGCTATGTGACAGGTCATGACTGCAAGTCAGCCGTGTGGGCAGTCATGCCAAGCATCCCCAGTACAACATGGTTTTGCTGTGAGAGAACCAGCTGGCCTTGGTGGTATGGTTTTGCTGAGAAGCAGCCATCCATCAGGAGGGTGAGAGCTGTGGTGGGCAAGCTCCTCACTCATGTGCTCTTCACAATGGATCCAAAGGCCTCTGGTTTTAAGTCATTAGCCAGGGGATTGCTGTGCTCTTGATTCAAATGCAAAGCTAAAAGCAAGCATGCTGCAATCAAGCAGCTGATGCTGGCAAGAGGAAAAGCCATTGTTTAGCCTGGCTGGAATCTGTCAGAAAGGTATTTTGCAAAATACAGCTGCTGGAGTGGCTCTCATAAAACCAATTACATTTCTTCTCCTTAAGGAGCTGAGAGCTGCCAGCTGCTCCTGTTGCTGGCCACCACGTATCTCCAAGCCTCCCTTCTTTCTAGTGTGGGTAGACAAGAGCCTTCATGCACTGTGCACTATATAAACACAATGAAAATAGTCTCTGCACTAAAGTTTGTGTAGCTTGATGCCAGAGATGGTAGATGTATCTGGACAGACAAATAGGGAACAGGAGGAAACAAGAAGACAAACATGCAGCCCAGAAAGCCAACCGTGTCCTGGGCTGCATCAAAAGGAGTGTGGCCAGCAGGTCGAAGGAGGTGATCCTGCCCCTTTACTCTGCTCTGAGTGAGACCTCACCTGGAGTATTGTGTGCAGTTCTGGTGTCCTCAACGTAAAAAGGACATGGAACTGTTGGAACAAGTCCAGAGGAGAGCCACGAGGATGATCAGGGGACTGGAGCACCTCCTGTATGAAGACAGGCTGAGAAAGTTGGGGCTGTTCAGCCTGGAGAAGAGAAGGCTGCGTGGAGACCTCATAGCAGCCTTCCAGTATCTAGAGGGAGCCTACAAGGATGCTGGAGAGGGAATCTTCGCTAGGGACTGTAGTGATAGGACAAGGGGTAACGGGTTAAAACTTAAACATGGAAGTTTAGATTGGATATAAGGAAGAAGTTCTTTACTGTGAGGGTGGTGAGGCACTGGAATAGGTTGCCCAGGGAGTTTGTGAATGCTCCATCCCTGTCAGTGTTCAAGACCAGGTTGAACAGAGCCTTGGGAGGCATGGTTTAATGTGAGGTGTTCCTGCCCACAGCAGTGGGTTGGCACTAGATGATCTTAAGGTCCTTTCCAACCCTAACTATTCTATGATTCTATGCTAAAAGTGATTTTATGACATATAATATGTTGTTTGCCTTAGTGGTCTAGGTGGCCTCTAGAGACAGTGTGGTCCTTCTTGCCCTCTTGTAGGTTGCCTGTTGGGCTTCAAGAAAAAAAAATAAATCCTTCATTCCTCCTGTATCACTCATGAGCCTTTCTTGTGGTTTCCTTGTTTAGATGAAGAGAATAAAACCTTGGAAGAAGCATCAGGGTATTTCCACTGTTTCTCAAAATGTCTGAATGTCATGAGGACAGATGTTTAGGCAGTATGAAGCTAATGCAGCTTGTAGTAAAGCCTGTGTATAGTAGATGAGGAATTGCGTAGTAGTTTTGCCTGGAAAGCTCTAGAACATGGGTACATATGTGGCTGTGTTGTTAACATTTAAAACAGAACCAAGGAGAAGGCTTGCTCTGAGAAGCTGGCTGTGTGATACTCTGTGAATTAGATTAAAGCACCAGCCAGCACTGAGAGGAAAAAAAAGGGACTTTCATTTCAGCATTAGAGTCATATCAACAGGAGGTAGGTCAGGGCATCTGCTGGTTTCAACCACACAGGCTTCCATTACGTAAAGACCTAGCACAGTTGTTCCATGACTTGCTGAATGCTGCTGAATTTTGCCAGAGCATGGAGTTGCCAGAGTGCATGTCCCTAGTGGGTGGTAGGGACAAAGGAGGGAAGGTCTGTCCTTCAGAGCCACTCCTGCAATCACATCCCTAATCTGTGTACTGTTTGCAACTGGGGAGTGCTCTGCTCAGTGCTCTCTGCCTGCAAACTCAGATTTTGTATGCTTGTATTTTTTTGTTTCTTTTTATCCACTACTCATTGGGTTGCTGAGAGAAGGTTTCTGCTCCAGATCCAGTTATTTTCCAAGTATTCTGAATTGGCAAAGACATTTTTATTGAAATTAAATCATTCTGTACAACTGTGTTGCTTTCAGCAAACCTTTTGCTGCAAGCCAGGAGGGCTCTCTCAGGCCCAGGATGCCAAGCACCTGTGCTCCAAAACTTAGGTGATGTGGGACTGATGGAAGCTCTACCTACTTGTGCAAGAAAATTACCATGAAGCACTGCTCATTTTCCAGTTACTGTGGTGCATTACTTGTGCCTACACAAGCAGCAGGCTGAGGGCAAGCAGATGTCCTGAGAGTTTGGTTGCCTGAGCCATTGTTTGGTGTCTGAGCCATGCACCTTCTTAAGCCAGGAGAAAGAGGTGATCTGCTGCTTTCTGGCTCAGGGGGATGAGTTGCTGGTGATGAAAATGGTGTTGCTGTCAGAAATAGCAAATACTTTAAAAATCCAGAAGGCAGAGCTGACACATCTGCTCAGTCTATTCAAGGGTATTTCAGAAAAGAAGAAAACTCATGGAGTAGATTCAGTCACCTGTAAAGGATGAGGCAGCAAAGAGGATGCTGAGGGATGAATTTTCATTACTGATTTAAAAGGGGAGTGTGGCTGTGAAAGGCAGTATCAGAAATCCTCGCAATTAGGCAACAGCAGTCAAGTTAACGTTTGCAGCTCTTCAAAAGCCTTTCTTGAGTGTCTCCTCAAAAGAGCCTGGATACACTGAGGGAGAGCTCTGCCATCCCTTTTTCTGTATGAGTACCCACCTGAAAATAGATGCAAGATGGATTTTCTTGTAATAAATGATAATAAATGTTAAATGAGAAAACACTTAGAGCCAAGAGTAGGTCAAAGACTTGAATGGTCAGAGTTCAAAGTCATCAATTCCCCAGCAAGGTTAGATGAGCTTAATGTGTATAGATCAGCAAGAACTTCAAGAGGGAGCCTAAAAACAAATGAGACGCTTTATTCTCTTGGACATTAAACATCACATCTAATTATTTGGTAACTCGCAGGGTGATCTCTGCATGGGGCTGCACAAGCACTTTTGTGCACGTGTGTGCTTGCCTGTGATTGCAATGTAGCAGTGGTAAAGCATTTGTAAATGCAGATAAACTAACTCCAGGTCAAATTTATTCCATAAACTGCTCTTCAGAGACACTTACCTCTGCATAGATTCATTTGGTGGGTTATTTCAAAGTCATTTTAGCTTATTTGACTGAGATGATTGCAGCTTTCATCTGTGCCCAGGGGAGTCACTTAGCTGGGAAGCAGACAACCTCTAGCCCTAAAACTATGAAAGACAGAAGTGCATACCATTATTTTGTAGGATCTTTATTAGCAAACTGGCTGTTCAGCTTCTGCAGGTTCTTAAGCACAGTACTTAAGTCCTCAAAGGGACTTCCTTACTTTTAGTCATTTCATATCTTACTTATCTTCAGTCTTCATCTTCTGCTTTGTCTTTTGCAGTCTCATATAAAACATCTAGTAACAGTTTAAAGGGAGATAATATATTGGATTTCTGTGGGTCACAGGAAGACTAGCCTGTTTGTAGTCTTTGATCCTTTCTGGAAACTAAAATCCTATTGCTATCTTTCTGCAGCCAAGCCATTTGAAAAACTCTCTCACCAGCGGAACACAAACCGCATCTGGGTGTTTTGTCTTCCTTATCTTTTGTCTGTGTCTGAGTGCCACCAGTGAAAGGAAGAGAGAGACAGAGCAGCTTCTCGTGCTGACATTGACATAACTTGGCACTTGCTGGAGATTAAAGTGAATATGACAAGATCTTTATTTCTGAGGCAGTCACAAGGATCTGAAGTGCTGACTTCTGTCAATATGGCAATGGCAAGCTTCTCTGCCTCTCCCTCCCGTGAACGTTGTTGCTATGAGAAAAACAAGAAGCAGAGATGAGACAAGACACGATTTAACCCTTCAGATATTCTAGGCTTTACCAGTGTGCCAGCAACTTAGGATAAAATAAAGAGAGGAAAAAAACATTGTGAGGCAACACTACCGAGGGCTCATAACAATACAGCCATGAACTGTGCAGCTGCATCTGTCCTTACTTTGCAAAAAGGATACTGGTGCCTAGGAGTGGACATGTAATGCATAGGGCACAGCTTCCTGTGGTTCTAAACCAGTATAAAATTGTTAACCTAACAGGGATTATTCTGCCTAAAAGCAATTGAGAATTTGATGTACAAGTCCTGCTTCTCACATTTCCTCCCACTGTGAGATATACCTGTTTGTGGGCACACATAGTGCAGTCTTAGAGGTTTATTGAAAATAAGTCCATTATGAATTCTTAGCCTCCTCCATTGGACTGAGATTGCCCTCTGAGAGGGGAAACTGCTTTCTTCCAGCTTGTTCCAGTCTGCAAAGATGTGTCCTCCATTTCCCCCCAACTCAGGCACATTTTCTCATTCTGCTTTGGACTGCTGCAGAGAAACCCTCCACAGGATAGAGGGCACAAGTAGTTTAAGCAGATCAGGTTCAGCTTAGTCAACACAGGCTTGAACAAAACAAAATCTCATCCCTGCTTGAAGCAGTTTTGATTCTGTTTCCTAAAGGTTAAAATAATGACCAGGTTGTCTGCTTGGAATGAAAGTGGTATGAATCACCAGGGAAACCCAGGAGGAAGTACCTGAAATAGTCTGTCCTGGCAAACATGGACAAGTGGGCTAGAAGCAGGAGCAGGAAGATTAAACTTCCAGTCCTTTGACCCCTTTCTGCTCCCAGTTACTTTGTTGGAGGGTGTTTCTTTTGACCCAGATGTCTCTTCAGAATGGATTGACTGATCTTGTAATCTCTCTTAGTGAGCTGCCAGAGTTTCCTCAATGTTTTTATGGAACTTGAAGCTCTCAGTTGGAGAGCCCTCCAGAAATGCTGAGCCCCATTGAAGCTAGTAGAAGAGCGTGGGCTAACAATGTGCTCTTGCTGTAAAAAACGCTAATGATACGCTGGTCTGCGTTAGACAAGGGAGGTGATCTTTCCCCTCAGTACTCTTGAGGTCACATGTATGTCCAGTTCTGGGCTCCTCAGTACGAGACATGGATATACTGGAGAGAGACCAACAAAGGAGCGTGAAGATGATGAAGGGACAGGAACATCTCTTATGAGAGAGCTGGGACTGTTCAGCCTGGAGAAGGGTCAGGGAGATCTTACTAATCCAACAAATGCCTGAAACGGGAATGTAAAGATGAAGCCAAGCTCTTCTCAGTGGTGCTCAGTGACGGGACCAGAAGCAAATGGTACAAAATAAACACAGGAGGATGTTTCTGAACATAAGGAAACAGCCTTATTGTGAGGGTGACTGAGCACTGGCATAAGTTGCCCAGAGAGCTGGAGGCATCTCCATGCTTGTTGACATTCAGAAGCCACCTGGACATGGTTCTGGGCAACTGCTCTGGGTGGCTCTGCTTGAGCAGCAGGGTTGGACCAGGTGACTCCAGAGGTCCCTTCCAGCCTCAGCCATTCTGTGGTACTGTGAGCATCAGGATTTCATCAGTATAAGTGGAAAAATTCATCACTCTCTCCATGGACCTGTTTTCGCCCAGTTTCCACCCTTGCTGGTTTGGGCTGGACTGCCAGCTGATGCCAGTCAGCATAGTTAACTGCAATTAGCATTCAGAGTTAAGCTGAATAATTGTTACTAACAGTCTAGTTCTTCTCTGTCAGACAGCAGAAGGGTTCAGCATTGCACTCACCTGGAAGGCTGCAACTACATAAGAAAAGCACTTAGTGAAAGTATGAAAGAAATCCATCTTCTCCCCTGTTCAGAGGGCTCGGTAGTTATGTTGGTTCCTTATTTCTGGAAGCTAGTTATTCTATCAGTTATTGACCATCTTCATCTTGTTGGTTAAATAATTTCTAGCACATATTGTTTATGCTTAAGGGCTACTGCAAAGTCCCATGCAGCAAGTTTTTTACATCACTCTTTCCCAGAAGCACAAGTGTATTCTACAGGAAAGCCTGCGCTGAGCCTGCCTTATTTCCTTTTTTTGTCTGTGCACTTTTCCTGCTGCCACTGTTAGCAAGAAAATGTTGAATTTAGTTAACATTTGGTCTGACACTGCACAGCTGATTCTGTGCAGTGGGTTACCATCGGTGTCAAGACTGCAAAGACTGAGAAGAATCTGTTATCACATCTGATACCTCCATGGGTTTACTCTGCTGCTCTACAAATGTAATTAATTTGTATAATACTAGGGATTCGCTTTGCAGGGCTGACTCCCAGGGAATAGTTGGGCAATTGGGGGTGAAAGGGCCCAATATCTCTACCTACTTGGGCTTCCTGATTTTGTGTTGGAACTCAGGGGATTCCTGCAGGGGTTATGAAAGCAAGATCTTCGAGTTTTCCAGTAGAGTGTTGTGCATGTCAGCTAGAGTAAATGTGAGTGGGAGACTCCCACGATGATGCTCCATGGTACAGTAAGAGCAGCAGCTCTAAACAGCACTGTGGTCTCCTTCAAAGCATGAGGCTGTGTGGGTTTGGCCAGTGAAAGTGCCACAGTGGTGTAGAGAAAACAAATTTTTTACACACCTGGGGACCACCCCTGAAGCCTTTTCTCAACCAAGCAAATGGTAACATAACTTCACTGCCTTAGGTTTGTGTTTGAGCATTGCAATATCAGTAAAGATTAGATGGTTAGCTATTAGATATTAAGTATGTGCAAAGCAAGATGGAGGGATGCAGACCTCAGTCCAGAATATGCACATGTATCAAAACCAGGAGCACATGCTGTGCCACTAGTGGTGCACATGGAAAGGACTTTGTCCTCAGTTGCTCCCCACAGTGATTTCATGCCTGCCCTGTGACCAGATTGCTCTGTGTCGGTCAGGTTTTGGAAGGCTAGATGTGATGCAGTGAAAGGTGCTCCATGCACCAAAATGGGATAGTGATGGCCTGTAAGGACATTGTCTTCCAGATCTCTTACAAGCAAGGCTGCTGCTATCCCTTTGACTAAAATAAGAAGCAGATCTTGCTGTTTATGTGGTCACCAGGGTGTGCACTTGCCAATTCTCCACCAGCAGTGTTAGCTGAATGATGTATGTTTTCACTATAGATATTATTTTGTGTCTGCCTTGCGGTATGTCTTGTGACTTCTAATTTCAGTTTTACCTGGGAGTAGCTGAGCAGCTATTATTATTTAGTGTTTGTTAGTTTAACACCATTGCATGTGTGTTTCTTTCAGATGTATTGATCTGACCTGTTGTCAGTTAAAGAAAGAAATGTGGTTCTTAATGAGTTTTCCTTACCTCCAAGGAATCTGCTGCTTTTAAGCAGGAAGTAGTTATATTTCTTAGCTGTTTTCCTGTGTGGCTAAGGCAGGGCAGTACATGAGGCCAGGACCTCACTTTACATTTGGGTCTGACCCTGTAAACTCTTCTGGCAGCGTGTTTTCTTTCACATAGCACTAGGTCAGGACTGCTTCAGCAGGTGGTAGATCACACCTTTCTAGGTAGACTAGGGTGGAGGCCAGCCATCAGGGATGCCCCAGCAGACTGAGGTTCAGGGTGTGTTATTTGGCCATGAGTTGTATACAACCACTTCCTGTCACATGGGCAGAGAACTTCACTGTTCTTGGCCATCAAGTCACCAAGAGTAATCATTGCTGAAATGACTCAACTAAATAATCCAGAAGTCTGGATTTTACTCCTTTCTTCCCTGAATCTAGAAGTTGGTAACACAGGATCTAGCTCATGGCTGTTCCTGCTTGGTGTCCCCTGTGGTAGAGCTACTCCCATGTAAAGCACCAAGACATGCTGCACCTCCCTCAGTGCCATGTCCACTCCTGGCAGGGTGCTGGGCTTGGGTCCTGCTTCCTTTGCCCACCCTGACCTCAGAGAAGAGATATTTTGTTTATGTTTTATCTTATTCACATTCTATTACATTTTATTTTTCATTTAAAAGCCATCCAGCAGTTTGTCAGTTGACGTAGAAGGCAGTCTTGTGCACCAATACTTACTCATGTAGACATGCTGATCAGCTGAAGCATCAATGCTAAAGTTGAGTGCTACATCATTTGATCAATGACCAGCGTATACTTCAGCACACCTACATTTGCAGGTGGGCATTTAGTAGTTCCCAGTTACATCCAGTTGTTAGGTACACTTAAAAATGGGAGATATCTTTTAATGTGTAATTTATTAGGTAAATGTGCCTATAATACTCTGTGCTAAAGAAGCAAGTGAAAAGAAACTGGGTGATAGCACCATTTCTAGATATTACTAGGGGTAACATAGTGATAACATTAGTCATAACTGTAGAGGACCTACAACCTTTTCTAAGTACTCACCAAAACCCTAAGTTACTGCTGGTCAGTTAAAACCAGTTTGGTGTTTAATAGAGGGTTATGAGTATTTTCAGATGAATGACTGGGGAGTTACCTGGGGCAACTTGCAGTTGTCTCAGCAGAATTGAAGCAGCCTGTGGTAAAGATGAATACAGGGAGGCTCATACAGCAGAGGAGCTCACCATGATGGAGAGCTTGCCCAGGGCCTGGAAGAGGAGATCAGGATGAATGTGGGGTATTATGAAACAGCAGATGTCAAAGGGACAAAGCAGAGGGTTAAAACAAAAGGAGTCAGACATGAGAGAGTGATGGCCATGTGGAAATCCAGCTATGAAACCAAAGTAGAATAGCATGAGCCAAGCATCAATGGAAAGCAGGTAGGTAGCAAAAAGAACAGCCAGCAGCTAGGTTTATTTCTAGCCTCTTGGCCTGCATGAGACATCCCCCTTGAAGTGTGCCTGATAGCCAGAGGACGTGACAGTTTTAGCTGTAGCAATTTTGTATCCAACTGTTGTGATTTATGTGCTCAGTTCTCTGGTCTGGTGCCTTGCCTGCCATCAAGAGGGTGATGCATTTCAGGATTTTTTGGTAAATAATTTTTAAGTCAATGTAACCCAACAATTCCCAAGATTTCAAGACAGTTGGGTGCAGTGGTGAAGGTACCATTGTTCTGCTGCCTGCTCTTCCCACTTGGGAAGAAAATTTCATCTTTGTTCTACTTAGTACTGTGCTAGCAAGCACTTGTGAGCAGGCTGTAATTCGCAGAGCAGTGGGATAGAAAATGAAGCAACCTGTTCAGTGGCCCAAGAACAGACTGTTTCTAGGGCTGTATTTTATTGATCTCCCTGGGCAGGCTGTTGTTAACAGCAGGGGTTTGCCACTGAAACAGCAAGGGTTTGCCACCTCTTTGCTCCCTAGTGCAGGTGAAAAGGAGATGTTCAGCTTTGCATCCAGTTTTTGGGGTGAGAAGCAAGAGGCATAAGCAGCAAATGATACACAAGCTCCCTTTCTGCCACATGCCAGGGTTTCACAAGCCAGGTCTTTTCTGTAAGATGTCCTACATCTGCTCACAGGAGCATGGGAAGCCAACAATTCTGGATCCTAATTTAGCTGCGCTGTCTAATGACATACCAGACCAACAGCAGCCTAAACAGTTTTTTGTGGTGTGACTGTCTTTGGGGGTCGCTTCTTGTCTGGGTTTTTTACCAGAGCCTGAGGAAGTGAAGTAGCCAACACCAGGTGAAAAGTGGTAGAAGGCAGATGATTAATTTCTGCACTCCTTTGCAACTCACAGTCTGAATTCCTTCAAGATGGGCTGGGCTCAGTGCAGCCCAGTTTATGGTCATTTCAGAGCATTTGTCTGGAAGTGCTGATACTATCCGGTTACATTTTAGGTGTCTTCTTTTCTTTTTTTTTTTTTTTTACCACAAATTAAGGGTCTCTAGTTATGGTAATGAATAAAAAGACAGAGCTTGAGCCTTGAGGGCCGTGTAGCAATGCCAATCTCAGTGCAGAGAGGCAGCAGGCAGGCTTGCATCTTACCCCAAGTTGGATCGATGGCAGTTCTACCTACTGCTGTCACTGTTCACTCCCTGTAAAGAGAAGAGGGTGTTAAAAAATGATATGATACAGAAATCAAGGGTTATGACTGTGGTTGTTTCATTGCCATGGTAAAATGAAGGATGTTTGATACTTTTTTTTTTAACTTTTTTTATTTCTTCCTTAAGAAAAGTTGTGGCAAGTGTTACCAAAATAGTTTCAGTTTCTGTCAGATTTGCAAGTCATGTACCCTGTGCTTAGATACGAGGTTGATAATGGCTTAGTAGTATTTTTTGTTAAAACATATGTTCATTAAAAAATGGCCAAAGTGATTCATCTTTGTTGTGCAGCATTCAAAAGGCTAGGGAGATCAATAACTCCCCTTAGCCTCAGGGAATGTTTAATGTTGTGCTTGAGGAGGACTCATCAAGTCCTTAAATGCCTGTTTAGCGTGGCCTTTGCTTTAGGACCATTTTGAGGCTTAGAGAAGTTCTATATATTGAAAAAGGAGGCTGTAGCCTTATATGGGTTTACAAAAACCCCAGCTATTCTTCTGAACACATTTGTTTATTTTCAGTGCCAAAAGACAAATGTGTTTTTTCTTCTGTGCTTTTATAAGAAACCTTGTGCCCTTTAAAAACTCAGTAGGAAGGAGGTTGTGGTTAACTGACTTAATTAACAGGGATGGAAACCTGGGTGGTTCAGTGTGTCCATTCTTGCTGGAATGACTTACAGTTTTGACTCATGGGGTTTTGTTCCCAAACACAAGGAATGTTTGTTCCAGCAACATACTTGAGCGCGGTAATGGGGGGTTTGCATGTGGTTGGTGCCAAAGTGCAGCAGACGGAACAGTAACTTCACAGAGTAGTTACCTCAGTAGTCTTTAGGGTATAAGACCCTTCTGAGAGTGTGTACAGATTTACATATCAAAAATAGTAGTGTATAGGGTCCTTTTAATGCTTTGAGACTACTAGATACAATTCTGTTTCTAAATGATTTAATTACAGGTTAATGAAGTAACGGACTTGGATACCGTGTTACATGGAGAAATAATCTTTCTCTGCTCTTCATACTGAGCATAGACCTTTTCCATTTGCAATGGTATTCACATATTCAGGACTGAAATCACCATTATCCATGCCTTGAGAGTAGGGCAGACTCTTGTCATAATATTATATTATAATCCTTCCAAAGATAATGAGGTGACTGTTGTTGCATTTCAAAACAGCATGACCAAGATGAGCATTTGATCCAGCAGCTACATTCCTCCAGAAGTACTAAGATACTTGCAGCTATTTGATATGGAGCTATTTTGTCCCTCAATTGGGAAATAAATAGGTCAGGCAAGGCCTTTGAAAGGAATTTAATAGGTACATCTCATACTTGCAGAGAAGCATGAAACTCTACTGCTAAAATGAAATTGGGTTCATGAAAGGTCACAGTTATCTTTTAAAGTAAGATTTTTGCATGTCTGAAGAGTAAATATTGCATTAAAGGCAAGGTTAGAGTCTGTTTTACTGGTAATATTACAAGTTTTCTTCTTTCCTCCAGATTATGATATAGCTTCGTGCAAGCTAAGCAGCCAGCCTGCTAGATTTGACTTTTGCTTTATTGCTGTATAGTGACATGCCAGACTAGTCAGGCATCAAGTAGTAAGTACGTGAAGAACCATGAGCGGCCACAATAACAAGAAAATACTTTTTATTATTTTGTTGGTGGCTTTTAAGTCTTGCCATCAGTTTTTTGGAAACTATTGTGACATGGATAGCAATCACAAGTTGGCTATACAGTGAAGCTAATTTGCCTGTTTAAGCACAATCGCTTACAAATTTGAGAAAGGGTCTAAAAAGGACTCCATGTATCTTTAAATATATATAGATAACCATATAGATAGATTCATAGATATCTATACATGTATATCTATATATATTTAAACAGAGATATATGAAGCATTTATAACCATGCTTTGCTTCATACTAAACTTCCACCAGAAGTACCTTCCACTGAATATGGTGTCACATGAACAAGTGATTTTACATATGGCACAATGCATGGGGTGGAAACCTCTGGTGGAGAGAAAAGTTTAAATGCACCCTTGGAGCTGGCAGCTAAAGCAAAGCAAAAGCTTCCCCCACCCTCTTACAGCTGGTCTGCTTTAAGAGGTGTTCATCGTTTCCCTTGATGCTCCTTGCCTGCTTCAGCCTCATATGGTGCTAAATTACAGTACCCTCTGAAGTGAGGTTTGCATGCTGCTGTGGTAACAAGAATTGTCAGGTCAGTCACCATTTCAGACACTTGCTGTTCCTCATGCCCAACTACCAGTTGGTTCAGAAGTGCCAGTGTCACAGCAAGCCCCTGCTCTGGCCACCCTTCAGCTGCGCCAAGGGCAGCCCAGCCATGCCTGGGTTTCACTAAAGAAGTGAAATTGGAAGAATTACTGAATTGTAAAGCCCCTCATTCTCGATAGGGTTGTGAAGCACCCCTGATGTTGTTACTACCTTTGGTATATCTCAGCTAAGCTATTGTGAGCTGATGTGTGAACCTGCAGCTACCTTCTTCCTGGTCCATGACCTTAAGAGCTCATGAAGAGGAGCAAGGGGCTGCCTTACACCCTGTGACCCAACCTTTGACAGCCTACAGCCCAGACCCCTGGGTCAGGACACTTCCCAGGCGTGTCATGTTAACACAGCTGCAGCGAGGACCAGCTGGCTCTAGATCAGGGGACATGTGGCTCTGTGAGTGGCATGCAGTGATGGTGCTACTCTGCCCCTGGGCAGGGGCTGCAGCCAGGCAGAGGTGGCCCCAGCTTGCTCTGACCTTGCTCTGAGACACTCCTCTGGGCCATTTCCACTGGAGTAATTAATCAATAAGTGATGGTATTATTGTGTGGAATGGTTTAGGTCTGGAAAGCTGAGAAAGTCCTTGCTAACTATTGGGATGTACTTGTGTTTGGTTAAATAGAGGCCTGGAGGATGTTTGTCATTGAATAACACAGCAGAAAGGAATGCAGGAAAAACACTCTTTTACAAGTTCAGGACGTGGTCTGCAGCTTGTTACATTCCTGCTCTCACAGGAGCTCCGCACTGAGAAAATGGTTTAAGGGAACCGTCCCATTGGGCTCCTGCAGGAAAGCCTGGAACAATGGCCAACACAGGAAGGATATCACAGGTGGATACAGCACATCTGTGCCAAGGTGCAATGGCAGAAGAGAAGTTACCATGGCTCCAGCGGACACCAGATGTTTTATGACTTTTCAGTATGTTTTGAAAAGCATCCCATTGATGATCACAGAGCTGAGGAATAAGACTAATGGCAGACTGTGTTAATACTTGGAGCTGTACATAGTAAAGGTGATGTTTTGTAGCCTCTTCACCTTGAAGGTGGGAACTGAAAGAGGCTGAAGTGAAAAGTGGGGTGGAGATTATCTCTACTCTTGGGAGACCAGGATTGAAGGTTTAGGGCAAGGCTGAAGAAAAAGCTGATGCAAGTGGTTAGGGAGTTGGGATTTTGAGAGAATAAGATGTTCCTCAGGAGCACTGAGCTGATGGGCTCTCCAGGCACAGCAACTGCAGGGCAGCAGTGGTGGGAACAAGGCAAATCTGTGCCCTGTGATGGGAGTGTTGCAGCAGCTGAACCTTGGGGGTCAAATTTTCATCCTCTAAGCTCACCCCAGGAACCTTTCCCAACCCAACAGAGCTGCTGAAAGCCTCCATGGATTCCTGCCTGAGCATCAGTCAATGCAGAAAACAGCTTGGGCTTTTGAAGCATTCATCAGAGAACCAAGATTGTGTACCAGAACAGATAAGTCACAGGCAAGAGGGAAACTAAAAGAACTTTTCAGGCATGTAAGGCTGATAGGAAATCAGCCTTACGACTGGGCAAGGACACTTTCATCACTCATACACTGTCATAGTTCTGCTAGTGGTAAAAGTCATTTTATGGGCAGTGTGGTACTAGTGATTTACAGGGTTTCATTCTCCACAGCTGATACTTAGTTATCCTATTTCACAAGTATCAAAAATACTTTAATGTCAGAAAAGTAAATAAAACCTTACCACGAAGTGTAAGCATGAACAATGCTAAGTATCACTGGCTTTTGCCACTAGTAGTATGTATCACATTTAGGAGACTAGTTCTAGATGTAATTGGTATGGGAGCCTGGAGCAGATGGCCTAACATACTGGCATTTGCCAGTAGGTTATGAGCTTGATGCAATCATGAATATGTAGTAAGGTAGCAGGCATGTCACCTTTCTGAGGGCTGAAAAGATCTTGGCTAAATCCCAGCAAGACATGAGGGAAAACCCAGGAGCAGATTTCAACATGATAAAAATTGAGACCCTTCCTTCTGTTACTTAAAACATTTTCTCTGATATAGGACAATAATGACTTGGAAATAATATATGCATCCTTACTAAGGGTTCTGAATTATTCCTGTGTTATTTCTGTCTGATTTAAATTGGTTGAATAGCTATGGGATCATTCTGCTGTTACTGTGGTGTTTGCAAGCTTTCAGATTCACTGCATATGCCCTTGTGTTTGTATTTATATTTGGGATTCTCCCAAAGTTTTGCAGGACATAGCACATCTCCAAGGATTGTTATTCATTATTTAAAACCCACTGAACTGAAATCCAAATTCCATCCATTCACTGCTGGCCATTATTTATTTTCCATTCATAAGCTTTCAGCAAGTAGCGCCAGGCAGCATTCAGGCATCGCAGCAGCCAAGAGGTGAAGTAAGCTTTTCACGAACACGTTGCAGGCTGATAGTCACCTGCAGACACTGGTTGGTGAATCATACTGAGCAGTGAATACACCCTGAACATCAGGATCCTTTCACATGCTGAAGGAAGTGTTGCAATTTTACTCATCTGATCTGCACATTGCTCTGTGGAGGCTTTCATCCCAGCTTGCTTCTTTTTACAATAATTCAGGGACGTATTATGAAATCTGAAATTCTGCTAAATTCAAGCAAACTTCTTGCTGAGTATGACATTTAGGATCTTAATTCTGAAGAAGATATGTCAAATATATGCCTACATAGCAACACTCTAAAATGTGAATTTACTTGGGGTTGCAAGAACAATCCTACACATGAGTAATACAGGGCTGTACTGAGACAATGCAGGAGCATGCACTGCAGCTGTAAAAGTGGAAGGGAGACTACAGTTCCACAGGGTTTTCCTGTCACCTCTGCAGCCTTGTAAGCCCATTTGTGTGGAAGTGCAGAGTTAACAGCTAAGGACAAAAGATGTTGCCTGTGGGTGAATCTTACCATGATAATTATAATGTCACTTTTGCCTGGATAATGGCAAGT
Source organism: Pezoporus occidentalis (assembly GCF_034315485.1). NCBI lineage: Eukaryota > Metazoa > Chordata > Aves > Psittaciformes > Psittacidae > Pezoporus > Pezoporus occidentalis. The sequence continues at coordinate 2,890,468 of NW_026915769.1, forward strand.
GCCGGGGAGGACGTGCGGAAAGAGAGAGAAGCCTCTTCACTATAAATATTTCTTGCTGAAAATATCCTGGAAGAAGCATTTCCGGGTGTCTCAGAGCACCAGTGTTGGTATTGCTTAGATGGCAGTGACACCCTGTGGTACCAGCCGCTGGTGCAGCCCTCGGCGGTGGTTTCTTCAGGAAGTCGTCCTGAACAAAAAAAAAAACACAACAGGGATGTTTTTAATTCACCTTCACAGACCACATCCTCCTTCCTCCCTGAGTGCCTTTGCACTAAGCAGGATGTACCTTTCTGGATTTAAATGTCCTAGAAATAGCTACTGCCTCTTTCCGAGCATTTGTGTAGTGCCTGTGTGGTGAGTCTCTCTGTTTTGACTCACATCTCTTGCCTTTACAGTAGGAGGAATCAGCTGTAGTAACAAACCATTATCACATCACAGTGCACCTTTGCTATACAACTCAGTGAAAATGCTTGCTGCCATTATGTTTGCCCTGCTGAGCAATGAATGCTGATGGTTGGAGGGGACAGTGCTCATCTGGGTATTTTCTCTCTTCCAGGGGGTTCACGAGTCAAAAGGTGTGACTGAAGATTATTTGAAACTGGAATCCCTAATCCAGAAAGTCGTTTCTCCTTACTTGGGCACATACGGTCTGTATTCCAGTGATGGACCCTTCACGCACTCTTCCTGTATCTTGGGTAAGAATGACAGAGGCTTGATCTGACAGCACAGGGGGCTTCACCAAAACATTGGCTCACACAGGGCCAGGGCCCACACAGGTGGAGACTGCCAGTAATAACTCAATATGGTCAGGCTCCTTTTCTAAGGTCATACTCTTTGCAATGTGCAAAGCCACAGTGGAACTTTACAGAGGCAGAAAATGACAAAGGATCATCATAACAGTGCTCATAAATGAATCTGATTCTGGAGTGTGTTTAGCATTTCCTTTTAGTGAGAGAGCTTTAACACAGGATGCTTTATGAACAGTGAGAAGAAGAAGCAAGAAGCCATTTCTAGAGCACTGAGTAGTACCTGTGCATTAGTGCTCAAAGATCATACAAGACTGTTTAAAACAGGAAATAATCTTAGAGGAGGCTAACGGATAAGCCTTCCAACATGTAAAAGCTTTCTCCAGAGTAATAAGCTGTTCTTCAACCCACTGGAGATAAAACAACAAAGTAGACCACACATAGCAGAGGAAATTCAGATTACATGGAAGAAAAATCTCTAATGCCACATAAAACACCTCTGGAGGCTGTTAGATCTTCACTGCACTGTATACATGTCACATACATAGGCATCTGTAAGGAACAAGGTGGGGAAACATGGTCCTGCCTGGTGGCAGAAGCTGAGTGATGGACCCTCTTGAGTCCCTTCCAGCTTATTTTCTGTGATTCTTTGAGCTCTGAAGCATTCAGTGAAGGCAAGATTTGGTGAAGATGAAGGTTTTTTGATTATCCCATGCAGTAATTAAATCTGTTGAAATTGCAAGGGGACACTACCAGCATAAATCAAAAAGGAAATGTGGTAGTCCCTGAGTAATTCAGTGTAAATACTGTGATGTCCTGCTTGAATAGAGAAAACAGAGGGGAAAATAAGTTCAATTGTGTGTTTCCTGTGCAGTCAATTTAATCTGTTTGCTTGTCAGAAATGGTCAATAAGGTAGATGATTTTCCCTTGAAGCCGAGTGGAAAAATGGTTGTATTGCATTTGGTGTTAAAGAAATAAATCAGTTTTACATGAGTAAATAGAGGCCAATTATTTATGGAAAATGGCTTGGGATTACTACTTTGTATTCATTGCTTGCCATTAAAAGGCCACACACATTTAAAAGGAGCCCCAGATTGGTGTTTTCAGAATACAAGCTTTTGTATGTTAGGGCAGAAAAAATGCACTCAAAAAAAGAATAAAACCCCAGTGAAATTTATTGTTAGAAAATACATGTAGTATTACATGACTGTGGAGTGCCTAAGTGCTGCATTTAAACTAGCACATCTTGTTCTGTCCCACTCTTTTGGTAGAATGATTTAAAGCTGTGACATACCATCCTTTGGACTGATGAGGTCGCTGACCTCTTTTCTTCCCTGTCTGGCCAGCACACCCAGGCTTTCCTTCCACTCAGGCCTTGGTGTGAGCAAAAAGCCAGTGTTCCTGTGGCAGGACAGCCCCAGGGAACCTTTTCTGTTTGCCAGGTCAAATTCCTAACAAAGAAAAAGTCCAAAAAGTGAACTTGGCTCAGTTGATTTCACTACTGAGGCAGACACAACTGCAATATGCAAACTTAAATACAGAAACTGGTGGGTTTAGTAGTACAGCATACAACTGGAATTTGTGTCCAATTTATACATCATTTATACTGGCATTTGTAAAGGAAATAGTGTGGGTTTCAGCCTGACTTAAAGCAGGCAATTTGTATGTAGTGGCTGTGGTTGACTTTCAGAGTGTAATTAGGTTCCCTTCTCCAGGCTGTACCCCTTTCATGGCAATGGCAAAGTGTGAATAGTAGGAAGAAAGCTTCAAAAGTGAGACCTATTCTTCACACTGTTTTTTTCTGTGGTACAAGTGAGTCTGAGCATTGAGGTCTGCAGTAAGTTTGCATGATGATCATTTTGGTCTAGCTGCTGGAGAGCACTCCAGCCCTAAACCACCGGTGGAGGATCTCCGTGCTGACTTGCTGCCACCTGCTGCTCATTCTTTGGAAAGAACCCACTTGGCTAACAGAAGTAGTCATACAGTCACTGCCACATTGAGTGCAGGTTTGCTCCCCAGAAAGGTTGCTGTGGGCACTGCCCTCCAGTTAACATCTCCAGACACTCTTGGTGCTCTCTCATTCTGTGGTCTCTGAATGATGCTTTGAATCTAAGTTCTTTAGTAAAAATGCCTGTATTAATCCTTGTGCCCTAGATTTGAAGACACCTGATTTTCCTGAGATGGTAGAAAAGTTAAAATTTCAACTACTATAAATTAGTGATGAGCTTCACAGCCTGAATAAGAACAGAATTGCACTTTCTGGTCTTGCCTGAAGAAAGTATTTGCAATTGTATGTCAGGTCCCCCACAATATTTACTGGTTTACTCCAGCTGCTGAAGTTGTATGAATATAAGGAAATCTCAGCTATTATTTGTAAAGACAGGTTTGAGGTCTTCAATATGCTAAAGAAATCTAGGAAATCTGAAGCCCATTGATCTACTAAACTAGGAAAATGTATTCTCTTATAAAGGGGTCTGTCAGACAGCAAAAGCTCAGGGATATGACTTTTCTTTTTAACACTGGTAATTATTACTACCATGATAACAGGCAGCTTTGAAAATATTACTCTGGATCTTTCTCTCTTCACAGAAAAGCGGTTCTTCAGGCGTTCAAAATCAGGTGACATCCTTGCCAAGAACCCCGTGGTGCGATCGAAAAGCTACAATAATCCGCTGCTGACACCAGTGGCCGAGTATGAAACCGAGGGCATGGCTGCCAATGGAACAGGCATCCGAAGGCACTCTGTTTCGGAAATGACCTCCTGCCTGGAGCTCCAGGGGTACTCCAACCTCACCACCATCATGGACAACGGTTCCAAGAGCTCCATGACAGCCACGAAAAGCTCGCTGTCAGGAGACCAGGAGAGGCCCAGCACCGGGCCAGTGCAATGCTCTAGCAAACTCAGCACAGCTGAGCAACAGAAAGGACACTTCCACTCAATGGACGACCCACATAGGTCTTTTGAGCTGGACAGGGACCCTTCCTTGATTCCAGTTCCCTCTTCCAGCCCTGAGAACATAGTGGATCAGATTTTGGAGTCAATTGACTCTGATTCTGAAGGCATTTTTATTGATTTTGGCCGAGGCTGCTCCAATTCATCAGCGTACAATGTGGACGTGAACAGACAGAGCATCATGTGAAGGACATTAGGAGACAAACCTCGGAGTTTAATATAATATATGAAAGTTACTAGCGCACTGAGTTGGACTATGGGCAAGCTATGTATGTCTAGGGCAGAACCTCTGTTGTAGGTCATCACATCTGTACTGAAGTACGCAGACACAAGTTGACAGCTGGCAGGAATCTGCTGCAAGAGGGAAGAAACTTCAGTGCCATTTCTCCCTGTCTCCATCACTTTGCAGTTGGATTTCCTGTTGTCTTTATAAACGTAGGGGTTCAGAAGCTGACAAGTGTCTGGTGAAAAGCTATTAGTACAGCTGGCAGTGTTTGTTCAGTAAAACAGCCTAGCAAATAGCTGTGTTCACTTTTAATTTTCTCAGGAGATTTCCTGTAGACGGCAGGTTGTTCTCTGAACTGTAACACCTCAGCCAAAGTAAAAAAAATATCCTTTTAAAAAAACAAAAAAGCCCAGAGGCTGTGGGCCTTCATGCCACAGAATCCAGTGATAAAGAAGCCTATTTTAATCTAGTACATCTTGTATGCACTCCTTTGCCTAATGGTGAGTTTTCTTGAATTAAGGCAAATAAACAGAAATGTGCTACCTGATGTCACGCGATGCCTCATGTCTCATGTTCTGTTTCACAGCCAATACCTTGTGTCTGTGGGAGAGTTGTCTTGAAACTGGCTTTTAAGACCATGTTAATTTGCTCTGAATGTGGCACTTCGAAGAAATCTGTGCACTGTTAACTCCTGGAACATCCATTGTATGGAGCAATTCCAGCAGAATTCAACTTGTTTCCTAAATAAATAAAAATATGGCCTCTTGGTGGAAATTCTCATTATATATTCTTAAAGAAATACAATAATGCATATATTGCCAATTATGTATTGATATTTGGGGATTGTGAACCTTGGAGCTCTTCTCTTCCTGAGCACTCCCAGCTCTTTGATCCTCCCTCACAGTAACATGCTGTTGTAAGAGCGGTGTCAATGGTTTTACAGAAGATTGATATACATGGGTAAAGTAGAAATCCTGATGCATTATAGATTTTTTTATTAGGTGGTTTTCCAGTTAATAAAGAGCTCCTTCAGATCACTCCATCCTAGGCATCTCCTCCGGAGGAAAGAGTCTGGTGGTAACTCCTGAGCTGCTCAGCAGAGACTCATCATCAGTTCAGTCTGGCAGCACCTGCTGCTTAGTTCAGGTGCTCAAGGACTCTCCAGTTTTGCTCCACACTTGCATGGCTGACCCCAGCATTCGCCAAACTCTTCCGCAGGCTTTGATTACATTTCTAGGCTCAGGGCCCCACTTCTGATACTTGATTTCTTTTGGCCTCGCTACTTGATCTTTCGGAAAGTGTTAGCTCAATCTTTTGCAACCACCCTACTTCACTGCTGCAGATTTCAGCTTCCAGAGAGATGTGCAGGCTCCGCATAACACAGAGATTTGAGAACTACGGAATCCAGCTGTGGAAGGAGCCCCGTAAATGAGGCAGGGGGTTAGTGTCTGCTTCGTTTCTTTGTGTTTGGCATGTTCAGCTGGGCAGCCTCCCCTACAGGTAGGCACATAAGTTACGTCATATTTCATAGTTTCCTTCAGACAGAGATAATTGCTTCTATGTTCCAACAGACTCAAACCTAACAGTCGGGGAACACTCTTGGATGAGACCATTGGATGTGGGGCAAAGTCAGTGGGGAGGGACTTAACAGCAACTGGCAGAAACACAGGTGCAGCAGAACACGCCCTCAGCAAGAGCAGCCTGGATGCCTGTATGGCATCCCTTAAGTCGGCTCTTTAGGGTCAAAGCTCAAGCAGCAGAAAAATCTTCTGTAACCTTTCAGGAGCAACAGCAGCAGCAGCAGCAGCAGCAGCATGTAAACCCTTCAAAAGATACAGACCAAGGTCCAGGACTGCACTGGAGAAGGGCAGAAAAGCAAATCAAAACCAAATCAAACCTAGTCCTGCCTCACCCCACCCACAGAACTGTGACTACCAGCTATGATAGGGTTAAATGAGTATTTAAGGAAGTTGGGTTCGGACCTGTTAGGATTCATTACTTGATGTTGAGATGTCCTGTGAGGGCTGCTGAGCTGAAGTAAAAGGGTTGTATTTTGGGGGATGAAGAGGCTTTAAATTGGCTTAAAGTAAGTTAACCTGATGATGGTGTAATGGAGCTCGCTGAGCTCTGCTCTTGCTGTGGTTTAGAGCTTGCTGAACTAAGCTTGTCTTTGCTGGCAAATGTGGTATCACAAGTGTTTTGTCTGCTATGCTAAAGTTCCCATACTGGGGTAATGCTAAGGAAGGAGCAAATGAATTCCAACTTAGCGGTTGCAGCTGAAGTTTCAGGGGTCTTTTTTAATTAAAGAAAATGTTATTATCTTGGTGGGGTTGCTTATGAAGAGCCTAAAATTCTGAAGTCAAGAGTTAAGTTCCTTACTGCAATGGTGATAGGGTGGCATTTTGTCTGTCCTTCAAGTTTATATTAAAATATGTAGGCAGATACAACTGTAAATTGAAAAACTGGGTGTGATGGTCTATCTGATGCCTGTGAAAGCCACCATCTCCATTGTCCTCAGAGATGATGTTTCTCATCATCTTGTTCCCCAAGAAGTAGCATGACTTGGGGCAATGTGTTCTCCGTAGGCAGATGCAAGTGCAGCTGTGCTTTACCTCTGTGCTTTGAGGTATGTCTGGTTTGTAGCTGCAAGAGCTCATGTGTGTGAATGTGCAAGGTGTGGAGTGGTGTAATCAGACCTGGCCCTGGGAGGACCAATCATGCGAGTGATGCTGAGCCAGGAGTGTGCAGGCAATCAAAGCCCAGTGTTCAGTGACTTAAATCCTGCACAGACATGAGACTAACCTGATTTGTGATTCATCTATTAGTAATCCCAATGCAGGCAGGTCCCAGATGGGGTGGTCTAAGAGGCAAATCATGAAGTCATTACAAATATGTGGATCAAAGAATAGCGCAGGTTCTTGCCAAAATATATTTATGAAGTGATGGCTTTCAGCTTTCAAATACTGCTACATGAAGTGTTCCAATTCACCAGTGGTACTCAAGCTTTGTTGCTAAGGGGCATTCTCTGTATGCTAGTTATTCCATTCTCTGTATGCCAGTTATTCCTCTCCACCCTTTCTTTGTTATGATAAACTGTGGCATTTTGTATTCTAATCCAAAAAAAATCAAAAGCTCTCTGCAATTTTCCTGGTTGGGATGGCTTCCAAAATCCTACGAGAGATAATACAGAGCAACAGATAGCACTTAAAGCTCCTGTCATATGGCACTGCAGGGTGAGCATTATGCAAGCAAAAGGAACTGGGAGACTAACCTAATGAACAGCTTCTGAGCTCTGTGTAATACAGCTCCCTGGAGCACAACTGGAGATAACGGAATAATTGGCTGCAAATAGTGCTGCCCAAATACAGGGCTTTTTTTCCTAAGAAAGGGGGAAAATGACTTTACATTATTCAATTAGCTCCTGGCAGGCTGGTTTTGGTAGTGCTTTTTGACTAAAATAAATGCACAAGCCCATACCATCTGAAGCACTAAGCTGTGGTGAGAGAGACTATGGGCTGTGTTCTCCTAGGGCCACCATGTCGACATGTGACAATACGAAAATACTGGATACCTCTCAAGTTCTGGTTAGAGATGCATGGATTACCTCTTTATTAGGATAATATGCTGTGAGAACACCTTGGAAATAAAGATGTCGGAAAGCTCTTAGTGTTTTTTTTTTTTGAGCTCTGGTCTGCAGAGGTGTGACTGTCATTCTAGAACTTTTCTCAAAGTATCAAAATTTGGAGGTGGGGAGCGAAAAGCCAGATATCAGTTGAACTGGCACTGCTGCAAATAACATATGCAGCTATCTTAATAATACAGAAATCCTTGCTACCATGCTCTCCAGGAGAATAAAATGCTAGCTTTACAATTGGAGTCTTTTTTGCACAAAGGAAAATCTGCTTCTAAGAGGGCAATAAGTATATTTTGCCTTGAAGAGCTTTCTAACATCCCTTTGTCTTCACATGCTGTGGTAGCAACAGCAGCAGATTGCTGTGCTGAGTGGTTTGGAAGTTCCTAGACTACTCTTCCTGTACAAAGGGAGGAGAAGGTGCTTGAGGCTGGAAGAGCAGGCCAGCATCTTGAGCTGGGCACAGGGTGGAAAGTGCCAAGAAAGCAGCGGTGCCATTGTGTTCCCTAAAATCAAACTTGGATTAGAGCTGCTCAAGACAGTTTGCCTTAACTGGCAGCAGGCCTCAGGAAACCACAGACCACCTGGGTTTTTTGGGGCTGCTGTGGCTCACTTGCCAGCCTACCCTTCCCAGGAGCATGATGCAGAGAAGAGCTGCCAGGGAACACCTGCTGTAGTCATCCAGTGTGGCTCCTGGTCCCTACGTAAGGCCTGAAGGACGTCAGGCTCTTGTCTGTTTTCTGGCAAAATCAGACAGAATAGTTATCTCTGAGGGATGGAGATTATACCAACTGATTGAACTCCTCAAGCTATTGAGAGAAGGCCCAGACAGTGGTTCAAATATTTTTTATGGCCCCAGGATACTGGAAACAAGTGGACATGAACTCTTCCACATGCTGTATGTTGGCCTAGTTGCTCCATCAAAACTGATGTTTAAACTCACTGGTTTCATCAGAGTCAAGCTAATGCATCATCTCCCTGAATCACATATGTGGTTTAAAGCTGCTGCTTACTCCTGTGCATCACTCTCAGAAGCCACTTTTTGGGGTGATCAGCAGAAAGGAGCTTGCTTTGACTGAGTATCTTAATGTCATAATTACACTGGCATTTTAATATTCTTCAGGCAAGTAACTTGACTGGTAATTAAATAATGAAAATAGCTTATTCTTTCACAAAGGGTGCACCCCTCAGGTCTTGTGTTGCATAATTGGATTAGCAAGTTGGCTGCTTGCCTCCTTATAGCAGCATTGCCTACCTGAGTGAGGAACTGCCAGGATGCCCTGCCAAAGCCAGAGGAGAGAGGGAAGGGAAAACTGGGTGTGTGAACAGCCATGGGACTGCTGGGGTAATAACCTCCCAGAGGTTTTTGCTAGTTACCTTCATAAAATTAGGTATTGGAGGCTAAAGTTGTATTTCTGTTACTGAGGGTCTGCATCAGCATTTTCACCCTCAGGCTGCTAACTGTTTCAGAATATATTTAGTTCCTAATTATTCTGTGACTTCTAAAATAAGTCCTAGCCCTCTGAACTGTGGGTTTGGAAGTCAGGATTTGAAGGGAGTTCTTAGGGCACTGGTGTCTTTACAGTGAAGATCAGTCTTGGGATCAGGTTGGTGCGCTGTAACTCAGAAACTGAGATGGCTTAATTCCATGTCCTCCACAGGTTTTTGCATAGATTTAAGTCACATAATAGCTCTATATCTCTTCAGAACATGGGGATAATGTTCTTATCCGTCTTTCCTACATTTTAAATTGCTGAGTGGATTGTCTGTTGCTTGAAGGTTTTGTGATAAAGCATGCATGACAAGAGGAGAGGAGGCAGTCTATTACAGAATGTTTGAACAAATATTAGCAATACAACCCTAATTCTTGTGTATTTAACTTTGTTGCAATCATATTTTTTAATGTAGCTGCATCACTGATTTAGGTCTATACATGATAATTAATTCTTATTTATGATCCATTCCCTGTCTGCCTACATGCTTTGTTTGGCTTTTCTCCTCAGCAGCAATCTTTGCTGACATGTTTACAATTACACTAGGCTGTTTCTTTAGCTGATGTTACCTCTAATACTCTGTGAGCTTTGAGCACCTTGTGGGGTTTTTCCCCTCAGCCTTTGTTACTTTGTTCTTATCAGCATCAAGCTTCTTACTGCCCATTACTCTAAATATTTTAGATCCCTCCGAAATGCTTCATGTTCTGTCCTGAATATACTTAGTAATCCCCAGGAGCAAATACCTCTCCTTCACACTTCATCCATCTCTTTCAATCAAAAAACTGGAAGGCATTAGGCTTGATTTCCAAAGAGGAAAATTTATCTTCCCACTTGCGATAGTTTTGTGGAAAAATGAGATCATGCAGTTCATGATCACTTAAACTGTTTTTTTCCTAGATACAGATGTAAAGGTTGCTAGTTTGTAAGCGTTTGGATGATACCCTCAGGGTTATACTAAAATACAGGTATGGTACTTGCATTCCCTAGTTCTCTGCGACAATGTCTGTCCTTCATAAATACTCTATTATTTGCTGTGAATTATTAAGCTACTTCATTCTTAAACCTCATAGGTATGCAGTCATCTTGGATGGTAACACACTGCAGAAAGCTGAAGAAGTCGGTAACCTCTTGGGGTATCCACAGGCAACCTCTCTGCACAGTAAGATAGAGTAGTAATAGTAGAAATGGAAATGCTGCACCTAAAAATTGGGAGCAGAATGTCATGTGAGTGCAGGCGAAAGATGTAACCTATTTAAAGGCAAAACTGAACTGACTTCAAATGCAGCAAAGATCTCTCCTCACCTGTGTGCCAGCAGCTTTGTGATTTCACTATTCTTAAGCCTTGTTCAAGCCTCTCTGGGGGAGGAGAGAACAGAAATTATTCTGAAGAAAAAGGCTGTGCACAGCTCTGAGCAGAGAATTTTGTAAGTCTTGTGAGGGGAGGCGTTTGTCAGGGTAAGAGTGGAAAGTGTTTTCAGTTTCACTGGTTCAGTTTCAGTTCTGATTTGCCACACAAATGTTCCCAATCTTTGGTAAAACTGCTTTTAAAATTATTTTTAACTGCCTTTTGTGTCACCCGCTCCCAGAGTGAGGAGCGGTGGCAGTCGAGTACGTCGTACTGCTGGCAAACCAGGCAGTACTCAAGTGGATAAAAGCTTTCTGAAGAAAGGTCCAGATTACCAAGGCAGGCTGACTGAGAGGAGGAAGAAAAGGCTTTGTTGCACAAACCTTCCTGCAACTCCCCAGCTGCTGCTGGGGGGGAAGGTGATCAGCTGCACTCCCTGGGACATGATGAACATCACCAAGGAAAAACAAGCTTGGGACATTAGTTCTTTTCCAGATTGACTTCTCCCCTCCTTGGGTCAAACACCAAGGACTCTATTTATGCAGAAAATGGCATTTGGCTGCCAAGACCCAAGGTGGCATCTGGAGTTTTACTCTGTCAGATCTAGACACAGACAAACATATCTGTGGCAGCGCTAGTGCGCCTGCCTCCTCTTTTTCTTTGACTTCTAAAGGCAAGTAATTGTTGGTTATTTACAAACTGCTCCAATATTTTGGAACTGGTCTTGCATGTGTCAAGCCCTGAAAGATACTATAGGTGCATCTGTACTGTATAGATCCATCCGGATACTTTAAGCTCATCCATGGAGCACCATTCTGCAACCAGAGACTGCAAGCATTCAGAGCAGCTGAGGAGCTTGCCCTGTCAGTCTGGAATTGGTAAATGATGAAGAAACAGAAAATCTGATGCCATGCTTAGCAGGGAAGAAGCTGCACATCATGTTTGCATGTGCAGTCCCAAAGGACCAAGCACATGGTTACTGTGCAGAGCCAAGTGAATCCAACTTTTTGTCAGTAAGACTCACTTGATTTGCTCATGTTGAAGAACTAGTTTGATGTCCTATCTTTTGCATCTTCCAAGAGCTGTTCCTTAAATGCTCTGTATGGGGGGGTTCTTGGCTGATAAGGCTGCAGTTCAAATGCTTAATTTTAAACACTCACAGTGAACGTGTCAGTCTTGGTTCAGGTTGTAGGAGTATTCAAATATAGCACCTAGTCACTGTTAAACAGTCTCATACATAAAAAGATATAAGTTTGGGTTTTTCCTCCCCTTACTCTTGAAACTGTCATATTTTTTCCCTCTTACTGGTTAGAGTAGATCTTATCGATTTGTGTGTGTGGTGGGTGGGTTTTTTACTTGTTTGTTTTTCCCAGAGGATGTTTTAAATCAAACACGAATTCCTGCTTTTCTGCTCTTGGCACATGCCAGGATTATTCCTCTGTCTTTCCAATACAGATGGCTATACTCTTTTATTTCTTCTTTTGTGCAGTAGCCCTGCCAGCCAGCTCATTGTGATACTCTGACGAAAGCTGTCCACTGGGTTCATGTAAGGAGATGTGCCAGTGGCTAGGCTGTGTGTTTAAGAAGGGAAACATAACTGTAAACAGCACTGACTTAAAATGGCAATGCTGTTTACTCTTTACATTGGAATTTCACTTTCCCCTCATTAACCTAATTGCTGTTGCCTCTCAGGCCAATCTTGTTGACTCTACAAGCTACAAAGGAAAACACCAGAACACTCTTCCTGGGCTTCAAGATCTGATTCTTAGGCTCCTTTTGGTATGACCAAGAAGCCTGTTGATGAGGGAGGTGAAGATGGCAAGGAGATGCACCAAGCTGAGCAGCTCCTTGGAGGTACTTGTATTGTAGCCTGACTTGCAGAAGACGATTTCTCCCTTACATGGTCAGAAGTGGTGAACAGCTTCCTCCAGCAGCACCTCCTCCCCTCTCTTCTCCAGACCAAAGCATGTGTAAAAACTACACAGAATAAGTAGTCTACTCAGCATAACTGCTCCCCCTTCCAGCAGAGGTTTTTCAGGAGGGGTGCACAGTGGAAGCTTTTTTCAGATCACTGCCACAAGCCAATGTTTCCCAGTTCAGGAGTCTAAAGGCAATTCTCAGAGGGGAGATCCTTTCTCACAACTGGCTGTGTAGCAGTCAGCCTTCAGACTAAGGTTTTCTACAGCCTATTCCTGCAGGATTTCTATGTCCTGGTGTCAGCGTGCACAGCACCTGTGCTTGGCACCGCAGGGAAACAGTATTCAGGAAAAAGTGTAAGTGAGGGTTGTACAGTTTTCTGAGGATGGGCCTTACTGCCTCTAAAGAACAACAGGTCCATTTATTGATTCCAATAGCTTGTTCCTGAGCCTTACCAAGAAACATGGATCTTCTGTACATCTTAAGATTGCTGATCGATATGCATCATTGCTTCTCTGCAGGCTTAGTGGTATCACAGCTCACTTTAGGTGCTTCCTGGTTTTGCAGTGGTTAAGAGCTTGTACAATATTATTGTGCTACTATCCCAACTGGCCACTGGATTGCACCATTGCTCCAAATAAATGCATCTGAAACCAATGTAGCATCTGAGAGCAGAGGAGACAGCTCTTTATATAAATGCCCCGTGTTCTCACTTTCCAAAGTCCCTCTGAGAGAACAGCAGCAACATGCTGAGCTTGCATCTTATAAGATGATCAGTCTTTGATCAAACTCATGTCTTCATTTTGAGGGTGGTGAAGTACTGGATGGAACAGGTTGGCCAGAGAAGCTGTGTTTGCCCCATCCACAGATTGGACGGGGCTTTGGGCAGCCTGGTCGAGTGGAAGGTGTCCCTGCCCATGTCAGGGAGGTTGGAACAAGATGAGATTTAAGGTCCCTTCCAACGTAAACCATTTTATGATTCTATGATTTGAGAGCTGATGGGAACTGAGAAACCTGACAACCTTAGCACCCTTTTATTTCCTTGGGACCTGGTTCCTGTGGCATACTCAGCCACACACAGTATGCGGATGAGCTGGGCAAAAGGTGCTGTGTGGCATTTCAGAACACCCCTTCCATGGTCTCTCATCTCATGGTGAAGGTGAGAAGCTTGAGCAACTTGAAGAATTGATTGTTTGAAAGACATTGGTGAGAAGATGGATAGCAGGGTAGCAGCAGAAAGGCAGAGTTCAGGCTGCCCATCACAGCCAGCATAGCAGGGCCATTTCCTGAGATGTGGAGAGCTGGGATGTAGAAGGTCTTTTTAATGAGCTGGAGCAAATGGCTCTTGCAATAGCTGTCTTGCTTTCATACCATACATCATCTTTCTAACCCTAGGTGTGCCTGGAGTTGCTGATGTCTTCACGATGCCCCAGCTCAGGAGCCAGCAGCCTGAGACTGGGCCACTGCCACAGGGCTGCCAAAGCTCGATAACTACAAGATCCATTTCTGCAGAGATCAGATGACCCTTCTACAGATTTGGACCTGCGTTCCCACACAGCAACTCTGCCTCAGGTACTCTGCAAGGCAGGAACCTCTACCATCACTGTCTAGGTCCACCAGTAGGTTTCCTCTGAGGTCTTAGGGGGAGCTTCCCCAGACCTGACCTGCCACAGCTTGTGCTTATACTGGAGATCTCTGGTCATCCAGTCTGTTAGATCCTTCTTTGTCTTGCCTTGGTGCTATTCAGTTGTTGCAAGTTTCCAGTAGACCATGACTTTCTGTGATGACTTTCAATTGGCTGCCTTGCAGCCATAGTTCTTATCCTGCTGTTCACCTGAAAGCCAGAGTTTAGGCATTTCTCTGGCACATCAAGGTGTCTAGGGAAGACCCTCCAGCCTCCTTCACAGGTCCCAGGCAGAGTGAATGGGCAGGTTACATAGAGGCTGGCACGGAGTCAAGAACTGAGGGCCAAGGTATCCTGAGCAAAGCAGTCTCTTGTTCCTTTCTGTGTGTGAGGTTTTCAGGATGCACAATACTGTCAATAAGCTCAGAAGCACCTTGCCTCTGAGAGGCAGCCTCCCCTGCTTTCCCTAGGTTCAAATGACATGTATTTCCTGTAAGCAGTGGAGATAAAATGTAGCCACAAGGCAGCTGACTTGTCCATTTCACAACATTTTTACTTGAAACGCATTGTTCTGCACCTACTAATGGTGTATGTGAGGCTCAGTGATCTGTGTTGAGCTTTCTGACTGGCACAGCATTTCAGCCAAGTGCTCAGTCTTCTTTCTTTCCGTGTGCTTGTGCCAGAGCTGTGCTCTCTCTGCTCCTGGACGTCTAGGCTGGGCTTTCTGTATCTTCCCAGCTCACCTGTGCCCTGCTTATACTGCACAGCTCAGCACGGAATACGACCCATTTTCCTCCAGTCACACTGCTCCTCTCATGAGTATTAACTTGATTGCTTGTGTCTGAAATCTGTGATGTTAACTGAGAACCTTTCAGAGAATGCAGTCACTATCAAAGACCCTGAAATGCTGAGCAAAACCTTAATGATGAGGAAAACCTTACCATTGTAGGAAAAATGTCTTTACTGGAAGGGTTGTCAAGCATTGGAACAGGCTGCCCAGGGAAGTGGTTGAGTCCCCGTCCCTGGAGGTATTCAAAAGATCTGCAGGTGTGGCACTTAGGGATATGGTTTAATGGTGGACTTGGCAGCGCTGGGTTAACAGTTGGACTCAATGACCTGAAAGGTCTTTTCCAACCTAAACAAGCCTATGATTGATGAGCCACCTTGGTGGCTTTTCTGAGGTATGAGGAAGATGTAAAGCTACTTGCACAGAATTAGTACAGCTGTGGGCATGGGAGAAGAGGTGGTACTGAAATCATGAAAATTGCTTTGCTTCGCTTCAGGTGGTGCAGTGGGCCAACAGAGCTAAGGGACACCCATTCACAGAGCATTCAAAAGGAGGAGTGATTATCATTGCATCTAGTTGTTTAGCTCCTGTGTAGCTGGTCTTAAGGCAAGGCAGACTTAAAAACAAATTCAGACTGAGGTGCTTAACTCATGTCTACAAGACATATTCATTGCCTTATCACTGTGCCCCAAGACCTTGACTAAATTAAAAAGAACTTCAGTAAAAGTCAGTGGAATACTTGTATGTATAGAGAATGCAGGAATGATTATTTGTACAATACAGTCCAGCGCTGGTATTTTAAGAAACAAGGCAGAGTACGTATTTATTTCACTGAAAACCAGATATATTGTGGGAACATGGAAGTTAAGCTTTGTAGTCATTGTTGAGCTGTAATTTAAGATGCCCTAAGGAAATGCTGGGTTCAGAAAGAATCCGTATCTTAAAAATATATCCTCAATATAGGTAGGAAGTAACCCAGCTTTACAAGTTGACAAATAGCTGTGATTGTCTGAGATTCTTTGATGTAACTTTTCAGTCATTTTCAGGGATGCTTAGGATGATTCAGTTATGCTTGCAAGAAGGTTTAACAGTTTGTTGTTGATAAAAGCTCTATGCTGTTATTCCTCCTATGTTACAAAGAAAGGCCTATGATATTTGTCTGACAAAAGCCTGAATTTAATATATATCTTAGAGCTTGAGATAATAGGTTTTGTGCTTTTATTTATATGCCGTTAATGTGGTAATATATTAAATTGCATAGTAGCTGGTTTGGATTGCACACCTAGTTTAAAAGACAAAACTACATTTAACTTGCTGGCGTTGCTGGATCAACACATTTTATATACTGTGAACGTGAATATTGTGCTCAGGTTTTTTAAATCTTTAGGCATGAGGGGAAAGAAAGTATAGGTGAAGGAAAGGGTAGAGAGGTAGATATCTGCTGTCATTTTACAGTATTTACAGATAACCTGGGACAGCATTCTTGTGGCCTAGGCAGACTGTATTATTACTCATATCCTTTGGGAGTTTCTATTATTCTTCTTAGGTAACCAGCACAAATGATCCAGAAGTTCAAGGGCTTGTCCAAGGCTATAAAAAGAACTTATCTAAATTAATGATTGAGCAGATCATTTCATAGTCCAGTGAGCACACAGTCCTCCAGCCTCAGGTATGAAGCAGAGAGCTGGGAAACACAAATGAGACTGAGAAGTTAAAGCCTGAGGACACTTGTAAGGGAATTACACAGAACTCCCATCAGTGGAGAGAGTCTCATTCCTAGAAAACCAGATCTTGGTCCTCTACCCTTTCGCGAGTCCTTATTTTTTCTGGCTGTGCTGAAGGCTCACATCAAGGTAATAACTGCATCAGGTGGTGCCATATACTTCTCCCAGCTCCACATGTTTGCAGGGTCTGGGCACCTCGGCTATTGCCTGCACTGTTTCTGCACTCAGGGTCAAGCAAAATGGTCCAAACCTGTAGTGGCCCCTTCACTTTGCAGACAGCCTTTTCAGGGCCTTTTCTGCCCTGTGCCACATGAGGACGACTAGGAAGAGTACAGGATGAAGCCTTTCACAAATGGCTTTCACCAGGCTGGAGTGGCAGTGTTTAACAGTCTCAGTTCAGGATTTTTCTAGGGTTTCTAATCTGCAGGGGTTTGATCTCATTTCTCCACTTCACTTGAGCATTAACAGAGAGGAGATGTGTGGGTAAAGCCAGCAGAATGCTTTATTTTCTCTTTACGGATGTGAAGGCTGTTTTGAAGCAGAAACTGGTCAGTGTCTGATGGCTGAATATGGGGGAGGAACACGATGTGTAACTTCTCATTCCTTTGGCCTTCAGAGCCTTCTAAAGTGTCATGTGCTTGATGAAGGGCTTGGCTGTGTTTTCCACCTCTAAGAATCCGACTAACAAATCATTTGTGTTCCTCAGCAGCACTGGCTCAAAGCTCTTCCATCTCATTATCTGGTTTTTAAGTCAGAAAAGAAAAGACTTTTTTTATCATACGCTCAGTGTTTATCATATCTGGCAGGGGCTGGGTAGTACCATGAAAGGCTTTGTAAAAACAAACTGGCTGTTAATTAGGAGAAAAATGTATGTCTGTCCACATTTTGTTTGAGGCAGGAACACCAGCTGCAGACAGGTGTGGATTCTGGGGGGAGTTTCTCCAAGCACATTTCTCCAAAGCATCCCCTTCCTCTCAATCAGCATCCTACTCTGCTAATAGCTGTACTTTCACAAGACAGGGGTGTCACCAGAAACAGCCGAAGGTCTTTCTAGGTCATTCTTGAAGGATAAGCTTTCTGCAGTGGAGCAAGAAGCGGAAGGAGGGCAAGAGACACCCCATGAGATTGTGGTGGGCTCTGTGGGATCGCAGTGCAATTCAAAATGAGATGCAGGATCCATAAAGCCACACACCTCTCCTCCAAATCTTTCTACATAGCCCATTTTACCACAAAAATATCTCTACAGCTTATTTTAGCATGCTGATTTTTTAATTACTGACAGCAAATGTTTCCTAAAAAGCCATGTGAAGACTAAAACCAAAATCACCTTTGGACAAGAGACTTCCACAGCAGGTACAACCATTTGATTTTAATACTTTCTTTTAGTCTTTTGTTAATTACTGCATGGAGCACATTTCTGCTTAGAGCCTTAGAGCCTCTTCCATACCATTCTCTTCTTCCATTCTCTTGCAATTCCATTCTCTTTTCCCCTTTTCCAAGCTTTCCAACAAGTTGGATTGCCCTTAACTCCTCTTTTTTTTTTCTTTTCCTTTTTTTTGCGATGGAGGGGAGGGTGTTGTATTTGGTGGCAGGTTTTGGGGGGGTCTTTTTGGTTGGTTGGTTTGTGGGATTTATTTTGGCTTAGCACTGAAATTATTAAGGTTTCACCAGAAGCCAAGGTGCTAGAAGCATCGCCTGATGCTTCAGAATGGAGAGGATATGGCATTCAATAGCTACCATGTTAAGCAAAAAAGCATTGCCCTTTTGAGTGTTATGTCTCATACTATACTTTGAGTATTATCAAGCACCCACACATGCCATGCTTTCTAGAGACCTTCCCCTAGTTTCCAGGCTGTAGCTGCACAGGTGTGGCTTTGAGATGCACACTGTCACGTGCTGACTCATTTACTTCCAGCTACAGATCAATGTCACGGTGTTTCTAGCTGTTAAATGATGATGCCTGGTGCCTTGTGCCCTGAGTTCACTGGTGCTTGTCTCTGGGCATTCATCTGCACAAAATGAAAAGCTCTCTATAAAGATAAAATAACACTGTCAAGAACTGACAGTGTGGGAGACAGACTGCAAGGAGGGAGAGATAATATCAAATCCTGATTCCCTTTCGGATTGTCTCTTGCTATGTGCTACACAGCCCTTCCTCCATCCCTTTAAATATTTGGCAGCAAAGTACCATATGTTGAGATTATCCTTGTGTAAGGACAACTCTTGCACACAGACTTTTTTGTACCAGTAGAAAACACCGTAAAAAAGGCTTAGTGATTTTTGACAATGACTGGGAAGGGGAAATTATTTTCCATCAGCATTACATTAAATGCCAAGCAAAGAACCACAGAGAACTTGCTGACAATCATTTCAAGGATATGGGGGGGTTTGTTGTGGCTTTTGGCTTGGGTGTTTTTTTCTTTCCTTTGGGAGGAAGAAGCAAACTTAAATTTCTATCCAAGGAGGACAAGCAGAGTGGCAAGCTCACTTCCACTGCCCAAATTCTATCAGCCTAATATAGCGTGCGAGGCCTTTTTTTCCCTTTGACCACCCTGCTGAGGTGGTTTCAGTAACTGTCGGTCGTGGCTCTCCTGGTATAGACTGTAGCCTTCTATAACTGGATTGATGCCATAAGAGATTATGTTCAACATGTATTAATTATCCAGTTGCTATCATACTGATTACTTAGTCCCTGAGCCAAAGCTTTCAGATGCTATGGCCAACTTGACTTTTGTAGTTGAGGCAAGTGACTATTTATTGTGCATGGAAACAAGAAATTGATTTACCAGCCGTTTACCTTCTATTCAGAGCTGTTAGGCTCCTCCAAATGGTCAGATGAATCATCAGAAGTACAGAAAACGTGGCAGCTGTGGGCTGAGGTTAGCCTTTGAGAAAGCACAAGCAGAAACAGAAATGGGTTCAAACCATAATTTTCACATAGTGTTGGGTTATGTTGCTCTGTTAAGAGGAGAAAGTAAATCAACATGTTAGGGTGGGAGGTATTTTCACAAAAACCACCAAATGAAACCCCTGCCTTGAGTCTGAATGGACAGTATAACATCTAGAAGAAAAAAAATTTATTTTATGCTTTTCTTCAGTCATGACCCAGAGCATATAACAATGGAAGTTTCAAAAAGATCTGGGCTTTGTCCTGTGCTGGTTCTCTTGAAACCAGCAGGATTTAAATGGCCACTGTGCAGAGGAAGAAAATCCCATTTTGTGATGTTTGTGCAAAGAACTGTGCAAGAAGCCCAGGCCAGAGGTGAAACTTGGGAAACTTTGTCCTTTACTCCATTAATTCATTCCACCTAAGTAGCACTAGTAACACGCCAGCACTAACATAAGCTTCCAAGAATCTATTCAAAGGACAAGGCTCCAGTGCTCCCTGCCTGTATGGACTCTGTTTTCTAAGTGGCAGGCCTGTTTTTGATCTTTGTGTTGTGGCTTTTTGTAAAGAAATATTTATCTCTCTTAATATGCTTCTTCCTCTCCAGGAAACTTCTTAAGCTGTATCTTTCTTTCATCACCAAAGCAGGAAAGATGCAATCACCTTCTATTTCTAGATATACTTCTCTCACTTAGAGTCATGGATCCATTTAGGTTGGAAAAGACCTTTAAGATCATTGAGTACAACTGCGTTCAGAACTTTGTTAGGCAATTCTTTGCCTTTGGTGTCTCTTTGTCTCCTGAAAGGAAATGGATAAATCCTCTGATTTGAAATGGATGGAATAAGATATTTGTTCTCAGCTTGCGGGAAGCACAAGGATACATATATACTCTTCAGTATTGGCCTTCACCATGTATTACCTGCAGAAAAAAGAATGTAAATGGCAAAGCAGGGAATCTCTCAAGACACGAAAGTAACAGAAATTCTCCTAACTTTGATAATTATTTTGTTTTACCCCCAGGAGAGAAAGAAAGGAAGAAAGAAAGAGACCAACCACACAATACTGCTGTGGAATTACGATTGTAACAAAGGGGATGGCACCAATTTCCTTTTTCCACATTGAAAGAATATTTTTTAAAATGTCAAGGCATGTGCAGATGTTCAACTTCTTTGGTCTAAACGATGTATTTCAGTGAGGCCATGGATGCTCTTTTTCTGTATTTGCATTACTGTGGAGCTTGTCTTCCAGGATACATAACACCTGGTTGGCGGTAGGTGATGGGAGTGCATGTTCTCCTAATCACTGCAGAGCATTAAGGGCATCTCAAAGATGCTACAGCACTGAAAAGACTAGCAAAAGGAATAGCCTGTTATTACTCATGCAGATTTCTTCACCTTCGAGAGACACTGTATTTGCGACTGTTTTCTACCTCTAGACAGCTTTTCTATAGATTTTTTTGCTGTTTGCTGTTGTTTATAACACAGACCCAACTCTTCCCTTAATCAAAGTCTTGTGGACCAGAAGGAAAATTTTACTGCTCAAAGTGTGTAATTTTTCCTAACACTTAGAATTCTGATTTTGGCTGTACTTCATTAGTTTAGTTTATGCCAGACCAAGACAAATTGAGCAAAACTGTTGTTAGCTCATATCAGCTGAACTAAAATAAGACAAAATAAGCACCCAGGCAGCCTTTTGCACAGGTTTGACTGAATCTTTTTAAAATCACACATCTTGGTAGACCTTATTTAACTGAGACACTGAAGCCTGAGCCGAAGTTGGAGTCTGGATTTCACTGCAGTATTGAGGCCTGGCTACAGACAGGAAAGCTAAAAGCACAGCAGCAAAAAGCTGAGAAGAAAATTAGAACAGAAGGATCCAGTTTATATATTTATAACATAGGTTGTTATAAATAGTTTTGGGTTTCCTTTTCCCTACTAGAAAGTGTTTTCTGTATATTCTTGTCTTGCAACTAAATGATGCTTCCTTCCCACTCCTGCAAATTTTCTCCTCCTCCAAAGCCACATAGCCTTTGCCCTTGCATTCAGGAAATACCAGCTGAGGGTTTTTTAGCCTCAGTGTAAATAGCTGAATTCAGCACTGTTAATTTTTTTCAGCTTTGTTTTACAAGATTTATAGACATGGAAACATTATGGTGTATTTAAACACTGAGATCAGTTCAATTGTCCTTATCTTTTTGTTTAATAAGTAGAGTGTTAACTCTGCTTTGTCAGGTTGGGGTATGTGAATGTATGCATGTGAGAGGAAATTCAATGAGCTGCGGTGCTGAGAGCAGCAGATTATTCTTCCTTTTCTCCAAATAGCCGTGATAGCAGTTCATCCACACATATCAAAAGAAAGAGTACAGGCTGTTAATGCATGTCAGACTCTGGATTTCCAGTTTGTTGCATTGACAGCCGACATGGACAGAATTGTGTGGTGGTTTAAAATTCGTATGTTGGGCTTTGAGCA
Organism: Pezoporus occidentalis; assembly: GCF_034315485.1. NCBI lineage: Eukaryota > Metazoa > Chordata > Aves > Psittaciformes > Psittacidae > Pezoporus > Pezoporus occidentalis. Next base: position 2,912,272 of record NW_026915769.1, read on the forward strand.
ACATTCACTGCCACAGTGACGCTCTCTGCATGCTGTTGGTTGTTAGCAGCTCAATATATTAACTCTACATTCACCTAGTGGATCTTGCACAGAGGCATATTTACTTAAAAAGCTAAAGCAGAATTTTGTCTATTGAAATAATCTCAGACTAGACATAATTTGATAATGTCATATGAATTAACAGAAAGAATCTTCAATTAATGTTTTCTGAAATAGATAATAATGACACAAAACAAAATACATTTTTAAGGCATAAAAAAGCTATTAGCATTTTAAAATTTTAGATGGTGGATTTTAGATCTTGAGATGTTAGGCACAGTACAAATATTATTATTACTTTACTTTTTTATTAATGCTATGTGATTTTATGGGGAATGTGGTTAGAAAATTGAGATCTGGTTGAATTCCAGGGCTTACCTGGAAGTTCAGGACTACTCAGTGAAACCCTTTACTCCCATGCCTGGAAACACATGCATTAACTTCTTAATTCAGTTTTGGAGATTGCTTCTTCATGTATTACTTTAACATCTGATTGACATTTTTGTTTTTACTGGCCCCACTGTAGGATGGGCTACATGTAGTCTATTTTATTTGATTATGCTGGAGGCCAAGATCTGCTTGACTTCTAATTTTATCTGGCTTTGTTTCCTATAAAGCAAAATTGAGCTCAGTCCAGTAAGATGCCAGTGAAAGCTATTTAATTTTGAGTGATGGTTTCTACCTTGCAGTACTGAGGCCACCTGCCACATGATAGAGTAAAATGCAGACAGTCTGGATGGCATGAGAGTAGTCTTTTTCCAGAGGTTGTTACTCCAATGTTAGGGTGAGACTTCAGCAGCATTACAGCAATCCCTCTATTACTGTCTTCTGGAACTGCTCTAAAAGGCATGGGGTAAGCACAGCATGAGGGGTGCCACGCCTCTCCATCGAGCAAAATTCCATCCAGCTACCACCCATCGGAGCACTTGGTAGTAATTTGAATCAACAGTCCCTCCCTTCAACCATGTGGTGGTGGTGAAACACTAGAGGTGAGAGCCAGTCAGCACTTTCAGTGAACAGAAATAGGGAAAGCAGGAGCCCACAAACACCTAACAGCTCTTGCTCAGGTTTCTCTCATCTCATGCTACCTGACTGTTGCTCAAACCCTATCTCCTATTCTCCTAATACTTATTTCTCCAGAGTTCCCTTTCTTTGTTGCTTTGATTTCCATATAGCTCTTCACCTCCAGAGTAAACCCACAAGAGCAAAAAGTAATAATCACAGAGTTGATACTTGCCGTCATCTTCTCTGTTTAGCCCAGTGAGTTATAAATGTGCCCTGCCGAGGAGATTGGTAAGGATCTGTCCCTGAGTGCTTGTTAGGCACTGCTATCCTAATGTTCATTTAAAAACTTTATGTCAGCTGAGGATGTTACTAGTAGCACTAATTGGTGTAACTTGGCTTCGTTCACTTTACGTGAGGGCAATTGACAGTCTCCAATGTTTAAGAATCACTCTATTTGTAATGACACTTCATGCAACATCTTTGTACAACCTCTCGCATCTGCCAAAGGCATTTGCAACATCATCAGAAAACCTCCTCTAACTTTTGATCACGGTAATGATGCATTATGAGTTCCAGCAAAGAAATTTGCTGTTCTTAAATAGGTTTCAGAATAATGTTGGCTTTCATTGTACTCACTCCTCGATTTTTAAAGATTACTTTGCACAACAAATATCCCTAGAACAGCAATATATGAACAGAGATTAATGTTTTACATACTGGGACAAGTCACTTCAACTATGCCTGTGTCTTGCCAAAAAAATAACAAAGCTAAATGAAATTGATAGTATGGAAATGATAGCACACTCGTCTCTTGCCAAATGCTCATTTCGAGCCCTGTGTGCTCTTTCCTACAAACTATGGAGTGCTCAGCAAATCACATTTCGTCTTAAACATGGAAAAGATTCAGAGACTTGGGGATCTTCACCTTAATGAGAGACAAAGCATTAACATAAATGAATAGGACAAGCCCAATATTTCACTAGAATCTGTGTAACATATGAAGGATGGATGCACTTCAGGTTTAAATAATTACAGCCCCCTTTCTGTTCATAGTTACTTAAATTACTTGAAAGATGGGTGAACTCAGAGCAGGAGGTTTTGTCTAAATATAACTGATGATGAGTTACTTAAGTAGGCTTTTGGTCTGTTCTTCCAGTGCTTTTCTCAAGGTGACCGATAATAATTTACAGCAATGGATAACAGCAATTCGTAGAAAGCCAGCAGGCAGTACCATTGACTTTGACCTAAGCTTTCAACTGGTGAGCTACCAATTACTTCCATTAAGATTTCAGCTGCTCTCTGTGGAAGCACACATGGCACTGGCTCTTTGGCTGTTTGAGATGGCAAAATACCTGAAGTATCAATTCTCTTCTATTGATAAAAGTTCCTGGGCAGTAGCTGCTGCAGCGCTGCTTCCAGATCTGGAGACTTTTGATCATCCCAAATGGAGGGCTTAATGTGCATGTATTGTTTAGCAGTAATACCTAATTGGTCATAGATACAATAGATATTTATGGATGGGTTTACACAGATGTAATAGAAATGTATGAAGTATACACTGTGCCCCAAAATTTCCCTCTCTTTTTGGCAAGGATGGATCAAATGTAAAGTTACATGAGGAAAAAAAGCAAAGCCTACCAGCCAAATCTTGAATTAAAATCTAATTGAAGTTCACTATACAGTGCTTGATTATCTGCATAGGCTTAGAGATTTTAGTGCAAAGTGAAAGGCTTATTTGCTCAGGTTTGGAGTCTTGCTTTTTGTTTGGCCTTTTTTCCTGGGTGCCAAGGAATTTATTTAGCTTACAGCTTCTAAAGACACTGTATAAGGGGTTCTAAAACTACCTCTAATGGCAGTAAGCGGATTTGCAAAATCCTTTCTCTTCTGATGCAAAGATCTTCATCAGACATACTATTCAACTACTGGGAAAGCTATTTGTTGTTATCTGCTATCACTGGAAACTCCAGCTATCTTTATTGCTAGAATCAACCTTAATAAAAAAAATAAACTGCTATCATACACTAAAATGCAGGCACGCGTATAAGATAAGGAATATTAATATGACACACAGATTAATCTTGCTTTAAGCGCCAAAAAAATTATTTTAAGTTACTTCCTCATAATTTTATTGGTTTTGAGATTCTTGGTAGGATAAACTAGAAGATAGTACTTGGCCTGCACTCTCTGGAACACCTTCTATTAAGATAGCCTGTATCACTGCTGGCCCTGCCTTTCTGCTTGATTCCTGTGTGTTACTTAGATTGTAAATTCCTGGGGGCCTGGTTCCCTTCTGTTCTGCACTTGTGAAGATCCTAGCACAGAGAAGCCCTAGGCTTGAGTTTCTCCAATACATATAAACAAATAAAAGGTTATAGCCCAGAGGCTGAGTAATACCATCTATAGAATATGTAGAATTTCCCGTTGTAGTTTTGGGACTTTCTGGAGAAAGTTTCTGTATACAGAGATTTTCAAGGAATTTCTAAGCTCTATACACTTTTCTTGATTTTTTTTTTTCTGCTTTATTTACAACAGCTTTTGGCTTTTTCATGTGCAGTGGTTGTTCATAGTAATAACCCCTAAGAGAAAAGGCAGCATAATGCTTCTGAAAATACAACAGATGCGTGTAATATCATTGCCCTCTCTACAGGGACTTCTGTAAACTGATTCCTTGCTACACTCAGCATGTTAGCATCCAGGAGCAGAATATTGTTTGTGGAATTTATAATGGGACCAGGGATTCAAAAACTTGATCTATGGGGTTTTATAACTACAGGAGCTCCAAACTATACATTGTCAAGCTGCCTCAACTTTGGTGGTTTTCAAACACAACTCAGTTTTGCATTTACAGCCTATTCTGAATATTTTTCACTTGGTACATCCTTAGGAAGAGGCTGTCAAGGAGAATTATTATCTGCCAAATACTGATGTGTTTGGGAATATTCAGCACAAGTTTTGGTGTGTTATTTAAATGAATGACTTCTATTGTCATCCTTGAAATATGCATCGTCACTCTGGGAACCTCTGTATCCCGTAAGGCGTGCCGCACAATGAGATGTATAAACGTACCAGAGGCAGGCAGAACGGTATACATGATAAATGAGAAAAATAAATCATTAGGAAAGCCTGGGGTTAAAATAGAAGGGACAGAAAAAATCTCTCGCAGAGGGGTGAAGTGGGAAAATGGGGTCTGTTCCATTTTCTTGTGTCTTGGCAGATTTCTAGGAGTACATGCAAGAGCTCAGAGCAAAAATATGCATGAAAATGGAAAACTCCATGAAAAAGCACTAATTCCTTGTTTCCAGAACTCAGTTCTTCTGTAGCATTATTTTGTCTTCTCTGACTCTGTTATTTTTCACTGATTTCTCAAGCCTTCCTAGGAATAAAGTGTAGCCCCTGCACTGCTCTGCCAGGCTCTGTAACTGCTATAATTTTTCTGGTCCAGAAACTCCTTCTTCCTCATCAGCTCTTTGGTTACAAAGAATTATTTTCAGCCATATAAAGCTTCAGTGGATGCCCACAATCTCTGCTGTTATATTCCTGTCACCTCCTCACCCCCCCCTTGCACACATGACGAGCACTAGCTGTCAGCAGGCTTATTTCCAGTACATCAGCTCTAACATCCAGCTTTAACATCCAACTCTGTTCTAAGCTCCAACATTGTCTTTGCATATAGACCCTATCTTCTGAGGGGGTATATAACAAAGAGATTTCCCTCAGAAAATGAAGGGGAGGCAGAATTGCAGCTAGTGTTTTCTATTTTCTGATAAAAAAAAATATAATTTCAGTAAGAAAATGTCCTTTTTTTTTTTTTCGTCTTGTTCTTGGGTTTTCCTTGTTTTGTGTTTTTTTTTTTTTCCCCCAAGTGTTATCTTCAGATCATGACTAAATGGATGAAATTAAATGCTTTTCAAATCAATTTTTTTATTAAAAGCTCTGGTATTGGAAAGTGGGATATTTCTGTAATAGCATGCAACTCTGAATCAATGTTTTCAAGAATAATGCACAATACCCATTTGCTTTTGAATGAATTATGATTTAAAAATTTAAAAGTTACGAACTTTTACAGTCCTGTAACTTGGGAGAATTCCAATCCCAGTGCAAGTCTGTGCAACATCTATTTTTAATATCTCTTTTTTTCCTAATAACTTGCCTATCTTTAATCTGTACTTTTGCCTTTTGGTACATGTGGTTACCAGTAGTGCTCTTGAGTATGTACAACTACAATATGTGAATCTGGTCTAAACTACAATATGTGAATCTGGTCTAAGCCTTTGTTTGACTTTCTTTTGTTGTTGTTGTTATTTGTTTTAATAACCCTAAATACTTTTGTGGAAATCCTGATTCTTGGTGAAAATGGCAGAATACATTATTCCTATTTGGATCAGCACTCATTTCTATAGGTACTTGTTCTGCAATATCAATACAGCTAAAGCAGTGCAAGTTTTTTTAGTGTTAGCAAGTTGTTACATGTCATTTTCTTAGGATTCATTTCTGCCAATTAGGTATTTAAAAAGGTTAAACACCATAAGCCTTTGAAGCTGGGGCATGTACTATGTGCTTCCTATTCTTAAGGCAAAGAGCCCTAGTAGAACCACCATCTTCTATAGGCACTTGTTAATGGGCTGCTTACCTCATCCCTATGGGAAGTCCTTACTCCACTTGTCACATGTTCAGCTAAGGTCAGAGTTCTTTAACCACTCTGGACATTCTAAATCAACCTGCAAATATCTTGACTTCCTCTGCTGCACCTCGTCCTACAAAACCACAGGGTCCAGTATAGCTTTTTCTTGGTTCTTTTTTTTTTTTTTTCTCTTAGGAATTATAGTTACTGTCCATGCTAGTCTAACTGCTTACTGCACACTTAAGTTCCCCATTTTCTCAGCTGCCCTTCCAAGATCATTAGACTGTCTAGCATTGCTTTGGCAACTCATGTTATTTAGCTTTAAGTACATATATTTCATTGGCTTATTAATGCTTCTTGTCTTCTAAATCCCACCTTCCCCCTTTTTTAATGAAAAATGAATATACTTTAGGGCTCTGCAGGTGGGATCCAAATCTGAGAACCTGTATGACAGCATCACTGGGATTTGTAAATACTACATTATTTGTCATATGTACTAGAAAACCAGTACTGCCACCCTACCCCAATTATTCCTTAATCTAAAACTTTCTCCAAATTACACTTGCAGAAAGATAATCCAGGGCCAAAATGTATGATAGGATAAAGGCATCATACAGATTTAGCACATATATCTTTGGGAAGATATTTTATTCTTCCCTTCAGAATTACAGTCTGTGTTTACGGACTGGTCTTGTGCTTAGCATGCACAGTGTTTATACAATTTGTCTTCCATGCTCATGCTTTGATGTGTCCTCCACATGGGACACCAGAAACTCATTGAGAGCAGAGGGGAGCTGGTGAGCCTGCATGTCTGAGCTTTGTCCTTTTGTGTTATCTTTTTTATCTAGACATGCTACTTTGAGATTTAGGCAATTCACCTTTTAGATATTTCTAGTGAGCAGTTCATATTTTCTCAACAGCAACCCTTTCCAACCCTTTTCTAAATGATGGGTTTGATCCCTGTAGTTCCTGATAGCACTGAAGTATTTACCTTAACTTGTCCCTTTTCAGGTTGAGGCTTCATAGGTAGGAAAACTAATGGGACGTGTGTAAGCATGTTCAGCAAAACATGCTAATAATTCCACACCACTGGACAGTAACTTATCTTTTTGGTGAGGCCCTGAGAAATTTGCATACATTGAGGGACAGGGTAGTGTACAATGTAAAGAATGGCTCCTCTGGAGCTGCTGCTTGGTGTTTAGGTTAGCTCGAGTAATGAAACGAGGGCAGTAAAATCGTATTTATACAACACTAAGAGTTGTCTTTTCATGGTGTTTCTTCAGCACTGACAATTATTTCTTAATGATGCATTTGCAGAGGAGCTTGCTGAACTTCTTGGACCTAGCTCAGGCAAACTGCAGCACTACCAGCATCAGTGGAACTCTGCCCATCTAAATGAAGCCAAAGTTTTTTGCACCGTCATTTGCAACATGGGCTGCTTGGACTGAAGAGAACTGCAGTTGTACACTGGCTTTTAAAAATATTTTCACTCTTGAAAGAAGCCTGATTGATGAAGAATATGAGCCATTGAATTACAACTTGCCAGATTTTACTAAGAACACTCTAAATATGCAAATTTATGGGAGGGGAAGCAATATTCTTACTCCTATTTAGGATGGGTTTGATAGAAATAATTCTCTTGTCACTTGTTACAGAGAAGAATTATTAATTTTGCTTTGTCTGTGGAAAGGCAAAAGCCAGCAATCATGTTACAAAGTAGGTTGCATAAATTGGTTGATTTTCAATGCCTCTTTCCCCATCACATCTCAGGAAGAAGAAAAGATTTCTTAATGGTGCCAGGTTCTATTAGAAGCGTAGTGCAACATAGTTTTAATTGATGCATACCATGTCTTAGGAAAATAACAGGCAAACTCCCTGACCATTCAATTACCATATAAATAAGAATGTGCATATCTCCTCTCATATCAGCATCTTCCTTTTTTTGTTATTGACGAAAATATGTTAATGGCTAAAAGCAGCTTTTCATTTGAATAATGACTTAATGCTTCTATGAATTTCAGATGGTGGATTAAGCCCTTTTAAAGAAAGTTTGCAATTTCCCTATAGTTCACCAGCTGCCTTTGCTCAGGGGAAAAAAAAAAAGCAAATGGGAGACTTCAAACCTCAGCACCTGCTAGGGTGCTGCTGTGGTTTATAAATCTGTTTAGAAAAATGAAGCATGCAAGTTCTCAGCTGTCTTTTATTCATAAGACTAGCATTGATGGGAGAGAGGAAAAATCCCACTAGTGTGTGTTTTATGGTGTAGACCACGTTTCTTTTTTGTGCTTTGCCAGACAGAGGTCATCCTTTTCAGGCAGACACTTCAGGTTTACAAGATCGCTGAGGAAACAAGTAGCACTACTTTCTTCTGACTTGACCATAGAAGTGGCATCAGATCTGAGTCAAAAGTAATTACATGCAGGGCACTAATGTTGATTGTTCAAGCAGTTAGTTATTTATGGAGAAACAAGACTAGCTGTTGTGCCTTTTTCACTCTGCACCACCAGCCATTCCTGATGCTGCAAGTTTTGTCATCTCACTTCATTTTGCAAGATAGTGGATTCCCAAACAGCAGCTGCCCCATTTTCATTTGCTTTTTCTCACACGCTGGACACCAGATATCAAAATTGCTTTAGTCCAGCTAAAAAATCACTAACACTCCAGTCACAATTCAGAAACTGTGGTTAATAGCACTTAAACTCATGAGACTTATGTCTGGTAGTGTATAAAGATGTGGTTTAACAGACAGCATCTAGGCCCTTGTCAATTTCTGAAGGAAAGCTCCAAGTTCAAACAGGTATTGCAGTTCAAATCACTTTCCAATTTAGGAAGAAATATAAAGGCAATACCTTTCTTACCACATCTCACTTCTGAAATAATTTAGACCTGAACACTGACTCTTTAGTAGAGTTTTGAGTGTGCGAGGAAAGGCCAGGTAGTGGTTTGAGGCTGTACTGTGTATCACTGAAGCATTCCAATCTGTAGTTATATGCTACAATATATGGAAGCAAAGGGCTCTGCAAGTGGTTGTTACTGGACTGTACTGCTGTTAGAATTGCATAAATTTCTGAATTAGCTAGTAAAAAACAAAGCTTCCACTAGATGGAAGGCTATTCTTTCTGCTTTCTCCTCATCTCTTCCCCCTGCTCAGAGTCTTGGAGCTGAAGGCTACTGTGCTTTGATTGTACTTTTCCATGTCACTTGGAAAAGCACTTATATTTCAATGGCAATTCACTCTGCAACAGCCATCTTCTATGTCTGATTTTCAAAACGTGTACTTAGCACATCTGTCTGAAAAATCCAAACTGTTAATTATTAGCTCCAAATGATATTTCCATTCAAGTTGAAAGCAGGAAAAGCATTAGGCTTTTCAAAATAATGATTTGTTTCTCCCAAGTCAGTTCCTCAGAGTATCTATGTCTTTCTATCCCTTTCATTGGAATAAAAATCTAAGTCCATTTGTCTTGCTAGAAAGGGAAATAATCGACATTGTGCTATACACTTGGAATGCTGCAGATAAAGGAATGTGTATAAAGAAAGGTATGTAGATACCTTAGCTGGTATTTGCTGCCAGCAGACTTTGTGTTTCTCTCCCAAGGTTCAATATTGCAATAGTTGTGCTATAACAGAAGGACCAGTTTCATTACTGTAGAAGGGGCTTTCCTGGTAGTGGAGTAAGACTTAGTTGAACCATCTTCATCAAACAGGAAAAAGTAAATAGGGTTAAAGCAAGCATGACACTGATACATAAAAGAAATAATATTAAAAAATACAGTTTGTCTTTATATATTCTCTGTAATTTTTGGCCATTTCTAATTTTACACATCCATTTTGAAAAGCAAAACACTACACTCCATGATAGTATACAGTGAAGTTTCAGCATAATAGACAGAAGTCAACAGAAGCCATATGGAACATGAATATGATTGTCTTGCTTTGTTGCCCATTATCATCTTGGTCTTAGTTCCATATGGTGATTGAGCTCTGTTTACATGACTTTGATGTGTAAGCATCTATGTTATTGGAGCTGTTAACCAATTAATAAAAATCTACTGCCATATGTGCTGATTCTACAGTTTGCCATTTTATTTGCATTGGAAACTGATTTGGGAAGATCTCTGTTCTCAGTTCTGTTCTAATGACAATAAAGTCCTATTATACAGAAACTGCACTCACAGTTGTACTTGTAAGTTGTGCTTATTGAGACGAGCTCTTCTTGTGAACTGATGCAAAACTTTGGTAGAAGTTCACATCAAAGCAGTTCATCACCTTAACCAATCTTCTTGGTCCATAACTTGGGAACAAATTTTGGTTAATGAACTCATATCAGAAAGCAAAGTTTAAACCATCACCTTACACATAATTCAGATAGGTGCTAAAGATGTGGTAGAAAGAAACTCATGAACAGGTTTCTGGACAAGGGCTGATGAAAATGATGAAAAAAACCCCTTGATTTTGAAATTTTTTTAGAAGTTGTTACAGAATTTAGATAGGGGTATAAACTGCACACTTTGGTTGAAAACCAGATCTTTTTATGCATTTTGTTAAAATCTTCATGAGAGACAGGGTTTCTCGTATCTTGTGTCAAAAAAAAGTCATACATTTTCTAGAAAGATCTGGTACGCATTCAGGGGCCACTTCTTCGCTGGGTGGATCACTGCTTGGGGCAATGTGCTTCTTTCTGAAGCCTGTGGTTGCAGAAGGTATTTCTCAGAAAAATCCATGTCTGTAATCTTTCTCCATTGATTCTTACTTATCTCTGTCCTCCAAGAATTACCAGGCAGGCTGACTTTGCTTTTTGTTTACATTATCTACTAAGGCAACAAATGTATTTGTACAGCAGTAGTACTTCAGTAGTACTTGTAGGTCATACCACACTACTCTTGCTGTTATTCTGTGCCTCATAATAAGCTTGTTTGAAACAAGAGTATGGACGATTTGCCAGAGTAAAATTGGTTTGATGCTAAATTCAGTGATGCTAACCCAGCAAATGAGAATTTGGCCCATATTAGCTTTTATTTTCTTCAAAAGGGAAGGACTGAAAAGAGCCTGTGGATTTACGGGACTGTTGTTACTATAGCTCACTAATGATAATTACTGTGGAATTTCCTGTTTGAGGAAATCCAAATATGAGTCCATAAACATGTGTGAAAGCAATGGAGAGGAAAAACAAAATCTGACCAACTCTTCAGTCCCTTAAATCTTTCTTTCAATTTGCAGCTTTTCTTCAGTGTTCCATTCTGTTTTGTAGCAATGAAAGGCTCTGACACATTGTCTGAATGGAGAAAGTACTATAGAAACTAAACCAGAAACAAGCAGTTCTTTTTTATTGATGTATATGATTTTGTTTTTACTCTCAGTGGTGTAACAGGAATTTTCCTTGCCTTTTAAATTAATCTTTTTGCTTTATTATCCAAGGGTAGTACCGCACTGACACTTTAGAATCAGAAATGCATTGAAAGAATACTGGAGGTTCCACTAAATTTATGTATTTATATTGCATTCATTATAATGAATACGTTGCATGCATCATAAATAGACACAATGCCCCATATTAAGTCATTTTGCAATGGGGGCTCTCATTTGCAACTTTCTCTAAAGCAAATTGTAACAATAGTGAGTTATGTTCCTTAAGTGTACCTGTATATAAATTACAGATTTAGAGATGACAAATAGCATACACTTGGTTCTGGTTTATATGAAATGAAAGGCTAGAATATATACACATGGCAGAATCAAAATGGGTACACTCTCCTATATAGTACTCTCTTATTTAACAATAACAACAAAATGGTTGCATGGCTTACTAAGCTTAGTAGGGTGAGATGCCACAGCCTTACTCAAAACCATAACCTTGCTGTCTGTGTTGATCTTTCCTCCAGTTTGCACAAGGTCAGTTGATCTCAGTGCTGAGTCTTATCATAGAGACCCACCATGCAAACCTACTGCACCTTGAGAGACAACAGAAGTGATCTTTTACCAAATAAAAAGCTGCAGCCTGATGTTGTTTCACTATTTTATCAGTAAAACTTGCTTTCTGTGACCAAAGTCTAGTCTATACTTAGCTTTACATCCTACCTACAGAATACTGACCATCTACCAGAGCTGTTAAAATGAAACAAGCAGTATACACCTTGCACAGGCATTCTACTGTCAGGAGATGATGAACATTTGAGTTAGAACCAAAGTCTTCTAGTGATTATCCTTCAGTTCTTACAGTCATCACTGCTCTGATTTGAATTTTGCTGCTTGTAAGACCTCAGTGACTAGAAGCTCCCTTCTTCCAATTGTCTTATCCCTTTTACAAACTGAGTTTAGTGTCACAGGCCAGGGTCCCTGTAAAGCCATCTCTAAACAACCTGTTTTTTCAGACAGGCAAAGGGAGACAGAGAGGCTAAGGTACAATAGGGGAGAGTTTCATGCTATCTGAAAGATATGGAAGTATGGTGGTCTAGCCAAAAACCTGGACTTGCTTTGCTCCGCTCCCATTTGTGTACTGATCTAAGGAATTAAATGTCACTCTCAGCAAGGACATCATCATGGTTGCCTCAATCTGGAAAAAAAGCAGCCTGAAGTCCTGTATCAATTGGGAGCTAATTAAAGAAGTAGGAAAGCAAATGGAAAGAGATCTTTTCTAAGACCAAAGTAATGCTAGAGAAAAAGGTCTCTGAGCATCCTGGTTTCAGCTGAGATAATTTGCTTCCTAGTAGCTGGTACAGTGCTGTGTTTTGGCTTTAGTCTGAGAACAGTGCTGATAACACACTGACGTTTTAGTTGTTGCTCAGTAGCACTTCCCCTGATAAAGGACTTTTTCAGTCTCATGCTCTGCCAGTGAGGAGGGGCACAAGAAGCCAGGAGGAAGCAGAGACAGGACAACTGACCCAAACCAGCCAAAGGTGCATTCCATACCACAACACATCATGCCCAGTATACAAACCGGGGTAAAGAAGAAAGAAGTAGGGGGCATTTATGGTGATGGTGTTTGTCTTCCCTAGTAACCCTTACATGTGTGATGGAGCTCTGCCTTCCTGGACATAGCTGCCTGCCTATGGGATGTGATGAATGAATTCCATGTTTTGCTTTTCTTGTGCCTTTGGCTTTTGCTTTACCTGTTAAACTGTGTTTATCTCAAACCGTGAGTTTTCTCACTCTTAAACCTTCTGATTTTCTACTCAGTCCCAAAGGGGGGAGTCAGCAAGCAGCTGTTCAATGCTTATTTGTCAGCTGGGGGTTAAACCACTACAATGGGTTCTGTGAGATAAACTTAGCACTTTATTCACCCATGAGCTTCACTTCTACAAAATCTCATTTTGGGGTGGCAGTTGGCTGCAATTGGAGATGAACAAAATTATTATGCTTTAAAATAATAAGATTTATTCTAAATCCATTGACTGGACAGGTCCATAAAGAGGAAAGTAGAAGCAGTGTTCTTTTTGGGTTGCAGGCAAAATGTTAATACAATAAAAATATAAATAAACGCATTTGAAACAGACAAAAAGTATATGCAAAGCAATGCCAGGGCATTCAGGTTGCTTACATAAAATCTCAAAGGCATGTAACCTGGGAACTAGGCAGTCTGAACATGCGGTTTTGCAGAAGAAACCTGTGAGGCAGGCTTTGAGGTAAAAAAAAAAGATACAACATTTGGCTTTTATGGCCTCAGCGGTTAGTCTAAAATCAATCACAGGCATTCTGTGCCTTAATTTCAGGTCAGACCTAGTGGCCACAGCAGCCCAGGAAAGACACTGGAAAGTCTAGAGACTTTCATCTGGGACTTGTACTTGGTGAGAAAATGGACTGATCCAAGCAGTTACAGGTTCTTTTATCTGACCTCATTAGTACACAAAGCTTTAGAACAAATGCTGAAGGAAAAACTAATTAAAGATGAGGAGGTGTGTGAAACTAGTTGAAACGCAGCAGGACTTCACCAAAGACAGAACATACCAGACTAAGCCAGTATCTTTGTCTGATAAATCGTTTTCTCAAACAATGAAAATACAGTAGATCAAATCTATCTGGACTTCAATAAAACATTTGAGAGGATGCCATGCGAGAAAATATTAATTAAGATGGAGAGATGCAGATGAATGTAAGAAATGAAAACTAAGGACAATAGCGTGAGCTGAAAGGGAAATTCTAGATGGAAGGAGGTTACTAATGCAATTTCATAGGGACTGATCTCAGAACTAATCTTAGTTAAAATTTTATTAGTGACCTTGGCACAAAAAACATGAGTGTGCTAATGAAATTTCCTGATGACATAAACCTAAGACCTGCTGTTACAACAGAAAAAGATTGGAATACCCTGTGGAAAGAACTGGATGAGTCTGCGGACAGCAGAAAGAGAAATGACATGCAATTTAATAGCAGAAAACGAAGTTGTGCACTTAGCAGAAATTCCTATTAATTTTAATACAGTGGGGTGAGGAGGAGGCTTCTCCAGGTGGACAGAAAAAAGAGAACATATTGCATGAACTAATCCCTCAGTAGCAGGAGTGTGTCCACAGTAAGCCATTTTGTGTTTGGAAAAGGCAGCAGCAGGCACACTCCATGCAGCCAAAGCATGGTCATACCTGGTCAGACCCCACATCCTATAGTTCCCCTTTCTGACAGTGGTCACCAGTCAAAGCTAGGGAAGGTGAGTCTGGCAGGATTTTCCCAGCGCAGTGGAAGCACCCGGCAATTTGTGACTCAGTGAAGCAGTGTGCTTGTGCCTCTAATTGTTTTTTCCCCTACGAGTGATTTATCTCCGCTTATTTCCCACTCTTTTACTGGCAATGACAATTTTGTAGTGGGAGTTCGAGGGAGCATAAAGAAAATGGCACGATCCCAGTGAAACTGTGGGACAAAAGATCAACCTGGAGACTTTTGCTGCTATGACGACGTACTTTGGATCTCTCCTAACTGCATGGAGACATGGGTAGACCTAGAAGAGCTACTGGTGTCACACACATGTAAAAAAGGTACATTAAAAGGGTAAATATCAGTCCTTTTTACACAGACTGGAAAATTACACTGGGGAAATGGAGCAATACCACCAAATACTTGCAGACAGGAGCCCACCAGCACGCATGTGCCTCTTCGCTACATCACCGAAATGAATTACAAAGGGTGGGGTCCCCCTCCAGAGACATGTCAACATGTTCATTCCGCCCCGGTGTAGTCAGATGGCAGTGCTAGAAAGCTTGGTAACTGATTCACTTCCCCCCTAAACAACAAAAGGGCAGTAAAAAGAAATTAATCTCCACATTTTGCCTTCGCATCGGTTTTGTTTCCCCACTTCAGTCACCCCGCAGAGCTGCGGGGCGGCCAGGGGGCCCTGGGACGGACCCCGCCGCCCCAGCCCCAGATCCCCCGGACGGCCCTCGCCTCCTCCTGCCGAAAACAATCCGCGGGAAACGAAACCGAAAGGTCGGGGCCGTGCTCCGTCTCCCACGGCCGGCGGCATTTGCTCTAAGAGCTGCGCCCGGGCCGGGTGGAGAGAGCCCCTCTGCGTCTGCCCCGCGGAGCCCCTTCAGGTCCCTACGCCATTTCCACTCGGTCAGCGGGGTCGGGTACAGGGGGAGCCGGGTACAGCGGGAGCCGGGTACAGCGGGTAGCCGGTACAGGGCGGCTCAGCAGCCAACCCCGCTGCCGCTCCCCTCCTCCGTCCGCCCGTCCGCAGGTGAGGCCTGCCTCGGGGCGGTGCTGCCGCTGCCCGGCCCCGTCGCCTCGGCCTGGAGAAGCACCTGTGGTGCCTGCGAGTCCCCGCCACGGCAAGGTACGTGAGGCTGGTCCGGCCCGGCTGCCCTCCCAGGGCAGGCTCTTCCTTTCCCTGGGGTCCCGCTCCGCCCCGGCTCCTTATCTTCGGGGCCCGCGGCGGTCTCCTCTAGGTGAGGCTGGGCTTCCAGGGGAGAGGTGCGTGAGCAACTTGCTGTCGGGAAAGAGCTTGAGGGAGGCGGGCAGCGCGGCCCGGGGCTGGGCTCGGGTTCCGTGTGGGAAGGAACCTGGTGGTCTTGCAGGGAACGCTTCGGAGGTGTATATAGAAATACATAGGTGTGTGACAAACCAAGCTGCCTTTGTGCTTCCCGTTATAGCAACCTGTTGTGCTGCCCTTTGGATGAAAGGCAAAGCAACCAATTGGGTGGGCTGGAATTAATTATGCCTGCCTCCCTCAAATTTTGCTCCATCTGGTAGTGGTGTACCAAGCTCAATCCACAGAGGGTGCCTGCAGGCTTTTAGTACATCCTTTCTGCTGGATACCTGTATTTTTACTGTTTCCCACAATAACATGACTCAAAGGCCTTAATAAGAGACAGGTTTATACTGTAGCAGGTATTATATGAGGCTGCTATTTCACACTGGTGCTTACACCTCAGTCTGAGAACTGAGTTTTGTGGCTGTTTGCACAAGGATATGACTCATCTGAATAGGATTCTGTGTATTAAGAACATGTGAAATAGTTTGATGGGTCTGATAGTAGGTGAATGTGCACTCTTGTGGCCATTCCCATGGAATTAATGGGAGAACTTTATATTATAAAAAGTTTCTGCATATCCATACTGAAGAATTGGAGCTTACATGAATGCCAAACTTCACAAGAAAGACAGAAAATGGGGTTGAAGATTACAGTAAGCAAAATGTTGTCTGGATGTGGTACAAGTTGTGCATGTTGAGATTCAACGCTGTAACTACAACCCATAAAATATCTTTTGAAGAATATCTCTATCTGTATATTGGTATGCTCTTAGGGTTTTCTTTTCTCCTCTTTCTTACCAGTCATTTGAAAATGAATTCCTCCCCACTACCCCCCTTCCCGTTGTAGTAGGTGGATGTAGTTCATTTTTCAGCGTTCTTTCTCTACGTGTTCAATTATATATTTGGCATATAGTTAAAATCTGTATCAGGATTCACATACAGAAGTGGCTGGATTCATGTTGTATATGAAACTTCTGTTCTGACCTTTTCAGATGTCTGAGTGATGACCTTGGTATTCTGTAGTTTTCCAGGCAGAAGGTGGCACAAAGTTTAGTTAAGGCTGACTTAACTCCTGGGGAGGCTGTGATAGGCTGAGAGTTTAAACTGGAACCGGTTCCTCTGGTCTGCTGCCATTAGCATTCCTGCAATTCCTTCCATCCAGCCCCCCTTCCAAGACCACCAAAAGGCTGAAACCCTTCAGGGCAGACATATCAGCTAAGCCTCTCTTCCTGCACTTGCAGGGCAGGTAAGCAGCTCACCTGAAATCTAAGGGAATGGCCCATTCCCAGTTAGATGCCTTTTCCTGTCCCACAAGGGTAACTGAGTACACAGCCAGGACTTCCCTGTCTTGATGCTGTATGTTGTACTGATGGCCTTTGCTGGGGTTTTGGCATTTTTTCCTTTTTAGCACAGATAACCTGTCAGCCTGTTATTCAGTCTTTGAGCTGAATAATTGCTCAACTTCTTTTCATCCAGTCTTTTACTTCTGCAAGTCCAACCTAGGTGGCTGGATGGAGGAGTAAAGCTCCTCATGGAGCAGTACTCGGGGCCATTGAAGGTAGGAGTCTTGCTTCTGTCACCAAAGCATCTTCCAAGGAGGAGTGCCACATGCTTTGGGGAGGTGTTTTGGCACCTCGGTGTGATTTTTGCCATTGATGTGTTATGGACCTTTAGTATGCTGCCTAAAAGAGCATGCCATTTTAGCTTGAAATCTGACAGTTTGCTGAGAGGTCTCTCAATAGATAAAAGTCAGTGATGTTTCTGAAATTAGGTTTTAAAGTTGCTTTTATGCAAGTTGCTTATTCTGGTGCCTTCAGGAAAAAATAGGCAGTGTTCTAGGTGGAGCTAACTTTAATAAGTGAAACTGAACTTTCTGTGTGGTTTTCTTCATTGTTAGAGCAGGAATTCAGAAAGTAAATAAACATGGGGAGATGTAAGCTTTATTTTTGAAATTCTTTTGGGTTGAATAAATGTTTTATGATAGTACTGCTGGGTAAATGTGTAAATAGTATTTTTTTGTAACCCCCTATGAACTCTTAAGCTTTTATTCCTTTTCTTTTTCAAGAATATAGCCATAAAGTCACTGTGTGACTGAGTTGAGCAAGTGTTCTACATGCATATGTGGGTGTTGTTTTTTATCTGTTTTAAATTTAACAGATATTTTTCAGATAAATTGTTCAGAGTCAAAACAGTCCTTGATGTGAAGGGTTTGTGCATAATATAGCAGTGTTTATTCTGTGCTGACTGGATTGGTTTAATTTTGGAATTCAGATACAATGGAACAGTTATTGTTTAATAGGCATTTTGTTATTGAAACAATAACTCCCATTTTATTTAAAATTGATCTTTTAAAATTAAAAATCACAGTTTTGTTTTGTTTTTGTTTTTTTTTTTTAATGGGACTTACCCTAGTGTCATAATATTCTGTTCAGTATTGCAGATGATAAAAAGCACAGTCCTTGATCTTGCTGTGCCTAGGGATATAGGATGCAGCTCTGAGAGGTGGAAATTAGGGAATCCAGGCAGGATGCTGCTCCGGAATGGATTGAGCAGCCAAAGCCATCTGGACATGACTCTCCAAGAGAATTTTAGTAGCTCTTGCTTCTCACCACATCCACAGCTGGGTTTTCAGATTTCTTGCCAGCCTCCACACCAACACAACCCACTGCCAGGCAACTGACTGTGGGAGCCATGTATGACCTGCTTTTGAGTTACAGAGGCTGGAGTCACACATGTGGACCCCCTTTGCATTTGAAGAAAACATAAGTTATATTTGTATCTGGCAGCTTTCCTGAACATCCACCACTTCAACTCAGCTGAGCTGTGGAAAAGAAACAGCTATTTCATATCCAGGAATGAAGAGATCTGGTTAGGATTTTTATTATAGAAATAAAAAAACAAAACAAAAATAAACAGCCCCAAAACAAAGCCACCAACAAAACAACCCACACATAGTTGTTCATGAAAAAATGGGCTATGTGAACAGTATCAAAATCAGTGATGCTTAAGATTGCAAAGGAATGAAAGCACAGAGTAATTATGAAAGTATTGCCAAAAGACCTTTATTTTAGCAACACTGCTGGATATTACTATAATAAGGCACAAATTCTGTTGTATGTATACACTGTTTAAGCCTGACATCTTAAAAACTGACAACTTGGTGCCTTTTCAAGGAGAAAATTATCAAAAAGCTTTCCTTGCATCAAATTAGAGACTGGTAGTTACTATTACCAGTATACTAAAGAGTGTCTTGGCTAAACCATCAAATTTTCCCTGACCTTAACTAAAATAAGCTCTATTGTTATAAAATATAAGGTATTTTTAAAAGAGAACTAAATATAATTTATTTATAATATCTGGTATAAGAAACAAGAACATTTGAGGCAGGAAAAACTAAAGAAGTAAGTATTTCTTCCTTGCTTGTAGTGGAAATCTTTGTTCATACTTACTGAATCTTTCAATCTCTATTATGGAGTTCACTTCATATGATAGTGATGCAGTCCATATTCTTTGAGAGCTTTTTAACTGTTCTTGCTCACTCTGTCTTTTGGAAGCATAATCTTTGATCTATGATGACAATCATTTTCATGGCATGTACAGACAGTGACTGCAAATGGGGAATAAGTAGCATGAGCTGATGAACATGAAGAAATAACAATCCTCTACCCACGCAAGTACTGGGTGCGATGGATCAAATCATGCATTTGTAAGAAATTTTGAATCCTGTGAGTGCTGCCATTAGCTACAGCTGAGGCTGCAGGTGCTGCTGAGAACCAAGGACTCAATGTCCAATGCCAGGTACTCAGCATTGAATTCCAGGTATTATTTGTGTTTTTCTGTAGACTGGTGACTATATTTAGTTTTCTTCTGTTCTCTAACCCATTCTTTATGTCAAGCCAGACTCCATATTCTTAGTTCTTTTAAGGGCAAAACATCTCTGTCTCTCTCTGGTTTAGGGCAATACCGAATATATATATGTACTCCTTTAAGCTAAGTAAGTGTTATATTTCTGTTTTCACCATTCAGGGAATATGGCAGGTCTGTCAGTCTAGGGGAGCAAGCTTCTCCCTGGGAGTATTGCTCTGTTCAGATTATATGTTGTCTCTTGGCAAACTCATACGTAGCTTTCAAATCACCCAAGATAAAAGTTTTGTTTAATGACTTACAAAGTATCTTGTTGGAAATTGTTGACAGAAATAGAAATGTTTTGAAGATCATCCGTGTTAGCTCCAAGACCACTCTTTCTCCTCTTCGCTGCGTGCAAGCTTTGCAGCTATGACTACATCTACTGTGTTACTTAACAAGAGGGAAAGACAATCATCATGGTAGAAATTAATGGTGTTTTTTCAGATCATGCTATCCTGTGCAGAAGCTGCTGTAGGAATTACGTGGAAATAAAAAATACTGTTTTAGCCTGTAAATAAAAAAATATATCTTTGCACACATATAATGTGACCTAAATTGAGGGTTGAGGCAAACTCATCTCTGGCATTCCTAAAGGTTTGCGTGCTAGGATTAGGAAGCACATTGATATGCTTTTAACAAGCTCTGTGGGTTCAGATCCATAAATAAACTTTTAATTAAAAAAACCCACAAACCTGACATGGTAGTCCTATTGTAAGATATCATATTGGCACCAGCCGTCATCAAGGCTGAATCTCAAAATTAGCCATACTGACTTCTATGCTTTGATGTGATAACTGATAGCAATTGCAGGTTGCTATTTCTGAGGCCAAACAATGTAAGAGGATGTAACAGCTGATGTGCTAATAGGAAAAAAAAAATGTTGAGGCAGAACAATCTTGGGTTTCATTTCAGGCTACATTAGTTGGCACAGATTTTCTGCTTATTATGCTCAGTTGGGACTCATTCAACTTCTTTTTATCTCATCTCTTCTCTCTTATCTTGTTCAAATCCCATTTCTTTCACTCAGCCTTCTCAGTAACCCTTCCTGAACTTACGTGATTCACACTGAATCTTACTCACATGCTGCTTTTGAGGTTGGGAAGTGTCCAGCCCACAAATGAAGTTGTGAAGATCTGAGAATAGGCTCTCAGACTTGGAAGTTTCAGGTAATACCAACTAGGCTATGATAACAATCCAGCCCAGAGTAAAGAAGATCCCTAACAGTGTAACTTAATTGCCCTTCAGTAATGTCTGCCTTCAGGGCTTTTTCTTTGATTTGTTAATTCTGAAAGTATCTTTTATACTTTTTTACATGAATATATTCTGGAATTGTATCTTTTGACTGTAAATTCTTAGCAAAGACTACAGCTGACATTGTGTGCTGTGCAATGCGCTAAGTTTTTCTAACTTCGAAATTAAGCTTTTTGAAAAGACTTTGGGATTCCTTTTCTGTGTGGCTTACAAAACCATCAAGGAATACACTGCCATGATGCTGCAGGATTGTGGTGATAAAGCTGAACACGAGCTTCAAGAAGATTACCAGACGTTAGGTGTTCCGTAACATACGGCGACAGCATAGCACAATGAAGATAACATGTAACAAGCTATAACATGTACCAAGTTTCTGTACATAGACGCTTTAGAACAATCTAAACCAATTTAAACTAAACCTTAAACTCCCTGCAGAATGCTTACGCATTTGTGTGCCCCCATGGTAGCCTTCGGTGGAGATTTTGATGGCCACCCCAGGTTTGCACCAATGAGCATGGGGAACTTGGGCTAGGTGCAAAAAGGCATGCCCAGGGAAAAGTTGCAAGGTTGTTTACAGGGAAATAGCTTTGTGTTTTGTTTGTTTTGTTGTTTGTTTTTTTTTCACCTAGTCTCCAATGAAGAATCTAGTGTGAAGTGTCCCTGCCCATAGCAGGGGGGTTGGAACTAGATGATCTTAAGGTCCTTTCCAGTCCAAACCATTCTATAATAATATTTTCCTGATATCATATAACTGACACTATTCCAGTTTTGTCTGATATTGCTCTCTCAAACCTCTGTTGCTTTATGCACACATGCACGTCTACTAAAAATTTTCCACAGAGAATGCCTAGCAGCAAAAAGGCTATAGAACTGCCTCAGTATGAACATTAAAGAAAACCTGTTCTTTGTAATTCGTTAGACCACTTAAAATCAGGTCTCTAATGTGCACACTCAAAAACCAGTGTATTGGATACTACATCCTGAAATACTTCGTGGTATCTTTTATCACATATCTAAGAGCTAGAGAAGATTGTGAATCTAAAGCTAGTGAATTCATTCTTATTTTGAAGAAGGCATTGAATTATTACAGGAGCCTGAATAACCTACAAACAAGAAATTGGAAAACTAAGGTGTTTCCATTCACAGACTTTCCACATCCATCTTTACTGTTATAATTCAGTATTTTAATCTAGCATGTGAGGCAGAAAAAAACACATAAATTATTTTGCTTGGTATATACATAATCTTTCATGTGTTTACACATACTAAATATATAAATTAATTCAAACAATTAAAATTCAATAGTGTTATGTACTTTCTCTAAATCTCACTCTCCTTTCTCTTCTGATTAGTGTTACTAATGAAAGTCTGTAGTGTCATGGGAACTTCCACTTTTGGAAGCTGTTCTAAGCTTGAGAAGCCACTTGCTTGAAGCTTGAGGCTGAAATTCAGAAGTTCGTTATGTTCTCTATGAAGCTGGCCTTGAACAAACCCTAGGCACTAAGGGCTGATCTTTGCAGCTACAGAAAATACTGATGCTCCTAGCAGCACATTTATATCTAGCTTCAGTATGTGGTACGTAGAAACTGTGGTTTCCTGCTGAAGCTGGGTGCTGTGGGGGAGACTTGTCACAGATAGTGGATAATTCTTGAATTCCTCAGAAGGGAGTTTTTAGTAGAAGAGGTGATTCTATGCTTGGGTGGAAAATACCTAAAAATGTAGGAGTGAGATCCAACTCAGTCAAGGTCAGTGTGTGTTACAAGTTCAATATGAATTATGGTGGTGATTGCCTTGGACACAGAATCTCACTTTGTTTGCGCATGAATGCCATTAAAGCTTTTGTGTGAAACTCTGAAGCCAGAAATAACCAGTTCCTGAAGGTGTAGTATCATCTTGACTGCTCTGGTATTTCTACCGGGTCTTGTTTATTTGGCAATGGTTTTCTGATCTTGCCTAATGGTAGGAAAATTCTTTTGAGACAGTATTCAGACAACAGAATAAGTTGTGGTTATGTTGGCAGCTTTGTCTCTGCACCTGGACTTATCCATACTGTTTTGCTTGACAGAAACATTAAGCAGACTTGGCAAACTCACAGTTGTAACCTTATCTGTGCAGTCAGAAGCCTACAAGTCAGGTTAAAAGATATGTTATTAAGACTTGCAAAGGAAAATACTGCAGGAAAAATGAAGAGGAAAAAAAAGACCTTTTTTTTGTGCTTGATTCATCAGTTGTCTTTACAGGTAGAGCTTGTACTACTGTAGACTGGTGTAATACAAAAGCAAGTGATATAGTACTCTCTTATAAATCTTCAGTTTAGTTCTGGGTATGGTGGCCTCATTGTTTACTCTAACCTGGTGACAGCCCATGAATAGATATATAATGATTTGCTGCAGTTAAAATAGAAGGAAGGATGACACTGTTTTGAACCTGAAAACTAGTAATTTTTAAATAATTAGTTGTAATTAGTTTCGCATATTGCATTTCTTGGTTCCTCTGACAGCTGATAACTTTTCTCATCCCTTGGGGTTTTTATTGCTTAAAAAAGGCTTTTCTCCATTCTGAAAAGATCCAAGCAAAGAAACTGGTTATTTACTGAAAAGTCTGTGGAGATATCCAAATATAGAGTGGTACCAACTAGGATCCATTAAAAGTACCTACTAAAAGAAATAAATTGTAAGCTGGGGAAAAAGAAATCCTTAATTTGTTATAGTTATTTCTGCTCTTAATTGTACA
Organism: Pezoporus occidentalis; assembly: GCF_034315485.1. Lineage (NCBI taxonomy): Eukaryota > Metazoa > Chordata > Aves > Psittaciformes > Psittacidae > Pezoporus > Pezoporus occidentalis. The sequence goes on from NW_026915769.1 coordinate 2,935,784, forward strand.
AACAGTAGATTCAACTTGTTGTTTTGTTTTAAAATGACATAGAAACTTCATTTTAAGATGTCTTTGAATGGTTAAAAGAGCTTATTTTTCCAGCCATGAACCTAGTAGGGCACAGTTATTAGAAATCAGATTAATATAAATTCACCTTTCAGTTTCTTTTTATTTCTTCTCTCTTCTTTCTTTCCCAGCAGCCAGGAAGTGTCAGTGAATTGGCTCTAGAGCCAAATGATCCTTATTTGCCCTTGAGATAGCTTAATGAGGATTTTAAAGTCAGATGGTGAGAAAAATTTACGCTAATGTTTAAGAAACCTCATGAAAGCCTACAGAAACCTGACTATATCTATGAGAAAGGAAAGAGGGGGATAATTAGAAGTCATATACCAAAGACTGGGCACAAAAGCTGTATACTACACTCCTGGATGGCACTTTTCAACTGAAGCTCATAAAGAGCTCTGCTATGATACACTCCTCCTTGAGGAGTCCCACTTATTTTTGCCATGTATCTATCAGGTGGGTGAGGATGAGTTACAAGTTGAAGGTTTTGGTTCCAGCAGCTCTAGTGGGTGAAAGTGGAACCAGATTTCATTGTAATCTTCCTACCCATGAAGGTACTGTGAAGCAAAATACATCTCAACGTGAGGTAAGAGTGGCAAGATCTGATTAGGTCAAGAGTGGCAGAGCTGCTTGCTGATTAATCAAGCAGATAAGGCTTCTTTGAGGCATTGATTCATAAAAACCTTGAACACTTAATTAATTTTAGCTGGACTTCTGTTGAGCGTGTATGTGAGCTGGTGCTTTATGGCAGTCCCAGATGTTTTCCTCAGTCTAGGCCTAACAGAGCTGTATATCCATTTTATGTTGAGGCATGGCGAATGGCTTAAAGGAGTGTGTTCTTAATATACAAATAAATGTGAAGAAAAGGATAAAAAAATGTGTTTGGAAGGAGGCAAAATATGCTGTCAAGTGCTTTGTTGCATTGATGGGATTCTCAAAGTGTGCAAGGTTGGATTTTCTTGGTTTGTTTTCAGTTTTGTTGTTTGGGATTTTGTGTATGTGTGCTATATAGTCTTAATTGACCCTCTGAAAGAGTGGGTCAATTCTTCAGCCTGGCTCTGGATTCTTTCCAGGGTGTTGTGGTTTAAGCCCAGCTAGTAACTCAGACCCACACAGCCACTCACTCACTCACTTCCTCCCACTCCCTTAGAAGCATCAAAGCTGCTTCTAGCTTAGTAATACTCATTTTGACTATTTCATGTGGCATTTATTGATTATGCCAAGCAGCTAAGACAAAGACAGCACGTATATTAATCAGCCTAAAGAAACAATGTTTTTCTTGCCAACCATGTGGGTAAAGAAAGTGTCTTTACTAGCTTTTATGCAGTGGTAAGCTGTGTCGACATCCTTGGAAAGGGTATAAATGTTGTTCAAATAAAAACAGGCATTTATTTAAAATGCTAGATTTCAGATTGTGGCAGTTAGAAGAGGCCTTACCTGACAATCTTTTTTACTTATGATTATTGCATTAATGAGTAATTTGTATGTTCTTCTGTCCTATATGGCTTTGCTGTTTTCCACAGTCAACTTATGGTATCTTTGTCCTCTTGTGTGTTTCTCAAACTCTACTTTCTCGTGTTTATATACTACTTATTAAATATTTATTAAACATATCAAAGGAAATGTTTTTGGAAGGTGAATAATGATAAGTTGCTGGGTGCACAGGCTTCTCTTTCAGGCCTCCTAAAGGGCTTGAGTGCTGGAAAACCTACTAGTTGTGGTTTTTTTTTTAACCCTGCTGCATTCTTTGATTTAATAAAAAATGTTCTTTCTCTCAACGCCTTACTTGAATTCAGACCTTCATTCTGGTAATACTTTAACAACACTGTAGACTGTAGCAACACCAAAGACAACTTCAACATGTAAATAATATAAAATTTCTGTATGTTTTCCATTTTTGTGATGTGCTGACAGAGAAGAAAAATGAAAAACAGTGTGGGCTTGTCAGATGTTAGCATAGATTTAAGTAAGTGCATATACAACTGATCCACTCATATCTTTAGATTTGTGTAGTCATTAGCATAGGTATGTTTGAAAGTTCCAAAAGATCTGCATACCAGTGTTGTACCTCTGTAGAGCCTTCTTGTCGTGTTTCATGGAGATTAATGGGCTAATATGTGTCATTCCTGCAATATGTTACCAGTGTTGGATTTCTTACAAGGGAAATAGGATTTATTGTTTTCCAGATGTTAGAAACTTTGATTCTTTCCTGAGATAATTTGTGCCTGTTTGGAGGTGCAGTTAAAGAGAGAAAGGTAATAAATCAGGTGAAATGACAGCAAGTAATTTTACACGACAGTAAGGATTTGGCAAGATTTCTTTTGAAGCTGACTTTTGTTTAACTGTGGAAAAGGTCTGACAGCAGAATCCAGTTAATGATAAATTAGTATTTTGGCTACCATGCTACTGCTATTGCTTCATTTCTTTTTTTACAATGTTTTACCTGAGAGCTACTCTGTAATGTGCATGAATATAGACAAATACCTTTGAATAAGGTGATGAAGTCATCAGGGTAGAAGTCTTTATGCTGGGACAATGGTTCCACATTCATTATTGCCAAACATACGTACAAGCAGATCAGCCAGCAGCAAAAGTTTGATCCAGATCACACAGTAATGCACAATCCCATATCTGTCAATTTATCTCAAAATATCTCAAGGCAGCAAAAAAGCATAAATCCTTGTTTATGTCAGCTTCTGGAGGACAGGAGATACTTGATGCCACATAAATCTTTCTGACAAAAAAGTTAACCTGCCAAAATTGTTTGAACAAATTTGAATTCAGAGTTTGTTTATGCTGTGTCATTTCTTTTTCATGTGACCTCATTTTTTCTGATCCAGTGCAGGGGACTTGAAAGTCACACTTAATATATCATTGAACCATGACACAAGACACTTCTCATACAGATTTTAGCTAGTTGTTTTGGCGCTAATCTTCTGTATGCCATACCAGGTAAGAGAATTACACCTTTAAAAGACACATGCATAGCGAACACAGGACAGGAAGCCTTTTAGCGATGTTTCAAGCTTTTAAGTTTACCATCAGGCTTAGGTAATTTTTTTCTTTTTCCCCAACTTTTACAAGTCAGTATGGAAAGATCTGCTTCTTCCTTCCTTTTCCTTTTCTGTTGTTTCCTCTAGTTCCCATTACTTCATAGACTTGGCTGAAAAATTCATTATTTTATTCTGTAGTTTTGTACATACAAGAATTCTTTGTCTTCTTCCACAAACTTCACCTATCACCAAATTTTGCCCACAAACCCCAGCAAAATAAAGTGTGTATGAGTTGCTAGTGAGTTTTAGTTTTGGTGGCAAGATGAGTGAGAAAGATTTGAACATTGTCTTTGCAATTCTAACAGCAAGAAAACAGTTGAAGCTTTTGAAATGTAAAATTGTTTTGCAATTTTTCTTCAGTTGCAATTCCAAAGCATCTATAGAAATCTGTTGTGGGGCATGATTTTAAAAACTGAGGTTCTGAGGATGGGATGTGGTGATGTGAATAGAGGAGAAATTTGAGGTGGACTGAATATGGAAGGAAGTTGGTTTTAAGGTTAAATTTGAAGCGGTTATAGTTGCTGTTTGGTTGTTTTGCTGGTATCAAACATATGAACTGTTCTGGGCCCTCCTAAGCCGTTTGGCACAAGCAGATCAATGACCAGGTTCTCATCTGAAACACTTACTAGTCTGCTTGTAGTAAAACACTACCAGGCTTTATAGTACTAAATTTCCTGCCTTGCATGGTAAGTTATGGTAACTTGCAAAATAGGTAGAAAATATTTAATCCTAATACTGGTGAATTAATGGAAAAATAATTGTTTTGGACAGCCCAAAGCCTAACTGTTTCTTCAGTGCACTGATTAAGAAACAGTCCAGTGCAAATGGAGAAATAGTGGAACAATAGGTGCTGTTATCATCATTTAACTTGATTTTGAATTGAGATTTATAGCTTAACATGGTCTGTATGTTCACCATATAAAATGGCTTTTGGAACTTGTCCCCTGTGCTTTACAGTACTACTTAATTTTGTGCAGTTCAGAGGTGGGAGAGGTGATCTTAAGCCTCAGTATTGCTACATCTTGACAAGACCTGAAAACATTGTCCTGTGTTGCATAAATGTAAGAAGAATATTAATTTATTTTAAAAGCCCTAATTTATTCCACCCAGAGGAATCTCCAGTGAATAATTATGCAATTAAAAACCCCTCTTTTTATCATAATACACCAACCCTTTGTCCAGTAACTTGTCAGATTAATTTAATTAAAAACCGCAGTCTTAAAAATATACTTGTCTGCAATTGAAAGTGTGTAATCCCTTGGGATGGAAGTGCTAGTTAAAGATGAGTTCAGCCCAACATAATTCTGCCACATTAGTGTGTATTACAGTATATTAATTTAGAGAGCAAGTTCCATACATGACTGATCATTAATGTTTATTATGATTACATTATAGCAATCTTTGCTTAGTCAATAAACATTTACACTGAACCAAAAAATGGTGTAGTGTGTCATACTGCAGCCACTTATCCATGTTTGGATAATTTTGTCCTAATGATGCAGCAAACATACATGGCTTTCTGTTAATTGGTTATACATTAGACACTTTATTTTTCCATGTGCATTCACTGTGCCAGATGAACCAGTGGATGTGATAAGAAAGTAATTTCCACCGTTTCAGTCAACAAAAGAGCATTCCAAAACCTCTTTGCTAGAATGGGTAGAAATAATCCCTTTACTTCAGTGCTTTCAGAACTGTAAATGGCTGATACATGGAGATATTTATATGCAGTAGGGAAGCAATCTTTATTTCACTCTGACATGCTTAATTCTTTCCATAAATAGATTTTTGACTCCTTTCAGCGGAGAAGGTATGGCAGGGTGCAGGGAAAAGACTATGTTTACGTATTTCATGGTTAATGAAATGATAGTGTCACCGATTTCCCAGCAGAGGAGGAAAACTAGAGACGGGCAGTCTGGTAGAATTTGTGGGTTCAAAGTATAACCTGTTCTGTTTACCTACCTGCTCCTGTCCTGCGACAGAGTTGATCACAAGCATGATAGAGGCAGGCACATTGCAGTAGACTTTGAGATTGGGCATAGTATATAACTGTGGGAAAATGTTTTATTAGGCAGCCTGCAGTCAAGAGATAGCACTCAGAGGAAAGACAGGAATGGATGGAGTTGGATTTATACCTCCCACAGTAGTTGTTCATTGCCCAGGACAACCTGTAAATGACATCCTAGACCACAACACAGGCTCTGCCACAGGAAGGGTGGCGTTGCACTATACTAGGCAGTAACACTGTACTTTTATATCTTTTTATCACTCCAGCATCCATATTATTTTAAATAATCATGTTCTAAATTTTATTATACATGAATGTGTAAAACCAACCACAGTGAATATTGTTTTCTCCCCAGACTGTCTCTGAGGGGAAAAATAACTGTCCAGTAACAAATTTCTCGTTTCAGAAGTGTGCTACACAGTGTTTACCATCCTCCCTGCTGAGAATTCACGTTCCTACACAATGTAGCAAACATTGTTTTGTTTATTTTATATACAACAAATATTGGCCTTAAATGAATGCGGTGCTGGTTAAACGTTACTCAGTTTATGGCATCAGAAACTGAAGTCTTTATTTAAAAGTCTGATTTATTATCAAACCAAGTACAACATAGCATGTAGGCACTTCCTCCCTTCAACATTAATATTTTTTTTATTCTGAGGAAGGGGTTAAGAAAATGCTTCAAAATTACATTTATTGTCTTTGATAACAGTACTTATTCTTTCTGTTAAGTTACTGGTCTCTCCTATCTTTGCTGCTATACATCCACATGGTGAACATAGTTTGCTTTGTATTCACGCTGAATTCACACTGGTAACTCAGTGATGAAATTTGTCATAAAGTTTGGTGAAGCTTGATGGCTCAACAACCTCAATAAACAAATAAAAACTGTTGTTTAGAAAATCACAGTTCTAGTTGCCAGTATAATTTTAAATACTGAGGGAATACAAACACACACATTTACTTATTCAGTCATGTTTCATTAGCAGCAAGACAACAGAAAAAATGAGAAAAGAAGAACTTGGTAGAGAGGTAAACAGGAAAATAATGTTAGGGGTTGTGTTTGTGTAATTAAAGAATACTCCTTTAGTATTTGTTCAAAAGTAAATACTGGGGGAGGGAACAAACAAACAAGCAAACCAACCAACCAAACAAACTTGGGCTTCTTTCCAAGTTAGGTTCAGTATATGCCATCACCAAGTAAATGCTGTAGCCTATTTTCCAAGCACCAATTGGATGAGTAGTAGAAAATTGCTTTCAGAGAAATCAGTGCTGTTTGATCAGTGTGTAACTGGGTATTATATTGCACCGAGACTCATGACGGGGAGAGTGTCTTCCTTTCTTTCTAATATTCAAAGCTGTGTCTCAATCTGTTGCAGGAATTAACCTTTGTGTGTGCTGCTTCTCTGATCATTATAGGAAAAGAAGCTCAAAATTCCCCAAACTAGTGTGGTACAGAAAGAATGAAGTTTTTGTTTGGATTCTTTTTAAGGCCATATGCATTTAATTGTTATTTTTACTCTTCAGTTTTAACATAATATTTTTCATTATATGTTATTTTTTGGGACAGAGTAGTAATGCTACTAGGGTTATGTTGTGTGGAGATGTGTGTTAACCATTATAAAATCTTTAATGTTTTTGTTAATTGTGAAAGAACAGTGTTGTCAACTTCACATTTAAGAACCCAAGCCATGTTAAAATCAGGTAAATGCTGAACAGTTGCAGGAATATTTCTAATATTTTGCTTTAAATTCTACCATGGCTTTTTGTGTATTAAGTGATCTTAAAATAAATTTATGCAGATGCAGTTAAGAGTAGTGATTATGCTTTTAAAGTGATTGAAATATCCTTACATAGTTGGATAACCTTTTGTAAACTTGTATTGAACTTTTCAAAATAGTAGTTTTTTAATTGTAAATTTATCAGTATGTCTGTCAAAATCCTTCTTTCAAAAACATAATAAATTGTTGAATAATTTTTTCATTTGCAAATGATTTTTTTTTTTAGGGAAAGTTTGGTTAAAAATGTTTTGACATTGCAGAGAAAAGTGGCCAGCTCTAGGAATTTGTGTACATTTATCTTTACTGCACTAAAATCAATGGACTGTATTACAGTAGTAAAATCAATTTGGGATTAGAGCCCAAATGGAAAAATTAATAAAATCAAAGCTGTTTAAATTTTCCTGAATTTCATTGTTCAATAACACTTATCTATATTGATGTTGGAGGTAACACTAGAATATTTGCTTTTCCAGGCTTCACAGTACTTTATTTTGGAAAGGATATTTCAGTTCTGGCCGTCTTGGTGTCTACTTGCTATGCATGGTCCAGCTGATTTTCCTCAACATATTGCCAACAAGGAATGGTAGGTCAAGAAAGAGTATAAAAACGAATTGTGTCAAATACCTGAAAGCAGGTATAGGAAATACACTGAGGAAAAATACTATTTAGTGCAGACAACCTATGGGAAGAAAAGGAGGTTGTTTTGAATGTACTTTTCATGAGTACATAATGCACTCAGCTCATGTGTTGCTGTGGTTATAGATGCCATAGCAAAGTTTCTGCAGTATTATAAATAATAAAATAATCTTCTGAAACCACTTTACCTGGTTTTGTAGACATTACCCCTTAGCAAATACTGCGTTTACACAGAATTCTCATGCTATCAAAATGTAAATTGCAGACTGGTGTTACATGGTGAGCTATGTCACATATTTTAAAAGTAACAAAGAATATCAGTGGAATGCAAGAACACTGTGGGGGATGGAGGGGAAGAGAAGCCACACCATTTAAATTTGAAGAACATATCTGACAGCTGAGTGAACAAAAAGAATAGGCATCAAAGATCTCTGTGCCTTGACAAATGTTGGAAGGAATCCCTCGCCTTTGTTTGGACTATCCATAGATGTGAGTTCATTATCAAATAGTTCTGTGTGCGTGACTGCCCTCATTTTCAATAAAGTAATGCTCTTTTAGGGATGTCAGTAAATAATAACCTTGCCTGTGGAGGGATATAGACTGTGGTATTTTGTAAAATACTTCCAAATTTCTATTATTAATAAAACGCTTGTAGTTTGGCTCTTTGAGGCTTTTTTTTTACTGTCCTTTTGGTGGTGTAAGGTGGGGGAAGGTAGTAAATCTGACAGTTTACTAGAAACAGTGATACGTGGCATGGAACACTATTAAGGAGATTATGTTATCTCCTAGGAACAGAGAATGCTGAGGTCAACAGGAAATCAATTTCCAAGGGTGCTACAATAAATTTGTTTTGTAACTGGAAACTTTCTAATTGCAGCCCCAAGGGAACAGTAAGCTGAAAACCAGGCAGATGGTTTCTTCCCTGTTTCCCTTATTCTTTGATTCCACCTAAATTATTTCTATCTTCCTAGTAACTTTGTGTGTTAAATGTTTGTAAATGTTTTAACGCTAACATAGTTGCTCTCACTTGTATGGTAACTTTGCTGTACAGAAGCCAGATGTTTTTCAGCAGATTTTCAGAGAGATTTAAACCTGTCCTCTTTAGATTGAGCCACTACTTCTAACTATAGTGGTAGCAATTAGTGTGAAAGAGAAATTGGTTTTCATTCCATGCTATGCAGCAGGACTCTTATCTTTTTTTTCATTTTTCTTTAGCTGGGGAATCAAGGAGATAGCTTTTTTCCCTGTTCCATCAATTCATCGAGACTTTCACTACTCACATAATCTGAAAAGCATGCCAGTGTCAAAGATATAGCCTAATTTTTATGACTTCTGATTTTATTTATGATTTGCGGTTGAAATTCAATGGCATGGAAAGTCCTGGTGTAAGTAGGTATTTTAGAAAGAAGGTAGAGCCCCATTTCCTTATAAGAGCTTTGGGAAATATTTGGTTGGGGTGAAGACTGTGAAGATCAGATATATTGAACATTGGCTTTCTTTGTTCTGAGTTTGGCTGAATGCAGGTAGTAGCCTATGAAAAATAAACTGAAAAATGTAACAGAAAAATAAGTCACAAAGAGTTTATTGTGGTCAGGTTCCAGCTTGAGCATAGAGCAGCTTGAAATACTCAGTGGGGTTGGAGGCTAGGTGGTACGAGTTCAAGTGGGAGATGTAGGCTGAATTTGGACATATGTTCCCCATGGCAGGGGGATTGGAACTGGCTGATCTTTAAGGTCCCTTCCAACCTAGAACCATTCTTTGATTTCTACAAAATATAAACATTTTGTTTAGGAAAAAGCAGGAGGAAATTGTTCAGATAAGATAGAAATAGCTTTTCTTTGCATTTTTTTTTTTTTTTTTTTTTTTGCAGCTGCACCTTGCTTAAAAAACATTTTAAAATTTTATTTATTTGAAGTAGATACTTTTATTTATTTGAAGAAGTGTCAATCTGGCAATGACTAATTTATCTACAGTACCTGTCACAACTTAGTGGCAAAAAAAAACACATGCACTATCATGTTAGTTCCCAATTGTTAATTTTGGAAATGTCTAAATACCACTTGTAATAATAATTATGGAATAACAATCACTAAGTTGGAGCTTTTTGTATCATAATTTAAAAACAACAATGGAATTTCCAGTTTGAATACCTTGTGGTGAAATTAATATGAACTGAGATGCATATTTAGGATACACTAATAATTTTTAACAGTTGGACTTGATGATCATAAAAGTCTTTTCCAGCCTAGTCAATTCTTAATTCGATATCTGGCCCTGAATTACTTTTGCTTTTTTAAGCAAATTGTTGCTTAATGAGAAATTACATAATTTTCTCTTTTGAACTTAAGAGGACTTTTCCTTCTGTGTGTGCTTTTAACTTGAGAGTTTCCTGTAAAAGGATATAGTATTTTCAACAGGAAACAAGTAAGATTGTTATAAAACAGTTGGTGTTTAAAGATTTTTGAAGTGGTAGAGCCATGTCCATATTTTATCTGCAATACAGCAAGTTATGGAAATGCATGGTTGCCTTTGGTGATAATTACTATGAGTATCAGATCTGTGCAAATTTGTGGAAAACTTTCATTAGCCATCACAAGCTCTTTTAAATATTATAATGGTTAGTGGGTGCTTATTTTACTGTAGTACTTGGGTGTTTAGTCATATACTAGGATGCAAATTTGTTTTGCCTGCGTAAATACCCAAAGGATAGACTGCATTAGCTTGTTAGAGCCTGACTCTACTTCACACACACAGTACCTGTGATTGCTCTAATGACTAATTCCTCCTCAGGAAAATAGGTAAACATATGCTTATAATTAGACAGATATTTACTTGCTTTGTCAATGTACATTTTATTTCTGAAACACTACTTATAGATCCTTTTTCTGGCTAAAAAAAAAGATAGTGTCTAACCTTCAGGCTTGTGGGTCTAGAATAAACCTAGTTAAGCTTTGGGATGTGCAGTGTGGGCATCAGCAAGCAGGCAAACTGGTCTTTTTTTTGGTACAAAATAATTTCCCAATTTCAGGGGTTTGAAGGAGAAATAAAAAATCTAACCTCTTGGCAGAAGAGAAGAACATGCTTGTGTATGCCTTTTTGACAACTAAGCCATGAATTTGCTGTTTTCTTTTTATTTAATGTATTTAGATGAAAACAAACCGGTATAAGGTAGGGGTGTTAAATTAACAGGAAAGTTATAAAAGCTCGATTTCTTTCTTACCTCCACATCTGGGTCTGGGGTTTTAATTTAAGGAAAGCACTCATTTTGCTTTTTGGAGCAGCTGCTTAGGGAAACAGATCTCCTGAATTGTATTCTTCACTTCTGATGCTCACTTTTGAGTGTGTTACTTAGTATTCTGTTTACAAAGCACTCCACAGAGCGTTTGACAAAAAGCAGTGATTACGCACAGGAACTGCTGTTTTTTTCAGGATTTTTTTATGTGTTAATGCTCACTTGCAATTTTCATGAAGCGCTTTCATGTGAGATGTGGGGTATGGAACATTTCCTGTAATAAAATTTATAACTGCTGCAGAATAAGTGACTTTGGTGTGATGGTATGGAGTATATGCATCTTCTTGATCAGAGAAATAAAACTAAGAAATAATTCTGATTTATTTGTTTCTGGAATTAATCTGCAATTTTGATGTTTATGATTAAAAAATGTGTAATATGTAAGTCTAAAATTAAAATAGGTCAATTTTTTGAGTTGTTGTCGTGCGTAGCTTTTCTTTCTTTGGACCACCATTTTAAAATACTTTTATAATATTCTATGTTGTAAGAAAATGGTGGCCAGATGCTGATGATGTTTCCTCGACAATAATTGGACAGTAAGATTTCTGGGATGTGTTTTTTGTTTTCTTTTTATAACTGTAAAGTGGGTAAAATATGCGACATTGTGATGACAACTGCTTTTATTTATTTTTGTAGGGTTGACCCAAGGACCTTTTCATCCTGCAAGAATCAGTTAGCAAGTTCTGCATAGTCTTGTTCCTAAGGGGAAACATGTCTGAGATTGACTATGAGAAGTTAGCTGAAATAGGTAAATATTTTTTTATTATACTTCAAATGGCATCTGTGTAGCGTTGCAGGTGATTTAATAGAGGATATTCAGTAAGTGAGAGGCTTCATCTATATTTTGTAATACTTCTTGGAGCAATCCAAAATGAGTTACAGCCACTGTACTAATATGTATCCTACTGAAGTCATTAGGGTTGAAGGTTAGTTTAATACATTCAGCTTTTATGAATTATTGGTAGATGTTCCTACTGCAATTCTAGGCTATTGGATATCACCATCATCACATATTGTGGCACAAATGGAAGTCATTACTCCAAACAGACAAGTGTTGAATGAGCATAGAGATTGCTGTATTGCATGTTATTTCAAAGCTGTTAGTTGAGCTGAGCAATATGGCATTAGCAGCCTCGTAATTTTGAAAGATCAGCGTACCTTTTTTTTTCTCTGAATTTTTGAGGATGCCAGGCTGAACCCCAGAGCAAGAATGTTCCAGATCTTACCTCCCTCTTCGTACTCCTCCCACGCCTCCCTTTTCTTTCTTGCCTTATCTCTGATTTCTCTATGTCATGACTTTCAGGAGCAGCTGGCTGGGCTTTTAGCTCCTAGGGCCTGATTCAAAATCCGTTGAAAGCAATTTTCCCCTCTGTCTCTGCAAGCTCAGGATCAGGCCCCTCATGTTGTCTCCCAACCTGGGTTCAGCAGCAATAACAGTGTAAGTAGTAATGATGGTACTCTGCTGCAGCTCATGGAGCAGGGCAATAAACTCCTCTGTCATGTGCAGGAGAAAAACAGAGCAGAGGTCTCCATCAGTTTGGAACAATGAATCTTCTTTTTTTTATTTTGTGTTTGTTACAAAACGTCTCTTGAGGTCCAGTCCTCTTGTACACACATTAAGAAAAAAGAAGGGCAGGGGGTGGAGGAAGGAGGTATGAGAAAAAGAATATACAAAGAATTATCTTACTAGATTAGAGTTAACTAGCTTTTTGGTAGATATGATAGCTGTTGAGACTTCTTTAGCCTCTGTGAGTAAAGTAAGTGCAGTACAAATGGGCATGCATATTTACTTTGCTTCTCTAGTTCTGTGACGCCTCTCAAAAAGCTTGATATCTATACTTTGTTACAAATCCTTACCCCTGCTTTTTGGAAACATGTCTTTTTTTATGCTTAGTACAAAATAATTTTTTACAGAAGGATTTACCTCTGCCTCTCTGTACCAAAGGCTGTAGTTAACATATTGGTTGTTTCTGTTGTATTTATCTGGAATACACATTTTGCTTTTAATAAATCATGTTAAGTTTCAGTGGATTATGGCAGGTAAATGGTTCACAGCTGCTGCTTTGTGTCTCCACAAGACTACCATTTTCTATTTCTTTTCCTCTTTCCCTTTTGCAAGTTTTTGTTACTTTGGGTGGTTACAGTGCTCAGACATGAAAAAAACAACCCTACCACCAAAACAAAAATCAAATACACAAAACAATGTTTTCCTTGTTCTGAGTTTTAACAGGACTGAAATATTTTAAAAAGGAAAAAAATCATAACATTCATATACTACATTGTATTATTCTTCCCAGCTCTTGGGTCAGAAACATTCTTTAGAGTAAAAGAATACTTTTCCAATTAAGGTTAGTCTAGCTTTCTACATGTGGTACACTTTTAAAGGGTAGAAAAATACACATTTTGGAGATAATAATAAAAATTTAAACTTTTTTCTATGTATAAGGAGGACTCTAATTGTGTATTTCTAAAGGCAGATTTGTTTTCCTGTAAGACTGCTGATTTATTTCCTGAGGCTGTAATATGAATTCAGACATAAAGAAATGTAACAGTAGTACATGTGTTCCTGACTCCTATTTATCTTTCAGAATCCCAGCCGCTAGTGGCATTTTTCATCCTTGTGAAATTCATTTTTAGTACAAATAATGTTAAAAATAAAAATGAGACAATAAAGCTTTCATGTGGCTGTTTATAGGCTAGAAAGATACTGAGAAACGGTGAGTGGAAAGCATTCTGAAATATTTACTAAGAGTTTTTCCTGTAACACTTATTAGGTACTGGCACGTAAATCTGGCTGAAATCAATACTTAATATGTTCTTTCTGCCCTAGTGTCTTGCGTGGTGGTCAAGGCATATGAAATACGCAGATGATCAGAAGGCACAATATTCTTAAAGCATTTTTTAAAGGGTCACTAATAGTGTTGTAGATAAAACCATTAATTCTACCTTATTAAAATTTACATGATAAAAAGGGATGGATGATGTACAGGGAATGATGCACCTTATCAGAATTTTCTTTTGACATGTGCCTTTTCTTCTTTTAAGCCACCATGACACTTGTCTATTAGTGTGTCAATTTAATGTTATTCCTGCAGGTTCTAGAAAACATTCACACGAATAGTGTAGAGCATTATTGACAGTAATTATCCCAAAATCTGTGTTTATTTGGATACGTACTTAGGACCAGTTCTGTTTGAATAACAGTTTGAAAAAAAGCTAGGGGAAAAAAATAAACATAACCAAAAAAACCTGGAACAGTGTCAGTTAACCTTGTGTTGCGTATTTCAGTACAGAGTAGATTTTAATTCTAGGATATAATCCAGAATCTACTGAAGTTCGGTGAAGGATGGTCATTCGTTTTTACTGTGCTTTTGAGCCGGCTTTTACACCTTTGTTTGGCCTCTGACTGGAGTATGTGTTTGGTGGACATTTGGCTGCGTTTGCCCTATTGCAAGTTCAGAAAGTTAAAGGATTTCAAGGAAACTGTGGATTTGTGGGGGAGGTGAGATGGAGATTTGTTTGCAATTTGCTACCTTTATGCAAAGTAATAAGTCTGCCTTCTGAGAGCGTTCACGCGGGGTGTTAATGTGGAGTAGCTGTCAAAGCACATGGTAGCATACTGAAGCTTTGACTTCTCCACTTGGGCAACCTTGAAATAAAAGTCAAGAAGCTATAGATGGATACAAAAGCAGACTGTGGGAGTGTAGAAAATGATGAGAAAACTCCACTAGTTGTGAATATCAAGGTCACAGTATGCCAGCTGTCCAGTCATTGTTGAGATTTTCATGAGCAAAACAGTAGATACTAAATAAACTTAAGGAGGACATGATAGCTTTGAAGTATTGAAGGGTTGCATTTCTCACCCATGAGAAAGGGTAAAGGACAAGAAACTGATTTGAAGCTGCAACAAAGAGTGATAAATGACTGGTTTTGACAGACTGAGCTACAGTTCAACCCTTAAATAATGTATTGGAGGCAAAAGTTTTTCTCTGTTCATTAGCACTTAAAACAGTCTTGCTTGCTCCTTTAGAACTGCAAAAAGATGAAGCGGAAGATATACAGTCAGAACAGGAAGAAACATTTATGCCTCCAGCACTTGCGGATCCTGAGCTAAATATCAATCACCCCTACTATGATGTTGCAAGACATGGCATCATCCAGTTAGCAGGTATGTTTGGAAAATACTATGAGTTTACCTTACTGCACCTCTTACTGCATTTTTCTTACTGTATTCCTCAAGGTGATGCATAGGAATCATGTTGCTGTCTTCAGCCTTCATCCTGAAAAGCAGCTGAACAGTAATATGTGAACTCGGTGCTTTTCTGTGGATGAATTATGAGCTAAATATTTGGGCTTAATCTTGCTTTAAAATATAACTATAGCAATATATTATAATCTAAGGCCTAGCTGTGGCTGTAACAGATCTGTGCTTTATTTGTGATAAGCTGTTTTGTTTTCTGAATAACTTGAAATGTTGTGTAGTCACATTTAATCATTTTCTAGTCTGCCCTGGAAAGGGCATGCAACCAAAGAAATGGGCTACTGTATAAAAACTAACAAAAGGCAGAAAGAAAACTGTTGACATTAAGTGTTAACTGCATTTGTCATCTGACTTTCTGTTGTGACATGGAGAGAAGCTATGGGTACATAGCATGTTTGGCTATTGGATCGTTCAATGTTTACAGTTATTTATTTTTAAAACAGTTTGGCAGCGTATAAGACATATTTATGATATCAGAGCACTTCTTTACAGTATGCATAGCCTATTTTTTTTTCCTTTGGGCTTATTTTTGGCACCAATGTGCTTGCTAAATTAGTAGCGTTAATAATCACGATCCTGAGCTAAAGAAATCGATACAATGGGAAACAAATAGCAGTATTTAACACTGTTCATCCTAATGAAGTCTAGGATTGTGCTGTGTTTGCTTTTTGCACCTCATACTTCAGTGAGCCTAGATTATGATTTTTCAGGAAAATTATGAGCTCGGGTTATACATGGGTAGCTTCTTGAATTCAAGCTGTAAACAGGATGTTGTCCAGGCAAATACCAACTTTAGCAAAACCTCTAGTGAGATATGGGTGATTGTGGGAGCGAAACCTCTGGTAATTTGGCTTCTGACTTACAGTGGAAGGAGAATTTTACCCATAGTAACTTCTGTTTTGGAAGCTTGTTATACACAGATAATAATTACCTTTCCCTTCTTCAAAACTAACCATCCAACATAAGACTCAAATGCATAAACAAGGGAGTAACAGATTCATGGTCTTGTGATACAAAAGCTGCTACCTGCTAACCCACTATGATGTTTCTCACTCAAGTATCAGTTTTGGGATGGGGGAAATACCAAGATATAGAAGTTATAATGAAACCCTTGAAATCACACTGACAAAGTGTGAAATACATGTGTTAACTGACAGACTGGATACACCAAAGTCACTCTAACTGTCCACCTAAGAATCTCTTCCATCTGCTGTATTGCACAGTGCAACATGATCTTTAAAAGAGATTCAAGCCTTTTTTTTCCTCCAGCTAGTATGTTCAGTATCAAATTGTGATGCGCCATGTATTTACTCCTTCAGTTTTAGCCATGCACAACTATTTTCTAAATGTTTGTTGTTGCTCCTCATTCTTCACTCACTTAAATCTGCTGTGGAAGTCATAAGCATTTGTTATTTGGTGGTGTTAATCCTAAAGGGTCTTTTAGTGTTTATTTTCCTTGGAGGAGCCATCATGATTTGTGCTGCTATGGGCAGAGCTAGCAGGTAATGAGCTGAAACCCCAGAGTCTGTGCTTAGAGAAAGCTCCTCTTCTCCATTCCTTTAGACTGAGGAAAAAGGGAAAAGTTGGCAATCTTAGTAAGTTCTCCTTGACTGATTAATAAGGCATTCCCTTTATTTAAAAATAAAGGAGTAAAAGTTTATATATTACCAAGTCAAACAAAACATGTAACTTTTGTAGTCTCAGGACTCCATCATTTGACTTGGAAGAGTTAAAATTGTGGGGGAACTAGAAAAAGGGAGATATTTTGGAATGAGAAGAATGAAATACACTGGAGCAGTTCTCCTTAAATATTCATGCTTTTAGTGCTGGTAAAACAGAGAACATGTGATAGAGACAGAATTATAACCAGCCTGCCCTTTCCAGAGTAGTCCCACCTGGGTTCATCTCATGTATATACCTTATGCCTGTGTTAGGAAACATGAACGTGCTTCAGTGTGGTGGAGTGAAAGCCACAGTGTTTTTTAAAAAGACCTACCTGTACCTTCAGTAGTTTCATCTTGGAACTTGCTCTGTATCAGTGTGTCCTGCTTGAAATAAAGTCCAAATACAAGGTATGCTCCCGGCTTAAATTTGCCAGAACAAATGGAGGTATTCACAAGATGAATACCAAGAGGCTGAAATGTTGGATTATCTCTGATGGTTTTGTCCTCAATACTGCATTCTCTTGCAGGGAAGTAAGTCCCCTAGCCACTGTTTATTCTCAAAAAAGTGTGACTTTAGCTGCCATATCAGCCAGAAATATATGATGGGGTTTTGCAAATCTACTGGACAGTTTAAATGCCATAGACCAGAAGCATGCTTCAGACAGCAGTCTGCACTCTCTAAAGTAGTTCTGATGATGGGATGTAAAAGGAGAGCACAGAGGTGTGCATAAGAATGCAGATCCTGTGGAAGGTGAAATATGATCTGAATATGCTTCACCTCCATGAAATGAGACCTCCCTATCCCCAGTGTGAACTGGCATGGAGGCAAGTTTGAATGTTGTCTGGATTTAGATTCAAGTGAGGGAAGGATGAACTCTTCAGATCTCCTTTACACCTTGGAAGAAGCCAGTCCCATTTGAAATAGATAATTTTAAATTATTTGTCCCTACTTTATAGTGGTTTTAATCTCTTTGAATAAGACAAAATATAATTTCAGGAATGGTTATTTTAAAGCAATTCTGAAAGCTGTTCCTTTACTTGTAATGCTGTGATTGAAAGACAATGAGATTTTTTTTTTAATTAATTGAAGAAAAAGAATTAATTTAGGTGAAAATGTTTGCAGTAATTTATCCACCTCTTACAGTATCTATTTTCCACTGTTGAGTTACAAAAAAAATCTAAAATTTATCCTCACTTCTCACAAATTAGAGTGATTTATAGGTGCTTTCCATAACAATAGCTTTGACTGTATGCAAAGAAGATTTTTTGAGTTGTATTCAACCAGTGTGAAAATACAATTAAATAAGAATAGAGGACATTTTTAAACGATGTAAGCTTTAATAACTGTTTATTAATTACAGAGTGATTTATGTCACAAACCAGTGTGCAACTGGTGAAGCATATGTAAATGGAACAGTGCTACAGTGCTGGTTCTTTTTATTTCTATTTTGAAGGAGGAATTTCAATCTGTTAACTTTAAAAGAAACTTAAGATTGTTTTTCTTTGTGGCAAAAAGGAAGGGACATACAAGTATATGTGGTGCATCATGCTTCCTTATTTTCTGTAGTTTGCTTTCTTCTGAATGTTTGGAGCTAAAAACCAGTGGAGAAAGATAATGGAAGGAGTACATTTTCCAGAGAGGCTGGGTGTTATCCACTTCTCTTTAAAAATGTTTGGTGACTTTAGACTGTGGAATAAACTGAGTTAATACAAAACTACATTTTTGATCTGAAAGCAAAATGTCAAGGAGCAAAGCTGAAATTGCACTTCTTTGTTTGCTTGGTCTCCTGCAGATGTGAGGCATCTTTTAAGTTCTGAGTAAGTCCAAGTAGTAGGGAAATGAGGTTTTTGTGGGATAAAAACACAAATCTGTGTTGATTTGAAATTGTCATGCTTCCAGTTACATTCTCCTTTGAATGTACAGATAACTACCACTCTCCTCTTTACCCTTCAAACTGCACTTCTGCATATTTGGGTAAAAATTCTATTCTCAAAGTCATGGGATTCAGACTATGTCAGGCTGGGAAGCAAATGCTCCATCAAATGCGATGGCATTTCCCAGGGTGCTCAGCCACAGCCCTTATGATGGAGGGCATGGGAAGCCTCCTTCTTTTTTGATCAGCACTTCACATGTCATGTAAAATTTTGATGTTTTTCAAAACGTTATTGATACCTGTGAAGAAAGAACAGCCTCTTTGTTTTCATTAGCTGCCGTCACTAATTGGAAGCTGTCACTGTTAAATAGTTTTTAATGAAATTGATGTTCTTGGTCACCTTTTCTGGTTTGCTTTATAGCTTGCGCATCACTTGGTGGTGGGAGAACAAGGTGCTCTGTTCTGTTGTTAATTTGAGAAAGTTTCTCTGCCTCTCATTTTTCCTGTTATTGAAACTACGCAATTATGTTTATTCATGTTCTAAGTGTGTATCTGTTTGCAGTCTTTTATAAAGGTGGTTATTTTTTCTGGCTTTTGAGTCAAACAGTCAAATGTGACCACCAGTAGCAATTAATGGCTCATTTAGTACTTTAACTGGAGATCTTTCTTAGATTTATTTTGCTGGTGAAAATTATTGTCTCTAACAATATTCTACAGTGCATTGTAACAGCAATTTTTTCACACATAAGTCATGATTTAGAGAACAAACTTTTATTAGTGTTTTAATTTAATTTTAGTACATCATTCGTATTAATGCATGGCACATTATAACTATTCTGAGAATATCAAATGAGACACTTTAACTTCAGGAAATAATTTATGGTCTGTTTAAGAATGATATGCAGACATAACTTGAGTACATACAATTGTAATGTCGTGCATATTCTTCCTTTAGTGGTGCTCAAGCATCTTATTTAACCGTGGAGCCAGAATTTATTTTTAATGCGAAACAGGCCTTGTGGGATGAAAAACCACCTTTGAGAGAATAAAAATAAGCAGTCAGTCAAAAAAAGAAGAACAGGAAGAAAAAAAACAGTCAGCAGAGAAAGCTGTGTTTTGGAAGTCCAAAATATACGATTATTGTGATAATTATCAAAATTTAACCTGAGTTAAATCTTTAAAGGATGTTAAAGCAAATATCAAAAGGTTCTTTGGTTGTATAAATAAAAAAAGGAGAGGTGATTTTCTGTGAAATGAGAATGGGACGGCCATCAGACATAAACCAGCTATATCTGTCAAACTAAATTAATACTTCATCTTGGTTTTCAGTAAAGACAATGATTTTGATATTATTAGGAAATCTTTTTAAGTCCTGTATGTGATGATCATCTGCCATTTATTGTCTAACTCTTGCCAACTGTGTTTAGAAAAGATGCATTTACATTGGAGCAGGATAGAGAATAACAACGTCAGGGAAGAGATAGGCAGTCTACCTTGTTTCTGAGCAGTAAAATTAAGGCTGGGAGGGGATATGATCATTGTCCAGAGTGCCCTTTGGGATGGTAAATAGTAATGAAAGAGAAGTGCTACTTCAGCTGAGTGATGTCATTGTCACATGATCAAATTTGTACAATTTTGCAGTAACTTTTAGACTGGAATTGTGAAACCAGGTTGCTCGTGGTTAAAGCAGTGAGCAAAATGAGCAAGGAGCAGAAAGAACTAACTAGTTTTTTAAATAGAGCTCAACAAATCAATGGAAGGGTTATGCGGTGCAGATCCTGGTGATAACACATGCTTGGAGTTAATAATGCAGAATGAAATTATACCAAGAATGTCAAATATTAACTCAGATTAAACACTTTCTGGGGTGTTTCTATATTGCTTTTAAGGAACTAATATCTTTCATGTAGACATATGTTAAAATCTTAACCTCCCAGTCTTCAGTGCCAGTTTACCTTCAGTATGAGCACTTGGCTTTCCAGAGAGTCAAACTTGGGTGTGGAGTGGGCATGGTACAAATACCAGCCTTGTCTATACAGAAAATGTGGGTGAAGCTGTCATGAGTCAAGAGTAAATGAACTGGAGTGCGGCAATATATGCTTTGTCAGAGGAGCTATAGGTCACTTAAGGTCACTTAGGATATTCAGATTATGAAAAGCATACTTGTATGCCTTGCTTGTGTTTTAAATGTGGTCTGAATGTAGCAGTGCTTCTGGAGGACAGTATCTAAGAAAGATTGAGTTGGGTTAAAAAAAAAAAAAGTCTAACTCAGAAATGTGACAAAGCAGATGCCCCAAGTGCTTGTAGGCAGAGTGGCATTCTGATAGATTTTAGACATAAAAGTGAAAACTGGCCACTTACAAGACTGCTAGAGAAAGAAAACCTGTTATGTTCCACAAATGAATGCTGCAGGAAGGCTTAAGTTTCTCCTGTCAGGAGTTAAGCACCACCAGCCACCTTTGAACATGACCAGCCACCTTTGAACATGACCAGCCACCTTTGAACATGACCAGCCACCTTTGAACATGACCAGCCACCTTTGAACATGACCAGCCACCTTTGAACATGACCAGCCACCTTTGAACATGACTTTCTCTGCTTAGCTTCATCATTTTCCCAGCAACTGCTTCATTTCATTGCAGTGGTGGCCAGATTGCTTTCTCTAGGCAATGTGATTTGACAGTGAAGTTGCCATATGTTTTGAGTAATGATGGGCGATAGAAGTAGCTTGTATCAGAAGATATAAGGCATTCTTCAGATCAGTGAGGTTCTACTGCATAAGTAAATGAGTGTTGTCTTTACTAATTGTTTTGTTCACTAGGTGATGACAATTCTGGGAGGAAGGTGATTACCTTCAGTTGCTGCCGTATGCCCCCTTCCCATCAGCTCAATCACACCAGATTACTGGAGTAAGTTTCTCTCAATCTCCTATGTGGACTACTTTGCATTTTATATGTGAACTCCTATTAACTTGTTTCCAGGTGAATGAGGTTTCAGGCAGGAGAAGCAGGAGGCAAGGAGTGAAATGAAAATAGGATGTAAGACCTACTAGTTTTAATAAGTGTATGAAAGGTAGATGAAACTGCCAGAGTTACTTCACCTGGAATCTTGACTAGTAGAAGCAATTCACTGTGTACTGAAATTAACTTGTAGTCTTTTTTTTTTTTTTAATGGATTCTGATTATATTTTAAAAACTGAATTTATGATGAAGACCAAAGAAAAAGCAATTTTAGTATTTTAGTGTTCCATACATATATTCTCATAAATGGCAGCATTTGCCTAAATTTGTTATACTTTATGTCCTAACTCACTCAGCAAGAGCATTGTTTACTTATTTACATCTGAGTCATTTTCCTTTTTTATAAAGATCTGCATTATGTACAGTATATTATGCTTAACTGTTTTATATGTGTCTCACTTTGTAATGTTTGTTTTTTTTTGTGTTAGAAGAGGTTGTAAATATGTAGAATTGCAACATTCTTCTTTATACACTTGCTGAAGCAAGGTACCAGGACATGTTTTTGCCTTGTAGTTTGTCACTACATGGAGATCTGTTCTGCCATTAGAGTCCTGTCCTCTTTAAGCATTTTAAAATTATTTGGACTTCTTGTGCAGCCTCCATTGCCAAAATATTTGAGCACCTTTCAGCTGTCAGTACCCTCCGTCATTGGAAAAGACAGAAACACTGTTATATTTTCAGAAATAGAAAAGGATTAGAAAACAGGTTACTTAAGAAATGTGTTTGAGACCTTGTTATTCACTTTTAAGCTCTTCACAGCTAGGGTATTTCCACAGTG
Source organism: Pezoporus occidentalis (assembly GCF_034315485.1). Lineage (NCBI taxonomy): Eukaryota > Metazoa > Chordata > Aves > Psittaciformes > Psittacidae > Pezoporus > Pezoporus occidentalis. The sequence goes on from NW_026915769.1 coordinate 2,958,205, forward strand.
TGAAGCCAGAGTTTTGCGTGTAGCATAGAGGGAGTGTTAGCCCCCAGGAGGAAGAACCTTTCCAGTCAGCTTTCACCTGGAGGAGCTACCTGCAGTGATCAGTAGGAAATGCCAAAGAGATGAGTGTGGGGAACCACATTTCTACCAAGTGTTGCTCAGCTCTGTGAGGAAACACCTCAATGAAACTAGTGTTTCTGGCTCTTATGCTCTTCTGGACTTAAACACTTACATGTTTTCTTGTATCTGAGCTGACATCAAATTCACTTGGAAAGTCTGTGCTAAGAGAGAACTGAAGGCAGGTGTCTGAATGTGAAGCTAGCAATACAACTATGAAATGATCTGTTTTTAAGTAGTTAAACCCAGATGTTGAATTCTGAGAAAAAAGCTGAACAGTAGGCCCAGATTGGTAGGTGTTTTGTGATAAAATCACTAAAAGAATTGATTTGGTAAAGTTTTTGTAATGTCCCTGCAATTCTGTTACAGCATTGGAACAAGTAATTGTACAAAAATACTGGTTATTTTATAACCACAGAACTCTCTCAAGTACAGGCTTTCTGGATGCAGTGTGCCAAGGAATTTACATGCTGTAAAATAAAAGATCAGGCACTTCACATGTAAGAATATATATTTAGATATATTCTTAATTTCAAACTCTTCTTAAAAAGTCTTGAATGACTGTTACTACTACTTCTATTAAAATACCATTAATACTCAAGTTGGGGATCAAACCAGCATTATATTAATTGCAGTGGCAGTCTTTGTCCCAGGCTATTTGCAGGCTAAGATTTACAGTATGCTGAGTGAATAAGCAGGTACATGTGATCGTGGGAGTGCAGTGTAAGAGTTGAAGTTACGATCTTTTCCGTGCAAAGCTGGATAGCCACAGCGGCCTTGATACTTGCAGATAGCCACAGCCTAATAAATGGCACATGGTACTAAGTATTTTATTGAATTAAAATCACTTACATACAATTAAGAGCAATAGCTGGGGCTCGATCACAGAATAATAAGCTAGAGAAAGTTGAAATCTAATAGAGCAAGAAGTGAAGCCAGATTGTACTCCTCCATCATTGCTTTATTTGAATCATTGAGCTGAGTGATAGGCCATACAGTATTCTCAATTGTAAGAGAAAGGGAAGAGAAAAGCATCTTAAACTATACCATAAAAGAATGAACACACAGAAATCTCCTTATAAAGCATGCAGTATTATTTCAAGATGGGAATAAGTATTGTCGTTCTTTAAATTAGTTTTAAGGGAAATGATGTATGAACACAGTCCCCATCACACAAACAAGAGAAAGGCAAATATATTCAATAAAACAGTCTAGAGTAACAAGTTGTAATCAATAATTAGGTCTAATGGATTTTTCAAGAATTTAGACAATTTTAAATTGAAAGGAAACCCCAAGATTTCATAGAATCATTTTGGTTGAAAGGGGCCCTAAAGATCACCTAGTTCCAACCCCCCTGCCATGGGCAGGTTCGCCTTCCGACATGGCCTAGAACACTGTCAGGGATGGGACAGACACAACTTCTCTGGGCAACCTGTGCCAGTGTCTCACCGTCCTCAACATAAAGAATTTCTTCCTAATCTTAATCTCCCCTCTGTCAGTTTAAAGCCATTCCCCTTTGTCCTGTCACTACATGTCCTTGTAAAAAGTCCCTCTCCAGACTTTTTGCAGACCATGGAAGGCTGCTATAAGGTCTCCCCAGAGCCTTCTGTTCTTCAGGCTGAACACCCCCAACTCAAGATCTTAACCTGTTTTCACAGGAGATAGATTTTTTTTTTTTTTATTTATTGTTTTGAAAAGTGAAAAATGACATTGTTTGCTTGGCTAAAAGGAAGGAATTTACAAAGACAACAAGAAAGGAAAATAAAGTTGCTGCCAGTTAAAATGCATATTTTTAAAAATTTCTTGAAAAATTCAGTCCCACATTGTCTTCATCTTTTAGTGATTCATGGGCACCATAGTTTTTGTAACAATACACATTCTTTCATATTTCAGGCTTTGCAGTGATGTGGAATTATTGGCAACATTGCCACTAGAGCAAGAGGAACTTGTCAGATAAATACATTGAAGCATATACAAATTTGCAGTCACTAGTGTTCTGTGCAAAAATAGCACATTTTCTTTCTCAGTTACTGCTTTAAAAATCTCATCTAGTAAACTGTCTTAAAACTAAAATGTTATCTTTCTCCTCAGGTACTTAAAGTATACTCTGGACCAGTATGTAGAAAATGATTATACAGTTGTCTACTTTCACTATGGCCTGAAAAGTGTGAATAAACCATCTCTGAAATGGTTACAAACAGCCTACAAAGAATTTGACAGGAAGTATGTCCCCAAAATATTTGGCTTACTCTTTGGGTTGTGTTATGTCTGTAACTAACTTCCATGAAGGAAGCAGATCTTTCCTCATCTGTCCACATCTAACTGAGTTCATTTTGCCATTGCAAATTCTTACAATGATATATGTGCAGTTGGTTCTCTTGTGTCTTCTGTGCAGCACTAAGGAATGGCCGGAGTGCTTTGGTGGTTATGCAAAGGGATAAAAAGCTTTCGGAACAAAACCAAGAGCTGTTGCCTTTTCAGTGCACTATTTGACAAGATACCTGTGGCACTTTGTTGGTCATCATTCTTGATTATCTCACAGCTGTCTTTGAACCTTTGATCATCCCAAGGCTACATGTGTACAAAACCAGGAAAGATAAGTTTCTAACAGTCCATTTCTCACAGGCCTTGCAGCATTTGTTGGTTGTTACCTGTAAAGCCCCAGAGGGATAGCTGTGCTTGTATATGCCTGACCTTTGGAACAGCAGTGATTATGGCTCATAACTTCATGGGTTAGTTGGTTAGGGTGAGTTGAGGCCAAAGCTTCTAGGTAGATAGAATCTAAAGTTCTGATGTTTATTCTCTGAAAGCGCATGCTTATGAACAAAGCAGAAAGTTCCAATTGAGATCAGTTAGTTTTTTACGTGTTTGAAAGTTACTTGTTTGCAAGTTGGCCTCAAGAAGGCAACATGACTGAAAGTAAAAATATAGTTCTTTCCTGATAGTAAGAGTGTATGTGTGTGTGCATGTGTATGTTGGGTGAGATGGGTCGTGTCTGATTTTTCCAATTTGGGAGCTGAAACAAGAAGCAGATCTCAAAAAAAACTGTGAAAAAGATTATTGGGTATTTCTAGACTAGACTGGGAATAGGGCCAGTGAAATACCAAACCTTACTTTGGAAATTGAAGTTGAGATGTACACACCACCTCAGGTTAGTTTAGTGACAGAGCTCAGACTTTCGTGAATGTCACCCAATAACCTCCTAATACTCTCAAACCCAGTAAGCAAGAAGATGAGGTTGTGCTTAGCAGCTCCCAGAACAGCAGTGGGAAGCTGTCATCTGAAGCCTCTAACTGCTTTCAAGAGATACTGCTCTCCACTCAGAAACAGACCAAAAAAGCTTATTTTTGCTAGCAGGTTTCTGAATATTGTTAGTACCATCTATCTGTTCTTTTTGGGACTGGGTAAGGGAGAAGAAAGGCAAAAGTTTCCTTACATTTTGTCTTTGACAAGAGATTTGGACTACAATACTTTTTTTTTTTTTTTACCATGCATTGACAATTTCTGAAAATAAAACATTGTACCATTTGCCTTCTGAGAGAATCCCAGGTCAAATTTACAGTTGCTGTATGGGGAGAGGTAGTACATGGGCAGTATCTTCTTTGTTGCCTTTGGCAATGCCTACAGGTGGACAGTATGACTGTCATTTATGCCAGACATCTGTTCTCTTCATTCCCCCACCACGGCCCAGGTAGCAGGAGGACCAAAGAGGAACAGAGAAGCTCAGGTAGCCAGACAAAACCATGCACCCATCATTTTGTTCACAGTTGGAATGTCTTAGTATACTGTCATTGAGAAGCTCAAAGCAACATTCACAATCCAGCATGTGTGTTAACTATACTAGCCAGAGGAAAAAAAAGCCCAAAAGTAGCACCTTTCAGACTTCTTCCCTGTGTATGTTTTGGAGTCAAAGGAAAAAGAGGACAGAGAAGAGTACAGAGGATGATAGTGATTAGCTAGCATCATGAAAGCAGATGTTCAGTGGGAACAGTTTCAAAAGAATAGATCTTGTTTTGAAGGTTTATAGCAGAGGCTTAGTAAAGTCTTTTGGACGTTCAGTTGTAATCCAGGAAATAGCAATGACTTATGCCCGTTGCTTCAACATACAAAACAAAATGGAAACATCAGTAAAACTATTCAGGAGTTTTCCCTGTTAGTTTTTATTGTTGATTCTGGGTTCTTGTCCACAGTGGTGCCAAATGCACAGGGGTAATTATTTGCTTGTGTATGATAGTGGCTTTGTGAAAAAGTTGCTTTTGTCATTCAAAGATGTATGGGCCCAATTAAAACCCAAAGCAAAGAACTGTTACAATTGCTGTCTTAGTTCCTTTTCCCTCTCTCTTCATAACCTGTTAGAAGAGGGGTTTTCTCTGGAGCTCACGATCATTGTTTCGTAACAGCAAGTGGTGAATGCTTTGGGGAGCAAACTTAGCAAAGTAAGAACCAACAATTTATATATAAAAGCAGGATATTTCATTATGTGTCTTTCTTAATTTCATTTTGCAATAATGTTGAATAAGAGCAAAGTCTTTTTGTGCAGCCTGGTTTCCATTTCAATTCCAGCCTACTAGAATCTGTTGTTTATGTGTCATGATATGACAGTGTAGAATCAAGCAAAGATACAGTGAGGAAAGGGTTTTGTTTCATACAAAGGGGACTGTTCAGTACAATACAGCATGGAGTTGGCTTCACCTCTAGTAATTATAAACAAAACAAGACAAAGGTAGTGGTAAAAATAGAAGATTAGGTGTAAATTTTACATCTGAAAGTTTAGAAATCTTCTCCAACCTGAAACTCCTGTAAGTAGGAAATAAAAGGAGATGAAGTAATTGTTTGTAGATTTTTCATTCTCTTCTTAATACTTTCTTTTTCCCCACTTCTGCACCCTTGGTATTAAATCTGTGAGACAGCAGACATTGTTTAGGAATGTAGTAGTGTTACCTTGGCCTACTATTGTGTCACCAATACTGACCATTTTTTTTTAACTTAGGGAGGGGGGCTTCATTTTACGTTCGATTTCTTCTGAATTAGGTCTTTTTAATGTGTTTGAAAAGAATGCTGTATAATGTGATAATACCTCCCATTCAGTTGCAGCTATTCATTTCTACCATCTATGATGCTCAACAGTCTTCTAACAATTTCATTTTCGTTTCCTAGGTATAAGAAAAACCTTAAAGCACTCTATGTTGTACATCCAACCAACTTCATAAAAATTCTGTGGAATCTCTTTAAACCTCTTATAAGGTACTTGGCAGTTTATTCAACACATTTTTCAGTTTAGTTTAAGGTGGTTTGTTCTCTAAGTTGCTTTTAAAAAGCCTTGAAGTAAAATATGTCACATAACAGCACAATACCCATTTAAACTGTCTAAAATTAATGAGTAAGGTGAGCTTAAGTTTGGGTGTGAATAATAGGGTAGAGTTCTTTAATTCTAAGAAAAGGGAGGCTCAATTCACAGTAGTATTACTGGTGTGTTAAAGTAAATATTACTTTAAAATGTAGTTATTCTGTGGACCATGAATGACTTTTTTTGTCCTGTTTGACAGCACTTAGCACAATAGAACCAGGTCCATGACAGATTACAAGGTAGTATGGTAAAGCAGATAATAAATCAGACTCAGGCTGATCTCAACTGCTGAGACGAATAGGAATGTTACTACTTTTGTGTTCAAAGTTAATGGATAAGTCCTGAAGTGCCCATAGGGATTTGAAATGGAAGGTATAATAGTGAAGGTGAATGTATTTTACTGGTGCATTTGTTCCTTTGCATTCTAAAAGTTGATGATACCTACAAGGAACTGGCAACAATGGGCAGATATTTCTAAGAGCTAAGGTGGTTGGGCTTTCCTAGTTTCTGCTCCTGAACTTCTGTAATTTCAAAAGTAGTTCTATTTTGCAGTTGAATGTCCTCAGGGCTGGAGGACAAAACCAACTTTTTCTGAGAAGCCATAATGAACCAACTAATAATGTCCATTACAGTAGCTTGCAAATAATTCAGTTTCTGACTGGTAGAAAGCTAGTTAATTAGAAAGGGAAAGTTTAATTTCTAGACTGATCAGAGCATGTAAAAAGTGTGTGAAAAGAAAAAAGTAATTACAGCTAAAAATCATGCAGAACATGCTGCTCTTGAAATGGGAAGACTAACGATAGATGTTTATTTTAACTGGCACTAAAATAAATGCCAGAGATCCAGGACATAAAGCAGTAGTTAGAAAAGTGTGACAGAAGCAGGATGTCCACTAGGTGATGGTGCCTCAGGAATGGGGATAGATATTTTTTTGTTACTGATTTGTGATGGGTATGGGGAGCTTTCTAGGAAAAAAAAATACAAAAAACAAAGACCAGAAAATCTCTTGACAGAGTTTAAAACACTCAGGTGAAACCAACTTATTCTCAAGAGGCAGCTGAGAGCTCCAGGCAAGAAGTTCTAGGACACTTAACAGTTTTCAATCTGACCCTATTACTGCACTCAGTGGAGTCATAGTTGGACAACAGCTGTGCTATTTGACTTGGAGTAGTCATTGGCTGCTAACTCTTACAAAAGAAAACTTTAGAGGTTCCTGTTCCAAATACTTATTTTCCTTGGCTCTTACTATGTCTCTGTAAATAAGAGGAATACTTTTTTTCTCAGAACAGCATGATACACTGGCCATTAAATCCTTGTTTACATGGAATGTGAAAATGGATGAACGTGATAAGCTTAAGCATTTATATCTAGTATAGAAAATTAGGCTTATCATCTTAGGGCATCATCAAAAAGGGCAGCATCTTGACCTTCTGAACACCCTGCTTTCATTGGGATGGCTGCTCCTGTTTTTCCTGTTTTACCAGTGTCTACCTGGACACTTGCTCTGAGTCTAATTTAGTAACACTGTTGTTAAAATATGTGACCACTGGAGCTGACAAAATAATTGAAAGTCTGAGCAAGTTCTGAAAAGGTCCATAAGCCAGAAGGCAGGAATTAGCTGAAGCTAGGAAAAACCCCTCCTCTTTACTCCTTAAAATAGTTTAATTGTCAAATGCTCACTTATAAAGAAGTGCTTTGGGTTGATTTAAGTGTGGGTTTGTCAAATAAGGGAAAATGGAAGGTTATCATTTTAAAACTGAAGTGTGAAACTGTCCATGTACAATTTGCCTAAATTATACTCATTGAAAACTAAAACTTATGAACGGTGTTAATTTACTAGAATGCTTCAATTTAAAATTTGTTCACAGTACCTTTTCTTTCCAGCCTAGAATAATCTTATTCTAGTAGATCATGCTTTTATTTAAGTGTCAATATTAAAGGTCACAAAAAAAAAAGGGGAAAAAAAAATCTATTGGATATTGTTTTTCCAAGGTTTTTTTTTTTCAAGGTTTTTTTTTTTTTGGTTGGTTGTTTTTTTTCTATGTGTGAGCTAAAAGAAGACACCCACCTGTTATAAAAGGAATATAATATACATTTAGGTCAATGTGGTGGTGATGTGGCCTTTTCAAGGCACAGCAATAATTCCTAAATGCCCACAATTTGGTTACAAATTATGTGTATCTGTAACATGCCCTACCAGAGGTGATTAGCTGAGAGCTAGCTGAGAGTGTTAGCCTGTGGCTTAGGTAGGATATTGAAATTGCCCTCTATTTTTGAATAAAAGAAATACAGAAGAGCTCTGAAGTTGTACACCCACAGACTGATGCCCATCAGTCCCAAAATCACTTGCCTGGCAGCAAAATTTAGCTCATTTGAAATAAAAGCTAAAATGCTAAAAGTGACATAACACTTGTACCATCTCCCACTAGAGGGAGCGTGTGTATGTGTATTTGACAAGCCAGGGATAAATCCATTAATGCGAGAGAAATTTGTTCCAATTTTACTGTCAAAATACGTTGAGCAAAGTATACTTTTTATCATAAATACCTGTTATTTTGCTTGACACTTCATTACAGGGCAGATATTTTGTGTTGTGGAAAAATACGAAATTCTTTCAGGCCATCTGTATAAATGTGTCACTAAGCCTTGTTTGAACACCTCATCCAGTAAAGTAGTATATTCTGTCGAAAGTCAAGACCTAACTAGTGATACTTGGTGCTTCAAGTTTGGAAGTCTGTTTTGAACAAGTCATAGAAAAACCTTATTATTCAGGATGTTTCCTAGAAGCTATCTAGTCCTTCTCAAAATGGATAAAGCTGCTCAAGGATATACATTATCCAGGCTGTGGAAATCTTTTCTGTCACTTCCTACTTTATAGTTTGTGTCTACAGCCCAATTACTTTGTCTTTTGGTGGGAGGTATGCCTAAATAACACATTTTGCTCTGTTGGCCGTGTAACATTTTCTCTAAAGTTAATGGGTTTTTAGTGAGCTTTCTAATGCTGTGTGAAACCTGGGTTTTAGTGGCTTTTAGAGTACTGTTTTTCATATCTATGCAAAACAAAAAACATTCAGATGGAAGTCAGTTATTTTTCTTCAAATCAGACCCTCAGCCGTGCACTGTATATGTTTGATCATATGAAATGAAATACATCTTACATCTCCTGCTGCTTCAATTACAGTCTAATTTTTGAGTTGCATCAGCACTTACATTTTTGTAATAGAAACTAAACCCTTCATAAATGTTCCTTCCATGCTGATTTTTATACTTCTTTGTGATTTTTGGGGGGGGGTTTTAGCCATAAGTTTGGGAAGAAAATCACCTACTTGAACTATCTAAGTGACCTCAGGGAGCATCTCAAATATGACCAGCTAAATATCCCTCCAGAAGTCATCCGGTACGTGACAAGTTTAAAATACATTGTTTCGCCTTCTCTCAAGTACAGTTTCATCTTGTTCACTGTATTTCAATAAGAATCTAATCCTAGTTCTTCAGTGATTAAAAGCCTGATTTACCTGTTTGTGCTTGGTTGGATTTAATTCTAAAAGCTGCATTGCCATCAGAGATCTGCTGAAGTGTGTCAGGTGTTTAGAGAAGAAATGTTATATAGTTTTCTACAGATTTGGGATATCTCCATCTCAGCTGTGGAGCATTTTCTTAGTATAATTGCAGCTGTGTGAGTGTTCATGAAACCAATCCATGTGCCAGTACTGCTTAAGAGTATCACGTGATGTTCATGGCCAAAAGTGTAATCCTGACCCTTTTGCTTGCATATTGTAACAGGTTAAGTGACTTCCTTTTGCTAAAAGCATTCCCAGTTAGCAAAGTGTTAATTGACTTCAAGCTACATGGATACATCTACTGTCAGTGGATCCATTACTTTTATTTTGTGCATGTATGTGCATTACGGAGAAGTATTAAAGAGGGAGCAGGAGAGAAAAAGAAATGCATAGGGCTGGAATTGTTGAGTGCCAGTGTTAGTATCAATAACAGTCTTTTCGACACAGTGCTTTACATGGAAATGCTTTGATGTACTGACAGGAAGTGATTTTATGTCACTGCTGAATGAAAGTAACTGGAAGCTTTGATTATGACTGTTATTGATGCCTGGTGGGTTTTTACACACCTTTTGTGTAAATATGGAATAACAGAAAATATGTTACAGCTCTAAGGCTATAGATTGGATTGCATGCTTGCCAAAGAAAGGGGAGTTGTATTTTGAGTAGCAGATAGGTTTGGATTTTGCTGTTGAATTATAATACATTCTATTTTTTTGGACACATTTATTACTATGCTCCATTTGCTGAAGCAAAAGAGCTTTTCTCTGTCTTATTTCAGTATTCTACCATAAGTACTACTTAAAAATGTTTCTAATGCTTAAATTAAATGCAAGTTTTGTAATAGTAATATACACTGTCAGGAGATCAGCATCAAGAACAATACTGGTAGTTGTTCATACATATAGTCTGTCATCTGTGGTGCACAGAAAATCAATGATTTCTTGATTTTTGCAGACATGATGAAAATCTTCGGAGGAAACAGAAGGGTAAACTGTCACCTGTGGTTAAGGTGCCTCCTCCACGGCCACCTCTACCTACCCAGCAATTTGGAGTCAGCTTGCAATAGTAAGCCATGAGATTTCTGAAATATCATATTTCTATACACTGCAGCCTTCTGTGATGCGCAGATTTACCAGACAGAAAGCCTGCAAATATTCTATTTATTATATGCTTAGTTTCTCATTTTCTTTGAAAACCACAAAACTATGCTGCTAGACAATAGGTTTTATGCATTCAGGATAGGTCTCATAGTCCCAGTGACCTGTGTGATCTTCACATTTACAATATCTTTTTTGGTACTTACTGCTAGCATGACTGCACAACTTTTCTCCCAGTGGACAGAAATTTGCCTGTACATGACAGAGTCCTGAGCTAATCTGTTGTTGTTGGATGCTGGCAGTATGAAAGTGTTTTGGATATATTTTTTGGATAGGAAAACCAGAACAAATTCTCAGGTTCCAAAATGGCTTCATAAAGCTAAAATGGATCCTTTAGCCTTTATATATTGTTGTTTTGTTGCTCACATATTGTTCTGATCAGAATTTTATGAAATGAATAAAATCACTCTCTTCCATAAATGCCCTCACAGCTGTTTACATAGATTACAGCACTGTATGTGGTATAAAAAATGTTTTACTTTACACAAGGAATGGGATTGCAATAGTACTTGCAAGTTTCAATTTTGGTAAAAAATGACAAACACACAAAACCTTCTAGCTTCCTACCCACAGTCATTTCTGACCTCTTTCTATTGCATCTTTCTCAAAACCAGCTGAAGAATATTGTTCACATTCAGCAAAGGCAGTTTAGTCTGACACTTGGGCATTTGTCGAATATCCTCCCACTTCCCACCCCCCATCTACTTTTCTGGTTCTAATGATTCAGTTGTAAATGAGACATAAAATACAATTTTCCCCTGGTTAAATGTTAAGCATTAATCCTTTCTGGAAAGCCTGAAATTAGCACAATCAATATCTATTGTGTAAGAGCTACTATGACATTAACTTTTATGATACCTCTTTAGAGTTCAACCTAACACTTGGAACATGGCTAACTCACTTCCCTAATTCAGAGAATATCTTTTAGGTGGGTTCCACCAGGTCATTAAGACGGGCAATGTTTTATGCTGCTGCTGCAATAGTAAAACCAGGACTGTTTGCCGGCATCAGGGCATATTGTCACTTGCCTCCAGCTTAGCCTGGCTGTCAAGCAGCTCTGTCAAACTTCTCGCAGGCTTATGCAATCAGACAGCGTGTTATATGCCGCTCTTACTATAGGCTAGCCATATTTTACTTCTCTGACTGTGCCTGAAGAGTGAACAGTGTCTTTCATTGGGCTGCACATGTTGAGGCTGTGGTGACCACCCTTCCTAGCTCTATCACTTTCCAGGTGAATTACCATCAGCAAATCACATCCTTGCTGCATGCCTTAACTTTCCCTAAGTATAAAAAAGGTGGATATTTCCTACAGAGTTTTTCTGTGGAATATCTGTGGGTGGAGAAACACCGAGAGAGGTATTACTGTCATTTTTGTCCCAGAGAGTTCCAGTGCTAGTGATGGAGGCGCTGACAGACAGCTGCCCTCCATATGTGGGTGCAGTTCACAGCACTCACATGTCCAAAGTGGATGTACATAAGGATATTTGTTCCTTCTCTTTGTCCACCCTTGTCTGAATTTCTTCTTGCAGAAGAGAGAGTGACCCATCACCAGTAAAAAATTACAAATAAAGAAGTCCCCTAGAACTCATAAATGAGAAATAAAGGTGTTAATTTTGACTGTGTTTGCGAAGAAAGGTAAAGCTAGTGGAGAGGGAATGGTATGTGTTGGGAGCTTCTAAAATCTGAACAAAAAATGTATCAACTTTCATCTGATAAATGAATTGCATTTTCTAATTCCCTCTCCCGTTATGATCTCTATAGACTATAATGACAAAATGGCAGTGACTTCCCACCTGTCTAGCAAAGAGGCAGGCTTGAAGTCATGTTCTGGGTGAGGCTCTTTCCTTTCCTGAAGAGAGCTACAGGGAGAATTATTTTATTTTGTATAGGCTTATGGGAATATGTGTACTGTATATTTCATTACAGTTAGTAAAAATGGTACTGTCAGAGGTACTGCTGAGATAAAGCTGCTGTTGTTAAAGAATTGTTTCTCTGGAGTCTTTTTCTTCAGTTTAAGAAAAGAAATAGTAAGGTCCATAGGCCTGAGGTTTCATCAGATTCAGTACCTATGGGATAATGATTTCTGTTCAGTCAGTAAAACACTGGTGAATAAGATATATCTAAGGCCATTATAGGTGGCCTGAGTTTGCTAAGATGGTTGGTAATGGCACCCGAGTCTTCTGGCTGTGGAAAGTGGTAAAGCTATAGCCCTTTGAATTTGCCTCCATAAAGGCAGCAGGCAATGCTCTCTCTGGTAACCCATCCTCATGTAACCTTTTTCTCAGTTTATATGGGTTAATACATTTGCTTTTCAGATATATAATTAAAAACTAGAAGAGCAAAGTGACTAATTTTTTCTTTTTTAATGTAATGGGAATCCATATTCAGATTTGACAGGTACTTAAGAATGTGTAGTACAGATTGGGTAGGACAGCTTGCATGTTTAGGGTTTATGATGTCCCTCTCTAACTTGCTAATTTGAGCTTCTTACATGCAGTTAGAGTGAGGAGAATAACAACCATAATGAGCTAGTGTCCTGGGTTTAGCAGTAGCAGTCTTTTTTACTCCTTCTTAGTAGCTGGTGCAGTGCTGTGTTTTTGACTTTCAGCCTGGGAACAGCTCAGATAACACCAATGTCTTTAGTTACTGCTCAAATGTTTAGTCTGACCAAGGACTTTCTGAGTCTCATGCTCTGTCAGGGAGGAGGGGAAGCCATGAGGAAGCAGAGACAGGACACCTGACCCAAATTAGCCAAAGAGGTATTCCATACCACAGCACATCATGCCCAGGATGTAACAGAGAGTTACTCGGAAGGGCTGGCTCACTGCTTGGTCGGGCTTGGTATCGACGGGTGGTATTGTATTCTCTCCCCTTGTTATTTCCCTTATCATTATTATTATTGGTGGTAGCAGCAGTGGTTTGTGTTATACCTTAGTTACTGGACTGGTCTTATCTCAACCCATGGGAGTTACATTCTTTCGATTCTCCTCCTGGTCCCTCCGGGAGTGGGGGCAGGAGGAGGAGAAGGTGGGGGGAGTGAGGGAGTGGACTGCGTGGCTGACTTGCCAACAGGGTTTAAACCACGACAGCTAGTTGAAAGGTTTATCAGGCCTCATGTCATGTCTCTAATAAGGGGCAGTAGCGGATGGCAGCAGGGAACAGTGTTAGAACAGGGCAAGTGTATAATGATACTTCCTCAGGCATAATGTCCCAGCCTGTAGCTGTCAGAGACTTACAGAGGAGAGTACAACAGTACTATGAAAATTACTTTCTGTTACTCACCAGTAGCTATCACTTTTATTAATTCAGACATGTCAAAGAATATTCATGGATTTTGTTGATATAGCAAGACTATTTTTCTGTTCTTTCAGCAGTGCTACTGTCACACACAAAATGTAGACTTTCAGGAGTTAGCTATTCAGAATATATCCTCACTAGTTTGCACTGCATGTCATGGTGAAAACAGGATTTTGATTCTAAAAGTAAATTTAAAAAGATTTTATGTTTAAAAAGGTAAGGAAAAAATTGGAGAACCCTCCGCCTATACTGATAGATAAACACAGTTAAAATTTGTGAATGAAGCTTCCTAAATTTGCAACACTTTAAAGGAATTAATAATTGACCTATATGAGCTAAGCAGCATCATTGTCCTCTGCTGTATGTTCAGTGTGCTCCTATAAACCTCTGTTGCTGCACCCAATTGCCTCTGTAATCAAGGAAGGTTACAGCTGAGCTCTACCACAGAACACAGAGTTGACCTTCACCAGCTATTGACATTGTTCTGTTTTCTCCAATTGGTTTTGAAATCTAAAATTAAATATCTTTTTTGGGAAGACAGGAAATGTTTTGGTTTTCTATCTATTGATATGGATGGGGAGAGGGAGGCAGAGAAAATGCACAGAATTGCTACAACTATACAGCTTTTGTTTGTTGAATTGTTATCATAGACATTTCAGGGTGCTTTCCTTTTGGTCATAATCTTTCCGCTTGTGCATGCTGTACATGCGTGACCAGCAAGGAAGAATGCATTCTAAACCAAATCTCAGCATGTCTCAGCAGGGAAAAAATGAAAAGGAGAGGAAAAGCAGAGACAAAGATTAACAGCCAAGAATACTTAATGACACTTCAGAACAACATATAAAGGCCTTTCGTGATAGAAACGAGTCTAGAAACGAGTCATTGCATATATAACGTGTTGCAGTAACTAATCATATATCCTTTAGTGAGAAGTACTCATTTTCTCTGGCTACTGTGTTTACTAGAATAGATCCTTCTTGAATCTGACATGTTGCTGCAATACAATTCAGATCTGTGAATCAGTTACAGAAAACTATACTGTGCACTGAAATGCTCTGTTATGCTTGCTTCTTAAGCAGAAAGAGATCGCTCATTTCAAATTGCCCGTTGTAGTGCCTGATCTCCAATGTCAGTTCACATTGTCCATCATAAAGCACAGCTGCTCATCACACCATCCTGAACAAGGCAAGAAAAATGCAGATTACTTGACAGGATCCACAAAGAGAGGATAGAGGTGTAATTTCATTGACCTCTGAGCTGGTCTGATTTACATTAGCTGAAGTAACGTCCTTATTATTTTCTGTCACCTTAGGTCCAGTAAACCAAATGCTGTGTCCCACATTGTGAAATGCTATGAAAACTTACATCCCAGCTTTTCTCAGTGTTGCAAAAGCAGAACAATCCTTTACATGTGACTTTCAGTGAATATCCTACTCTTATTTTAAAATGCCATTTATCCTGAGGACCTCTTTCATTGTACCGGGAATGGAACCTTTCCTTCAAAGGAAACAGGAATTCTATAGAAAATGGTAGAAGTGCAGAAAAGGTATCTTTTTTTTCCTAGAAAAAAGAAAAATGATGTGTAGGTTTTATTATTACAAATTACAACCCAGTTATTTGTCTCGCCTCTCTGACAGATAAACTAGTGCTCAGCAGGAGCGAGTGCTGTAAATAATCAGTTTGCTATTTATACACTGAAATGGGAAACACATTTATGGCTAACAATAATAATTAGAAAACATTTATAAAAAGCTGCTGGGTTGTTATTTGGTGCCTCTGGAGTGAGCAGCTGTAAGAAAGCAAAAACAATCAGAGCAACTTCAGAGAGGCTGAGAATGGGTTCCATGAGCTTAAATTGTCAATAATAAAGATGTAACAGCTTCCAAGCAAATTAAAGTCTTGATGATGTTCCCATTTAAGTGAATTAGGCTTTCGACTAATTTTAATAAAAGTTGCCCTAAATGTTTAGAGTACTGATTTGAATACCTGGAACAAAATTATTTGACACATAAAGACTGTGTTATAACTCCCCTATTAGAAAGGCTAAAATAAATGTGGTGGGATTTTTTGTTTTTTCCCCTAACTTGATTTGCTGCAGGCTTTTCCTCGCTGGTATCCTAAATATTGACCTCGGTACTGACCTCATCTCCCAGCTCCTTTTCTTGTTTAGTCCAGCACCCAGAGTTACAATTTTATTGGGAATTTCAACTTTGCATGATGTGCAAACAAGCACTAAAACTTCCTTACTTGTGTGATTTATTAGCAAGGCTAATTTATTAATGGAGCTGCACAGTCACTGCCTGTTTTGTTCTATGTTGTTGCAGCAGGGTTGTTATACAACTGATCTGCTGTGAGAGAAAGTAATTCACATACAGAAACTGTCTTTCAGAGTAGGGTAGGGTGTTCATTTGTTCTGCATTTGTGTGGCTCTGTCTCCTTTGCTGTGACCAACTTCTACAGGGGATGGTAAGAGAACTCATGGTACTGAAGCAAAGTTGCTTGTTAATTTTTCCTCTCCAGGGTCTTGGTGGAAAGCAGGAGGAAGGGGAGAACAACCTGGGTCTGAGAGCGCTGCTCAATTCCTGCTTGGTTGTAACACTAACGCTGACCTTCCACTCTTACAGTATCACCAGCGTGTGTGAAAATGCTGTAAGATTGTAAGAGTCTAGGAGTGATGGGGTACATATCCTGAAAGGGGCTGAGAGGATTTTGCTGCTAGGAGAGATATTTTGCATAGGCACCTGATTGTCACTGTGGACAAGAAGAGGACGCTGCTCTGAGGACTGGGTCATAAACTTGGTCCTGGTAGCATTTCAGTCCATGGCCTTTCCTAATGAGTGATTTTTTTCTCATGAAGCACTTATGGGCTCTGGTTTAGCTCTAATAAGATATCTGTGATAAGGGGGAAGGCTGAGGTTGGACTTGGTCTCACAAGTCAGGTTATAAATCTTTCTTCTGGCCATTATCATTTTGTTATGATACTACAGAGAATGATTACTCCAGCAAGTCCAGTACTGTTTCATACTAAAATTAATGGTGCCTTCCTAATGTGTAAGGACAAGAAATTGTACAGTTTCATGTAAAGATCATTTCATGCAAGCAGTAGAAAATAATGAGAATTACTAATGTTTTAAAAATCATACTTCAGGATTATCTGAATTAAACTCATTCCTTGCTGTTAATCTGTTTCTTCCTGCAAGCGCTTAGCATACGTTGTAGAATTTATGTGGTCAAATGTCTAAAATTATCATGCTATGAACATAGTTTTGTGAAACTTGGCTAAATTTTTTTCATCAAAATTTGTCTGTTCACATCAAGGAAAATTCCCCTTTCCCAAACAGTTCCTGTTAGAGGAGTTATAGCAGTGTCTGCAAAATAGTATTAGCCCACATATAGAACAGTATTGAATTTTATACACTTTGGATTCTGGTATGGATACTTTGTTGTAAAGAGCAGGAAAATATTGTTCAATTAATTGATTTTTAGTAAGGCTCACAGGAGAGCTACGGGCTTGCATCAACCAAATTTGACAAAGGAGTAGAGTTTTCACAAATACTACAAGCTCTTAAAAATCATTGGCTGGAAGGAGAGAAGCTATAGCAGGAACTCCAGGTTCAGTTGTCTGGTGTGCTGGTGCATTAGTTAGTGTTTAAATGGTCATTATTTATGAGCTACTCCTTACCTTATGAGGAAATATGAGATGAAGAGGTGAGGGTAGGAAATTAAAATACTCTGTAAAGGAAGTGAGTTTATAGAGACATAAGGAAATTAACTCAGATTGCTATGATGAGGAAAGAGGTAGAACATAGGATACAAATCCATAGCAGATCAACTTCATTAGTTCTATAGCTGAGAGAACAGTTTACTTCCTTTCAAACAGTAGGTTGGACTAAGTATTTGAAATAGTAGAACAACAAGCTCTGGGAGCTGGATTAACAAGTTTATTATAATTACATAACAAGTTGCATTGTTTTATGTAGCACTAGGGAAGTGACACAGAGTAGAGGAAAAAAAACGTACGGTCTGCGAGAATCTGGGTAACATACAGACGCACAGATATTAGTGCTAGGGATGAAATTGGATGGTGAAAATAGAGAAGAGGAGGAGTAGGACTGGGAAGGCAATGAAAATGTAACTGGAAGAAATGTCACTGGTGGCTCAGCATTGTGTCCCTGGAGTGATGAATGAGGTCAAAATATTTGATGGCTGAATAACTGAATAGCATGAAGTATATTCTCCTGTCAGTTTATGAGTAAGAGGGGCAAAACCACAGAGTGATTCAGTACCTAAGTCATGATCCTGCTCCGTGTCTTTCCATTGGAGAAATACCCCCACTAACCCTATATGTGAAGCTGGGGGTGACCAACCTCCAAAGCTTGGAGATCCAAACTTAAGCAGTCCACATATCTTCTCGTAACTCCCTACCACAGGCATAGGAAAAGCAAATAGGAGGAGGTGGGACAATTTGACAGTTTCCCTACCCATCCATGCTGACTTATGTTGCTGTAACATTTATCTTAAAGTAGGTTTTATGTGTAGTGTAAACAAAATATAATAGTGGATTGCTACTTCCATGCAACAGTGTTACAGAATTTTATTAAATATACTCCAGTTATTATTAGTTGGTTCATGTTAATAAAGCAATAAGCAAGCCTAGGCAGAAATAGTGGAAATCATAATACATGGAAAAGAACAAGACCCAAAGACCTCTGGAGGTGCAACCTCAACTAGTAGGACTAGGTTAAGGCTATGTTTACATGTTGTATAAACATCCTGCATTTTCTGTGGATGAGCTGCAGCATTTGTAGCCTCTCATGATACAGTCACAGATCTCTGTGCTGTTTCGTGCTGTTGCTTTACAGTTTCTTTGTAAAGTTGGTCACCTTTTAAGTATCAAATATGAAATTGTACACATAAATACATATTAAATCTGCTTTAAAATCTGAGATTGGTCCTTTATTTTGCTGTGGATTACTCTTAAAATGTGGCAGAATACTCAGCAAATCTGACCATCTCTTTTGTTATACTTCTTAAACTGTTAAAGATTTTTTCTTTTTTAAATAAGAAATATGATTGCAGATTTTTTTACACTGTCTAGATCAAGAAAATTCTATGTTCAGTTTTTTGCCTCAACTGTTCACTCATACAAGAAAGAAATCCCATTTCATGGAAGTCATTCAAAGCATTAATAATCTTGCTGCATCACTTCAAAATAAATAGCACAATATCCTTTTAATTATACATACACTGTGGCTTAAAAAGAGACAAGTGACAAAGAAAAATCTGCATGATAAAAGGTCCCTAAATTTGCAGCATCCCCTGATCAAGACTTATTATGAATCATTTACTGCGCACTCTTTCCTTGCCTGCCTCTAAGCTGTCTTGAAACCCTGTTCCATGAACAGTGTCCAACTATATCCAGTCAGAGCCACCACCACTTCTGTCACTGCATCATGGTTAAAAGCAGCCCTACTGGGGCATGCCAAATGAGGGGAACAGAACTAGAGCAAAACCAATCTCAAGTAGATGCAAAGTTAGCCTGGAACATCATTCGTATGCTCTTTCCTTGATTCACCTTCAGGCCAGTAAACAGCACTTGTTTATTTTACAGATAAATAGATATTGTAGGCCCCCAATATCTGAAGGGGGCTTACAAGGATGCTGAAGAGGAACTCTTCATCAGAGACTGTAGTGATAGAAGAAAGGGTAATGGCTTCAAACTTAAACAGGGGAGATTTAGGCTAGGTACAAGGAAGAAATTCTTTACTGTGAGGGTGGTGAGGCAGTGGAACAGGTTGTCCAAGGAAATATGGATGTTCTATCACTGGCACTGTTCAAGGTCAGGTTGGACAGGACCTTGAGCAACATGGTCTAGTATGAATTGCCCTTGGCTATGGCAGGGGGGTTGGAACTAGATGATCTTGAGGTCCTTTCCAACCCAAACCATGCTATGATTCTATGATTCAGTGCTGTTGCAGTTATACAGCTTTTCTAGCAAGAAGAAAATGTTTAGGAACAGCTCTTTGAATATAAGTCCAAGCCTCTTGTTTCAATGGCTTGTTCAGGGCCTGTTAGAGTTGTGGAGGACTCATATTTGGTGCAGGCTCCTTAAGTTGTGAAATTTAATCACAGAATCATTATGGTTGGAAGGCACCTCTGGAGATCATCTAGTCCAATCCCTCTGCCATGTGTGCTCTCAGGTATCTCTCATGTTTTCATTGAGACTGCTCTGTCTTGGTTTGATTCTTTATCTATAAATGCTATTTAAAGGCTGTTACCTTTTTTTTTTTTTTTTCCTAACAGTATCAAGGACAAAAATAAAGGTGAACTAATCCCCCCAGTAATGAAGGAAACTGTATCCTACCTAAAAAGAAAAGGTGAGTTTTGTCAAAAGAGGATGTATCTTTTGGAACAAGGACAATAGTATGAAACTACATAACAGTGCCTGATTCAGAAAGTTTACATCTACACAGGATATGTTTATATCTTGAAAACTTGAGTGGCAATTGGGCATAGCCTTGAGAGCATTCATGGGTCGGGAATACTTATCATCAGATTATTGTCCCATTATGAAAAAAAAGCCAAAAACTTCTTGCCCTTTGGATTAATTAGGGAATAGAAAATGAGAGATATCTTGAATACCCATCATCAACCCATGTCATATTGTTAGTTATAAGTAGAGCACTTAGTAAAAATCAATGAAAAGTTTCTGGGTTTTATAGGCCATAAAAATTCACTGAAAAAAACATGTTTTGCAGGAATAAGCCCAAAGTCCTCCCTTCCCAAAGTATTTTTACTGGCATTTACAGACCCTTTGTCTGCAGTTCATAACTGTAGTATAAAAATGCAGATTACAAAGACCCGTATTTAAAATGGGAGTGTCCAAATCTGAGTTCCCTTTACCACCTTTGTGCACAGGGCAAAGAGAGAGTAGACTCAGCCACTGGCTATACCACTGAGCTCCCAGTGCATACCAGACCAACCTAAAAGGACCAAATATCAGGTGCTATCTGTAGGGTAAGTGCACTGTGTTCCCTACATAGGGGCAAAGGCACATGCAGGGAGAAACTCAGAGGTAAGGATACAGTCTTGAAATTGCTTTTCCCAGGGTAATGTGATTGTGTGTTTTGATTCCTGATTTTTAAGGCAGTCACAGCAACATTTCCATAGCTCTTTGTGCTCCAAGGCTCCAGAGTTTCACAATTTGTTGCTACATCTTACAGTATATATACCTCTAGCCTGGGTACATTTATCTTAAGGTGATAGAACAGAAACAGAACATAACACAGTTATGTGTCTGGCACAACGTTACACAATGCTAGAACTGGGAATGATTAGTAAGATCTCTGAAAGAAGGGTGTGAATTTTTAATAGGTATGTCAAGCAAAGAAAATACAAATGTGTTTAGTTCAGTTATTTGGAGGAAAAAAAAATAGAAAAAGGAACTTCACCGGCATTTAATATGCCATTAAGTTTGCTTAATATTTGAACAAATTTTGAGCATCAGCATGATTTTTGTGAAGACAAAATCCAGATGCAGATCTCTGTATTTCTGTTAAATGAGTTTCATCTGAGATTTTCCTCATTTAGAGAGCTATTTTAAAGTAAATTTTGAGTAAATTATATTCTTCTATAGACAGCCAAAATCTTTATCCCACAACATTCCCAATTCTTAATTTACATCCCTCATCTATCATTCTCAACAGCATAAATTTTGCTTTCAGTATTCAAATAGTATGCATCAATGACTTCTATTCACTTTAGCTATTGCCACTAGGGTTTGGTCTGGGTTTGAGTTTATTTGAACCTGAAGTGAGAAATTTCAAACTTTTTAAAAGCATGCATTGCATATGCTTCACATTTGTGAACACAAAGGGGAGGGCAAGCAAAATGCTGCTTCTCAGCTTTATTGCTGATTTTCAAGGGATATCCTGGCTTCATTTAAATCAGTGCAAGATCATACTGATTTAAATGAGGACAGACTAGATGGTGTCTTGCTGTCATCACTGGGCTATGCTCTTTTGTATTTTAGCTTTAACCCATGGTAAATAAGGACATTAAATAACTGCCCTTTTTATTTTTGTTTGATTTCACACGCTGAGTGAAGTTCATTAATTACATGGATAGCAGAATGAGAGAGACATCCACTGCAGTGGACACCTGCTTACAGCTTGCAGGCAGTGGAGCATAGCATCTATAGGGATACTTGTATACCGAACAGCTAGCTCCTCACCTCTTGAAACTGCTGATTTATCTTCAAAATACGTGCAGCAGCCAAGGCCAAGTACTGGAGTGGGGCTAGTTCTGCTTATAAAGGTATATACTGATCTGCAGTAGATGAAGAGTTTCTAATAGACTTTTTTGAAGGCCTCTTGGTCCTAATACATGATTTCCACTCAAGCCCATAAAGCTGTTGGATGTGCTATTTCCAGACTGTTGCTAATGCTGAAAACTTTGCAGGTGTAGCTTGTGTCAAATACTATGGCTGGATACAGGGAATGTAAATAGTTCACTACTAAGAATGTTGAAGGCAAGTGACAGGCTGCTTGAGACAATCCGTGTAATTATAATTGTAAGTGGATAATTAGAGCTTGTGTAGTGTATCAGTGCAGGCCCCATCTGCAGATGAAAGCCAGACTTTTTTGTGTTTTAAATTGTTATGAAACAATCATCCTTACACATATTTAACTTATCTTAATAGGTAAATACCTCTTCCTCACTAATCACAGGAGTCAAGAGAGCTAAAATGAGGATGGATCTTATACTAACATCATTATTTCTCACAGCTGTTATTGTTTAGAAATTGAACAAAAATACAGTCACTAAAATGTTAATTGATTTAAATTTTTGGCTGTACTTGGGAGGAGGGCTATGCATATCTAGCACTTTCTTGGACCTATTTAAAGATTTTAAGGAAACAGAAGGTTTATGGCCATCATTATATTGTGTTAGTGACCAGTAACTGATAGTTCTTGCACTGATCTGACACAAAACCTCCATGTCTTGCTTTTGTTCTTATCTTGGTGTTTTGTTTCATCAGTATTGAACCAATCCCATACTTTTCTCTGTTAACAATTGCTGAGTCCAGCTCAGGTACCCACAGTTTTCTGAAGCAGCAACACCAATTGCACAGTACAGGGGGAAAATAGCAAGTTTTAGCTCTCACGGTTGTGATAAAAAAGGGTTGGCTTGACTTTGTCATTGCAAAATTTCTTCTAGATGAAATGTTTGTTATTCTGAAAGCAGTAATCATACTTGGGTTTTCTCCAAACTTCATCTCTTTTTTTTGGGTAAAATTTCATCTGTTCAGTGCAGTATCAGCACAGTTTGTAAAGGGTAGTCTCTGAGGAAACCTGATAATACTTCTGAACAAAGCCCTTGTCCTACTTTATGTGTCTATGCAATTCAGTTGGTATGGCCAGTGATACCTAGTCCAGTCCATGCACTTGCTAGCTGGATTGTCTCTTTTTTTTTTCCCCTAGCTGTCTGTCCTGTGTCCCCAGGAAGTAAGGGCATTTTCCAGCCAAGCCCAGGTTTGCTCAGAGCTGTCATATTCCCTATCATAAAGAGATCTTCACAAACCAGATTTCTAAGGAGATGGCTTGTCAGGTAGAGTGTTTTCTGACATTCTCAGCCAGCTGATGCTTGAAAGCCAAGTACCTGCCATGCCAAGGCTGTTAAGCAGTAGGTGATAGACATGCATTTTTTTGCACTTGATTATAAGTGTGCAGGTATCTGTTGTACCTGCTGTCTGCTATGATTTTAACTCTTTCTCTAAATCTGGAATATCTCAATTCTGCCATCAGCTGCAGCGAGTGTTGGTTCCTGTGCTGACAGCCCCGGGAGTCTGACTGGCAGCATTCTTTGCACTCCAGACGCAGCCATGAGCACAGTGAAAGCTTCGGATCATCTTCCGGAAGTGACAAAAATTCACTGTCATTACCCTATTCCATTTGATTTTGGCATACTTTGCAGCCTCACAGAATTTGTTTTCTTTTCACCCTAGGTGCAGTATTTCCACTTCTTCCCGTTGCTACATTTTCACATCTATGTACCTGAAATCAGTTTCTGAAACTGACTTGGATCACAAAAGCTTCTGCAAAGTCATGCTTCATCAGCAGGGTTAATATTCCTTGAAACATCAGAGACCCTCTGACATCTGTTAAGTCCATTCTCTACAGCTCAAGCTCTTATTTCTTGAACAGATCTGATGAAGGATCTGTGGTGACATTCAAACTAGGCACCAGCCTGCAATAAGTATGCTATCAGGCTAAGGAAACTTTCAGTCTCTAAAGTTCACCCAGCCATCTCCATCTTAATGACTCCAATCCCTTTGACAGATTGCTTCATATGATAATTTTCCTTCTTGAGGTTTAAATTTTCTGCCTTAGTTTCAGACAACACTGTTTACAGAAGTGTTCTCCCCTGTGTGGAGGCATCCTTATCTGTACAAATGAGCCAAAACTCCCCTTTTTGTACTGAGTTATTGAGTGGGTTCTGACAATAGCAAACATGTCCTCATTCCCAACAGCCAAATCAACGTTATGACAGTAAGTGTGGGTTTCTTCCTCATATATTTATCTGAGCAAGGTAACTCTCACTGTATCCAGTAAGTCACTCGGTACCTTAACAGAGACTAAAGAATCCACTGTAAGCAGATATTACATCTGTTTGTATTATGCAGATGAGCTCTATTATGGCTGATGCTTCAGACACTATTACAATAAACATAACAAATTAAGTTTCTTAATTTCTGTAATAACTTTCAGGTTATTTTTTCAAGAAAGGAAGAGAAAGTAGCCATTTCACCACTGTCGCTCTAACTCCACTTTAGAGTAAAAAAGTATTTTTAAAGTTTTTGATACAAAATTTTAAAAATGCTTAATTTCAGTTCATGCTAACCTTCACAGGGAGGATTTGGTTTCCTAAAATGGGTTCTGAGTATCTGAGAAAATCATGAGCTCATTAGGACTAAACCTCAGAGTCCATCTTCTGGACCAAACCAGAGAAGTCACCTTAATTCAGAAGTAAGGTGTTGGTATCATCCTGAACCCAATTGATTATTTAGTCAGTTCAAAGAGGAAGGTCAGATTTAACATAGCACATTTGTGGCTAGTTCATCATAGTAACTGGCAAACCAGAGGACATTTTTTTCTACACTGAGCCTCAAAACCACAACCAGTTCCTCTGTCTAGTTTATAAATGCAAGGCTTGACTTACACTAAATAAGGTATTTTTTGTGTACTACCTTATGTCTGCCATGCCACAAGAAATTACCTTGCTTAATTAAATATTCACTCTCTTGTCAGAACAATTCATAAGTGTTTCTAATCTGGTGTCATTCCTTTGGCAGTAATGATCTTGATGCTTTTCTCCAGGAGGCCCTTTTCTCCAGGAGGCCAAACTTACGCCACAGGGTAGTAATTTTCTTTCTCTGGTTAATATGTTCTCACATGTCCTCAGTCCTTCCTTTGTGTGGAAATGAGACTGTTAATGTGGGCTCTCACTTCAAACCAACTTTTCTGTAAGGCCATGCTCTGGAGGATGTATCTTTCTTTGTATGGCTTCCGTAATGCTTAGGGGACAGGTTTGTGTGAGTGGCTGAAGCTGCTGGCACTGCCTACACCAACCCATGAGGGCAGAGAAGGGCCTGCTCTCTTCAGAGTGCCCAGCCTCTGAGGCAGTTGTATCTGTCATAGCATTTAGGATTCAGAAATGCACTTCTAAACTCAAGTAAGATGTCAGAGCAGAAGTTCCCATTTGTGTCTTTTACTTACATGTGCTCAAGTCTGTCTTAAATAGTAATACACTGTAATTTGTATTGGTCATGCAAAATGCCAAATTGAAATATAGAAGTAGGGTTATTATTGTTAATACATGTTTTCGAGAGTATGGCCAAAGGTATAAATGAAATGCTTGTCTGTGGTTTAAACAATTTAAAACAAAAGTTAAATTTCTAAATTACTAAAATTTCCAAAACCTGATAACATTTGCATTCTACGGAATGGCTGTATAAGGAAACAGCTACAAAAAAATTGCATAGAGAACTGATTACTAAAGAGGCTGTGTGAGATCAGCAGCAGCTCAGAGGTAACGGAACAATAAACTCATGGTGAAGGAATCACACTACAGAATTATAAAACAGGGAAGATAACTGTCCCCTATAGGGAAATTATCTTGCAGTAGCCCCCATTGCCAAGTCTTTCTCTCCTACTTCATCTCTTTTGTTGACTGGGAATGCTTTGCAGCACAATTTTTGTTCAACATTGTCTCGTGGTACCACAGGAAAATCCTCAGCAATGGCTAAGACTTCAAAATGAACGGTAATAACCGTGCTATAGAAGTTTAATGATCAATAAAAAATATCCTATGGTATGATTATAGTAACAACTAAAGCGGTCCTTTATCTGTTCAATAGCAGAAGCAGTGGTAAACATGATTAATTTTTCCTCCTCATCCCCTCCATGAAGCACAACAAATCTTGCTGATGGAGAAAGTTTTGGTTCCATTTTTTAATGTGAATGAATACATTCTGGTGGTGATAGTCAGAACAGGTAGAGATGGATGGTTATGCATTCTGAATAGGTTTGGATTGCTGCAGCTTAGCGAGTTTTCCTCCTGGCCTCCACATCTTGTGATCAATCAAATACCTTTTAAAAATGCAACACTGGGAAAACCTGACATGGGCCATATAAACAAGTCTGAATTCTTGGCTCCTTTGTTTTCATATGAATGTTTTACCTAGGGTTCATGGAAATGAGATAAATCCAAAGACTGGTTCTTGTGCCATCAAATAAAAATGAACCTTGTAATAAGCACAGTTTGTGTTTTTGGTGCTCAGGCATTGTAAATAAATTTATGTTCAGAGGTGCCAAGTGTAAAGTGGGAATATTCATTCATAAATCCAAAGGCTGGAATCTATGCCATTCAAAACTGCAAGGACACAAATACATTTTGGATTCTTTGGAGGATGCAGAGTTCTACATTCTTGCTGCCGCTCAGCTTTTCAGTAGAGCTGGAACTGTCCCTTCTCTTTCTCTCTGCCCTCGATCTTCCGTGTTCCTTTTTGCACTGCAAATCATCTTTACAGAGTACAGACATCACACTCACTTGTTCTGTATTCATTGCACAAAGGGAAAGAAAGGCTATGCCATCTCAAACTTGTACTGTATTCTAGCTTAAAAAAAAAAACAAAAAAAAACCCAAAACGAAACAACCACACGCCCCCCTAAAAAAAAAAAAAAAAAAAAACAAAAAACCTCAAATTTGACCTAAACATAAAAATTCACAGTTAAAATATGCTATAAACTCATGAGCTCTCACATCAGAAATAAATAATTTCTAATTCTTAAAAAGGAATCTTACTAGAATTAGGTAATCTGCAAGAAGATGTCTAAATCAGTTGTATTAATGAGAATGATAATCTCTTTAAAGTCAGGATGGACGCTTCCTGAGACTTGGCAGGACCCTAGTGAAATGAAACATTTCCAAACTCAGTTTAGGACAGAAGGAATTTAGATGCTCGTTCTGCTTTTTCTCTTCTGAAAGCAGACAAATTATCAAAGGGTTTTGGTGCCAGCAACCCTCAAATCAGGGATGATTGAAAGAAAAAGAATGTAATTTTCTTGTCTCCCTTTCTCTGACAAGTTTGCAGCAATGTGACAGCATGTGTTGCTTTAATTTATCTTTATCAGTTTTGATTTTCTGTGTCTTTCCTTGGGGACAACTGATTGGGGGGCATAAGGGGGTTAAGTATTTTTAGCAACAGTTTATTAACTCAGAATGTGACAAAGTTGTGTCATTGTACTGTGAAATTTTGTCTGCTGTGGTAAAAACCATCTTATTTCAATGTGGAATGAAGTGCCTGCCTGTTTTCATTTATGATTACTGACACTGAAATAATTACTCAGTTAAGTTCTCAATTGCAGAATCGTTTTTCATTGAATACAGATGGCTCCTTCTCTAGTCACACACTGTGTTTTCCCCACACTTAATATTTAAAATAAAATTTCACTCTTTTTGGTCTGGTGAGTTTAGTGAAGGGTAGCAAAAGTCCATGCTATCTATCTATCTGTCTGTCTGTCTAGCTAGCTAGCTAGCTCTAGATCTTTTTTTTGGTGAGGGCGGGGAGCAGTTTGTGCTGATTTGTGTGAGGCTCTGCAGCATTGGTAGAGTATGTGAGTGACACACAGCTGCATGTTTATCAGAATTGGAAAGCCCATGTCAGTCATCCTCTAGCAGTGTTCTGGCAAGCACTGCTGCTCCAGGGTTGGTATTCTGTATGGACAGTGTTACCCATGCTATAAATGGCAAAATAGTTCAACTCATATGCACACAAATTCACTTGAAAGAGACAGCTGACATGAGTCATGCTGTAAATGGGATTTGATTGAAAAACACTACTAACAAAAATTAAATAGGCTACTTCAAAATGATGTTTTTTAGGAGGACAAAACTGAATGCTTTGAGCTGTAATGACCAAGATTATCCTTAGCCTTTTTTGTTTTCTCATCCCATAACTCTGGTAGCTCTAGCATGAATTTTGTCTGAAAAAAAGAAGACAAAGGGATTAATTTTGTTTTTGTGTGGGCACCTTGTGTTAGCTTAATTATGGTAGTTCCAAGAAGTAGCTTTTTTTCCTCTAGTGTCTGAGAAAGAGACAAGATTGAAGAAAATATTTCCTGTGTATAAGGCTGTGTATTTATCCATCACAATGGAATAACCTATGAGAGTCTTCAGGTCTCTTTCCTCCTTCCCATCCCTTATTATGTTGGGGGCATATGCTAATGCTGTTAAGGTTATGTGACATGGGAAATGCCATCGTGTTTTCAGGTAGCTTTTCCCTGCCCTACATAAAAACACAGAAAGCACTGAAAGCAGTTAACGCGCTTACAGACTTCCAAGAAAAAAAAGTATCCTTTTCAGTTTGTGCACATCACAGAATCCAGGAAAATATATTGCTAAAGGACTGTCTCTGGACCCAGGCTCATTGTTTTCTCCCTTCAATAGCATAACTGCTGTTGACTCATATTTTTCTTTACGAGTAGGCTGAAGTTATGACCCATATGTTATTTAAAAATTGCTATATTATTTTCTGGCCTCAGTATCTTTTATGCAAAAAAAAAAGATGTGGCTATTTTGTGGTTCTCTTACTTTAGAAGAAGAATATAGCTTTTTCTTTTTCCCAAAGAATTGCAGTAACTTTTCTTCAATTAGTGGCATATCATTTGGGTAGGTTGCCCACAAATCTAAGAAGGATTGGAGATATCTGCTTTGGTAGTTGGCTTGTTGCCACCTGTGATCAAATAAATTGCTCTATATTGATTCATTTCAGCCGACATGGTAAATGAATTCTGGAAGAAGCACAGATATTGCCTGTATCCCAGATTTCTGCAGATGAGGGTAAAAGTTGCTTTTCCCTTCTCTCAAAAACATACCCATGAAGAGCTTAGTGTTATGTGCCATTACAATAACATTGATGGGATGCAGGGCCAGACAAGTACAGCTGCTGTCTGTGCTACAGATTAATGTCTTTAATTAGACTCTTGAAAGCTTAGCCAATAAAGGCATAAACATGTTAAAAATTGATATTTATTACATTGTAGTTTATACAGTGAGAGTCACTTCAGATTACAACATTAGCTATTAACCTAATTCCTCCAAACCGAATTGCAAGCATTTATGATGTCCTTTTTCTGAAAAACTTGTTTCTACAGAAACCTTTAGTCCTAGTCCACTGACAGCCAGCATAAAATTCTGCAAATTCTCAGGAAATTGTTGTTGTTCTTGTTTGCTGAGGGCAATGCCTTGACGAGCTAGCTGTTCACACTGCCTCTTCCAAAGCCATGTCTTTAGACTGGTGGCACTATAAATCTAATGGAACAATTTTACTATGGTGATGTTGTTTTGCCATAACTTTATTCACCTGAAACATGATCTGATCTGGAATAAAGCAAGTGGTCAAATAGATCAAAATTATTTTCCAGTTGGTCACCACACATGTCCTTCTTAGATGTTGTAGTTTGAGAAGTTGTACTCCTTGTAGTACTGAATGCATGGGCTGAAGTTTTAGTATTCAACCTGGAATTTAACAGGCAGGGGTGTGAATGCTTAGAAAGTAACTAGGAGCTAAACTCCAGCTAAGCCACTAAATCTGGTCAGCAGAGCACTTTCAAGTAGAGGTTGGGGTCCTTTGCAAAAGTCTTCCAAAGAAGTATATGAAAATTTACATCAGTAGTACATTATCAATTCTTTTAGTATATTTATCTAAATTCATATCAACAGTACTAAGTGCTATTCTGTAAGGAATGGTTTCATTAAGGAATTTTGTATTTATTTACTTTTTTCATATATAAAATACAAATGCAACTTGGTTGAATTTACAAGAATGACTGAATATCTTTCATTAATGTATGACTCAAAATTTTTCTAGAGCACCATGAATATTCTTCATCATGCAAATAGATGTATGTGTACTTTAGTTGAAATACGTAAATGCTGATGTCAGTCTGGCTACTTACCTGCTGAAAGATAAGCAATGAAAATCTAAAAAAGACAATCTGATCTTCTACATTCATATAAAGAAACATACAGCAGTCCTTCGAAGTCAGTGGGTTGTCTGCCACGCTTCTTAAAATGTCAACAATTTTATGTTTTGTCAGACACGCATAGGCTAGTATTTTACATTACTCTGCTTCCAGTAAGAATCTCCAATTCAGCCTACATGTGAGCCAAACTGCATTACCTGCTGGGTGGCAGGAACAGCACAAACTGGTGAGAAGGAGAGAGAGAGAGGGAAATGGGGATTTTACCAAACTAAAAGGCAAGAAGTGTACCCCAGGTCTCAAGAAAAGGTAACACTTCTTGTCCCAGTTCTGTTCTGCATAATCATTCAGATAAATAACTTACCTTGAAAGTTGTTGTCCAAATTAGATCCTTGATTGGGTGCAATTTATTAACATTTTGCCTCTGTTGCTGAAGTCAGATTTCAGTTAGTCCGCAACAGGAGATGTATGATAAATATTTCGTAAGTGCTTCAAGACTAGAATCAGGTATTTCAAAATACTATCGGCAGGCAGAGTGCTGACTCCCACTGGCTTCCAGAGAGAGGTGGAAGGAGCAATGGTCTGCCCCAAACTACCTTTACAATGGGGAAGCCAGTACACCTCCCATGGTAAGAAGTATGCTCTTCATAGTATCCAAAGATCCTATGAAATATTCCCTAGCCTAAAGGATCTTGTTTTGCCCACTGGCAGAAGAGGGAGCCTAGAGAATCTTTGCAAATTCCGTTTTTAGCTTGCTAAAAGTTTAAAGCAAGAATAATACATGATTCACAGGTGTGGTTTGGTGCTCAGTTTTTCAGATAACACTGAGTTGGAGTGGGTGTGTAAAAGAAAAAAAACGTATAAATCTCTTGCTTCCATGTCATTAGGTGCAATTGAAAGCTACTTTTGATGAAAAATTATATTTGGCAAGACACTCTAAAACATTTAAGGAATGTTCGTATTATTTCTATGTGACACATTATAAAGAAAGTGCCGTAGGCAGTGCTGAAACATGATTTGATCCAACCTTCTATTCTCAAGGACCTTATTTCCAAAAAATGAGTGTATCACTCTGTTCTGCTTTCAAATGAGCCTCTAGAGATAAACAAGAGAGTGACAGCTTCTACAGACAAGGCCTGCATTAATTGTTTTTCAGGACTACAAGTAGAGGGCCTCTTCAGAAGGTCAGCCAGCATCCAGACTATCAAAGATGTTCAGAAACTCTACAATCAGGGTAAGCTATCATCGTACCATCACTAGTAATAGCGTGAGGGCTTTGTTGATCTTAGTTTTGTTGGTGAAGCATAAATGCTACTTTTCTTATAATTAATCACAAAAACCTTTGTAACATAGAATAATAAGAGCACTAGTACAGAAACCTGAAAGGCAGCAACAGACACCTAATGCTTACTGAATAGCAAGTCATCAGTTGATGTCAGGCCAGAGCTTACAACATTTGTAGCAGCTAATGAATGATAAGGTAAAAGTCAGAAATGGTCTTTTTTTTTTCCTCCAGAACATTAATATTGCCTTTTTTTCACTATACTGTCATTACGAAGTACAATATCTCTGTCATTTTGCCTCTTGTGTTTTTTTCCATGGTTATGGCAAGGAAATATTTTTTTACCTAATTTATGAAATAAAGTGAAGTAATTTTGAAAGTCACTGACTTCCCTATGAAGTCATTTTATGAAATGCCTTTATGGGGAAAATCTCTTATAAAAAGATTAATAAAACTCTATGAAAAATACAAAATAAAATCCCAGGAGTTTAGCAGCAGACAGCCAAGAGGTTTTCTGTTCAAAATGTACAGTTTTTAACAGTGAAACAGTTTTAAAGCAGTAGTTTAAAGAAAAAGTAAAACGTATGATTGAACACCATTTTTTCTTCTTTTTCTCCTTTAAGGCAAGTCAGTGAATTTCGATGATTATCAAGATATCCATATTCCTGCTGTTATCCTAAAGACTTTCCTTAGGGAACTTCCTCAGCCATTGCTAACATTTGAGTGTTATGATCATATCATTGGAATAACAAGTAAGTATAAATAAGTTTTAGAAAAATTTACGTAGCAAGTTCAAGTGGACCAGGCTAACGCACAATCACTGCTGTTTGGTAACCATGACATAGTTGTGGGTATATAATGTTATCAGTGCTTCACTGCTGCCATGGATGGACAACCTCATAATCTGTGCCAGAGCAAAGTGGTCAGGTTTACAAAGACACTTTCTGCCTTTTACAAGGTTTAGTGGTTTATCTGCATATCATGCTGTATTATTAAGAATCGGATCAGACTTCTCACTGTGAGGGCTCCATTTTTATGTCATGGCACAGCACTGAGTCAGTCTCAGTGATTCAGATTATGTCAAAGCAGCTTTAGTTTTAGTAGCAGGATTGGCAGAATTGTGGAAACAAAATTTTTCGGAGGAGATTGTTTTCATTGCAACTATTCCCATGAGATAACATATTGGGGAAGAAAGAATCTAAAGCCGGGAGAAGACACTGATTAACGAGAGATCTGACACCACATGAAACTATGAATTATAAAGCTTCAGTTATGTGGCCTTTGTAAGGGACTAGAGTTTATAATGCTAGCAGGGTAATCCCCTAACACAGGGGACTTGAATATCTGAGATCCCAGAGTATCTGGGAGTTAGTACCTAGCACTTGTAGAGACTGTTTTTTGCCATCCAGGCAATAGACAAGCTAGCAGGGAACCCATAGGGCTCCCAGTCACAACTCACAAGCATGCATTTTCCCCCGACCTGCTTTTTGAGGAAACTGTCTAAATGGAGTATGGCTTCCAACTGAGTCTGTTAGCATACCTCTGGTAACCACAGACTGGTGCTGTTCGAAGTGTAGGTAATCATCACTTATAATGACTGTTGCTGTTGGGGCAGGGCACTAAAATAATTCAGACTGGGGATATATCTCAATTGCTACATGTTTGTAAAGTGTGGAAGTACAGCAAGTATGCTGTAGCTAGGTATACTGTATTCTAGGAAAATTTCTTACCCTGTGCCCAAATAAATACAAAGATAGAAGGAAGAAATTCTTCACTATGAGGGTGGTGAGACACTGGCACAGGTTGCCCAGAGAAGCTGTGGCTGCCCCATCCCTGGCAGTGTTAAAGGCCAGGTTGAACAAGGTTTTGAGCAACCTGGTCTAGCGGAAGGTGTCCCTGCCCATGGCAGGGGGCTGGAACTGAATGATTTTTAAGGTCCCTTCCAACCTGAACTGTTCTGTGATTGGACTTGCTATGAAGTGTGATGTCCACTATCTTTTCTTGATGCTGTAGTGATATCCTGTAAAATATCCTAAGTTTGAATACAGTGCAGAAGGGAGCTTTGAAGATGTGTGATTGCAGACAGCTGTCATGGTGATTTGAAAATTCTTATTCTGTCTTGCGGAAGACACGAGAGCAGTGTTATGATGTATCTATTACAACTCTTAACCTGCAAACCCAGGAATAGAGTATCTCTGCTTTCCAGTACTTTGAAATCATGGTGCGCTTTTTTCTTTAGTGTCTTCTATGAAACATGTTTTTAAAGAGTTATTGATGGGACCTGTGAAATAAATTAGCTGAGTGATGGAAAAATTAATAAAATCCTGAAGCTTCTAATTGTCAAATAACTTCTTTGGTCATGAAAACTGCTAACAAGAGTTCCTTTAGCCAGTATACTAAACTTCCTGCATTATTTACTCTGTGGAAGGCTGACAAAAGTATTTGGCTTAGATTATTGTGTTTTATGGGAGCTGGTAGCTTTGCAGTAGGAAAAATGTCAACACGGCTCACCATAGTATAGTTTCATGTATTTAATTCAGAGCATAAGGGAACATTTAACATGCTGGAAGTTTGTGCATGCACACTTTCTTATGCATGCCTCTAGCTGTGTCAGGGAGAAAGAAATGCAACAAATGTAGAAAAACCATCAGAACAGATGGGCTGGTTAGGTCAGGGATGATCAGACCTTTTTCCAAATTGGTGTTAAACTTTCAGTACTAAAATAATTACAATATTGTTCAGAAAAAAAAAAAGAAAAAGACACTTGGTACAGCATTTGAAATAAAGTCCAGAGTTAGTATAATGCTCACCCAGACTGTCTACATGGTGCAAAGAGTTTGGGGTCCAGATCTGGTTTTGTCCACTTGTAGAAATGGGTTAATGAACTTGTTTAGGTTAATCTCTAGAAAATTCTTACCCACTCAAGTGACTTTCTAATAAATATTTGCCAAGACAAATATTTTTCCTTCAGAATCATAAAAGTGTTTTTAAAGTTAGTAAAGTGCCAGAAATGTGTTTTGGGCAGGACTATGTCTCAGCAAGAATAAAATCAAAACATAAAGAGTAGATGTCTGGATTCAACGTGTAGAGAGATAATAGGATTCAAATCAAGACCTTTGAAAGTTCTCTCTAGCAAATACATTATTTTGGCTATTTCACTGAATCAGTACTCTGGAAGTTAGTCTTAGCCAGATACGTGATAATACAAAGTAAGATAGGGACATTCAAAGGGATAACTCGAACTGCTACTGTGATTGTGGATGTCAATAGAGCTGAATTTTTGGTCAGTTTTACAGACAGCTATCTAAAGTAATTCCAACAGATACACATAAGGTATTATTTCTGGTAATATTTTGATGTTTTGGAGTTAAGACCGAACTGACTTTGACATTGCAGGTGTGGAGAGCAGTTTACGAGTCACCAGATGTAAACAAATCATTCAAGGACTTCCTGAGCACAATTACGTTGTTCTGAAGTATCTGATATGCTTCCTTCATCTGGTGAGTGTAAGCAACATTTCCAAAATAGCACTGGTCTTTCATTTCCAAACCTGTTCTTGTTAAATGTAACATGTGACATCTCCACTGAGTAGTT
Source organism: Pezoporus occidentalis (assembly GCF_034315485.1). Classification (NCBI taxonomy): domain Eukaryota; kingdom Metazoa; phylum Chordata; class Aves; order Psittaciformes; family Psittacidae; genus Pezoporus; species Pezoporus occidentalis. The sequence continues at coordinate 2,993,100 of NW_026915769.1, forward strand.
TAGAAAGGACGGTGAGATTGTTGTGCAGTACTTGCCTATGGAATGAACTCCAGATGCAGAGCCCTCCAGTTCTAGTAAAAGTTAGTGCTAAACAATGATCTGACCATCCCTTTCCCATGAAATTCTTTACATGTAATGAAAACTACTGGGTAAATTTTAGTAGAACTCTGCCTGCACTGGAATATGTAAAGTTCTGTCCTCTCCACTCTGTGAATGTATGTTTTTATTGATTTAGGTTTGGGTTTTTTTCCTATTTTGGAGTGAAAAAAAAAAAAAAGTCTGAAAAAATGGTTGTATAATTTTTGATGCCAGAGAAAAATTAGGTGAAATCACCTTTTTCTCCAAAGTATAAATCTTGGGCAATTAAAACAACAAATAAATTAGTGTCATTTTAGAAAATGGCAAAAATATTGATAAGCTTTAGAGAAACAGTCAGCAAAATATTTTGTATTAAACCTTAAAAATAACATTTTGCTATTTAAAATAGCCTTTCATTCTGTAATTTAATAGAGTGTTAAATGAAAAACTTGAAACATGCCATTTTGCAAGGATTTTTGGTATGATTCAGATTAATAAAATTATATATCTTTTGTCCTACATTTTGATTTGTTAATTTTCTTTTTTATCCCAGTTTTTGGAATCCCTGCAAGTGTAAGGGTTTGGGGAAAACCCATTACAAACAGTTCTAGGGTTAGCTTAGTGACATCCTTTTGTTGCCAGTTTATGTGCAGGAAAAGATAGTAATTTCCCTTCCTTCTGCCTTATCCAATGCATTGCCTCCTCTAGATTGCGTTTTCCAAATTCAGATGCCTAAAACTGAGGATCATGGTACAGCTGACACCTAAATAAAGTGATCTGGCCTTCAGAAGTCTTAATCACCCACCAAAGCAGTGTATGTGGAATGACACTGATTTTCACCAGTGAAGAAATTAGCCCTCAGTAACTGTTTTAAGTTACAGTCATGTTTTCCATATTCTAGTCAATAGCATATTTCAGAAACAAGTACATTTAATCCCTTTTTCTATCGAAATGCTAGAGAAAAGCAAGATTAAAGGAAACACATTGATACACCCTCACTCAGACAGCACTTGCAAGGTTCCTGTAATACCCGCATGTTCATTTACTGTTGCTTAAGCTGAACTCTAATGCTATGAAGGAAACACTCATGTCATTTGCTATTATTTTAGCAACTATATCTGTCCTCAGTGTTATGAATTGTGTAAGTGACTTTATTCCAATAATAGATGCACCATCTCAATGCACTTTTTAACAGCTGAGCACTTGAGGTGTTAATGAGGTGTGCAAAAGCACTACATAGTGTTTTCTGTAATTGGGCAACAGAACATAGCATTATTTTTGAGTATGCCTTGTTAGGTAAAGCACAGCATCAAGTTGATATTAGTGCTCAGATCTGCAATTTTTGCTGATCCATGGTTTTTCATCCTTAATATCTCAGGGAATATTTGCATTTGGAAAGGTCAAGGGAACATGAAACAATCTAGGAGCTAGAGACTTCTATTCATTGCAGATTGGTGTGCTGCACAAGCTGCCACAATTCAAACTTTAACAGACCACTCTACCAATAATCCTAGTTTTTACCTGCAAGCTTCAACCTTTTCACGTATAAGAGGCAATTTAATTCTTCCATGAGCTCATCCTTGAGTAGTGCAAGAGGTACTTGTGATAATTTCATGAAGTGGGATGAATTGTAATCACTAGATGCAGGTTTTGAACACTCGAAGTTTGATACAGGCTTGTGGGAGACAGGGGAAATAAAATCCCTATTTTCTCTGGAGTCTCAACCCCCTTACTTAATGAAACAGCTCCTTCTAGTCCAAGGAACTTGGAGCTGAAGTAGTGCTAGAGACAGTGCTACTCCTACAGAAGTAACAGACTTGAATTTCAGAAATAGGTCCAAATCCTTTAACCTTAGATTAGCAGTGATTTTGCCAGCTATTAGCCCAGAGCACTGTGAAAGTGCTCTGTGATAAGCTGCCCATCTCCACTTTGCAGTGCATCTGATCGCTAGAGAGGGATTTGCAGTGGACTCTTGGAGCTGCAGTTGACTGGGGTCTTTAGGCAGAATTGGGCAACCAGGAGCAAGAGGGAAAACAAAGGCCATTTTCACAAGTTAGTCCCTGAATTATATCTGTACAAAACATCAGTGCTTGCTAAACCAATTTCTCAAAAGGTGGGTGTGCTAACAAGTGTTCCACAAGCCCTGTGTTGCACATGCAGTGAATGCACATGCAAACTTTAAGGGCTCAAAGAAGCCTTCTTGCAAATCGTTTGGCAAAGCAGTCAGAGAGCTACAGTTATCCAGTTCTGAATCCAGAAACCATTTAATAGAAAACTGTAATTGTACTTTCCACAACACTCTAAGACTAAATAATCAGGAATGTTTGTAGAGACAAAAATATAATTTAGATTGTGGTTTTATAGCCGTGTCTTTGGTTTTGGTACCAGCTGATACAGCCCCCTCTCTACACTTGCACACTTTCCCTCTTTGCTGCTTATTTCTGTCCCTGCAGTCACGCCTGATGCAGGGGAAGGGAGGCTGAGTTGGCTGAAAGAACCACTGCAAAAACCTGCCAAATTCAAAATGTTAGTCTTGGACCATCTAGAAGAAATAGACAGGGTTTTGGGGCCCACAAGCTATGCTTCAGATCTGTAACTGAAGCACCAAAGTTAAAGCCAAATGCACACTGGGAAACAAAAAAAAATGCTCTGAATTACTGTTTTGTCTCAATTGCTTGTCCAATTGAAAAGTGTAATTAAGCACCAGCAAAGCTTGGGGGTGGCTGGAGATGACAGGGCATGTTGGGAAGGATTAGATGACTAAGCCTCATGGAGCAGACACAAGCAGTTGGCATGTCTGCAAGGTAGCTGAGAGTGGGGGATAGAAACTTATATTTCCAGTCAGTTTGTGGGGGTGTTTTAATATCTAGTAATTTTCTTTTGAAAATGTTTTGTGGGGTTCCTTTCAGCATTGAGACTGAGAAAGGCAAGAGATGGTGATGTCCTTACCATTTTTAAAGTGTGATAGTAATTGGCTGTTTCTACCTTCTGCATTTCACTAAGTTCATTAGGTAGTATAGTGTCTGTCTGATATTATAAGTGGCTGTCTCCTGCAGTATCTGTGAGAGTGCAGGGATGCAAATTTGTGGAATCCAAAATCATCACAATTTTTCTGGGATGAACTTGGTATTTATTTTGGCATAGTGAGGATGTATATTTTGCATTTGTTGATGTGGCAACATGCATTTCTTCCCAGTGATGAGTTTTACAATGTACATGTATTATTTTTCCAGAGGACTGTCTTTCAATATTGGCTGTCATTAGTTAACTGTTTTTTCTATACATGTTCCAATGAAGGGGGAAAGCCAACAGAGTGGAGCTGTGTAGTTCTTTGTTGTAATATTTTTCGGTCATGTTCAGATGATCCCTTCAAAGATATGATCTAGGTCCTTGGAGAATTTTCTTTTATTAGCTTGTCAAAGTGACAGATCAAGTATATTTTCAACTGAAACTGAGACAAGGGTTACTAACTTTGTGAGGGAATCAAAGGAGTCAAGGGGATTAGTCCAAATGCTAAATGTGATTTGTATCTCTTGGATAGAAAGTAGCTTTGGGGTGCAGTTATTTAGAAGAATAGCCCATGAAGAGGTTGGCTGACTGCATGCTGCCTTTACATGGTCTAGTTTTGGAAGAAAAAATCAGCTGCTCATCATGGTGTTGTAGATGAAGTAGATGTGTTTGTGTCATTCAAGAAAGAAATCTGGCATTGGAGTAGTGAGGGGGGTGAAATGATGTGTAGCCCAATCCCCTCAGGGAGGGATAAAGCCATTACCACTGTTGTGACAAGGTTTTCCTGCTTGCAGCTCTTGGCAAGTCAGCAAAGACTATTGTGGAGAGAGCTGGAATCAGTTACATACTTTTTCTTGCATCTGCTGAGGAAGGCATTGCTGTGCATTTTGGAGTGAAACAAGGTGCCTGTGTCTCTCTTGAATTCCTAAGCGTCAACTGCAGTCATGACTCACAGATAAGATTTAGTGTAGCTCTGCTTCAGATGATGGGGAATGAAACCTGAGTTACCAAGCAGAGGGCAACTGGAGTTTGTGCGTATGCTAAGAAGTGTTCACATAATCACAAAGTTTTTAGAGATTTTCCTCTAGTGTCCTCAGGCTTTTCATAGTACTACAGAACTGCTTTTTCAGGAGGCACTCAGAAGGAGAATTTTTGCTTTCCTATTCCACTTGACATTGTAGCTGAAAGAATACATGAGAGATTTTGTTCAATAATTCCCTGTTCTAAGACGACAGCTTCAGAGTAACAGTTTGTGACTGCATAGTCTTCCATGAAAGATTACTAATCAACAACTGCAGGCATCAGCCTGAGAAGAACTGAATTACCTTGGTCAGGAAGAATCAAGAGCACCTTTGGTTTCCTGGCTCCTTACAGTAGCAGAGAACTTCTCAGACAGCATGCCCAGGCCATATGGGGTTTAGGATACCCGTCATGCTGTGCAGGAGAGCAAAACACAGGCAGATTCTCTGCCAAGCTCACACAGAGAAAAAAAATCATATATACTGCTACCCAATTGTGAGCTCACATTCACAGATGGAAGTAGAAAACATCATCCAGGTGCAGAACAGGTTTCAGTAGCTCATTATCGCCTCCATTGCTTCAGAGGAATTGGATGGATGTTGAGGTACTTAGGAAGTGAAGTCATGCATCCGTGGGAGAAAAAAAAATCCTTCTAAACCCTTGCAAACAGCTCCAGAATTCCTCAAGGCTTATTCTTTAGGGGACTTAGTACTGAAGCAGATGGGGTAGCTGTTTATGCTGTCCTTCCCCTCCCCTCAGCAGAAAACAATAGATTCCATATAGAAGGATTGGAAACAGTTTTCGTAGCATAAGGAAACAGTTCAGCTTTTTTGCCTGGCTTACTGACATCTTATGTTGTACTTGAGGAACACAGACTCCAGTAGCCCCATAGCTCAAGGCTACATAGTCAGCCCTGAGGCTGTTAATAAGCCAGCGATATACTGTGGCCAGGGTCTACTCCCATCATTGGTTTATTCTCAGTTCAGGATGGTGTCTCATCTCTCACTCTCTTGGGCATGTGTCTGCATACACCTGTTCATGTTTATATTTTCCCAGGTTTCACAGGAGAGCATATATAACAGAATGACAGCATCCAGCCTGGCCTGTGTCTTTGGTTTGAATTTGATCTGGCCATCGAAAGGAACAGCCTCTCTGAGTGCTCTGGTACCTCTGAATCTCTTCACTGAACTACTGATAGATTTCTACATGAATATATTCAACTCCCGAACAGTGCCTGGTGAGATCTTACCTTAATGCTTCCAGAAAGGACAATGGAGAATGTGACTGCATGAGGGAAAGGTCTCCATGCCTCAGCTGGTGGGAACTATATATTCAGGGTTCTCTCCTGTGAAGAAAACTTTGCAGAGTAAAGTATACAGAGTAAAGTTTCTTAACTTTCCAAATACCAAAGATACTGGGAGGAGCACACTGCCCCACATATTCTTGTCAAATATGGGAGAATATGTGCATGAGCATTCAAAGCCCAGCAGGTCAAAGTGAATTTCCTTATTAAAATTGAGCAGCTTACAAAAACTGGTGTATTAAAAAAAATCATGACACTGTGCCAGTCTTTCATGTCTTTGGGGATCTGGAGACCTTACTGTGTGGCATCATTTTCTGCATGGGCAGAGCTAAATTCTGGATCACTCCTGAATGTACAGCTTTCTTCATTTTTTTTTTTTGTTTGGATTTTAATTTTGTTATTTGAATACAAGTTTGTTAGAAATTTTACTATTAATAAAGATGGAATCAATTTTTAAGATACTAAAATTTCTAAACTATTTTTTTCTATTTATTTAAGTGTCTTGTTTTACAGAAAAAGTTGTGGGCAGTTGTGGCACATCAGGTTGCAATTAGCATGGAGAATAAAGTGTTTCCTGGGTAATTTGAGTTGTGCAGACAGCTAACTAATTATGCTTGCAAATATCTAATATATGCAGTTAATCACTGTAGCTGCACATGGAAAGTGTGTGGAAGTGTTTTTCCTTCTTATAAATTCTAATGAGGAGCAATAATCTTATGTTTTTTTCTCTAAATACTTGGAATTTTCATCAGTGGAGTTATACCAGTGAGTGAATAATATAGAATATAGACTTAACTTTGAGAAGAGTACCCCTAGTGTTTGGGCTGCATGCTTTTGCAGTTTGAGTTGATAGAAGTTTGCTCTTCAAATCAGTTTCTCTAGAAAGTAATACGAGCAACAACCTGGATAATGTACCTAATATCATTTTTATACATTGAAAGTCTATTATAAGTCCCAATGTGAATAATTAACCAATGTAAAAGGAGAATTTCAGTGTTTTCTTTCTAGCTATTCCATTAATAATGCTTATATTTGATGTACTCTAACATGCTGCTATGTAATTTTTTAACACTGATTGGTAATGGGGTGGTGTAACAAAGTTATCATAATAGCCTGCAAAGAAAAAGAAAATTGACCAGTGGTAAAAAAAAGGCAAGTAGTATTTTCCCTAATGCTCTGTACAATGCTAACAAAACAGAGTGACTATTTAGACTTCAGTAGAAGCAATAGTGTCAGGAGATCAATTTAGGCATTCTCTCCTCTGCAAACACAGAGATGCTTTTTATCCTGTACGTTCTAGCTAGTTGAGGGTGTGTACTTGTGGCTTTCTTCTTAGCAGTTACGAATTGCCTGCCTGTGTAAAAGGTGCAACAAAATCTTCTTGCAGAGGGTAAAGAGGATTTGTTCTCATCAACAATTTCAGGAAATAACCAAGTATTCAGAAGGCTGGATGTGCCAGGCCTTCATTTGCCCAGTAGGTGTCATCTACAGCATTAGGCAATGATTAGCATTTGAAAAAATACAGAGGCTTTAGCACAAGATGTATTAAGACCAACTTCTCAATGTCACAGTTGTGGTTTATTTCCTAGCTTCTCATGTGTCTTAAAGACAACTTTTTGGCCTTTGAACATCTGGAAGTAATAACGACCTATGGCTCCCATAGCCATCAATTAACAAGTATTCATAATTGTTGCTTTTCAATAAAATGAGATTCCCAAGACTAGTTTCCAATGCAGCTCATCAGTTTCACATCTGAATTATCATCAGTGATAGTATTCTAGCCTTGTATTAGGAAAAACAAACAATTTTGCTTAGCACTGCTTAGTGATTTAGCAGCATGGTTCTGTGCATCAGCACACTGTACTTACAGGGGAGGAATTTGGCCTCTTGGAATTAACAAAACCTGACTATTTTGCCACTCTCTGACCTTGGTCAAAAAACACATATGTTAGTTTTGATGTCTGTAAAAAGAAAGAATATCTGGTATTAGAAAACTGCTTTGGGATTGAATGATGGTAAGTCCTATAAAATGGTTGTTTTCCATTTCACCTATGTCCTTTTCCAAAAATCTAGCAACATCAAATGGCATTTAATCTTCAAGCTACGCTGCATAACGGGAATGTAAATCCTAGGTAGTTTTAGCACAGTAATGTACCAGAGCCCTGTAGAGTGAAATCCTGAGTTCATGGAAGTCAGCTTTGCTCAGTAAGTTCCCAGAGCCTGGGGACAGGGTCCCCTGTAGATTTAGTTTTCCAACTCATCCTAGGTTGTGAGAGGGTGGGAATTCTGCAGCAGCAGTCATGCTGGTGAAGCAAGCCTTCAGGGCGCAGCTGCCTCTGAACCCTTTACTTTTACAAGTAAAAAGTTCAGGCAGTGAGCATCCCTTCAGCTAATTTGCCTGCCTGTAGACACACAAGATGATAGTTAAAGCCAAACTCACTCTTTCAGTATTGGTCACATGCCAAACTGCAAGTCTTCCTTTTAGTGCTTTGTAAACTACTATTTTCCAGCAGTTTATAGCTCCTCTCATTTAGTGAATGAAAAACAAAATGGCGTTTTCTCATCTCAGGGTACTTTCTTCTTTTAAAGAACAGATAACATCTGTTATCCGTCAGTGCGGGTAATCTGATGCTGCTTAAGAGACTTAGAAGCTCTGATTCTGATCGCTGTTAGCACTGGCGGAGGCAGAGGGACAGGGAGCTCCTGCACCCCTTTACCTTCCTGCCTTCCCATCCGGCAGTCTGAGACAGAAATAAGGAAGGTACTTGCTTCTACTCCCGCTTTTCCTTGCAGTCCTGCCTGTCACAGGATGAAACTTTCCCAAATCAAAGGCACCTGTATAGCAAAACCTTCCTTGTGATGAAACCTCAGCTCTGTTTCCCCTACCCCGAAGGAACTGGTGAAATCCTCCATCTGCGGCAGCAGCCCCGGACCTCCGTCCTGAGTGCCAGACTTAACTATGACATTAAATCAGCTCTCATGAATTATTCAGAAGGGTTTGGAGTTAAATTCATGTTAGAGAAATGTATGTTTCAAATTTCCTGACTCTAAGAGGAGTCCTGGAGGTGTCCCCTGCAGTTACTTTGATAACAGTTTCTCTTTACAAATGATAATTGCACAATTCCAGCTTTTGTACAGTGTGGCCTTGTGAACTCTTCTCTCCTATCAAAGAACAATTTTCAGATCATTTCCATAGCAAAAAGAAAGTGATTATGGAGATAATCTGTTGGAAACACACATGCTGGATTTCAGTTTAAAACAATAAAATGCAGCCATGGAATGAGAAATCAAGTGTTACCTAGCTGACAATATACAGAGAATAAATTGCCTAAGCATTTTAGTTTACTGAGCTGTTAGGAGCTGAAAATTGGTCCCAAGGTTAGTCTGATTATCAGGATGCCTCCAGCAACAAGCATTGAAGGGGGAAGGGAATACTTTTCTACCCTGAATCCATGAAGAAATGTAAGAAGATTGAAAAATGTCATTAACCGAGGGGGGTCTTTACAGTTCTTACAAAAAACTTCCATCAGTGAATATCACTTAACATATGTGCAGATGATCTGTCTGCGTGAGCGGCACTCCTCGGGCAGCATCCCTTGCAGAATCTCTCAGAGCCTTATAAACTTTAATATATTCATCTACTCGTGAGGAGACTAATAATAGAAAGGGCCCAGATAGTTTATTCACATGTTCAGTGTATATTTAGGTTACAAGTTGAACTTTCAGTGGGATTGATAACGCAGTCACCCTTCCTCCCCCTCCTTCGTTTCCTGCATAGTTTGTCTTCACAACCCTGGGCAGGTTTGGCAACATTCCCACTTTTCAAGCGACCCTGGGGGTGTTGGAGAAGAAAGTCAGAGGGAGTTACTGTAAGCACCTGTGATTTGTGAGGTGAGAATCTCATGTTCAGTTGAAGTTCTACTGGACAGTCGTGTTCCTGCTGACACTCGATTAATTTCTAGTATGTTTTTACCTACAAAGAGAAGTCATAAGCAAACGTACCCTGCTTTTAAGTAAGCACCTCCTCACTGAAGCCAAAAAATGGTATGGCTGTGAAAAGTATGTAAATATGCTATATGTGGTTGGTGTGTGAAAGGTATTCTGCCTTTCCCAGTGGAGTAATACTCATTTTCACCACTTTTTCTCTTTATCCATGCATATGCTGGAAAGCCATTTCAGTGTATTGCACCTAATGTAGTAAAGGATTCCAGTGTCCTCCAGCATCATCCGAGAGCAGTAGAGATTGTAATGGGGTACTACAAATGCTGTCTTCTTTCTTGCAGACTGGAAAGCTTGAGAAACGACTGCCTTAACCGATGGGATTTCTTTGGGGATATGATGGTTCACACGTTCTCCTGTTTCTTCCTAGCTGGGGTCTGTTGCCTGTTCTCCAAAGCACAGCTCAGTCTACTATCTGCTTTATTTGCTTTTGCTTTGATCTTGAGAAACTTAATTAAGCTACTGCTCATCCTCCTCAAGCCTTACTTACAGGAAATCAGGATGTCTGTGGTTTTTGGAGTTCTTTCTCTGTTACATGGATTGTGTTCCCCAATACTGAGTCGTACTCTCAAATTATTTTTGCACATCAACTTTTAATTGCCCACAAAAGCAGTTTACAGCCTCTTAATCTTCTGTGATAAAAATTATCCCCTTAATTAATGGGAAAATAAAAAGCAACTGTAAACTGCATCAAACTGCATCGTCTTTGGTGTCTTAACTGGATTTCTGCAGCAGTCATGGAAGAGTCTTTGGATGGGTGGATTTTTGACACTTCACCTATGAATCTCTTGACCCAAAAGTCTGCAAATAGTAAGGGCTGTAGTAATGTACTTAGCTTTTCTGCTTCATAAGCTTCCAAAGAAACATGTTCTCCCCTTGCTTCACCTGCCAGTGTTGGGTTTGTTGTTTTGTTTTGTTTTTTTCCCTATGTATTTTCCACTCCTTCAAAGCTGCATCCTCTGCCTATTGCCATTTACATCCTTCTTCATTTGCAGTCTGTCAGCGGATGGTGCTCACACTCATGCACGTACCCTCTCACTGTGCTTTTATGGGGACAGGAGTTGTCTGAGGCTCTTGTGGCCATTCTGTGGCTGGATAGACTGAATTGAACTGGCAGGATGTTTGGTTCTGTGGGGAAGTTTCACGTTGCAGTGTTTGAGTGAGTGAAATTGCCCAGATCATGTTTCCCTCATCTCTGAAGCAGAAAGAGGTTTATGCTTTTGATAACCAGATTGAACTTTAGTATCCAAACACTGGAGTTGAAGGCAAAAAGAAGTTAGGAAGATCTTTCCCTTTCCATATTTCCCACTACTTCCAGCCTTCCAGTACTACAACAGTGCATATATGAAATGCAACTGCAGCCAATGTCCAGTAAAGCTAATATTCTGTTTAATAATCATGGCCAGAATAGAAACAGCACCTCATCAGGCTGCATAGCTCTCTACCCTGAACACGTGCACAGAGCTGAGCAAGGCACAGGCTGGTGTTGGTGTCTGCCTTGTTCTGTGTTAGGGGTTGTAGAAGGGACTTGCTTCCCTCCTCACTTTCCATCTCAGTACAGGAGCTCCCTCACACTCACTGGGCTACCAAACAGCAGCAGCCACTACCCCCTACATGCTTTCATGTTAGTCCCATCTGCAGGGAGTACTTAATGCTACTGTCAAACAACTACACAAGCAAGCTGTCAAACAAACCACTTCCACCTTTGCAGAAGGATTAGCAGACCTACACTGTATTCCTATACTCGCATTCTATTCTGGAGCTTGAATAAATCTGTTTTAGCTTATCTTTGGCTTGTGGCTGACCTCCCAAGCAATACTGCAGCAAAAGCCTTCCAGGGTCCAGAGTGCACACTGCCAGCCCTGATGAGCAAGTGGCCACAGCACAAGGACAAAACAAATCCATTCCATTAGAGAATAACATTACAATTCAGTCAGATAGTATCACTGTCCTCCACACCAAAAGAGCTCTTACAAAATAATATAAATGACAGGATGAAAATAATGAGAGGCTTTGTAGAGCTCTCTCATGAGCCCTGACACCCAGGCTCATGCCAGGAAGGCAATAAACACCCTATTCTTTGCATGTCACAGTATCACAACTTCTCTGCATAATTACCACTTGAAAGTTAATAGGACTCTGCTCCCAATGTGATGGCTGTATTTTCTATAGTCACTGCATGTTCTGCATCCACAGACGTCACTGGGGACCCAGCTGTGGAAGGCTGCCTCAGAAATCAAATTATTTCCCTATAGGAAACCCCACTGCACCAGTGCCCTGAAGATGATGGGTGGCGCAGAGAGGGAGAGGTGGTTCTTCCTTCTCACAAGAGTTGTGATGGACAACACCAGTAAAGAACGGGAAAGGATGGGGCAGATAAGTAAACCAAAGCAGCCTAAATAATATAGACTCATGGAATCATTTAGGTTGGAAAACACCTTTAAGATCATCAAGTCCAACCGTTAACCCAGCACTGCCAAGTCCACCACTAAAGCATGTCCCTGTGCACCAGATCTACACATTTTTTAAATACCTCTAGTGGTAGGGGCTCAACCACTTCCCTGGGCAGCCTGTTCCATGCTTGACCACCTTTCTGGTGAAGAAATGTTTCCTAATATCCAATCTAAACCTCCCCTGGCACAGCTTGATGCAGTTACCTCTTGTTCTGTTCCCTGGGAGAAGAGATCAGCCACCTCTTTGCTCCATCTTCCTCTCAGGTAGTTGTAGAAAGCAATGAGGTCTCCCCTGAGCCTCCTTTTCTCCAGGCTGAACAACCTCAGCTGCTCCTCATCAGACTTGTTCTCCAGACCTTCACCAGCTTCATTGACCTTTTCTGGACCCACTCCAGCACCTCAATGTCTTGTTTTGAGGGGGGGCCTGAACTGAACACAGTATTTGAGGTGCGGCCTCACCAGTGCTGAGTACGGGAGAATGATCACTTCCCTAGCCCTGCTCGGGAACACAGGCACTTGCACCTTTTTAGTTCTTCTAAACCATTGATATTTTGGGCCATAGGTACAGGGAAAGCAGAATAAAGCAGTATATGCCAGCCAAAGGCAGATTACAGTAGGCCAGATACTGGTCTCTTAATGACCCTTTAATTCAGGCTTAATCACAGCTGCTGGAAAAAGTGCATTTTGGCCTCATAGTTGTTTTGAATATCTTTGTGTATCCAAATAAATTTAACAAAACACAACAAAACTGTACAAGAAAAATGCCACCTGAAAAGTGATCACAGCAGTCATCAGATGCAGGAGAAGAGGAACTGTGGATTGGTTTGGTGGAGATCCCTGTGTGTTTGCTCCTAGTTACATGGGTAAATCACCTGGGGTGATGCCTGTCACACACTGCTTATGCTCTCTGATCATAGTGGCTTGGGTCAGGGAAGTTTTAGGCTAATCATGAAAAGCATTTCAACAGTAATACATTAAATCATTCTAGTTTAAACCCTATCATTAGACTGAGCATCCAGGTCAGTGCAAGTGTCCGTCTGCCACAGCAGATAGCCGAATCTGCTCTGCTAGAACTGACTGTCGCCAAATCTGAGAAATGACTATGTGTCAAGCATGAGCAGATTGACATTAGATGTGGTATATCAAGCTTTTCATACATGTATCACACCTCTTCTAGTCTTTACATTAGGGGTCCCAAAGTTGAACAAAAACTCTAAAGCTAGCAATGTGTATCAGAAGAGGTACCATACGCTTGTATACACCCAAAACTTCTGAGCACATTCTTTTGGCTTTGTGCACATGAGTATAGCCAAGTGCAAATTAACTATTCATTTGATTATCCTGAGCAATCATGCTGGGATATTTCAAAAGCCTTCCTGCTTGTCCTTCATGTCACAAACTTCTCCATCTACCTAAGAGGTTTATGGTGCCTTTCTCTTCCTCTTGCCAGTGAGAGCCCCAAAAGTGGCCACAGGCTGTGCTTGCTGCTCATAGCCCCAAGCTGCTTCACCTTCTGTAGAAGAAGAGAAGGTGAGGTGGGAAAGGGTGAACTGGACAGACACATTTCTGGTGAATGCACCCTAAATGGTGAGAGTGGGAAACGTAATCATTTTATGACAGCTGGTTAGGTGTCTCTATCTGTGCTGTGCCAGATTTTGTCCCCTGCACCCTAGAGCATCCTGCTTCTTGCCTTCATAGCAACTTTCCAACCAAGCCAGCCTTGGTCCTTAAAACAAACACTTTAAACCAGGCCTAATCCTGTTTGCTCCATTCTTTGTCCAAGGAGAGCTGATAAGCTAATAGCAGTACATTGGGAAATCTTTCATTCCCACATTTTCCCTTGCCTGTGACTTTGACAATCATTTTATTTGCCAAAGACATCCTCCTTCATGTTGTACAGGGAGAAATTAAAAAGACGACTGGAAATATCCAGAAATCATCCAGTAAAAAGAGTCAAATTAATTATTTAAAATAAATTGAATTCCCTTTGTGGCTGTTTTTTCTCCAACTGCACTATCAAAAATGAGCTATCAAAGAAAACTATCATTAGTTTTTAATTCAGGATTACTTCAGAGAGGGGCTGTGGCGAGGCGGCTGATGGCTGCCTGACATCCTTCTCATCTCCACTGGCTGCTGTCGGGCACAGTGGAGGCTCAGCCTGGAGATGTGCCAGCCACCAGCACCCAGGGCCATGGCACCACCTGCTCACCACAAGTACCCCCCTGCCTGCAGCCCTCAGGGCTGGGACTCTAGTGTGCACTAGGAGCAGTGCTCGGGGCTTGGAGAAGCACTGCTGCAAAATGGTGAGATGTTTCCTCTGCATGGTTGGTTAGAGGAGAGGGGGAGGCTGTGACAGGAGGGTCCTCACTACATCCATCTTTACCAGGAGCTCTGAAGCCCTCCCAGCACAAGGTCCATCTACCAGCCCAACAGGATGGTGCTGGCAGCCAGACAGTGGGGGTCAAATCTCACCTCCAACTGGGAGCATCTGAACTTGGTGTCCAGAATTTAATATACATTATGTAGGAACAACTGAGATAAGAGCCTGGCAGCTCGAGCCAGCATCTACAAGACTAGATGTGCACCCACACGCACTGCTTAAATGCTTCATTTCTCCTGCGCCTGGGAGGGGCCAGGGGACAAACATCAGAGCAAAACTTTACAGACACACCGAGCATCTGCCTGGCACAAGTTCCTGTGTGCCATGACCATGGTGCCTAGGCAGCTGGCTGGGCTTGAATGGGCATTTCTCAGGCTGAAATGCCTGGTGTTAGTGGAAGGTGGCTTTGGTACTATGCCCAGAAAGTCAGTCCCTTGGGGTCAATCCTGTCTCTGCCAGCACCAGTCCCGTGGTGACCCTGGCGAATTCTTGCACCCCTGGTTCCTGCTGACCACATCACACTGCAGACACCAATGGAAACCAGGCCTTAAGTAAGTGTATCACTCCATTTTTAGCTGTGGTGTAATTGTGATGATTTGGGGGCAAAGATTTTTTCTGTCTAGGCAGAAAAAGCAAGTCTAGGCCCTTTCTGTAGCTTTCCCCAGAAGTCCAAGTGTTTGCCCAGATAAAGCTCTTGTGACTTCTTCCAGTGCATGGCTGAGCATCCCTAGCTCCTGCCACCACAGCTCTTGTGCTAATAAGCTGGTGAACAGGTCCTGATAGTTCAAGAAGACTCAACTTTATCTTGGTGCTTTAAAACCTGCCTCAATCAAAAAGCTTGATATGAGCTTAGGTAGCAGGGCTCTGGGGAGACCCAACTGCTGGGAAGCATCACTAAAGCTGGGGAGCAGCACCCCAGGGTTTTAGGTTAGCACTCAATGATTTTCTCCACTATTTTCTTTGAAGATGCATATCTGTGGCACTGCTATTATTATTATTATGCCCTGATAACACATGGGATATTGGGGATTTCTCTCCAGGAAGATTTAGAGTGTACTTTATTTTTCTAGGTTGGTAGGTGACCTCAAAAACAAGGTCTGTCCATCTTCTCCTGGCTGAAACCCTTTATGCTTGCACCTTGCGGGCCTCTTACAACATCGCTCCAGAAAAATAACCCAGCTGGACTGCTGCTGGCAGTCAAGGAGTTATTCCAGTGACCTGGCATTGCCCTGCTCATCTTCCAAAACTCAGGAGGGCAAAGCCCTGTGGTGCATCCCTGGCTCCTTGCAGTTGTGACAGTGGGGAGTCCCACCCCCCTTCAGGCATTGCCTGGGGGCTGGGCAGCTGGGGGTGGGTGAATCATAGAATGGTTTGGGTTGGAAGGGACCTTCAAAGCTCACCTAGTCCAACCCCCCTACAATGAGCAGGGACATCTTCAACTACATCAGGTTGCCCAGAACCACGTCAAACCTGGCCTTCAATGTCTCCAGGGACAGCACATCCACCACCTCTATGGGTAACCTGTGCCAGTGTTTTACCATCCTCACTGCAAAGAATTTCTTCCTCACATTCAGCCTGAATCTTCCCTCTTATAGTTTAAAACCCTCATCCTATTGCAGCAGTCCCCACTAAAGACCTCTCCCCATCTTTCTTATAGGCCCCTTTTAAGTACTGAAAGACCACAATAACATCTCCCCAGAGTCTTCTCCAGGCTAAGCAACCCCAACTCTCTCAGCCTTTCCTCATAGGACAGGGGTTCCTCTGGTGGCCCAGCTACATTAAGGGATGGAGGAAGACCCACTTTTGCCTGCTGGTCAGGGAAGCATGAGGGGCTGTCCATCCATCTGTCCTTAGCTCTTTCTTTTCCCAGGAGACCCTCCTCCTCCAGGCACGTGCTGGTTTTGTGCTCCCTATTGATGCAGTTGTGTTGTCACCACCATGGAGGCTGCCAGCCTGGCCAACATGAGTCCATAGTCCAGGGGGAAATGTCCCAAATCCGGGGTGCCCTCTCCAGGTGACCTGCCTCTGTCCTGGCTGGCCCATGCAATGCCATTTACAGTAAACTGTTTCGTCCTGGCTGGCCCATGCAATGCCATTTGCAGTAAACTATTTCCTTTTGTACCCTTAAGTGAGCTTTTGACTGAGAAAAATAATTTGATGACCAGAGGGGTAAAAGAGAAAACGAGGCAAACCACCTCATGTGAAAGTCCAGCAATCCCCACCTTCATCTTGAGAAAAAGGAACTAATGCAGGTTGTGAGTGCCCAGCCTATGCATGGTGGGGCTGGAAGCACATTTTGTTTGTAAGCCTTTTAAATCCACTCCTGCCTAACATACAGCCCAAAAAGGAAGGCTTGTGCTAGCATTTTACCGTGGACATAAACTTTCGTGTTACTTAATAATACTTCATCTTACCAGTACGTGGAGGCTTGATGGCATTTGTACAGGGATTTATTTGTATTTACAATTGTAGAGCATGAATCAGCCCTGGAAAGCCCTACCCAGCTCCACGGCACTTTTCAACTTCAGTGTGTGGTTTTACCGCTTTTACACTGTAGGTCTCCGGTTTTGAAGGCAAATTTGCGGAGCAGATGCAAATTGTGAACTGTGGAGTTGAGACCCCTGGAGGCAGTGACATCTGATAAGAATTTCTGAGAATGAAAGTACTTAGAGTGAAATTAAAAGCTTTGATCCATTTTTTTGTTTCATTATTATTTCATGTCTAGGGCCTTTACATGTGCCTTTCAATTCTTATTACACTGTAGTGTTTAGTTACTGCTCCAGCACTATTTGGGCAGGGCAAGAGCTGGAGGCCACCTGGCACGTGATGTGCTTTGCTGGGATACATCTCATGGCCCAGTTAAATGAAAGAGGTCACAAACACATCCAGAGCAGCACTGCCTCAAAACCAAGTCTCCCTCTGGCCCCAGCACATTAGGTAACCATATGCAAGGCAGCCCTGTGGCAGAACAGTCCTTTGTTGTGCTTGGGTAGCCAGGCTGGTTGTCATATATACAATACCTTGTAAGGGCTTCTCCAAAGGCTTATAGCAAGAGCCAGAAATGCCTCTAAAACAGACTAAGGGATCTGATGGATGATGGTTTGTAAAGGTGAGTTCAAGCTTCACCTTTGCCGTGCACCAGAGGTGTTGAACAGTTTCCTTGTTACACCTCTGTTTCCATAGCACTTCCATCCCAGCAGTCTCAGCTCTTTCTAAGCTGCTTGGAGACCCTGAGAGAAATTTCACTAAGAGGACCCAAAATAAATAAAAAAAAAAAAAAACAAAAAAAAAACCAACCCAAGAAACGTGTAGAAATACCATGTGAAAAGTCCTTGGAATCAGCCATTTCCATCAGGCTGGAATCTCCCACCTAGGCAGGGTCAGATAAATGAGCCTTGCCACTGTGTATAGGTAACAGGGCTTGGTCAAACCAATATCTGGGCAAAACATTCCCATGAGTGATGGTGATGGAGCTACCACCATGTCTGTCAATGCCCATGAGGAAAAAGGGTTGTGTCAGGGCCTCCTTTCCCCTCCTAGCTTGTATTCAAAGTGTATGCAAAGCATCAGTTAAGAAGCATTAAACAGTCTCTTGTCCAGCCATGAGCTAAGGGAAGTTGGCTAAACCAAGGAGCCATTGCAGATAAAGTACAAATATCAGTGTAAGCAAATCTTTGGGGTGGCTTAGAAGAGCTTAGCAGCATCAGCTGGTAAGACTCATACTGATGTTCCCTAACAAAGCTCTGCCTTTGCATCTACCACCAAGCACAAACATAGAATTGAGTCTTCAGGTGGCAACAGAGATGTGCAGCAGCAGTTGTCGCCCATCAGGTGTTTGGTCCTGTGACAAGGAACTTCTCAAACCACAGTGAAGCCAGGTTTTTAGTTTTCTTCAGCAAGTTTTCATCTAGAAATGACGCACCACTGACCTCCACCGTGCTGGAAGAATGGAATAATGCTGCCATGACCCAGGTAGCACCCCCAAATGAAGTGAACTATGTGGGTTTTCTTTTTGCAGTCATGAAGTACCCAAGGAGTACTGAAGACTGTAGCACAGGGTCAGTGGCTCCATGCACCTTTTTTCCTTCTTTGGTGTAACGTCAAACCATTAGGAAATTTCTGACTTTTGTAAGTTCACTTTAAACAATAACATGATTTCATTTTTCTCAAGGCGCTGCTTTGTGCACATATTTCTAATGCCAGTCCTTCTTAATTCTCCTTGGGTTTCTAACTGAGACAAAGCAACAATATTTCCATGGCCAAACAAAGCAGAAGTCGCCCCAAAAAGCAAAAGAAGACAACTGGGAAGGGCTGCTGGGAGGAGACACGAAAGCCCATTGGTGTGAAGTATGTTCATGCCCACATCCAGTAATGGCATGACCATTTCTTTTTCAGTAGCTACAGCTTAAACCACAACCCTGGGTTTCAATAACATAGAGCAAGCACATTGGCAGAGGGACAAAGATGCCCTGGATGACAAAAAAAAGGGGGGTCTGGGTTTTATTAAGGAGCTCTTAACTTCTCTGGTACTTTAGAGGCTGCCTGTGCTTGGCTACCAAGGAAGGAGGGCTCGCCAGTGCCTGTCGCTCACAGGTTTGGAGCTTTGCTCATCTGTGTGCAAGGACATAAAATTCCCTTCCAGGGGCTGCATGGGTCTCTCACTCTCCCTTGTGCTGCTGCAGCAAACCTCCCCACTTCAGAAAATGAGGAGTGTGTGGCAGGGAGCAGATCTAATTTTTAAAGAGATATTGGGCTCACTCCTGAAATTATTGTTTCAAGCCTCCTCAAATGGAAAATAATGAACCTAGCATCAGCCTGATTCTCAGGGCAGTGCTTTAGCCATGGCTCTTTCTTGGCACCCTGGGCTCTCCTTACATCTCCCTCGGCTCCCTGAGAGGGAGGTAAGCGTGCAGGAGTTGAAGAGTACAATGAGTGAGCCAGACCACCCGCTTTCTGGGCCAGCCCACCTCCCCAGCGGGCGATGAAGAGCCGCAATCACGGGAGCACATCTGCTCTGCAGTCTAGCCACAACTGTGGCGAGGGGCAGGAGTACCCGTGATCAACGGAATAGCGCCGTTCCCACACGGAACGGACAAAGCACAGCCACAGAGATGTTCATGGTGAAGTCTGCATCTCGGCAATGGGAGGATGCCTTTGTCAACGGCAACTGGCCTACTTGTCAGCTGTGCTTCCAGCATGAATATTGAGGGGAAAGGCTACTTACTGCTGCGTATCAAGCCCAAAGATGAAATACAGAAGTGAATTGAAATTTCTGTGGTAACTGCTTAATGAGAGAGGCTGATAATCAAAGGCTGGGGTGTAGCATTTTGGCTGTATTTAAACAGCACTGAAGTAATCTGCAAGCCGCCAGTACAAATGCAACAACAACTTCAAAGAGCAATGGCATCTTTTCTCTTTTCCCTCTCCCTGGCTAGAATCTCTGTATGCCTGTGTACGCTTTGTAGTGTTTTTTTTCTATCATCATGACAATTTAATTTTTTGTTTGCTTTTTTAAGAGAGAAAAAAAAAAACAACAACCCACCCTTTTGCTTTAATGATATTCACCATGGTGAACTTAAAAGTGGCTTACAGAAGCGGAGTCTGGCATTTTCTGTTTGCACTAGTCAGTCACTAGTGATTGATCTCAGAAGCCAGGCTTCATTTTCGAAGAAAAATAAGCTGCAGTTGGCAAAACCTGATTAAAGTGAGTGGAGTTTTATCTGATGTGGCTGTTGCCGCTCATTTCAGTGTAATGTCTCTCTTTTCAACTACAGAGGACCTGCAGAACACAGAACAAAAAGTATGCATCACATTATAACACACTCTTCTAAAAGTTTAAGTGTTCCTAATAGGCCATCAAACTTCTAGGAAACCAGCAGCCATGGGTATGTTGTTGGCACATAGCATAAACTCCTCATATAAGTGTTGTAGAGTTTGTGCTGTCAGCCTTACATAGAGGTCTACCTCAAGAGAAGCTGCTAGTTAGACTGATGCTACCATTAAATTAAAATCATGAACTAATATAAAAATAATGGTAGGATCTTGACTTTGTTTAGTGATTTGGGGGCTTTTAGGGAGGAGTGGATCCACTGTAGTTTCTCCCTCTAAGAGTATGAAGCCCGAAAACATCTGGGACCCTGACACAAGCAAACCGTGCCACTGTTCCTCATTCTGCTCACTAGGAAGGGCTGATATCACTCCATTTTACTTCCCAAAAAAAAGAGAAAAGTTCCTTTTCCTCTCATTTCTGGGGAAGGGGAGGCAGTGAGAGAAGGAAGAGTAGGTGAAATTACATTTGAAGAGGTGCAAATCTAAAACTGACAGTCTTGGAGGCAACACATTTCATTCAAACGGGTATTTGCAGAGTAGCTCCTCTGCACGACAGCTAATGGCATGTGAAAAGGTCCTACGCACAGAAAACAGTCTGACATGTTAAAATAAAGAGCTCTGAAGCTGTGAAGTCTGGCGCAGCTGTAAAAATAACTTTTGCTTTGGGAGGGGAGGCTGGGAACCCTGCAGCTCCTGATTCTTCTCAAAGACAATGCCCAGTGCCGCAGCAAGGAACACGGAGGCTGCCATGGCTCCTACAAATCTCCACCAAAACCTCAATTTAAATTAGTGTTGAAGATTAAAGGCTAGCTTAAGCCTACACTCCCTTGCAACCACATTAATTATTAAGGCAACATGCAGAGCTCTGTAATTGGCTGCTGTCTGTTAGAACAGTACTGAGTTTATAGGTTAGGGTGATGGCAGAAGGAGGATGATGATTACATACGATTTCTGGGTTTGCTGGTTTGGGGGAGAGGTCTCTTCTAAAATTGGAAGCTATGTGAAGAAAAATCAGGATGCCCTTCCCATAGCAGATGCCAGGAGAGAGGAGGGAGTAGCCTAGCTGAAGGCAAAGCAAGGAAGCTCCTCCTGCTAACTGCAGCCCAAAATTAAATGGTGATGCTGCCAGGAAGTGAAGATGAGGCAACAGTTCTGCTCTCTTGGACAACCAAACTTATAATACCCTTTCTGTCTACCCCTAGGAAACAAACCCCAATCCTGCTTCTGCTCTGCATAAGCATTAGCCACTGTGGAAGTTTTTATGCAGCTGTAACATTGCCTTGCTTTCATTTGGTTCATCCTCTCGGGAAGTTGTCGCCTCCCCTGGCCAGAAACCAGACAACTCCTTTGAGGGACTTCACTACATTTGCAAACACCTTTACAAAATGGACCCACCACACATTTGAGGAGCACCTCAGAGTCTGAAATCAATGCCCACGGGTCTGTCAGTGGATCTGCTTCAGCCAACTGTTAGTCCTCCATCCACAGCAAACCCCTCTCCAGTAACCCACCCTAAGAAAAGACCACACTGCCCACAGCATGCACAAGGGACATAAGGAACACACGTGTAGACAGCTTGGCTGATGTGCAGCACCATGTCACCCTGTGATAACCTTTGCCTGCCTTGGAGCCCCAGGCTTGCTCCTGAGCTGACTCAGCCCATCTCAGTTTGGGCCAGGCCCACTGCAGTGTTTAAATACCAGTGAAAACTTCAACAACACAACCCACAAGAAATGCAACAAGAAAAAGGAGAGATCTGAGGTACTACCAACATCTCTGCATACAGATCCAGGGAAGAACGGGGCAGGAAATGATTCCAGACAGTTGCAAGCCAAGAAAGGGAGTGGACAGACTGCCATCTTCCTGGAAGAAGGAAAGCAGAAAGTACTGTAGTCATTCTGGCATTGTTTAAACCTGAAAATTGAAGACGGCGGTGGAGAAACCAGCACTGGTCACTTTTCCTCCTCATCCAGAGTCTGGCCATGGAAGGGGTCACAGCATTTGTCCCTGGGCAGGACACACTGTGTCCCCTCAGCAGCAAATATCACCATGACGACAATGCCATTAAATTGTCAATCGAGTTTAATGCATCATAAAGAAGTAAAACTACATTGGCATATTTAAGACAAACACTTTTTTTTCTATGCACACTATCCACTGGACAGTCCCCTTTCCAAAATAACTACTTTTAACAGTCCAAGACAGTTCTTCAGAAATTCTTCACATATGCAACCTTCCACGTTTTTCCTTGTTTTATTTGTCTGAGAAGGAAAAAAAATCATTAAACCTGAAAACATTTACATTGCAAGCCACGTTAGAATGCATAATTGGCATACAATAACCAATGTATAACAATTGTGTTTTACTTAGTTCACTTTGTTCATCAATAAAAGAATATAAAAATCTTGTTCAACCGAGTGTTGTGTATTAAAATAGATTTGTATAGTACTGCACAGTTTCTCCCGGAGTTGTGAAAATGGTTGAAGGGACCATGTGCTGCCTAGTGATGGGCGACAGAAAAAGCCAGTCCCTCGTGTGGTTTGTGTTTTATTAAAACAAAGAATATTCGGCACCATGTGATATGCTGATGTGAGAGACTAGCCTTGTGTCGTGCTCTGGTGGCTCCTTGCTTCCCTTAAGTACCTGGTGTGCTAATTGATGGAGAACCCATGAGCAACAGAGACAATGGCATCCGGTGAGTGGTGTGATGTTGAGAAAAACCGGGGTGCCCATAACTACCTTCCCAGGCAGGCCACAGGGTGATGGGGTCCCTGGGGCCTATGGGGGGGCCAGGCGGACCCTTGCAGTATCAGGAAGACTAGCTAGTGAAACAAACAGGCGCACTGGGGTTTTCTCAGGCTAATGCTAAACGCTTCCCAAATGTGCTAAGCTCCAACAAAATATTAAAAAGAAATCAAGTTTCCAAAAAAAAAACCCAACCCAACAAACCCTTTAAATTTTCCATGTCCTGTCCCTCCCCCAGAACTCTTGATATTATCCAGTACAAGAAACAATCCCTTGAGACAGGATTCTTTTTTTTTTCCTGTACCGTTTCAGCAGATATTTCTGCAAGAAAAAAAAAAAAAAGAGAAAAATTCTAAGAATAAAAAAAAAAAAATATAAATCACATTACATATTTTTAACAATAAAAATGCAGTACAAAAATGTAAAGTTATCTTTTTGGCATATTATCTGTACTTGCAAGAAACAAAAAACAGACTATTTATTTGCTTTTTTCCTTGAAAAAAAAATCCCAAATTAACAAAAAAGAAAAACCCCAAAATAATCTCTTTAAAAAACAAAACCCAACCTGCCAAAGATATCCACTATTATGGTTTATGCTAAATCTTGCACAAAAACTCCATGAGAAAAATACACCGATAGCAAAATAAGTAAAAAGGACCTGCAAAAAAGTAAGGAGTTTTACAGTCATACTTTTTTAAATACTTCGGAACGCATATACAGAAGCATCAGCATGAAAATACTTCAATATTTTACTAGAAACGCTAACTTCATACAGTTTATTTAAATATCTGCAATTCTCAACTCTAATAATACTGAAAAAAAAGGATCTTTTGTTTCGAAGGCTCTGTGAGCGTCTGTGACGCCGTTCTCATCAACATGGCCCCATCTCCAGGTCATCTGAATCAATGGGGCCAACTTTGTTCCTCTGATAAGAATCCATCTCGAGTCCTAAGTAGTTCAGTTTCTGGTTATCTCACCAATTTCCCTCCCACACATAGCTCTCAGCCCAACTACTTCTCTACTAACTCACTAACTCTTTGCATTGAAAATTTTCCCCTTAAAGCAGAACTGGAAACCTGTCTGCCCCCCACAAAAGGATATCCTGTTTCCCATCGGCCATTCTTTTCCTGTTCATCCTCAGTCATAAATACATTAAGGCCAACATAACAACAAAAATCTCATAAGCACTGAAGGTCTTGGCAAATACAAAACCACAGCACGACCCACTCCGTGGGAACCTGCTGCCACAGTGACCTACAAACTGGGCTGATTGGTCTGGAAGTTTCTATTTTGCGTATCAAAACTGAGATTGTTCCTTTTCTCTCCTTTGTTTCAGTTTAATCTCTCCTCTGCGCATGTGTATGAAGTTTTTTTTCCCCCCTTCTTTTGCTCTCTGGCAGCCGGCTCTGTCAGTTGTTACCCTGTGATTGCTGCAAGGCTTTGTGCATGGCAGCGGAGGCAGGGGAGGGTTTGATCCAGGGGACAGTTAGCAGGGAGGAGGTGGTGGTGGTCGTCATGGTAACCTGAATCATCTGCTCGTTTTGTATCAGTCTAATGAGGGTTTTGAGACGTTCCAGTGATGACTGAGTCCCTTTCTGCTGGGCCAACAGGCTGGTTTTTAGCTCTAAGCATTTCTGTCAAATAAAGAGAAGGGGAGAGAGAAGGAAAGACTGAGAATACATTCAAATTGGTGTCAAACATCTCTCCAAACATCCTTTTTTTGTCTTGAGTGCATGTCCTACGCAAATGAAGCATATTCTCCTTTGGGGATAACAAAACCACAGCTTAACGAATGGAGTAATCACCAGTGCTGCATACATTGCAGAAACTGTCTAAGGTAACGATATTCGTCCCAGTACAAGTGCATTCGGAGGATGTTTCCGATCTCAACCTGCAGACAGCCTGGCAGAAATGCCTTCTGAACTCCAAATTGATTACTGGCATGGGACTGTAATAGCTGTATTACTGAGAACTACCAAAAGCAACAGTGAGTTCTCTAAATCCTACCAAAAGGCATTGATAAGCGCTTGAAGGATAAACCTCACTATGATGCATTTCATACGTGCCACACATTTTAGGGAGTCAGTACTGTGACGCTAAGTTGATCTCTCTGAAGATAATGTCAATATTTTTTCTGGCGGAAAATTTGATCTAAGACACAAGAAAGGCTTTTCCTATGGGGTGGCCAAACTGCAGCCCACAATCATGAAAAACATTTCATACAAACCTACATGGAAATGAGCGTGAGACCAAGAGCCAAACAAAGGATTCCCAAATCTCCCTCTTCTCCATGAAGGCATAAGAATCAGTAATTCTCCTTTCCCTCCCCAACCACATACTGCTACAGCTAACATCCCATTCTCTACACTGTCAACTGGCCTGTCAGGGACTATATGAGAGCACAAAACCCTGAGCCTGTCAGCCAGATGGAAGAGGATGGTGGCCTCTAGTATCTGAAACCTCCTGTTTTCTTTCTCTCAGATGGCCCAGGGGTCTTGCAAAACCGGTTAGTTGCTCTTCTCTGGCTGTAGTCTAGACTGCTAAGGGCAGGGGGGATTCTCTAGTCCTGAGGAAGCAGGAAATGATGACCTGAAAGTCAAGCTGTTTGAAAAGGCAACCATGTGGAGCTGCTCAGAGGTTGGTTTAGAAAGATGGAATCTCAGGTGAAGGATAAATCGTGTTCTGTTTTTACCAAATAACACCATTCCACCTGTGGTGTATATGAGAGTATTCTCTGTAATGTAAATCTCTGTTAAGGTAAATATCAGAAATGAAATTGCTCTGTGCCAGAACAACTTTAATTGTTTTTCTCCTTTCAAGTGGATGCATCTCCAATAAATACAATCATTGGCTGATATTACAATTCAAATAAGACAGTGCTGCCCACTGAAAGAACCTGATTCTGCCTAGGTAGAAACTTCCTGATTTCGACAGCCTTGACATACACCTGATAACTGACTGCATCCTCAAATGCTTTTCTTTATCCAAACACCTCATCCCACTGCACTCTCCTACATACTAAAGCTACTCCATACCCCAGAGTCACTTCTTCATACATATGTGTGTTTCCATTAGTGCTGATGGTGGCTATACCCACTTCCCCACTGTGATGTCTTTTAATAAGTTATTGCTTTTCCTTCCACTCTATTTTAAATGTGATAAATATTTTAACATGCCTCCTCTGGATAACTGCAATGGTAAAACAAGTAGTGACCAGTTACTCCTGCAGCTGCCACTTTGATTTTTCCAGGGTAAGAAAGTTTCAAATAATTTATTAAGCTTCCCCTTATGAGTGGGCCTGAGGTGAGGTTGCCCCAAATAAGTTCCTTCAGCCATGGAGGATAGGAATTATGGCTTTTCATTCATTACTGCCAGAGACTGGTCCTCATAGTATGGTACAGCGTGGGAGACATCTCCAGCCAACATTTAGCTTTGAAAGGAGTTCATGGAGAAATTATTGTGAATCCATTTCCAGTTATGGAGTGGCTGTTACAACATTCATCCAGTGAGTCAAATAAAGATGGTTATTTCTACCTAATCTCAAGAGTTTTGAGCTAATAGACATGCAGGCACCACTGCAGGACACGGTTCTGACTAAACTTTTCACCTGGAGAATGGAAGTGCCTTAAAGTCAATGGGTAGATAAGAGCTGTGTATGGCACTACAAAGGCGGCATCCATGGTTATTTTGGGAGGAGGAGAAGGAGGAGTAGTTGTGTGCAACAGGAATTCAGGCGATTTCCCCTCCTCAGCCTGCCAAAGCAGCTTGCTTTTGTGCATTAAGGAAATCTCCATGATTTTCCTCAGAGAGAAACTCATTCATACTTGAACATCTACAGCCTGGGAGCATAAATCATTTTCTACCCACAAAATACCAGTTTTCAGGCATAAATACTTTATCAGCATCTCTGCAGGAGACTCCGTGTCCCCAGTCAGGTGTCCTACCTTCACTGCATTGTTGAGAAGGCGATCTTTTTCTTCTAACTGTCTATGCTCATTCTTCAGCTCACTGCTTCTCTTTAATAACTTCCGTTTCTCTTCTTCTTTGACTGTGGAACAATAAAATTAAGGATGCAGAAGTTAAGAAAAGGACACATGGCAAAATTGTGTGCTTGACAGAAGAAAACAGAAGGATGTATTTTGAATAGCGAGTTTCAGGTCTCATTAGCCTTTTGTCAGCAGATACAGCCAAATAAATCTGGAGTTTCTGCTTGCACACAGGACAACCCAAAAGCTATAGTGCACCTTTGAGATTAATTTAAATTAATCCTTAGACCACATGGGTTGCAGAGGCCTCCAAGAAAAAGGTGAATGGTATTTAAGAACAGGTCAATCACCTGGAATGGCAACAGTTAGCAACCCTGACTGAAAAACACAATCGTGACAGTACCAGACCTCTGCAAAGTTCCTTACAAATATGATCTAATGCCCCAAACAGCCCATTATAGGTGCAACAGGGAACTAAAAAAGAGTAATGGTCAATGCACAGATATCATACAACATCTGACACTAATGATTGCGATTCCAAATAATACTGAAACAAGAACTAATATTGCTGTGGTCTCAGAGACATTAGTCTAGCATCGTACTACATACCAAATTACATGGCTCTGCCTAGGCTGACTGTGTCCCTCTACCTCCCAGCCTGAAATAATTCTGCCTCAAAATCCCCCTTCTAGGCCTGTTCTTAGGAAGGCACCACTTTGATAATAGTCTCCTCCACAGAGTGGAGGTCCTGAGGGATCAATCTCAGCTTCCTTAAAAAGAGAAGTTAGCCCACCATGAGGGGAAGGGGAGAGGAAGTGACCTTCTGTTCCCAGGCTTACTAACGCCATCCACCTGGTAGTATTACAACACTACTTTAATATTAGTGCTATGAAGGACCCAAAAGGCATCGCACGTCACAAGTAGGGAACCCCTTGTCAATAGCTACGTTAATCCCTACCTGTTTTATGAGTAACATAAGAGTGAACAATAGCCAGAGTTCCAGTCCATGGCACATTGTCATCTTTCTTTAACACCTATAAACCCAGGAAACAATAAAAAATTAGGACTCCACAAAGACACATATTAATGTTTTTCTTCCTCCAGCCTCACAGCTCTGCAGGACCACATCTAGGGTCCTTGTCTCAGAATTTGCAAGCTGAAAAGTAAAGAGAGAATACTTTGAGTAGCCTTCTCCACTGGGGCTTACTCCTTTACACATCGCTATAAACAGCACTACCTAACAATGTTAAAAGGGGGTTACAGATCCTCTGTTTCTTCTTGCCATGGCCAGAAGACATTCTTCAGCCCCTGACATGCAGATATCTACACTGTCAGGAGTGTTGTCTGCTCAGCTTGGTCCATATGAAAACATGACTGTACAGATCTAATCTTGGGCTGCTCTGATCTCTTGTATGCAACTGCGTACAAGAACTTCCCCTTGACATTTTCAAAGGAACATAAATTATCTCAGTGCTAAACTCTAAGGCACAAAATCTAAGCCTCCACTCTACAATTTAATGACACTGTTTTAGTAATCATTGTCCTGTTCATGCAGTCAACATCATTCAAAGCAAATAGATAAATCAGTATTTCTGACATGCTGATCAACAGTTGTGTGTAAAAACCATAGCTTTCGGATCCACTGGTGAACAACGTACCCTTCTGACACTTTCTCCCTCATCTATAAGACTTTCATTACTTGTCTGGCAACCCTACATGCTGGTGGTTTTATTGTACAGAAGGGGAAAAAAGAAAATGAAGAGATATTTTAAGAGGACAAATCTCAGAAGATGTGATTACAGGGAGGCTAAGGCACTCAGTGTATGTTCTAACTCTAGGACAATGAAAATACCAGAACCAAATGCTGCAAACTGTACTAAAAGCCTCTTGGTATTACTTTAGCTAAGGTAGTCCCCTAAGCTGTGACTACAGGTTAGATTAGTTTAGTGGTACACAAATTCAAGGTTTCTCCCATTCTCTTTTCTCTGGGTTCTATGCTCCATGCAACTTACCTTCTGTTGGCACTTTGGACAGACCCAAACCCCCTTGGGGGCAGTTTTGAGGGGTGGGTCTAAGCAGTTGAGGTGATATGCTCTGGGACATGTGCCACAGGGCTGCAAGTTAACACCACGCTTGCAAGCAGTGCAGTGCTCATCATGGTGGATTTCATTCTGCAAGAGAAGCAAATGGACGGCTTTGGTAAAATCGATGCATTGGCAATTCCTCTCTGTGGAGTATTCAAGGCCTCTGTTGAAACAGACAGGCTCATTCAAACACAAAATCTAATTGTCTGGCCTCTGTAGAAAACAGAAATAATAGGAACAGATACAAACAAACAAAAGAGCCAGAAGCAAGTTGCATGAATTGAAACAGTGAAATAAACCCCAAGTAATCAAACACGGGGGGGGGGAGTTGACTAATATAGCCACTTTGTGACACAGGAATTATTTTATTTCTTTGTGATAATGTGTCACTCCAACACATGTATCATCATGCACAGCTCTATTCTGAAGTGTAGGTCAAAGTCAGTATGTGGATCACTTGTCCTTCAAGTCGAAACCAGAAAGAAACAAGCAAGAAAAGGTTTCGGGGGAAAAAGCACAGCTCCATGTTTTAAGCCCATTGCTCAAAGAGCAGCTAGGAAAATGGTATGCTCAGCCTTTTGCTATGCACCCTCTTTTATGAACCCCTCTAGAGGGCTCCTCTGTCCCTCTATTCTCGCTGGCACTAATTGTTCTCTGTACAGACTTGCTCTGACACCCGTTCTTTAACAAGACTGACTACTACTTTGTCTGAAGAGATCTATAAAATGAACTAAGACTCATCAACAAAGTTACAATGTCATGTAGTAAATTGTTATGCTAATCTGGTGGCAACATTAATTACTCTTTGTATAATTAAGTGCATTTTAATAAAGGAGATACTGATTTTGAAACTCTCATGGCTTGTGAATCATAAAAACTCCTAAATTTTCCTAGTGCTTTTCCAGGAAGAAGAATAATAATTTTGTATCTTAGTTAATTCCAAAAGCATAATTTCGTTTTTAGGGATATTAATTATAATGTGTCATGATAGTTTTAGGCAGGTTTATATCTTGAATTCTAACTCAGTCCCATCAAAAAAATCACTCTTTAGAAATTCCCTGCTCCAAAAGTCTTAATTTTAACCTCAGTGTAAAGAGAGTTAATCTATACAAATTAGAATGGTTAGTAATTTTTCTTAAACTTTTCATTAAACCCACAAATCTGGACTAGCAATTTCTCAGTCAGTGGATTCAACAAAGGGATTAAACTCAGGCCATTTCTTGCATATGAAAGCACAAGAGTTCATCTCTTTGAAATTCTAACTTAGGGGCTCAAAGATTTAGTTACATGGGAAATGTTTCACACAAGCAGTATGAAAGACAAAGAGAATACTGCAATTTTGTACCTTGATAGAGACTAAAATAATCAGAAGCAAGCAGTGAATTACACAGTGATGAGGAAGACACTGGTAGTACACAAATTTTGCTACACATACCTTCCAGAACGCATCCTCATTTGCTAGCATGTGAAAGAAGGGCAAAGAACAGATTAGTGGGAAATACGTCACTGCAGTGAATGCTGGTTCTCAGCTATGGGAGTAATTTCATTAAAGCGGTGACACAAGAGATCAGGACATTGCCAAAATCAATGTGGGCAGGACAGAATGCAACAGCAAGTGGTGGAATTAGCATCTGAAATTTTAAAATGTGCATTGCAGGCATCCCACGATGTTAAAATGCCATGGTATGAGAAGGACAGTCTGTTTCAAATTTTCAGAAATGTTCATACTGAGCTCCTTTCTACCTGCCAGGAGTCAAAAAGTCTTTTTTTAAGGACTTCAGCCTGCCTGCTGGGTGATGAACAGTCTGGCCCTGAACCAGCAAGGCACTTAAGTGGATGCTTAACTTGGAGTATGAAATTGGTGCCGCTGACTTACTGTTAACCACACGTTTAAATGTTCAGCTGATTCATGGCCAAAATAGTCAGCTATCTGTGGGAGTCAGCTTTGTGTTATCATCAGCTCTCTATCATCAAACTCCTCCCACCCAAAATGCCAACATTTCCTGACCTTTCGATGAACTGAGCCTGCAGTGATTGCATTCATAGCCTGATAAGAACAAGAACCATCGGAGCTTACTGGAAAGCAGACCAAGCCTTTCATAAAAATATTTGTGAAATTCATCACACTTCGGTCCAAAAATAAAAAGCCAGGAAATTTTAACAGCTTTATGAAAACTGCAGAGTGGGTTGTAATTTTTGCTGCTGATTTGTAAGAGTCTGGTGCATGCTGTCCCAGTGCCAAACAGCTGATGGAGAGGCCTTTTTCTTTGGATTAAAGTGGAAACAACCAAACTGATATTTCTGTCCTTCAGCTCCCTCTGATCACAATGTCCCAGTATGATCCCTCACATACGGACCAACTTGTGAGTTGTTTCCTGCTGTTACATATTCATTTTGTACACTGATGTATGCATACACATGAAGATGCAGCATACACATGAAGATGCAGCATCCACTGCTGCCACTCAGCATGGAGCGCAAGAACAGGGCAAGCACGGAGCAAATATTTCTACTCCAGAAGTATCCTTCCAGATACTAGCAGTTTATGGGCTTCCCTGACCTGGAGTTTGCATCTTTAGTCTTACGTTTAACAGCCTTACATAGCTAGGGTTTTTTCTTCCATAAATTTGTCTATTCTCCCAATAATTGGAGCATCCTTTGGCAATGAATTCCATAAATAATCACAGACTTGAAGATGTCACTTCATATACACAAATACACACACACAGATCCACTCTGATATGACACCACGATTATTCACGGGATATAAATGTTATTCAGATACACTAAGGCTTGATAATTGAAGAGTCTTTTCTACAAATGATACATGTCAGAGCATGTGACCTCATTTCAGGTAAGACATTTTCAGATAAATGAATCTTGATTAATTGACATTTCACTCAAAATTTACGAGACTCGTTCTTTTCTGCACCTCTGGAAATTACAGTTGTTTCCTGCACTTCACAGGAGTTTTTTAGTTTGCTTAATTCTCTTTTCAGCTCACTTAAAAAAAAAAAAAACAAACACAAACACAAAAACAAACAAACAAAAAGCCCCCCCAAAAAACAGTTTAAACATTTTAAAATATGTCCACTTCTGCCTTCTAGTTGCTGAAAAAATAAACCAAAGATAGTTATTTTAAAGGAGCGTTTTAGAAGTGGAAATCAGCTTTGCAATAAAGGTGGACAACTATATCACTGCAGTGCCAAGCTGTCTGCACAGCGTCCATCTTCAGTTTTCAGAGCTTGCACAGCATCTACCACAGCGATGCCTGGTACACATACCTAACAAACCCCTACAGAGTGGGGAGTTCTACTGTAAAGAAGACCAGCTTAAAATTGTCAGAACATGCAGAATCCCAGTACAGATACAGGATGCTGGGAAAAAAAACACCCAAAGATACAGGACTTGAAGAGGAATTAACCATTTAAGAGAGAGAGCACTCATTTCCAAGTGGCTCTGAGACAGCCGCCTCACTGGAGCTCTGTCATTTACTTGCCTACTTCCTTGCAAAGAAAATGGGAAATGTGGCGGAAAGAAGGTCAGAGATACCAAGCTCTAACTTAAATGAAATCCACTGAGGGGCTAACAACCCAGCTTGCTAACACTGCCATTCTTTTGTGTTTTTTTTCCCATGTGGTTACATGGGAAAAACAAGTGCTATGATAAGACAAATAATAAAATATAATTTTAATTTTGAAGATAAAACTAAGCCTGGAATAATGTTCTTTCCACTGGGGCTCACACAAGCATGGGCTCCTGCTAAGAGGCACGTCATCATAGCTGTTTACTGTGTAATAACCTCTCTTGTCCTCTGAGACCCTATGCATTAGAGACATATGGTAAGTAGGCCAATTGTCTGCATCTAGCACATGAAGTTTTGAAGGTAGAGAGAAGCACCGCTGAGTTTCAATTGGTTATCCTGTGGTGCAGGAATTCAAGACAGGGCCAAAAAGATGAATCACAAGCACTAAACATGACGTTTGACAGGTATATCAAGCTACCACTGAAACACTGTCAAAACTTCATGTCTTAATTGGAATTACCCCTGTAAATGCTCCTAACACTGAGACAATATTTTGCTTCAAAAAATGCCTACCTTCCCTTACCTATAATATACCTAAGTTATAAAGGCAACACAAGGGTAAGGATAATCACATTTCTTTACTGGTGTTCTCTCTTCTGAAATGCAACGCAAGCTTCTTGCTTTCTCTCTTAAAATCCTAAATGGGCCACATCTGAAGAATTACACTGTATTTAATGTTCTCCATGTTTCATCTCCACCTCCCAGCTCTTTGCCTTCTCTGTATGTCACACATTTTTCCTGGAATGGGCTTCTTCACATGTTCATCATCGTTCCCAAAAGGCTCATCTGAGTTGCTCATTCTCCAGGCTTTTACCCGCAAATTTTCAGCATCTGAAGCTCTTATAAATACCAGATTGGAAGGCATCTTCAAGGCCATCAAATTTAGATTTATGATTCCAGTTCTTGGAGTCAGAAAAATAGCATGGGTTTCAGCCATTGTTTTTAAAACCTTAGCCGTTGAGGATGGACAGCAGTTTCTTAAAGCTGATGAAAAGAGGCGAATGAAAAGCCCAGAATAGTTATTAGTTTTTAAATCCCAATTTTTCAACATATATATTTTAAGCACTTGGGGTTGGTCAACACTGCCTTCTCCAATCAGTCCTCTCACTGTATGGTGCTTACAATATGAGAGATCAGATTTTTCCACTGCTTGCAGAGACTTTGGATCCATTTCTACATAGTTTTGACCTTTAGCTTTATCCTTCAATTGTTTTTGCAGGAAAACCATCTATTTTCACTGCACACTAAAAAGTGCAGGGACCTTACACAAAGTAATGCCCTATGGTGGTCTAACAGTAATTCATATGAAATCCTACTAATAAATATTTAACATGTCATTAGAATAGGAGTATATTTGTTTAAAAATATGCTTACCTCTTGTTGAAAGAAACAAGGGGTTATTCAAATAATTTGATGCAAGGCGTTTCCGCTACAAAGGAAAAGGAACAAACCAGTGTCGTTGAAAAGTACTCTGGTTGCCTTTGACAATTTCATATTAACAACCCCACTAGCTTCCCTCATACATAGCCAGCTATCCAGAAGCCAGTTCTGTGACTTGCCTACAGTTCGTAGGCACATACTTAGTTTGCAAGCAATATATTAGGGCCTAAGCAAAATATTTCTCTTTTCAGAGGCTAATGTGTACAACCTCTAGGAGCTGACAGTGGTTTCAATCTGCTGAGGTCATCAAAAATTTCCAAACTTATAAATGCAGACCACTGGAAACCTGACTTGAGATGTTTTAACTCATTTAATGCAGCCCATTGCCAACTTGTCAGATGGTAAAAGCTGTTGGTCAATGGCAAGCCAGGCTTCATTAACAGTCTATATAACCCCTAATTGGTTCTCTGAGACATCAGTACTTGTACAGCAGGAATGGAAACAGTACTATTTTCCTCCATTAGATGTTGTTAGACTCTGCTTGGAAGAAAATTAGAGGGGTTTTGCTAATAAATGATTTATTCTGTGGTGAGTAAACTGTTCTCCCATAGACGGGAGCGTGCCAGTCTGTTAATGAATTTTGAATAGACATTTCTTCCTTCAAAAAATACCCAGCCTGAAATTTAACCCTTTCCTATGGAAAAAAAAAAAAAAAGAAAAAAAGAAAGGAAAAAAGGTTGGGAAAAAAGCTTTGAAAGCAAAAAGCACAACATTCAAGCAAAGACATAAGACTGTGATCACATTTTTGTAATCAAGGAACTTAGCATCACCACTACAGATGCTGAGCTCCTGCCGTTTTGAGGGGCTCTGGCAAATAAAAAGTCTAATTTATATGCAACTTCAATTTAAACAATCATGAATTAAAGATCATTCAGTAGACTAACCGTAAATTAAACTGCACCAAAATGCCTGAAAAGCCACAAAATACCTCAACTCACTGATTAGCAAATCAATCTGAGCAGCTAATTGATCAGAGAAAAACCATCTGCCTCCATTTTACTTGAACGGCATTCCCCATGGTCAGTACTTAATGACAGCTCCTAATGAGGACACAGCTGATCAGCCACAGGACTCTTTCAGAGACATTGCTTTCTCCATGCCATCTTTCACTTCAGGATATGCTTTTGAGAATAGATATAATGAGAAGGATGAACCTCCTCCATCACCTCTTCTATCCTTGCTCCACGATAATTAAATATCTCACACTGATCAGACTAGAGCCACAAAACTCTGCTGCAAGTATTTTAATAAACTCATTGGGACAAAAAGGTCTAAGAGAAGACACTACCAATTTGATGCTAGCAGCTCCTAATGTGTTAAGTACTGGATGTACGGACATCAGTATTTGCTCTGAAGAGGTCATTAGAGAAAAGTTGATAAGTTCTGAAGAACTGAAATGCCCAGAGCTGTTCTGGAGTATAAAAATCTCCAATACTTTCATAAAAAGAACAATCAAGCACTAAGCAGCTTGACTACGGAAGTGGGTTTCTTCTTAGCTTCATCTGTCGGCTGTCTGCCAACAAACACAGAAATCTGAAATGCTGGCATACCAAAAATTCTGCATCACTTGTACCTAAATAAAAGTCTAAATGAATTACAGGAAGAAAAAAAAAATAAATAAATAAAAAAGAAGAAAAAAAGAAAAATCACTTTCTTTAGGCTTAAACAACTCAGAACACAGAGATAACTTGCTTAAATGGAGAGCTGGCTGAAAATCGATTTAATTCCTGTAGGAAGTTCAAAGTGTAACCCCAAACTGTGGTGAAATTTTAAAGGTGGAATTTTAATAAGCTGAATAAATGCATATATGTCAGTTCAGAAAGACAGAAAAAAAAAAAATCCAGAAAATATTTGGTCTATTTATATGCTGCCTTTACACCAGGTTTGCAATTCAATATTATGTAGGACCACATTTTGCTGCTACTAAAAATGTAACAGCATAACTGTAACAGACAACAGACATTATCCAGAGCATTTTATTTTTAATTATGCATTATTGTATTTATTATGCAGGCTTCCATACCCCCTGCAGAGCACACTGATTCTTAAACCAACGCATCCCTTTTATGAACACCACTAATAAAAAAAAGCAAAATTCTCCATTTATTACTTGACACATAGGAAAAGAGAAATAGCAATGCAAGCTTGAAAAAATGCAGTACGTCTGTTCTTCAATTCTGACCTAAAGGGACTGTCTGTGTGGGTGAAAGAGTAACTAGGTCCTGCTTTAATTTAGTCCTTTTGGCCTTTATTAAAACTAAGACAAATTTGAGTTTGAAGCAAGTGATTTTGTGGAGTGAAAACCTGTTGCTTAGCTACTGAGAGGAGATCTTTTTTTTTCTACATCAATATCTGTTTGCAAGTAAATGTGTGGTTCTACATTCTTATATACTTGTCATAAGAAGCACTTAAACCTTTTATTAACATGAAACAGAATTGTGATAAGAAAGTGAACTGATAAAGTACCTCTGTTTCCAAGAGTCCACTGTAGGCTGGATTTGCTGTGCTTCTTCTCTTTCTTTCCTGACGCTTGCTCTGGATTTCTGTAACCATGGAAAGAAATGTGAATTGTCTGTTTCTCATTCATCAGGGAAAAATGTAGATCTAACTTGTTAAGCAAGATGCTCTTACCCTCAACACCTTGGGCTTTGTGTTCAGTTTCAGTTTCTAAAATATAATTGGGTTGCATCAGCATTGATACTTGCTGCAGTTCAACTTGATATTAATAAGCTTTTCCTTGTAAGATTCAGAATACAGGCTTTTTTTTTTTTTCCTTCCTCCAAGATGGACTTCTCCTGCCCTACAAGATTTTTATTATGATCCCTTCAGACACATATTCAGCAAGCATCAACAGAGAGCTTTCAAAATACTATCAATGTCTGCTATTAACAAAAATGAAGCATTTAAAGCAGTTAAGCCTTATAATTCATATCAGATGAAAGCATAAAGATCCTTTTAAATTTAATTTACATTACTTTTGTTCTGTGAAGGTTAGAAAATGCACGGTCAGAATGGTATGGTCAGACTGAGCTCTAACTAGGGCATGATGATTTATCCATCCAAAAATATACAACATCATGATCCCGAGCATGCAAAATGTTGTTACGAGCTGTACACATATTCGTGTCACTTGAAACAGTAGCACAGAAACAGGCTCATCAAATTGAAGTCCTGTTCAGAAAAGAGTGAAACACAAGGCAACTCCCTCCCACTAAGTGATAACACCTATTCAAGAGGGTACTTGCTGAGGACTGCATTCAGCAACAATTAGCCATGTTCATACTCCTGTAAACACACCCGGAAAGAGTAATTGGATTCCTCCATCACTGAAATCTGCATTTTTAATACTACTTTTATCTGAATTAGGATTTTGTTTTCATCATACAGAATTTCTTTTCCAGCTCTTGGCATCAGTTCAGAATGGTGAGATCATTACAACCATGTATTTTAGAGCCTACTTTTTATTTTGATAATAATGTAAGAGCAAGCATACTTTAGGAAGGAGAGACACCCAGAATCCATCTCATGACATGAAGTGTGCACAGCTGGGCTGATGCTCTATTCCAAAATGTTTCCTACATGAGTATTGTAAGGCAAAGCTTAGGCTCTGCTCTGAGGTATTAGAGGGTCCCCATGATGGTGGCACTTCCTCTCTGTCTGGCTCTTAGCAAATCTCTCAGAATGAGAGGAACTGGCAGGAGCACCAGTGCTTCAGCCCAGAGGACCAGGAGAACACCCAACAGCAACTCAGGACACCATCTGATTCTGAAGAAGTTTTGGTATCTTTTTGTCAATGTCTGAGCTAGAGGTCTATTTCAGAACATCCTCAGTGTCTGAAAATGACCTTCAGGATATTGAGCACTACCTCCCACTTGTAATCTAATGATAAGATACAGTCCAGCTTTTAGGATGCTTAAGATACATGGGAATTGGATTCCCAGCATATAGTTCTGGCTTCCAGGCACCCCTTCCAAATGTTGATCACCTCCCCACAGAGCAAAAGGAGCCTCAAACCACTTCAAACTTTGCTTATACTAAGTGGTACTAGTATTGTCAGTCATGTCTTGGACAGTGTTCCAGTGTCTCTAGAGACAAGGCCAACACTTTGCATGGATTTTGAAGTGGCCTGAGATCCAAGATACTGATTTGAAACTTTTCATTCACAAAAGACTATTGGCTAAGCTGCCACTCTTGGAGCGATGGATGTGTCAGAAGGAAACTTGACAGACAAGAAAAAAAGAAGAGCGACTACTTGCCAGTTCTCCCACTGGCACAGGAACATGTCACCTCACATGCTTAGCAGGTGTCTTCTCCTGGGGCAACTGAAAGAGTACAGGCAGGTCTGTAGCCACAGTCTGACATGAGCTAGACATATGCTGCCATGCGACTCAGGAAGCTATACAGAATCTCACTACCAAGAAACGCGTGATCCAAGGCTGCTCCAAGATGTGCGATAAACGCCATGGCTGCAGCTACTGCCAGCATCTTGTTAACATCCTCAGTGCTGAACAGGCTCCATACTGGAGGGTCTTGTATAGGTAACAGTTCTGTTCCCCTGTGAAAGTATTCCCTATGAAACGTTCATCTGGCTATGCTGAAATCTCCATTCTGAAGCTTCCAGACCCTTAGGCACCAGGAATTGGGCCTCAGCAGCAGCATAAGTGCTAGACACGGATCCAGTAGCCTTCCACAGAGCCACCAGAAAACAGATGGTTGTTCTTCCTGTCAGTGTCAGTTCTTTACAAGAATGGGGAATGCTCTCAAGGCCAAAAGGTGACAGAGATGTCACAACAGAGGAACCATGTGCCTTGATGCTGGCAAAGAAATAGAGGAAGCGGCCCTCTGCTGATTCTTTACTTTCGTCTCAATAGCGTGAGCTAACCCATGCTATGTGGTCAGTGAATCCAGAGCTTGCAGCATCTCAGCACCCTCGTGGTAGTGGGGGGAAAAAGTTAGGCTAAAAGCCCAGGCTTAGTCTTTCAGAAGTGGTCACAGGGATACAAGATCATGACTTGTCACTAGCACAGAAAAAGAAACAAAGAATTCAACACAGCAGAGCTTTCCGTGTCCATAACTGGGCCGAATGGCTTCACAAGAGAACTGTGATGGATCTGTAGCTCTCTTCCCTTTTGGATCTCAGGTTTCAGAGAAAATTTCTTTGGTACATGCGCTCACCAAGGCAACAGAAATATTTGATGGAATCTGAATCACACATGGGGTAGATGCCTGGGATGCAGCTTTGGAAGAGGCATCGCTAGGGTACAGAGATAAAAGCTGGCTGGGGAGGGGGGAAGTAATAGCAGTGGGAATAGATGGAAATACAGAGAGAGCGAGAGTAATGAACTGAAACAGCTCTAGATGTGCTCCACCCTATGCAGCCATCAGGGAGGGCGAGCACAATGTCAGCACTTTATTTATGGAAACTGTGAACAAAAAATATCCATGCTTGTGATATAAGATGTACATTTAAGAGTGTATCTGTTGATAATCACACCAAGATAGAACAAAAGCATACACGGTATACAGTCTTTTGTTAGGTGTTACTTTTGCTATATAGTGTTCATTTCAAAACATGGTTTAATAAAGTAAAATTCTTTTTTAACCGTTTAAAACATTCCAGTAACATAAATGGAAATATTTCTGGGGTTTTATTTTGCTATGGTAAATCAACATGTGCATTATTAGAATGACCTGAACTAAAGTTTTGCTTTCTATCTACTTGGTTTTCTTTTTTGGTTTTTTTTGGGTTTTTTTACACAATGGTAATGTTAAAAGGTGTTCCAATAGCCTAGAGAAAGTTATTTAATACGTCACAACCATGCACTGCATCACAAGACTGGGTTATCTTATTCCTTAGTTTATTAATTTAAAAAATGCAACCCAGAAAGAAAACTTAAAGCCTCTACACTGTAATACATTTGACAGAGATGAATAAATCTGAAGCAGCTTTTTGTTGGCCGTAAAGCTTCAATGAGCTGCTGCCTTCATCAGTAAATATTCTGTATGGTCATTCTATGAGGCCCATAATGATGATTTATCTTCAGGGAAAGCTGTACCTCACAGAATGTCAGTCAGTGGAAGCAGCTGCATTCATTTACTGGCAAAGGCCTCAAAACATGCCTCACACTCAGGCTCTGCAGAACACAGCTCTTTTCCCAGTAAGGGAAACCTCTGGACGTTAGGTGGAAAGGCTGCTAGGCTGACAGAGAAATCCATCTAGAAGTGGATCATAGCCCTTCACCACAAAACGAATAAAATGAAAAAAGCAGTAACACTTGAATTAATGATACTAAGTGAATAAGCTTTTAATGACCCACTCTCCATACAGTTTAATTCCAAAAATGAGAAATACATTAGAAGGACTAAAATAAACTGAACTGTGTAATGACCACTGCTTTCTGATAAATAGCAATGGCTGATAACTGTAAATATGACATAGCACTAAAATAATAACCCTCAGCATGTGAAAGCTATAAGGGCATTTTTGACAGTTGTAATCAGCAATACTCATGAAGAAATACCCTTTCCATAGTAAATAGCTCTTGGTGGGAGCCATTTATTTAATGCTAGTAGCAATATAAAAAGTGAATTTGCCTGAAAGAATTGATTCTGCAGGATTAGTATTGTAGCAGTTAGGTTCAAAATGTG
Source organism: Pezoporus occidentalis (assembly GCF_034315485.1). NCBI lineage: Eukaryota > Metazoa > Chordata > Aves > Psittaciformes > Psittacidae > Pezoporus > Pezoporus occidentalis. The sequence continues at coordinate 3,033,660 of NW_026915769.1, forward strand.
TGTCTATGCACTTACTGTAGAATAAACAGAGCAGAGCGGGTCTTGGTGTTCTGACATAAGTGTTAAATCCACACAAACAATTTATTAGTTGCAATAAAATCAAAGGGTAAAGAATTATTCCAAATTAAGTTCTCTCTGTTGTAAGCATAACTTGCACTTCAGCATAGTTTCAAATGTTGCCTATTTTCCTTAGACAAAGAAAACAAGAACCAGTCATCATTTGCACTTTTTGCATTATAAATCTTCCCGCAGAATTGCTCTAGCTTTTTAATTTCCATTTCAATCCATTACCATTAAGGGATTTAAAAGGCCGATGGCTTAAAGTTTCTCTAAACCGCTTTCAAATTCTCAGCCACTGGAACATTAAATGATTTTCCAAAATGCACAGTTAAAGAGAAAAGAAACTGAAAAAGGGCAACAAGTCCCACAGAAAACTTGCTGCATATATTGAAGAGACCTTACAATTAAGATACTATTTTCTGCCTAATTTACAACCTCTCTTAAAACCAAGGAGCAGAAGCACAGGGAATCTCACTAAAAAGAAATCAAGCTGTAAAATGGCAGATACCCCCTTAGTCAGCAAGGTATCTAAGCACATGCCTAACTCTAAAGCAAATAAAACCGAAATTTAGTGCACTGGAAATTCCTCAGTACTTAGACTGAATATTAGGAACAATTTCTTCACCGAGAGGGTGCTCAGGCATTGGAACAGGCTGCTCAGGGGCAGTGGTGGAATCACTGTCCCTGGAGGTGTTCAAAAACCACGTAGATGAGCCCTTAGTGACATGGTTTAGTGGTGGACTTCTCAGTGCTGGGGTAATGGTTGGACTCAATGACCTTAAAGCTCTTTTCCAACCAAGCTGATCCTATGATTCGATGATTTTCCTGTCCGTGGCATGGATGGTAAATGTCAATGATAATTACAATCTTATGTGATCAAGAATCATTGTCAGCTGACACATATATGAGCATTTTCTCCATATACCAGTGGAACCACATCAACTTGCATTAGCTGAGCATATGACATATACATCAGGCTGTAGACTTTTTTGTAAAAAAAAGCTAACTATGAGAACTAACCCACCCTGCCAAGAAACCCCCAACTCAACTCACACTACATGCCAAATTTGCTGAACAAACTCTTTTTATCCTTCTCATCTATGGTTTCAGAAAGACAAAGCTGAGACAAAGAAAGGTACAGATCTGCTAACTCTTGCAAGGTATTTTTGGAAGGCTGGAAAAGTAAATTGAATCCTATTCAATACTGCATTTAGTTTATGTGCAATACTTGTTTGATCTCATATTCAGAAGCTTAGGAAGGCATGCTTAGCAACTCACACAAAAGCAGGATGAGACTAGAAGTATGTTTATTTTTTGGCTAAATTGGGGCAAATGGAGAGAAGAAAACCTTTGTGAGAGGCAGTTTTCTAATTTGTTTAAAATCTTATAATACAAATGCCAGATTTTCACTATTTTACACATTATTCTGTGGAACTCTGAAGATGATAGGTGATTAACTTACTTAAAAAATGAAAGGCCATCCCACATGGGAAAAGAGGAGAGAACATGCCTACTACAGAAGATAAGGATAAACATCTTTGAACCTCACTGATTCTTCAACCAGATCAGCACTGGTCAGAGCCTTTGAAGGTGTTTTGCTTCACTATGGTACTCCAGTTGTTAACATCCTCTAAAGGACCATGATGACTGAGTAAGCCCAAATGCCTCCTTATGCCAAACCTGTGGTGCTGGCTGCAGAACCAGTTCTCATGCCACTTGAGCTGTACAATGGGATGGGAGGCAGGGCAAGTAAGATCACCCATTATTTGAGGCTGAGAAGCACAATTGTGCATAGATAACATTTCCCCTGATCTTTCACTGCCCTTCAGAGGACAGAATCATCAGTTACTCTTGGCTACAGAACAGCCAACAGAAAAGATTTCACTCAAAAATGGAACTGTAAAACAACATAAGCCATCTTACCTTCCAAATGTTCTGTTGTAACCAGTCCTAATGCTACCATGAAGGCAATTTTCTAAAGAAAAAATAAGCAGGGGTTAGATTTTCTACTACAACAATCATGGAAGAAGTAAGTAAACAAATAAATCTAGCATTGACAGGATAAACCCAGTAAAGGCCTTTTAGAAATGTATCTTATTTAAATGCATTGTAATATGAAGAACTTTAACTGAAGATTTGCTTCAAATATGCCTGGCCAGTTACAGCCTACTTGTATGGCTATATGAACTTTAGCAGTTCAGACACTTATGAGGTGAATGCTGTATGACTACTGATTTTACACAGCGCATGACCAAAATTCAGTCAATTCAATCAATTCAATTTCATGCAGCTACCTGCTTTGTTACTCCACTTTTTAGAGAAGTAACTGTGTATTATTATTACTATCTGAAAATGGCACTGCTTTTATTGGATGTGAGCAAGCTGCATGAAGCAAAACAAGATATGATACACTTCCACTGAACTTTACATCACTGAACAAAACATCTGAAGCATATTGAAAGTCCCTTCCCCTAGAAAAAACTTTCAGAAATTTCTCTTCACAATTTTCAGAAAGAGTCCCATGTGCATGAATCATGAAGAGGTACACTGGTACACTGATCCAGTATTTTCCCTCAACGGAAAGTGAACAAGCATCTCCTGTTGCACTGGTGAACTCATTCTGCAGTGAGGAATCTGATCTAAAATATTACTCAGAACTCTTGTACACTATACATATGCAAAACACATCTTCATACTAACAAATCTTCAGAACATACCAATCCAGTAATAGGAGAAGTACTAGAGCAGATCTTAAATTTTCTGTCAGTGATTTTTCATTGGGAGATTTTTCTTTTCAGGAAAAGTTTTGCTGAAGCTTTTATTCCATCTTTTAGATGGAAAAGTGAAATTCTGCTGTGTTGTTTCAAGCACAAACTGAACTGAGCTCAGTTTTGAGTAGCACCTGTGGTACTCTGGGGCCTTGGGGATCTCTTCCGCTGTGCTGAAGAATGTGATGGATCATGTTACCCAAGTAGCATTTTCATGAGGTGCAATTTCACACAAGAGACAATTTGACTATAAACCCCAAGCTATTAGAAAATCCAAGCAAGCAAAGCCCACAATCCAACTCTGACAAAGCAATTAAAAAAGATGCAATTATCATACCACAAATAAAATCTGTAGATTTAGGTCAAACTAAAATACAGTGCTTAAGCAGCAGAAGGTCAAAACATTCTGTTTCATCCAAAGGAGTGTCAGGAAAAGATGTTTCAACACTTCCAAGTCAAAATTAGTTTGAACCTTCTTGTTTTGTGAAAAGCCTAATGATTCAACTTTTCATTTCATTTCAGGATTAAATGAACTAGTAAGTCACTAGAACTATCATTTCCTTTGCAGTTCTGATTTTCATGCAGTCGAATTGTGAAAGCAAGCACACCCTCATTTGACAGATTAAAAGACCTAGCTATGGGGTGGTTTCTTCAAAGTCTGAGGGTCAGGATTGGTCATTTACACCCCTCTTGTATCTGTGAAAATATCTTTGTCAAACAGGTGAACTAACAACCTCATAATAAAGGAATATTTTCTTTCCACAATTTTCTGGCATATAACTCTCCCTGTAGATTAAAAAAAATGGTGATGTAGAATCTCACCACTGGCAATTTAGCTATATTCATGCTATATTTCTGCCTTCCGTAGCAGTGGTAATGGCAAGCATATGTGTTCATTTACATGTCAGACCTTGATTTCAATAATGTTCACTCCTTACATGTCTAAACCACCAGATAGACACAGTGGGGGCTCCACACCTGAAGGGAAAGATGAATATTTGATCCGATATCCACTGCGCAGTTCTGAGAAGAAAATTAGCCAACTGAGTAGAATTACAAGCTTCACCTCACTCCCACCAAAAAGTAAGTTTGTGGCAGGATGCATCTCAGCACTCTGAGGAAAAGTAATAACATTTAGGTATAGAATCAGAAAGTTGGAATGGTTAATGTGCAAGTCCAGTGGAGCGCAGAACGCCTGTATTACCAGAAGATTAAACTGTAGGGGGAACATACATTTTTTGACATCTAAACTAAAATCATTTGAGTACTGGAATATTTGCTAAACAATTTCTTCTCTTCATGATAAAATCATTTGAATACATATCTAATTAAACGTAATGACAGCATACTTGCTTAACATATGAAGAGCAATCATAAATGGACATGATAATTATCTCACTGTTAAGCACAGGAAGGGTTAGCTTTTATAGATATTTGAAAGATGGTTTCTTTTAAAAAAATCCCAGTAGAAGCTGTATTCTTTTTAACAAGCTTATTATATTAACAGCATATTTGTTTTTATGGGCTTTGCTATTTCACACTCACGTAGCTCACTACCTTCAACTCAAAGTACTACATCCACGGCAATGCTGTTCTTTCAAATATTGCAGAGTTGGTATTGCTTCTATTTCTCCTCTGCACAGGAATCTACAAAATGGAGGCTTCAGTTTCTCCAGATTTTCAGTCCAGGCCAAACACTAGTATTTAGTTCATGATTTCAATGTGTCTCTCTTGTCTTTCTTACATGAGATTAAAAACACTGTTAGCTAAATAACCAGCTTTTATAGCAACGTTTTTTCTTCTAAATAGAATGTCCTGGAAAATGTTGTCAGAAATATAAAAATTTACTAATATAAAAACTCTTAAAACACTTGGGAAAAAAAAAATCTGTTTGTTTCTGTGCTGTACTCAGGTTCTTTTAAGAAAAAAACCAAACCCATTAAAAAAATCCAAACCCCCAGGCACCTGCTCCCCAGAGGATTAGCTCCCCTGAGTTAATTTCTTAATTCCTTTGCAGAAGTCATGCAGCTGGGAGAAGACCCATCACTAAGTAGGCAATTGTTGACCCCCATCCCCAGCAGAGCCCTGCTGACGGCAGTGTCCCACTTCTCCAGACCCTCCTCAGCCCTAGGGGTACTGAACTCTCCCAGCTCATATCCCAGGACAGGGCTCTGACCACTGGACCTGGGACACCCTGGGTGGCAGAGACCCTCTATCCTGCTTCTGGGAAAGCCACTGCACAGCCACACGTTCAGGTATCCTGGCTGTAAGACAGCAGACATGAGGAGGTTTGGTTTAGTCTAATCATGGCGTTCTTGGGAAAGGAGACATCTCTGTGTTGTGCAAAAGGCATACCTATTGCAGGAGTTTTGTCTGGGATCAGCTTCATGTCTTCCCAACAGAATGACAAACCAGGAACAAAAATACAGTAATTATCCTCAGTCTTTTCTGTTCGTTTAGGTACACTCAGTAACTACATATGGTATTCCTGGATACTGGTAAGTTTGGTTATTTCCGGTTTATTTGTTTTAAGTTTTCAGTTTAATCTGTTAAATCCCAGTCTGCCATGACTAACATTTATGTAGAGCCATACTGGAGTTCCTGTCCCAGTTTCGTGCTTTGAAGGTAAACAAAAATGTGGAGAGAAGTGCCTAGAGTGCTTATTTTCTTTTACAGTATACCCTGGTATCTTTGTTACTCTTTGCCTTAAATTTAATAATCTGTTTAAAAGCCATGAGTGCTTTTAGAAATACACAGTATGTCTTTTCACAGAGCAAAACAAAGATTTTTATAAAACCATTTCATTTTGTAATTACATGTTCTATTTATGTCATTACATGTGTTTACACTAATTATGCTGTTAGTTGTAATTACACTAACTGCATAAATACATGATAATCAACTAAAGTTCACTTTCAAAGAACAAAAGAAATTAACTCTACACCTATTTAAGGCTGTGAAGCAAATCTATGAAAAAAGAAAGAACCACCATACTTAAGGACATAGCATTCAGCATTCTACACAGAAAACTCTGCTTGCCAAGACTGCCAGTATACATGGTAGGAACAATATTCTTGGTTACCAAAAAGGTAGTCAGGATATTCTAGCCAGCAATTTCATGAAAAGCTCATTAACTTTATGAATGCTACACCAAAAAGTGTGCCCAGTCCCAGGGCCTCTTCCTGCAGCTCTAAGGAAGACTTTTGCTCAATATTCTTTCAATATTCTTTATGGTAATCAGTTACAGGCAAAGAAAAAATTATGATTTTTCTAGCATTCTGTTTTTAAGTGGGATCTACTGGCCCTTTCTGCCTGTAAGGTGCTACACAATAAAATAATCTTTTGGAAATACCTCCCTAAAGAAAACAGGACTCTACAATCCCATCATTTGGTGGCAATGGAGATTCATATGAGTGTCAGATTTTAAACCTGGGAGATTTCCTAAGTGCAGTTCTGCAGAGCTTCTTCATCAGGTTGTGATATTCTAGGCTAAAAGCCACTATTATCCTTACAAAGTTTTAACTATACCAACCTCTTAAAATGGTAAAACAAATGACCACCCACATGCCTTAAGTAACATTATAAATTTATATTGTAATAATCCTCTTAAAACTACAGCTCCAAGGATGCTTTTCTGCTGCATATTTATTACACTAGTAAGGTTAAGATTTCACATAGCTGAGCATTTCCGCAACAGAAGTAGATTCAGTTTGTATAACTTCTCAAATTGCTGCAGAAGTACATACAATCTAATGTGAATACATCTAGTAAAAAAAGAAAATGCCTGTTAAAGAGAGACCCTGTTTCTACAAGGACTTCTGATTTATATTTTTAGCTTACATCACAAATACAATTCATGAAAGAGATTCAATCTTATAACCTGCTTTCTGCTCTCTAACTCAGTTTGAAGGTCTTTAATGTATTTCAGGCTAGAAAGAATCCCTGTACATGCAGGAAGTCATAAACAGTAAATGCAAGAAACTGTATTGTTAAATGCAATATAAAAATTGCAGTGTTCAATACAAAGAAGATGTAAAAGCTCAGCTTATGAATGAATTTTTAAGTCAATCTCATACACAGCCTGTAAACCCAATGATACATACTTGATAACATAAAAGAAAGTATCTGAAGTTTGTATACACCTTTCAAAAGAAACTCATCAATACCACACAAAGTGACTAGATCACTACGAGACCTACAAATCTTACATTTTGTGACACTGGAAGTTTTGATGCAAACCAAATTTGTCAGAGCACGTCACTGGAAGGAAAATCACCTCAACTGCAGTGATTGGGTAGGGAGATGAATGGCTGGCAGAATCATGAGCACAAATGCAGTAATGTAATATGCACATGGAAAAATGTTCAGACTTGGCTGCCACAACTTAACTGTACTGTGGCTCACTTATTTAAAAATAAATAATTCACCTCTGGATTTTCCTCCTTTTTCTTTTTGGTAGCAGGGGGTCCCTGAGCTGACTCTTCAGGAGGTTTCTTTGTCTCCACTTTACTTTCTGTCTGGGTTTGGACTTGAGGCTGAATAATGATAACCTAAAAGACAATGCAGAAATAAGAGAATTCATTATATGAATCTGGATTTTTCTGCCTGGCAATATTGATTCTTCTTTGAAGGCTACCTGATATCCCTGCAGACAACAAATGCAAGTCACAAGCCAAAAATATATATAAAAACCTGGATTCATAGATTATGCTTCTAAAACCATACCTAAGTTTTTAAAAATTAATTTTTATTGGTGCATTATAAGCCTATTGCAGCCTAAGGGAACCACTTGATCAGTGCCTCTGAAAATTAGGACACTTTCTATTTAGAGGACTTCTGAAGCTGACTCAGCCTAGCTTTAGCATATGTGTTGTCAGTGATTTTAAGGTCTTTCCTTTGATTTTATTTTGCATATAGGTAGAAGAGATGGGATTATTACACATTCAAAACCACAGTATGATTTCAGTCATACCCGTGTTTTTCAGAATAAACACATGTGGATGGGAAAGAAGATAACTCCTCAGTACTACTACGAGGATGATCAGGGGACTGGAGCACCTCCCGTACGAAGACAGGCTAAGAAAGTTGGGGCTGTTCAGCCTGGAGAAGAGAAGGCTGCATGGAGACCTCATAGCAGCCTTCCAGTATCTGAAGGGGGCCTACAAGGATGCTGGGGAGGGACTCTTCATTAGGGACTGTAGTGACAGAACAAGGGGTAATGGGTTAAAACTTAAACAGGGGAAGTTTAGATTGGATATAAGGAGGAAATTCTTTTCTGTTAGGGTGGTGAGGAACTGGAATAGGTTGCCCAGGGAGGTTGTGAATGCTCCATCCCTGGCGGTGTTCAAGGCCAGGTTGGACGAAGCCTTGGGTGATATGGTTTAGTGTGAGGTGTCCCTGCCCACGGCAGGGGGGTTGGAACTTGATGATCTTAAGGTCCTTTCCAACCCTAACTATTCTATGATTCTACTCATGTAACTGAGAACAGAGTTCAGCCCTCATCATTTATGTGCTATGAGCAGTGGACGTTCAGTTTTGCATAAACAAAACAAACTATATGTGGTTTAAATTAAAAATAATTCTGGTTCAGAAGCTATTGGATTTACAACACAGGTCTCTTATACATGCATGTATGTTAGTATATCCAGCTGCTCATACCTGAACCACCACATGAAGATTTACATGATGCATATAACTCAGAAGCTATTAAGCTGAAAGGAATGAAGGACTATTTCTGGCCACGGAACTACACATGTGACTTTATATCCATAATCAAAGCTTCATGAAGGATTATGGAAGATCTTCCCAAGCTCACCTTCCTGATGAAGGTTACTGGATTTGAACACTGGGCCTTTTCCATCTATTTCACTGTTAGCTTTCAATCAATGTATTTAATTGTTAGATACTTTATCTCAATGCAGTCATTCTAGAAGATTCAAGAGCATAAAAAGGGATGGTTTTCTTAACCAGCATCCAGTTTAAGTAAGAGAAAAATAAATTATGTTAAAGAAGTGGAGAAGAGATGCCTGCTTTTATTTACCTCAAAAGCCATCACATATTCTTTTTTCGTACTGTACGAGAACCTGTGCTGCCAACAAGACCCAAAGTAGTAGGAACCTAGTAGCAAATTATAGTGAGTGTCTACTGGGTATGTTGTTAGCTTTTACTGAATCTGTTTCTGGTATAATAGTTGTGAAGTTCTTGTATTTCAAAGCTGAAAAGCAGTACAAAGAAGAAACAAGTAATTCAGAACTTGGGCTTTTTTCTTACTGATTTATCTGATGATCAGTTTTGAAATCCTGAGCTCTCATTTCATTTAGTCTTCCCCTGGAAGTGTAGAAGGGAATGCCTGATTGTTTGATATACTCCCCTCGGGTCAGTCAATATAACTAGTATCACTGTATAATTGAAGAGGGAGTCCATAAGAAATTTGAGCCTGCACGGAATTCAGGGATATTATTAGTGAGGACTGGTTTAAGGAAATGGAAGATCCTATGGTCCCATTAATGTCAGGCTACATAAGGATGCATTTTGTTCCTGCTAAAAAATATGCTTGTACACAGACAAATGTCTACCAGCATCCATGTGTCCCCCTAAGAATTTTCCCATTGATGTCTCATTATTTTCTTAAAAAAAAACCACAACACTGACACCACCCTGCACAGGGCTGTGCACTCCCAAGGGGATATTCTTCTTACATTTGCAATGTAACTGCTGTGCCTGATAACCAAAAATAATGCCATGAAAAGCAGAACCTACCTTGCTGTCGGCACTAATGAGGAGTGGTTGCACTTTAATGCTGTCGTTGACCACAGAGACAGTTGCGCTGGTGCTGATAGGAGTTGCATTGTTGGGGGAGGTGGAGATGATGGCGTATGCCACACCTGCACTGCTCAGAGGTGATGAAATAGCTGTAGGCTCGGTGACACTTTGTGACTGGCTGTTGGGTGTCTGTACATGGCTGACAGTGTTATTGGCAGTCGGGAGGGCAGGGCTGGGGTTTTTGATGCTGACTACAGTTGCCTTCTGGAAGGTAGGAGGCTGCTTGGAAGGTTGGTCTCTGCACGGGGAGATAGGGAGGCTGTCTGGAATCAGGGTCTTTGGCCTAACCTACAAACAGAGAGCTAGAAGTTATCAAGCACAGTCTCACAGCATGATGAACAAACACTGCACACATGCACTCTCCCAGTAGAACCCCTAGTTGCATTAACCATGGAAAAGGAGCATCTAGAAAAACATAACGTAGCAGCTCAAAGTAGCCAGACACTTATTTACTTGTAGATATATTCCCAGCACTCCTCAGTTGGGTCATTTCGGAGTCCTTAACTCATTGCAATGCTGAACGAGATCAGAGGAAAAAGTCAATTCCTCACTTTTATTAGCACACATCCATACAAATGCTACTCAAGTCACATCCAGTTCTCAGTAGGGATGTTTAAGCCAAAACCTTTGCAAAGAATGGAAACCCCAGACACAATGATTTCCTATTCTGAAGGTCACAACACTCTTGTTATGAATTAAGGAGTGGGAACTGAATCATTAAGGGAGTTGTCGGAAAGCACTTACAGGAACAGTAAGCATATGCACTTACACTGATGTATTAGTGAATGAAGATCCTCACATTTTTAAGATGTACCATATTTAATGGACAAGACATGACTCACGCAACCATTCATCTCACCAAAAGAAACCCACAACCATCAAACTTCATATTTTGTTGCTGCAAGTAAGGATCTCATTTGCAGCTGTGGGTGGATGAAGAAGGAACTTCTATGCATGGAGGGGGAAACTGTTTGCCAAGATTTGTGAAGGCTGCAGCTTTACCCAGCGCCATGAATGATAACTGCGAACAACTGTCTCCAGCTAACGTGATGTGTTTCCAGTGGGGTAATTAACGTCACCCTGGTGACATGGCTCTGCCTTAACAACACGTTAAGTACAGTTCTAGTACTGAAAATAAATAATTTAAACTGCTTCGCATGAAGTTAACTTCACTCCCAGCTTGTTCGTTACCATGGACAGATAAAACAGTCGGTTCCCTCTGTGCTTATTTAGTCCTGTCACTTCTCGCACCTTCCATACTGTGAAACAAAATGACAAGTTGTAACAGACAGACATGGGAAACAGCTGCCTGTGTCACTGCACTGTAGTCTACAGGAGCCCTTCCAATGATGCCGACTTCAATCTGCAGCCTAAGTAAGCAATTTAATGAAAACATGGGGATTTACTAGTGTGCAGAAAATCATTTTTCAAGGCTGGCCGTCATCCTCTATCATGTCAAGGAGGTACGTACCTGTTTGTCCCCACAGCAAATATTAAGGGCAGCAACACACGTATTGCAAGCTCTTTGTGTTTTCATAACTCAGTCTGCAACTGCCAATAGAATCCTAAAGCCTACAAGCAGAGCAAATGTGCAAATTGGAGCCACAGTCCTGCTCAAGAGTGTCTAAATTGTCAGTAACCAAGGTAGATGCAAAGTGAAAGAGGAAACAGAGCTGAAGAAAAGAGAAGGATTTGCCCAAAGTCCTGCAGCAGAATCATGATAAAGCCAGAAAGCTGCTGCGTTCAGCTTGCAACTTTGGGGTAACACTGGGATGCCTCATAGAACCACTGTGAAATGATGCTAAACTATGCTAAACTAGGCGTAACCATATTCAAGATACAGTGACAGTAATTGAGGGTGTTTTCTCTTTTCCCTCTATCTAATCACTTTATGTAATGATTATTTCATTGATTTAGTTGAGATACCAGACAAACACCCTGGTCAAGTTGTTAAGAGGAATCTATAATTAGTTTCATATCTGCAATTAGTTAATGGTCTTATTTTCTGAAGTAGTGCACAGAGAATTGGTTTAAAGCCATCTTGGCCCAGGCATTCTGCAAAACTAAGGCTTCTAACACAAATGACAGTTCAGTGCAATAGGAGACATGATATTTAAAGCACCTCGTTCATGTGTATATCAGAGTCAGTTATACAAGCAGATCTTGTAGCATCTACCTTTATATTTTCATAAAATATCCTTTCTCTACTATACCTTATATAAGTCTCTCATACGTAAGCCTTTAACAAATTGCTCATGCTCATGTGCTCAGAGACACGTTCACAGAAATAGTATCATTATTCAAGAAAAATGAGTCTTGAGAAGGTTGGCAAAATACAGTCAAAACGTATCACCACGGCTAAAGGAATCCAAATTTAGCTTTTAGCTGTTTTGCTAACATCTAGATTTTACCACCTCTCCTTAAAACAAAATAACTTTCTTGTAAATTAACATAATATGTTACCAACAGAAATACTGTAAACACACAGATAAGCACATATATTCAGGGAAAGAGGGAGAGAGAGAATAAGAAATTGTTCATATCAAAGATTTAATAGAACAGTCACTGAGATCTTTACAAAGAATCAAATCTGACAAAAAAAATCAGCTCAGGAGTTTTTCTAGGCAAAAACTGTCAATGTAGTCTACCAGGATCTACTCTGTCACTCTTAATTGTGCTTTTATATTTAATCAAAAGCCTAATTAAAACTAAATGCCTATATGCATATTCCAGCTATATAATTATCTTTTCTACACTATTACAGATATATATATATATAGATAATACATGTCAGATGTAATACCTCAGTGAATCCTATACACACCCTTAATACACATCCTGCAAGTTGTGGATGAATGCATATTACTTTGCTATAAAATAAGCTCTTCCTGCACAGGCAATTAAACAGACTTAATTTTCCAAAGTAACACACTCTATATATAGCTGACACGATTTACCATTCCGGTACAGCACAAGAACATATGCTGGGCGTTTTCTGCCACCGTGTGATACAAAGGAGGTATAGCGACCTTCACAGTCTAAAGCCTCTGCAAATTCCCTGGCAAATTCAGGTAACGTTGTGAGAGAGTATTTATCTGCAATTATAAAACAATGAAAAGGATTGACTACACAAAAACTTTCAGGTGCTCTTGAGTTAAAGCTAAAATAAATTACAGTTAAATTGTGTTTAATTCCAGAGTCCACAGGCATGAATCCAAAACAGAAAGCAAGCATAGAAGCTCCTTGTGCTCTAACAGCTATGAACCTTCTCCCTTTGAACACAGACACTAAGTGTAAGCACTTAATAATCAGCCAAGTGAAAGACCTTTAGCAGACTTTCACATTAAAAACCAAACTGCTAATCTGTGAGAATAAATGGTGTCAGCTGGGAAGAAAAAATAAATGAAGGAAAGAACTAGCTCAAATTCCTTTTCCTCACAGCAAAACTGTGGCTTAAATTTGGGAGATGAAAGGAGGACAGTGGCACGAACAGAAGTTTAGAAATAGTCACCGAAGAAGAATTGAGGAAAAAATAGGCCAGGGCACAGACTGCATTCCACATGCAAGGTATCAAAAAGACATTTTCAACTAAAAGTAGCACAGGTGGGATGACACCGGTCCCCATCACAAGAGACACAGAAATAAAAGGTGCAAAAGTTTAGTAAAAGGGAAGAAAAGAGAAAGAATAACAGACAGCATGTATGTTAGCAAGTGAAAACTGCAACTGCTGGTGAGTGCTACAAATAACAATTCTCCTGCAGCTCAGCCCTCCTCTCCCCAAATATCTTTCATTTAACTTCTGACAGCTGTCAAAACAGAATGTGATACTACCAGGGCTCTAAATGCAGGAGAAGAGAGAGCTTCTTCTTGAATGTAATGATCTCACAAACCCATGTTGTTCTTGGGTTTCCTCAGCACCCACAATAACAAACATTTGATTTTAGGTGGCAATATTCAGACACCCCTAGTACTTCCCGAATAGTGTGCTGCAGGTGAGCACACTGTTCAAGACACTCCCGAACCTAAGAATTCACAAGATTGGGGGTGTCTGCTTTTCAGACAGGGAAATAACAGGGAGCCCGATCCTGTGAGATGTGCAGAGTGCTCTTTTGTTCAGCAACATCTGATATGTATTTCAAAGAGTTTCAGAAAAGGAGGGAATCAGCTCCTGTGACTAACACAACTTCTTGTATATCCCATATCAATAAACTCCATCCAGATGTTGCTATATGACACCCAAAGGCTTTCATTACACCAAAACATCATTCCAGCTCTCAAGAGCACAAATTGTTGAATACTGCAGTGGTGAACGAACTGCTGAGTGGCAGAAGTGGGAGAGCCTGATGTGTGCCCCCTCTGACAAAGGCAACTGTGATCATGGGCAATCTATTTCCTGAGCTACACCCCATCAGATGAGCCGCTCCCATGCTGTAGTAAAGAAAAAGAGGGTAAAAAAGAAAACCTCTTACAAAATAGGCCCTCAAGATCCAACCCAAACAAGTATGGGGGGGAAAGGAAGACAAGGAAAGCAAAGCACACAATTCCTCGCATCTCTGTGGGCACTATTACTTACTCCTAAAGGACAGGATTTAATTAGAACAGTTATCTCTGTGCAGATCTGCCTGTGATATGAAAATTATTAAGGGCAGTTCTGGTAAATGTGTTCTCCTTACAGCCTAGCAAAGAAGGGAAGTTAACAAGTGCACTTCAATCACAAAACTAGAAGGGATCACCATGATCCTCCTGCTCACAGACTGGCCATAGAATTTCTCCCAGAAACTGAAGACAGATTTTGAAGGAAAATACTAATGACTTCTTAATGATGAATTCATCACGAGCCCCAATAAACTGTTACAATACTTTATTATGCCCATGACTGGTGTTTCATTGCGCGGTTGAATTTGCCTAACTTCAGCTTCCAGTCCCTGGATCTTGTTACAGCTTTGTCAGCAACACTGAAGAGCCCTCCCCCTTCCCTATATCAGATATCAGCTGGATTGTGCTCAGCATCAATCAGCCCTTCATACTGGCAGGGCCGATCTCTACGAGAGCAAATTTTTCAGCTCAACGCAATATCACATTGCCTTTGAGAGAAAGGCCATTATTCACACTTTATTTTCACTTCACCCTTGTACTCGGAGCTTAAAAACAAAAACTCAAAATGGATTTGGCACAATTCATATGTCACAGAGGCAAAGTGCTGGGAGCAGCAGACAGAGCTTTCATTCTTGAAAAGCTTTAGAGGATCACACAGAAAACATTAGCAATGGCTGATAAAATGAGTGCAATATGGGGTAATTATATCCTTCACCAGAATGAACAGATGCACACTGACTTCAGTAAAGCTGTGTCTATTTATGCCAGCTGAGGACCGACTCTCTCCCTTCTTTTTGTATTCAATGAAAATGATGCAAAATAAAAGGTTCTGTGTAACTTTACAGCAATGACACACCCTAAAACCCAGACTGCCCAACTGAGCTTTAGTTGATTTTTGGTTCCTTTCCTGATAAGCTCCTATTACCTTCAGCCTGGTCTAAGACCACAGTTAAATTAAACACAGTTTATTTTCTTGCCATAGGGAGAAGATTTAAAACCACATGTGACTATGGATCCACATACACTTTTCTTCTTTACCCTTGATGGGAGTACACACAAATAAAGGTGTGCTTCAGTGTGCATCATGAAGAAACCACAGGCAAGATGACCCAGTTCAGTGTATCCTATGTTGACTTACAGTGTAAGACCCTCCTTAGCATCTACATGGAATATTAGCCTGGGAAGCCACAGAAAAATGATATGAAATGCAGCAGCTTCTCCAGCCCATGTTTCTAATCCTGCTGCTCTGGACCATGAAGACCGAGGAAGAACTCTTAACCTGACTTAAACCAACAGCAAATCTGAAGAGACTTCAGTAAGGCCATAACATATTCAGATTATGTGCACTACATCAGACATTTTCCACTGGACTCTACCTACAGTGCTTTGGTATTTTAATTTGTTAGCCATGAGGAGCCAACTTTAGGGTAAAGGTGACAAACAGACAATATAACTCCTCTGCAATTTTTAAGAAGACAAAGCGATTTCATTTAGTTTTTATTCTCCTTCAGCTTTGCTTGATTCTACAGAAATGGAAGTTTTGCTGAGAAGCATGTTTGTGTGGGAATCTGCCAGCTCTGCTTTTTATGTTTGTTGGCATAAGGCAGTCAGGTGGGAGTTCTTTATTAAAAATGTTACCAGTGTTTTGAACACAAAACTGTATTTTCACAGGAACTTGAATGACTTTTGCTAATGAAATGAACATTTTCTCCTCTGCTATACTGCCTTTATTTTCTAGTTTGGCATTGCTGCTATTGAGTTGATGATTCATTAAGTGGCTCTTTTCCATTTGCAAAGGGGAAAACTACCATTAAACCAGCAAATTAAAATCAATATTATTCCAAAAAATAACTAGTAGGGGTTGAAGTTGACAAGGATTTTTGCTTTTTTTATTTTTCCTTCTTCACAATGATTCTGTCCTTGAATACGCAGTTATCTATGTGCCTCTGAGGAAAGAATTTAATCCTTATTGTTCAGGATTACAATACAAATATAAAAGCAAGACTGTGATTATACACACCAGTCAATAACTTACTTCCATTTCTACTCTTTTAGTATTACAAGTCAGCTTGCTTCTCTCATAGATACTCATCAATGATTAAGTTACTTCAATTTAAATATAAAGTGTCCATGAAGCCTTTAGGCACAAATGAGTGAACATCTGTTGGCTTTCCTCCTGTTCGCATACTTTCATAGGCAAGCTCTGGACTAATCCATGCAGCATTCACTGGACTCAAACTCTGGCATCACTTCAAAGACCACGGATGCCACTGCTTTGTACCATCCGTCACTTTAATAGCTTTTCCTTCTTCTAGACAACAATAATGGCACATTATAATGATCTGACTCATTTACTAGCCAAAATAAAAAAAAAAAACTTGAAAGACAAAATAATGACAAAAATAATTTCTGTCTGCTGACAGCCTGACCAAGATGGAAGCACACAAAAAGCTCACATATCAGGAGATAAAAATGAAGGATTTAGGGACAGGAAGCAGTGCAGCGAATTCCTCCCAGCCTATGCTAAGGTGTTGAAGACAGAAAAAACCTTCTTACCTGCCTGTCGTTTATCTAGAGGCCTACTGCAAGCTTGTACAAATGGCACAGAGGCTCAAAAAAACAGCACAGCCCAGATCCAAGCCAGACATGGATCTGAAGCCACACTTCATTCATTCATATGAATGCAAATGGTGTCAATGGATAGAGATGAGACTTCTCATCTTCCTGATACTCTCCAAAGCAGCATTTGATATGGAGAAACTTGAGCATTTTCACCTAACAAAAATGTACCATGTCAGGTGTTAAAATGGCTTGAATATTTCCTGGGGGGTTGTATGGGTACATTAGGCTTCTACATGCAGACTGTCATGGACATCTGACTTCTATGGAAGTCCTTTCAAAATGTTCATGACACTGACTGGATCTGAAGATCTTAAGCATCAGTAATAGCCAATTCTGCTTCTTCTTCCCCACCACCCTTGATCAGCTCTCTCACGAAGAAGAGGTAACAGAGAGAGGTACTTTGGAAAATTCGCATCTGGGTGTAGTCTCCCTGGATACACCAGGCACACTTATCTTTCTGCATTTATCTTTCTGCATAAGACCAGATATCTTGTCACTGCCAACCTCTGGCATACCACTATCCACAAGGAACAGTTCTTACTGCACCACCACCTTAGTCATACCTTCATCTGTCTTGGCTGCACTACAGCAGTGAAAAATACATATTGTGGAACATGTGGAACTCCACATGCTCCAACAAGTCCATGCTTCTCTCAGCTACTTATGAAACCTATCCACTAGTGCGCAACTGAGATTCCTGTAAACTTTTCAATACAGTACCATGTTTTCATCCCAATCTTAAAAGCTCCCTCTGTAAAGACTTAGTATGAAAGGCCAAGGTGCAGGGATTCTCTACAGCGAGGCTGATCCTCATACAGGCAGACATCTCAACCTCATTTTCTATAAATTAAAGACACAAACCTCATCACTTTCTACAACAAACATTTTCCATGTTATACTCCTCTTACAGAACTATATAGAGGCATGCAATTAATAGTAGCATGCCTATTAAAAATAAGCAAACTGATAAAAAGGAACTCTTAACTAAAATTCTCAGCTGCACACACTTCTTCCCAAAAGGGAAAAACGAGAGAAATAGCTTACAACAGATGTTAATCTTTGTGTTTAGCACATTACGGGAAGGTGCTTCAAACACAGTGACAAGCACAGTATAAAAGCTTATACAGAATAAAACAGATTAACAACTATATCTATTAAGGGCTACATTTTCAGCTAGGCTTCTGCAAACCTTTCTTTTGAAAAAGCAATTTTGTTTCTGTTTTCTGCACGCATACAGTCAATGAATATTAAATACATTTGCAAACCCCTTAGCTTGGTTATATACCACGCTGATTAAGTTACCTTGAATTAGATTATCTCTCTTCTCCTTCACTAGCATTCCACCACATCCCCATGGAAGCACTGAGGGTTATATACCAGAAAGGTGCATGACATCCCTTAGGGAATTACAGTCCTTTTCAGATATTGTAAAAATGACTTCACCCAATTCAATTATTCCTTACCCAAACAATAAAGTTCTCTTGTCTCTCCACTGCACAATTCTGTGTAACATTTTATACAAACAGGCATGTCTGCTAGCTTCTTTTCTAGTTTTACAAAAGGCTGACTTGCATTTAGCAGTATTTTTCCACCTTCTAATGGCTATGCACAGTCTTAACACATTACACTTAAAAAAAAATAAATACGTATATATATTTACAGTGCAGAGAGAGGCTTTGACACAGACCAATCTGTTAACATATTCCTTCTACAGTATACAGTTGCATCACACAACTTGGGTTCTGTCTATAGGAGTAATTTTGCTTTCAAGAAATCTTAAAGACGTCCTACCACCAGGGAAGCTGGGAGTAGTGGTTGGTTTTGGTACACACATGAAGAGAAGCAGCAGCTGTCAGTCAAGAACTGAGCTCGGGAGTACTATGACGAGAAATTTTAAAAATGAAAATGTGCATTTAAGTTTTGGGAACATCCACAGACCACAGTCGCTGACTGGGCTTACACAGTACCCAGTGATGAACAAACATACACTAACGAGACAGCCCCTGTCCCAAAGCAGCCTGCAGATTAGTGACCAAATTCAGGCCCTACTGAAATCACTACAGAAGATAAAAATTAAGCAGCAGTTGACAAAAGAACTGGCCAGAGGTGACTGAAAAATACACACATTTCATCTAAAGTGGTTGTGCGTACCTGTATGCTTTCAGCACTAACCTGCATGACAGCTCCACTGCAGGCACCTGCTATGCGACTCTGCTCTGTTCTAGTCAGCAGTGTCATGAGCAAAGCCATCCCAAGCCCTGCCTTCAACCAGCACTAGAAAAATAGGTCAGGGAAATAGCATTATAATCTGAATTAACTGCTACCCAAATCATCACAGGCTCCCCATTAATTTGAATGAGAATTGGATTGGGCCCAAATTACTGACAACAAAATGGGAGGTTTATTTTAATATCTTCATCATTTCATTTAAAATCTTCCATTTGAAGAACATAAAACAAGATTTCCCACATTTCTGCAGGTGGCTACACAGTGACTTAAATTTCTACGTAAACCAGTTCAAAATAGACAGACTCTCTGCACTTCAGCCGCAAATTGGAGCCCCAACCTGACATAAGGCCACCCTCTCCTTATAGTTGATGGGTGCCACAAAGCAGAACAGCTCAAGAGTAGGAAGTGCATCACCCACGTGTTTGAGTAGAGGACCTTCAGGATTTGCTGTAGAGCCTGTAGTTTCAAAACATCTCACCCAGCTGGAAACCTCACAGGCCAAAGTAAAAGTATAAAGACTATCTGGAATTAACTTCCCAAACATCATAGCTCATAGCAGAAATTTTATTTATTTGATGAAAGCAAAAAATAATTTCATATTCTCTAAGAAAAAAAGGTCTGCCAAAGAGGCTTGTTTTGGCAAATAATGAATGCCTAAAGAAATACTGTTTGCATTGCGCAATGAACTTGTAATTAATGTTTGTTTGCTCACCATTTAATAGCAGTTCTGCACTAAGTGATGGGATTTTGTTGCCATTTGTGAATGTGCAGATTTTGAAACTTCATTCCCCATATGGAAGAGCTCCCAGGGGGTCATATCATAAACCCATTCAAATGAACAAAGCAAATGACAAATATCCGTATAAACGTAGAAAATGAGAAAGCTGTATGCATTGTTTTACGTAAGTACTGCTAAGTGCCTCAGTTTACTTGTGTGGCATTTTCCTGCTTGACTGCATAGAGCTAAATCAAGAGTCTGTCTAGATGGGGACAGTGGATGCATTAAAAATATACAATTCATTTAGACATGATGAAGGGCCTTTAAATGGAGAAGTCCCCTGTTTCTTTCTTGCCAGCATGGCAATGTCTACGTCTCTCATACCTACATCTAAATATAAAGGGATTCTGAAATCCCCAAAAGGTAATGAGACTGGCCAAAAGGAGCAATATCAGGTAGCAATCAGTGTGCTTTTAAGAGCACAGACAGTGACCTGGATTAATCCCATTAATCTACATGCACCTGAAATAGAAGTGCAATCTGTCAGGATAAGTGTGAAATCACTTCCAGAGGGTAACTCAGAGACAAGCAGGCTCCTAACATGGCAGGGATCCCAAAAGGGATCCATGAGACCTTCAACCCTTCCATGGACAAGAAGAGAGGCAGCAAATATAGACAGGATTAAGCCAATTTAGGTGATTGCCACTGTGCCTGCCACTGCACTTGCACCAACTCCACGTAGATGTAGTTGCTCGGGTAAATAGTCAGCCATACAGGTGGGCTTATTGAAGCCTTTGCTGCTAGGGTTTCATTGCTATCAGGGCTCTGCACAACTGCTAAAGCTAGACTTCACAGAGATGGAGGTCATGGAAAGTGCAATACCTTGCAGAAAAAGATCCAGCTATAGCTAACATGCATGAGTACAGACATTGTACTGCTTGAACTCTTTTTGTGAAATACCGTGGACTACTTCGTAGAGGAGTGATGAATATCATTTTGCTTTGAAAAGGCTCTCCCCTTAATTTGCTGCTACAAGAGCACCCAAAGTAGAGGTTTTAGCAGATGCCAAACTCAGCTGGACCCTGCTTGTTAGTATGCTTAGGACACAGTGGCAAAGCTGCCTTTCACAAAGTCAATCCTAGAATGGAAGCATTGTGCCACTATCTCAGAGTAAGGTACAGCAGCCATGCCTGTCACCCAGTGAGTGACAGTAGTAGTAGCCAGTAGTAGTAGCCAGTCTGCTCTGTAACCAGGTCTGATGCAGAATATCTGGGAGGACATGCACTGTGACAGCACAGCTTTACATTACTCTGATTTATGGCTGTATTAAATATATTTTGAAGGCATGCAACTATATAGTTAGAAGCCAAACTTTCCACTTGTAGATGAGAACTTGATCTCTCTTGAGTTATCTGGCAGAAAGCTTTGATGGGTGGAGGGAGTTCCCCACTAAGAAATAATATGGAAATTTTAAACTTCTCTGTAAGCCGTGGGTGGGAGAGGAACATACAGACCATGGTGAACTGCAAAGGAGGACACAGCCTGTAAATGGGGCAGTCTGTTGCTGGGGAAGGAAGTACTGGCCTGTGAAAGAGCCAGAAATAACTCAGAACATAAGATGTATCTCTGATAACACGGTCTTACATACAGCTGCCTACTTAATTTTTAGTTTTGACAGAAATGAGATTGCTACGTGGTTATTTCCCATGCTATCTATATGAAATAGAAAAGTTAGAAAACTATGGCTTAGGGGTGCTGAGGAAGGGTTGGTGTTTCATTAGTATTAAGTATGATTGCACAAACTGGTCTGAAACTGAAGGCTGTATTTTCACAAAGTGAAATACAAACAAAAACACTGCCGTGAGCTAAACAGCAAAACAGAAAGGATATGTGTTCTTTTCAAAAAGTTGAGAAAACCAGCTTCCTCCACTTTTTTCAATTCTTCAAAATTGAATCTAACAATGAATGAAAATTCTTCTACTTAGAAAAGTGTAGAACATTGATGCTTCTCTAAGGGCAGCATTTGCAATGACATCATCATTGCTGAAACATAACCTTAATGATAATTTAAGCCCCTGATACTGGTCTTTCAGTTGCTCTTGAACCTCATCTATTTTCAGGAGCAATCTGCTCATCTTTAACACCCCAAAAGGGCAGAAATCAGTGTGTTATTATGCTGTACGAACAACTGAAATGCAGTCTTGAACTTGATAAGAAAACTATAACCTTCCTTTATGTTCACAATTTTGCCTTCCACAAAATGTAATTTAAAGAGGGAATTTAAGAACTTTATCTTAGAACTACTCCATCCTCCAGGCAGATTTAGCTCACGGATCTTCTACCAGATTCTGCCACTACAAAAATATCAGGAAAAAAATAAAGGAATAACAGGAAGACCCAACATTGACTTCAGTGCTTGAGAAGTGTTCATATATGAGAAATAGACCTCTAAGGGCCACATAGGGAGAAATACATTTATACTTAATAATCATGAATTCGAAAAACAAATCAGAGAACTGCAGCAAAACCCTTGTTGCAAGTTACACCCAAAAATGTTGAGAAAGAGGGTTGAAATGGAGAATAAATTGTGTGATTAGGAAAACAGTGAGAGAGATTCAGAAAAGAAAACACAGCTTGAGAAGATTTTTAAAATCTTTGAGTCTAACTCTCCTTTCACTCCTATCCAGACAATCTTGCCTCAGTCTGGCACCTGAGTTCATTGCACAAAAACTTTATACTGGGGTAGACAGGAATAAGGCCAGTAAGTTAGTAAAAGAATGTGAGGCTATATCTCGAACAGAAAGGTTAATACTTCCACCCCTTTTTTAATTACAGAATTGCAGATTTTTACTTCTGTGATTTGTGATTCATCTTATAAAGCATAAATTTGCATTTCACCTTAGGTGCTTTGTTCTTCCACAATGCATCTACAAGATTTTTATAGCTTTTCATTGTGCTAACAGTATGTTCCCAGAAGAAAACTGATTTTTCTTTTTTTTTTTTTTTTCAGGAATTAGAGAAAATCACAACTCTTCAATTTAACTCACTGAAGGTAAGTCTTTATTCAGCAAAATGAGTGCGCTGACTTACCCAGGCCTGGGCATCAGACAGGAACAGAGCAGGATACATACAAAATAACACAAAGCCCCCTTTGGAACTGTATTTTGTACCTGAGGTAGCACTGCTGGTCCTTGTCCTGCCAACCTCTGCAAGGAGCTGACCTGAGGAACCTTAATGGGCACTGCAGTGATAGTTCCCAAAGTCTGTTGGAAGAAGAACAGTTGAACACAGCTTAAAATACTTGCACAGCTTCCCCAGATAGAATCTGCCCAAACCAATGGCTCCCCTTCCAGCTCGCTCTTTCTCTCTTCTTGACCTGTGATGGAAGGGTATAATACACCAGTCCATTTGAAGCTCTTCCTCTTCAGCCTAAAGAGTCAGAGACTCTTCCTTCTCTTTAACATCCTCCACAAAGCACCTTTAACTGAAGCCTTTTGTCTCCTTAGAGCATTTGGTAATTCTGAGTAAAAAGGATACATCTCTCATTGTTGTGAAGTTTTTTTTGGTACACAAAGAAAACACAAGCGTGCTGCCATGGCTGAAGGCTGTCTAGGCACTAGCTTTCTTTCAAAAGAGATCTGAAGGAAGGTGAAATGCACCACAGTGAAACTTCAAAATGTGCATTGGTATGATGATGCATTTCATGGTAGCCAGGCTCACAGGAGAAGTTCACTGTGTCTTAGTAAATAGTAAATACTGAATTATTAAAACTGAAAGCTACCTATAAATCTACTACAGCACATTGTAACATAACATTCAGCTAAGACAACATCCATTTCAGCCAACACAGCAGCTATTGCTATCCACACTTATTTTCTCTACTCACACTTCCCTCGGTTGTACAACAAATTAATCCAAAACTTATTTAAGATAGAATATAATAAACTATTTCTGTTGGAAGGGACTTACAATGATCATCTAGTCCAACTGCTTGACCAAAAGTTAAAGCATGTTAAGGGCATTGTCCAAATGCCTCTTTAACACTGACAAGCTTGGGCCATCGACCATCTCTCTAGGAAGCCTGTTCCAGTGTTTGACCATCCTCTCAGTAAAGTAATGCTTCCTGAACTTCTCTAAATTTAACTCCCCTCAAAACAAAAGCGCCGAATCACAGCCAGCAAGATAAAGTATGCTAATAATACCCCAATCTGGTGAAGAAATTTCTCAATAGAAAGCAAAATACAGTGTAATCAGCTTGAGGAAAGCAAAACTGTGGCAAGTCCGTACCAATGTGTTCTCCTCAGACCGCAACAACTGAGTGGTAAACCAGCCTATTTCATTCTATCTACAGAGTCTGATAAGAATACCATGCATTTTCATGCAGAATATTTTTAATAAACTTGTCCTACAGAGTTCATATTTTTACTTCTGCTACTCCTCTTGGAGACATTTGGGGGTGTGATGTTCTATATTCAGCAAAGAATAAAATTATCATGAGATTTGCCTGAGTTAAACAATAAGAAGAGCTGTACTGTTATAAACATGCAAGACTATTTTGCCTGAGTACTCATGGATTATCAGTACCCTGGTTTATGCATGGAAAAATATACTCCATTAAACTTCCACCTTGAGCCAAGGTCAGGGGGAGGATGCATGGAGAAAGCAGCATTTCCGCCCATGGCTGGCAGAAATAAAGGTATTGGCCACAGTGAGGAACAGAATAGAGTATTTCCACTGCAGTTATCCTTACTGGATGACACAACGAATAAAAAAAATTGGAAGGTTACTATGAACTATCTGAATGAATTACTTCTTTACCCTGTCTACCATATCACAGCCTCACACACTGGGAAGCACAACATGATGAATTCCTGCAGTTTGGAGAGAAGGAGAACTTGAGCTGGCACCTGCTGCTACTGCCACTTATTAGACATGTCACAACTTCCTGCTTTATATTAGCATGAACTAAATTTAATTCAGCACAGATAACTGCTTTTTAAGGTGAATACCAAAGTGAACTTTCTAACCCACACTAGAGGAACTGAAAGTTTATCACAAGCATGAGCTACATTTTCCCTCCATCCCAACACTGCTTTTACATAAAATGAGATTTCTTTCACAATGGAGTAAAGCATGAGTTTTCCCTGGAAAAGCAGGAACACCACATCTTCTCCTGGGCTGTACATATACCCTCTACAGGAATTCTGTACCGTAGTGCTACAGAAGGTGCAGCCACACTTAAAGCATGACCTTCCAGAAGTTCTAGAGAACTTCTTGTTTAAGTTAAAGAAAGTTAAACAAGTTCTTCCTTCTGGAAGGTCATGCTTTAAGTAGCTGCACCTCTCGTCATTTTTGTATATGTTACCTGTGACCTTGTGAACACACATTCCGATATTCCTATTCCTACAGATACACATGAATTTGCAAGGATTTCCAAACTGGCCAACAGAATGCCATGTATTAAAATATGCATTTTTCTGGTTTATGTTTGAAAACACTGAACAATTGAGCCAAAAAGAATGGAAAGGAGAAAAGAAGCAAAAACGCCATAAAACTACTCTGCACTGTTTTCTTAGCTTCACTTGAAGACAAAGCCAGGATGTATTGTTTGTGGGTATCAGAAAAATGAACTATCATTAGCTCTGTCACCTGCACTCTCAAAAGATTTGTCAGATTTATTTTCCTGAAGTATGAGTTCTGCAGCAATATTGAGAGAAGAAAAAAACAAATTATGGCTTTCTTAGGTTATGAAATTTTCAGTGACAAAGACACAACCTCCTGTTTACAAATAGTTTTAGAGTAAGGATCTTTTATTTAATATTCAAAGAAACAATCTCAGTGCAAAACTCATATGGCCAAGGGAAAATTCAAAACCTTAATCTCGCATTAATAGTAACAGTATAGTATGTTCAGACAGAGAAAAACCTAAGAATCTATTTTAATTTTCAATATTTACCTTTTTTTTTGCTACTGTTTCCCAGCTTGGGCAATAAATAGTTCAAGCTGTTATATCAGCAGAATTCAATGACAGAAACCTCTGTACTTTTCCTGCAACACACTTCATCTATTATCTCAGGGTACTTCACCTAAGTCAGTATCATCATCTCTGTTTCAGTGATGAAAAAAGTCAACATTTAGAGATACAATTATGTTGTCAGGGCCAGACTGTTGTGCAGGTGGAAGTGCAAGCCAGACTTCTTACTTCCAGTGTCTCATCCATGTGATTGATTATTGATTATCTCATCTGTGGATGTAGAGTCACATCTGAGTCACCTCATTTTAGGTCAGGTTTTAATGATCAGTCAGGATGTCTCTATGATGATGGGTGAAAGAGGTAAAGTATAAAGCAGAGGGAATCACAGTTGTGGTCTCTGCAATGAAGGAGATGCAGGGGCTAGAATGGATGGTTGAGCAGTTTTGCTCTGGGTACATATTTCAGTGCATTTCAGAGCACTGACTTGTTCCAGTTTAAGCAGTAAATAAAGGAGAAGATAAAACCACTTGCTTGACAAACAAACAAGTAAATGCCTTTATCTGATGTTCTTGGCCAGGCAATGAGAACTGGACAAACTCCCTACGTCTTAAGCTGTCGCAGGATGAATACTGCTCACACTTACCTTAATGCTTCAGTTCTAGCTGGGTCCTCAGCTCATGGACCACAAGAAGTGAGTAATCAAGACATCTCCCTCAAAAAAAGGGAACTAAACTTCTTTTCCTTGTTAACAGTGCCACCTATTTTCACTCACAAACCTCCCAAGCTTGCCATGGTGAGCCTGATGGATCAAATACTCATCACTCACTAATTCCATGCTCTCATTTTCATCCATGTAGGCCTTTTTTTCCTCTTTCTGTTTTTCCAATTTGTCCAAAGAGCAAGCTGGTGCGCATTCTTATAAACCTTTAATTAACAAGCAGAAAAGACATTTTTCTAGCAATGCCTGACCTTTAAGCACTTTGTATGAATTTATCGATACCAGCAGAAACAATAATTTAAAAGGTTATTTTACGAGTGCTGAATAGTTTATGGCAGCACTTTTGTCAAGATAAATGAGTTTCTTATTTCTACATTTACAGCTCTAAGCATTTTAACGCTCTAAGCATTTTAATAAAAAAGGTTCATAAAAGTCAAAGATAACTCCAAATCTCTCCTCTATCTAAATCTATGTGGGTTTTTCTGATGAACCCCTGAAACACGTACAGTGTGGAGGGAGCACTGAAATGTGCAGCAGTGGGAGAAAGCGAAGAGATGAGTTTCAGTTTGCTCAGAAGTGTTTTGCTTTGATAGTATGCATTTAAGCCAAATTTACTATCTTTATACTGAGACCTTTTTCAAATAAAACCAAATTGATCGGGTGTCTTTCATACTGTCTAATTAACTGAACTTTAAATCCAGCAGAACTTACTATCCCAGGCAAGCATTTGGGAGCTCATGATCCCTTGCTAACTCCTACCTCAAGCAGCAGCCCCAACCATGGACTGGAACAGGAACCTCAGCCACTTCATCACCCACTGTAGAGGTTAATGTCAACTGAGTGCATACAGTTGCAACACAAACCATTTCCAAACGCCTGTCTTCAGTAACATACAGAGCAGACCGTTATCTCGTATGTCAGGGACACCTTTTTTGCTTCAGCAAGCCACAGATGCCCTCAGACAGGAACTACAGCAGGCCCACTCTGTAGGTGTCCTGCAATTTCATTTGGTGGGTAAAAGTAATTAAGTAGCACGCTCCAAAGGGTTGCATTTCAAACTGCAGAAACAGGTGAAGAGATGCAAATCAAATGATCTTTTTCAATGGTCAGTTTACTCACTAAGAAAATAGTAAGAATTTTAAAAAAAGAAAACCATCTCAAAAGCCCCAAAACAGGAGGACACAGTTGCCTTAAAAGTCAAAAAAGGAGTTCCTCTCACACGATCAAAAGAAAATGAAAGATTTAGAAGTTATTGTCAAGTGCAGTTAAAAAAGAAAAGCATTTCTCACCCTCAATTCTTCTATTAATACCAAATAGCATTGTAACTATTTGCTATATTTTCTCCTCTTATGCTTCTTCTTCTTTAAATCAACACCATCCCTAGCCAAGGCTCTCAAAGACAACTGAGGGATAGAAGTGTGGGGACAGTGGCAAGTGGAAGACAAAAAGTGAAACAAAGAAGTACAGTATGGACAGATAATAAGAATTCAAAGGATGAAGGCTAGATATGTTTAGAGAATAAAAGGATGTTGAGGCAGAAACAAGGACGAGATTTACATTGTCGATGATAAGACCAAGGGCCATTCATTTAGTTTTCTACTAATACATTATAACTTCTTTAGTCAATACATGAGTTTTTAAATCCACAACTTATGCAAGTTTGTGATTTTAGTAAACTTTTGCCTTTCAACCCTGAATGAATAAATCTCTCTCTCTCTCCAGATATGTATCTCTACTTTATCAGAAGATATTTACATTTTGCTGTTTGCGTAAATGTATTTGTCAGACCACTGCTATGTTTGCTATGAATTACAAATTCCTTTTCCCTCTTATTTGGATGTACTAAAACATGCTTAAGGACTTGTTCCTATAATTCATTATCCATACAAAACTCATTGTTGAGCATGGATACATGAGCAGTTTAGGGTTAGATCATAAACTGTTTGGGACAGAGCTCTCCCCACATTCCAGAATTACACCAGTATAGGGAAAGTCACTGAAGCCAATAACTGTAAAGCATCAGACTCACTGAGTAACAGAAGGTTAAAAAGCCATATAGTTTCAAAATCTTTTCACTACAGCACGTTACCAAAATAAACACTTAACTCAGGAACATATGGGTTTGTTATATCTCAGCAGAACAGCTCAATTATTTGAGTTCAACTGACACTGCATTGCTGTATTATTTGCAAACTATTTTATACTAACATCAACAGTGCAGCACAAATACTGTGTTTGCAAAATGTATTACAGAAACACTAATCTTTCTCTCTTTAAAGTACATATGCATCTCTCTAAGATCCAGGTCTTCGTGTTGCAAATAAGACACCTAAGCTATTAAAAAAATGTTTTTGTCTGTTATGTGTTCAATATTGGCAACAACTGTTTTACAGAATGGATTTTTAATGTGGTAGTGACAAGGGAACAGATTGCTATGGCAACAGCAAAGATGAAAATTCTTAACCTGAATGGATCGTCACTGAAGTAATTGCAGGGTTTTTTTACCCATTCTACATCCATTTTACAACTTGAACGCAGCATTCAACCTTGAGCTTGCTTTAATATAAATGCCAAGCACTATACACAGCCTCCAAGTTCATTTGACTTAAAACTTGCTGCACCTTACCTCAATAATCCAGGATAGTTGTTATCCTCTAGCTAACCTAACCATCTGAATGCTATTATTTTTCCACATAGAACACCAGTAAAAGCTCTGTGCACTTGGATGTAACTTTGAGGCTCCTGCAAGATGTGTACGCATACGTATTTTTTTCTTTTCTTCTAGACTTCTGTAAAAGTCTGTGGAAATAATTTTTCATTTCAAAATATGGTCAAATCACTGTGCACGGTGTTTTTAATAATCTGGTGGAATAATGGCATATTTCAGTTTCACAGCCAGACTGTATGCAAAGAGACTGCAATTCAGACACCTAGTTTGTGTAAATGGTAATTTAATTGGAATTTCATAGGCATTAACAGATTTCTCTTCCAGCTTTTCAAAGTGTTTGTTTTCCCCACTTCCTTTCTTTTTACTCAGAATTCCTTAATCATGCTCTCGTATGCACATCTATTATTGTTATGAAGTAGACAATCAGAAACACAAGTCCTATTGGGTTTTTTTTAAATATCAGTATTTTTTAACCATCCTTTCTTTAGACACTAAAATACCATTTAAACCAACCCTCATTATACCTAATTAACAACAACTCAAACTGTAAAAGATGCTTGTACACTCAAACAGCCTACAACTGCTCTCATTGCCCACTACATGGCCCAGAACCAGGGTAGCCACAGGCAGCAAGAGGCAAGGTATCACCTTGAATTCCACACCTGCTTTGAAAACAACAGTATACCAACTTCTTAATTGCTAATGAGGTCTTGATACTCATCCTTTTCAATACCACTCATCTGCAAGCAAACCCACAGTGGTATCAAAACTCATGATGGTAGCAGAGGAGTACATGGAGAGGTGATACAAACAATTTTCTTCTTTTACTGTGGCTCTTAGGCTTTTCATAGCACCCTGGAAGTTATGTCTGCTTTTATCATAGGTTTTGGACTTTTCAGACCACTATCTACTTGCCACTTGCACATTCCCATCTGGGTAAACTCAAAAAGTACAAACTGTTTGAACACACTGTGGGTGTGTACTCTGGCAAAGGAAAAACGTGATGAATAAAGTTCATGAGTTTCCCTGGTTCAGAAATCCCACTGATGACTTATGCAAGAGGATAGATAGCTGTGCCAAATACGAGTTCTTAAACACAGCTTCCACCGCATTATTTACTGGTTATGGTTTGGGTTTTTTAAGGCACCATTATTTTTATCAAAGGAAAGTAAGGAATTTTTCAGAGTCATAAGATCGCACTCTATATTTCTGAAAAGAAAGAAAAAATAAAAAAGAAGAAGAAAGTCTGCCTGTGTGACTGCATTAGCATGCACACACTTGTTCTGTGAGGTGAAGCTTTATTCAGAAAACATATTCAATTAATTAAGTCTCCACCTCCAGCACAAACGAGTATAGTTTCACTGAGTTGCAACAATGCTTAGCAGCTGTGATCACACCTATAGTCTCTTGCTCAGATGATTCGTAATAGATTTGCTGTTTAACTACTAAACTGTTCTAGGTTGATGTTGTTTTTAATGACTAATGTCTTCAAATTACTTATTCTCTGTTCAGTCTGCAGAAATGTTTCTGAGCAAAGGGGAAAATGCATGCACAGCGTGTCACACAAAGCAGTTCTCCCTCAAGTGAGTTGACGCATAAGTGAAAATCTTCAACAGAGCCCCAGAAGCTGCTAAAGTACTACTGCTCTACCCCAGTTGCAGGACATGAGGATTAGGGTATGGAAAGAGAAGGCAGAGGGAGGGAAAATAAAGGAGGAAACAACCATCATTCCTTAGTGATTTAGGAATCCTATCAGAATGGTCCATGCAGCCTATTAGGAGCTACAGAAAAATTATCTTCCAAATTATTCCACTTTAGCACCCACAAGGTGCTAGAACTGCTTTTGAAGTTCTTGCTCTGGGTTTTTATTATGCATCCTTCAGTCACTCTGAAGAACTGGAAAACATGAGGGAAGTGACAGCCTGAGATGATCTAATTGCTCACTGCCAACAGTCCCTTTTGTCAGGCGCTGAGCTGAACTAATTCAGATTGCTAACCGGGATAAAGAAAGTTTTCTGCTAGTTGAATTTGCTTAGGAAAGTATCTAATAAGCACAGTATAAAGGCAAGGGTTAAGGATTCTTAGCTAGGGGGGCAGGATGGGTGGACAAAGACCACAAAGGCAGAGGAACAGAAGAATGGAATGATGGTTCCAACACTGTTGAAGCATGGAAGCTATCAAATCAGTTCAGCCATAATAACTGGATGTTATTACCAAAAGTAAATTCCTTGAGCATAGAACTTGGTGAAGGAACATGAAGACTTTGTCTGAATTACATATAAAGTGTGTATAAACATGACTGATCTTAAAATTCTACTGTTAATATATTTAGTTGTAAAATGAAGCAATAACTTTCTCAGGAAATGTTAATTTGTATGGGCAGCACCTCCCATTAGCATCTTCTATTTTTTCTGTAGGCAGACTACTCAGCAATATTGAACCACTTGCCCATCAACAAAACCCAGTGGAAAATACTGCTTTAGTACAGCATGGCAGAATTATCGTTGCTATTGAATTTTTAACTTTGGTATTCCACAGTCCTAGGATTGCAGCTCTGAAAAATCACTGCAGATATTGGTATGTATCAGCCTTCTTTGAATTAGAAGAAAACGCTGAAATACAGCAACACCTCATTTAGTTTTGGAGGGTGATAAACTACAGTATTCACTTACAAATGTAATTGATTCTTTGATGATCCAAATAAAAAGGCTGATCTTTAATGCTGATTTGTTCAGACAGCAACAGGATTTGGCAAATTTATGCTTACATAAATAAATTCATACATACATATATAAGATATATATATATACAATACATACATGTGAATACATGAACACACATTTCAGAACACGTAATAATATATTAAACATAATATTTTTCCAGAGTTGTAAATAACCAAAGTGAGGACCAGTGTTTCCTTACAATAACAGACAGAGGAAATTTTAGAGTTAGTAAGTAGAAAAACTCCTCTTCCTCCTGAGCTACTGCATTAATATTAGCACTAGCAGAACTAGTCTTATAAATACTAAAGTCAGCAAAGGTTCCTCTGTTTCTGAGCCTCAAAATTGCATCTGTTTTGAAGTGCAGAAATTATAAGAAGAAAAACAGAAAAAATCAAACTACAACTCTGGTCTACCATCTAGCGCATGTGACTTTTTCTGGCTTCTATTTAGGATGCTTCATCCTGCTAGTCCCAGATAAACCTGGATACTGAGACAAGGTCCTAGTAAGCTGAGTTTCAGAAAACGCCCCAATGTGCCTCTATCCAACCTAGCTCCAGCTAAAGAGTTCAAAACCACCTTCTCACCCCCACCCCCTCAGCAGCTACCAAGCCTTAAAGACAATAAAATCCTGATGTGCTTCATATTTATCCATTAATATTCTCTGGACACCTGAAAGTTTGCTTCTTGGCAAGCACGGAAACATCACGTTTGAGGTGGCAACAACTCTGTACCTTGAACTGAATCCACAAACACATGAAGGTCTGCATGGTTCAATGACCAGGTCTTAGGTGCCTTACTGCAGGTCTCAATTAGGCATCCAAGTTTCCCTGTGTAGGGTATCCAGAGTTTGATGGGGCACTTTGGGAAGGAATTTGTAAATCAGCACCCTAGGGCAGAAGATAGATGTCTAGATAGATGTGTTCAATAGGAGCATTTTACTGTGCTACTGACTCCAGGCCTTGGTACTTTGCTCTGAAAGAGGTCTCCTCTTCACTGGGATTCACCTCCTTGAGCCCCTCCCTGGAGTCTAATAGGTGTTCAACCAGTGTCCTGGGTTCAGCAGTACCAGTCATTTTTCTCCTTCTTGGTAGCTGGTGCAGTGCTGTGTTTTGACTTTCAGCCTGGGAACAGAGCTGATAACAAGGATGTTTTGGTTTGGTCAAGGACTTTGTGAGTCTCATGCTCTGCCAGGGAGGAGGGGAAGCCATGAGGAAGCAGAGACAGGACACCTGACCCAAACTGAACAAAGAGGTATTCCATACCACAGCACGTCATGCCCAGGAGGTAACTAAGAGTTACCCGGAAGGGCTGGTAGACTGCAGGGTTGGATGAGGTATCGGTCAGTGCTTGGTCAGACTGGGGGGGCAAATTATCAGTTAGCGGGTGGTGAGGTGTTATATTCTCTTCCCTTGTTATTTCCTTTATCATTGTTATTATTGGTGGTAACAGTAGTGATTTGTGTTATACCTTAGTTACTAAACTGTTCTTATCTCAACCCCTGGGAGTTGCATTCTTTTGATTCTTCTCTCCATCCCTCCAGGAGTAGGGGGAGGGCAAGAAGGGGGGGGGGGGGGGAGTGAGTGAACGAGCTGTCTGGTTGGGTTTGAACTATGACAACCACTTTCATTCAAAACACAATCCAAGAAAGCTATGCTTTCCTTTCTTCCTCCTTCCCATCGTTCCCTTCAACCAGTTTCTTGGGAGTTCATTCACTCCAGAGAAAGATTTCAGTTTCTATACTCACACACAGCTCTGTAAGCCATTTAACTATTAAAACATACTTGGGAGAAAGACTCTTCTTCCAAGATTTTCTGCTAAATAAGTCAGTGACAGAAGAATGTGGTCTTATGGCACAGTGGTTAGAGAACACTTTGGGGAAAAGACAACCCACAGTTCCAACCAATGTTTTGACCACCTTGTTGTTCAACCCTGTTATCAGCACAACAGTTCTTACAACGCCCCAGTGCACACATTTTGGCACATAGGGAATATGGCTAGTAGAAAGAGAGACGTTATGGATTCCACCTGAATTCCAACTTGGCAGCTACTGAGGAGAGTCTGAAGATCTAAGTTTTGAAGTCCAGACAGCTAGGTCCATTTCAACCCTGAAGTACTTCTGAAGATCTAGTTTAAAACTCTTCTGATAGAAATAAAAGACGGGAGAAAATATGTCCTATTTTTCAGCTATATGTGCTATGTTTTCAGCTTGCATACTTTGCAAATTCGATAGCACAACAATAATGCCTTCATAAAGGCAGAACCACGAACCTTGGTTCAGAGATCAGGACTTCAACCCAGTCATTCCCAGACCTAAAAGGAAGAAATTGTGTTGTTTGGGTTTTCTTTTTGCTGGTTTTTTTTTTTTTTTATTTTTATTTTTTTGGGGTGGGGGGTTAGTTGTTGGTTGGTTTTGTTGTTTTGTTGGGTTTCTCTTTAATTGGAAAATGGTATCTTAAATGCCAAATAATTGGGAGACAAAAGAGAACTTTACTACCTGAAATTTCTATTAATTTTTTAGACTGAGTGACTCTTACTCACACAGGGTTATTTATGTCATGACACTGACCCAAAAGCAAAAAACTAGTAAGGGATGCTACTCAAGTCTCCAGACATCTTCTACTTACAGACATGAAAGTTCTGTATAAGCCTCCATCTTGATGCTGCAAACTGAAAAATCATAAAATTTAGGATGAATAGGTCACAAAAATTGTTTTTTTTTTAAGTTCCTTTTCAAAGAAAATGTAATAATAATGATCATTAATGGCATACAAAGCCTATTGTATTACTATCAGGAAAATAGTAGTGATGCAGTCTTGTAGATTAACTCTGCTGGTATGAATCTAGCTTCACTGTACTTGACTTCAGTAGAGATACTACAAATTCATTTATTTAAAAATGCTCATAAAATTTGTTGAGTAATACTTTGTTATTAGGAAGACTTATACACTTATTGAAGGACGTATATCAAGACAAAGGTTGCTTCTCCTTCTATGTAACAACTTCTAAATTCAGAAACAGTTTCTAGACACAGGCTGGAGGAACCAGAGTTTAAGCTCATATTCCTCAAGACCTGAGAACAAAGTATAAACACTTTGAGGCATCATACTGATAGCTCAAAGCCATATACTCTGGCTTTAAACCCCACATTAAGAACACAAAAAAACAGAAACCTTTTATCTTCTCATACTTAATAGGGAGGCTGGGCTTTTCCAGCAATACTAACAAACGCAGTGTCTAATTTCCTGTATAATAAGAAACATGAGAAAGTAACACAAGTCAACAAAATATAGATTATTTGCTTATATTTTGAAAAGAAAAGCGCAGGGGAAAATGAATAGTAATGTTTCATTCTGAAGAAAACATTGTAAAAGCAAATAGGGTCATGGGACTCTTTATTAGAGGACATGCCAATCTTTTTCAACCCTAACTATTCTATGATTCTATGATTCTATATATCCTTCAAAAATCATACCCCATAGTATCCCTAACAAATTTCTACAATGTTCTCATTGCTATTATGCTAAAATAGCTGTCTTTAAAAAACACTTTAGTGTACCATTTCTTTAAAGAGAAATGAATATTACATTAAATTAAATAAGGCTTATTTGTGTTTTGATTTTTCAACTTAAGGACACAAACACTTAAGGAAAGACCATTACATCATCATTACCATTTCAGCAAACTACAGGAAACATGATATTACTTAAATTTTATCAAAGCTGTCATGAACTTTCTGGTACTACCTATTCAATCACTGCTAGTTCAGTGATTTTGCATGTAAAAATTAACTTATCTCCAAACCAGCCAGTCTCATTGTTTTATTCAGTGAGAGATGCAGCAATCAATTTTTTTGTAATATCACTATCCGTTACTATATGTGCAAATTTGATGACACAGTCACTGAACTGGGGTCTTAATAAAATCAAACAGGCTAAGCAGAGGTCTATAATAAGCATCTTATTGAGGGATACAACAAAACAAAACAAAACAGTTGTACCCATTAACTAAATGTCTTGTATAAAAGCAGAAGGAACATGCTCTTGCTTTCACTTGTCAAATCTCCAAGGACAATAAATATTGTCCAAATGGCCAAAGAATTAGAATAATCAAAAAGATTAAGACCCCAGCACAGAAAAGCAGGTAAATACAAACTCAGTTACAAGCACATGATTAATCCCACAGAAAATGTGAATTACACACACTAAGCTCAGTATGCTCAAGTAAAGGATAGACTTGAACCCATTTTCTGAAATTACTGATATTGAAGACTGACTGTAAGCCCAACAAAAAGAATTTTGGTTTGTCTTACCTTGCTTTGTACCTGGCTTATTTTAAAAGGGTCTATGTTTTGGTTTTCATAATGATAAAAATCCAAGTCCAATGCAAGTCTTTCTACTCAGAGGGCAAAAACGTGATTCAAGACTACAGCGTACCTTCTGCACAAGAATTATCTGCACTGAAAGAACATCAAGCCTAAGAGTGATTTAAAAGCAGTCAAAGAAGAAACAGGCTCATGATAAATAAAAGTTAGTAACTATACTTTTCCCACCCATACACACATAGATGAGTATCAAAAACCACACGATATAGCTGTTAACAGGCATCCGCCAACACTCTGTCCTTGTCACTGATGGAAATATATCTATCTTGCCATTCAGCTATTCTCTAAATTTAGAGATGAGCAAACTTGGTTAAATTTGGATCAGATCACTTTCTGACTCACATTATCCTGCAAGTTGGCAATCCTTTGCACGTCACACAAAAAAGGCCACTGAATGTAACACACAGTCTCTTCCCTTTATGAGGCACTGCAAACAGTCAAAGCAAGGAACACAAAAATATATCATTAAACAACAGGAAACCCATACAAACACTTCTGATATAAACAGCAGAACAGTGCTTATGAAATATGCATCCAGAGAGCCAGATCTTTAACTAGTGAAAACTCACATAACTCCATCATTTTGAGCATGACTATCTGATTCTTAGGCAGTGAGGGTCTGCCCTTCCATAAAGGAATACCTACACAGCCAGATTTTTTTTCCCTGTCTCTTTCACATACACAAACACTTTTAATTGCTTATTGTGTAGCAATTTAACTTCAATTTTTATAAAATGGCTGTGATGTGAAGATAACTAAACCCTAACATCAATAAGTACTAATAAATATTAATATAACATAAGCACCACTTTTATTGCAATGTGAAACCAGTTTATTATCCACAGATGAAATCAAATTGCTGCCTTTATTACTGTCAGGAATGACTTCTAAGATATTTCTATTTACTACTTGAATATTCATCAGCACTCTGTATTTACAGCATCTAGTCTCTCTCTCTATGCCTGCCCCATGTTTATACACAAAATAATTTAAGAGCAATATTTTCTAATACAGTTTTCCGATTAATTTAGACACAAATGCACATTATGAGATTAATAGCAGACCAATTGCTAAATCTGATACAGTTATAACACCAACAGAAAATCTTATCATGCTTGTATTTGCAATAAGAACACTGAAAAAAAGGTAAATACAGAGTTTGCAGACTGGTATCAAACACTCAAATTCCTTCAAATTATTCAACTACCCACAAACTCAGTGGATAATGAAAAGCCACCTTTTGACAATAAACTAAAACGTTTGGCAATATTCCAAAGCCTTTCATTTCCTAAAGTGGTGCCTTTTATTAAAGTAACAGTATATAAGCGGATGTTTTTATGCATCCTGTAATTTAGAAAACCTAAGAGATGATTTCCCCAGCCCCAAAGTTGATCATCTTTCATTACAACAAACTGCACTTCAAGTCACACAGCCCTCAGATTTTTTATCCATCCCCTCGCTTTCTTTTCCCCCCATTTTAAATGGAACTAACTTGAAAATTCTGACATTTTCAAGAATGCCTGCCTGGTAATTTCTGTGAGGCACAGACAGCCTCCAATTACAATGAAATAACTACAGTGTATTACCATTTTTAGAGCATTCTTTGGTTTTCTGAAGTGAATCAAAGCTCTCCATGGGAGCTACTCTGATAAGCGTCAGAACAATAATGCGCTATAAACTCTAAGCATTAGAACAAGGGATTCAGAACTTTGTTTACATGGATGACATCTAAGCATGTGTAAAAAGATCCCAGAAACTTCCTTAAGGGGACTGCCTATATATTTCTACATTTTAAGACTTCCCCTGTTAGCAAGTTTAAATAGGTCCCAAAAAAAGGGCATAAAATTCAAGAAAATTCATTTCTCTCCTTTCACCTGGTCTTTTGTTTGGTTCTCTATACACAGGCCAGGTAATCACTTCTGGCTATAAGGATCCATATATACAAAGAAGCTGAGACCTCTGTCATTCTTCTGCTGTATCAGAAATCACTGGCAAAACAAAAGTAATTTTAGTTAATCTACTTCCACTCATGTTCCTCAGTAGAGACTCTTCCCAGACACTTGCAGGAGGAAAACCCATTCCATCAACACTGAATTAGCACATCCATACCTACATCCCATTTCACATGAACCTACAGAGAGGATGCTTAGTGACACAAAGGCTGCAGATAACAGAAACATAGCACGGACTCCAAAACTGGGACTTCCTATTGTTTCCAGGTTGTTTAAGTTCTTGCAGCATGGTGTTTGTTCGCCAGTCCCCACAGAAACAAATTTGGAAAGATTGCACCTAGATACTTACAACGAAGCATCAGACAGTGTGAGTCCACTTTTGCTTATCCTTTCCTGCGGAATACTCAGATGCCTTCACTGGAAATTTCTGGCTATGTAAGGAATACCATGTTGAGCCTGAGCATTTCCTGAGAGTATTTATTCAGTCTTTGACACCAGTGGGAGTTTGACCCTATTGCAGACCAAATGAAAATGCAGATAGAGAAAAGCAGAAATCCATGCACTTTAGATGTATTGACCATATATGTATGTCTGGGATATATAAAAGGAAGTCATTTATAATCAAGAAGCATAAGTGCTTATTCTGAATCTGACATTTAAATATCCCATCAACAGCAACCAGCATTGCAAAATGGTTTAATTAACCTGAAAGGATGTAATTTTATGCTATTTAGCAAGAAATACAAATTTTAAAGTGCTTTTACGCAGTATATATCCAAGTAGTAAGGCCAAATCCTGCTCTTAGCTACCCGTAGTTGAACATGGGGTAGTTTCATTTAACTCCCTTAATAAACCTGCACTGAAGATGGTGCAAATACAAGCAGAATTTGTCCCACATATTCAATAATTCATTTTCTAAAATTACCACGCTTTTCACAACATTCTAATGGTGCAGTTGAAAGTTAGTAAAACCCAGCGAAAAAATGGGTCACTGCATGGTCTCTGGGGCCATGAATCCTTGGGGTTCCCCCTCTCCTTGCATTTTTTATGTAATCTGGCTCAGCCACCTGTCCTTCCCTAAATTTAAAAATACCTAGTTGAGATCCAAGTCCCAGGCAGAATGGCTGGTCCAGATGAAAATGTTGTGGAAAGAATAATAGCAGCACACTGCCAGGCTCTCCTTGCAATGATCTTTCCTGCCCTGGTGTTGGAGCTGTAGCTATTATGGATCTCTGAATAGTCTGCATAACCCAACACCCTAACCTTACTCAGAAGAGGTCCTGGCAGCTGATGCTAATGCCCCAAGAACAACGGATGGCCCGGATGAGAATGGTGGGGAAAGAAGCAATGTTGCTTCAGTGCCATGCTCCTCTTGGCATGCCATTTGCAGCCCCAATGTCTCTGGAGCTGTAGGCTTTATGACAGTCTGAACCCTAACCCTAACCCTAATCTAAATGGCACCTTGGAGCTGAGTGCACAGTCCCAAGCACCACGGCTGGTCCAGATGAAAGAAGTCCAGAAAGATAAATAGTGGTACACTTCCACGCTCTCCTTATGTTGTGTTTAGCAGGCCCAGTGTCCCTGGAGATGTAGGCATTATAGATCTCCGAACAGTAACCCTTACCCGAATCTAAATGGCACGTTGGACCTAAGTTTAAAGTCCCAGTCACCATGGCTGGCCCAGAAAAGAAAGGTGAGGAACAATGTCTTTGCAGTGCTGCGCTCCACTCGGCATGAATTTTGCAAACCAAGTGTCCCTGTCTATGTAGGCTTTATGGCTGCCTGAACCCTAACCCTAAACCTAACCCTAATCCAAATGGAACCTTGGACCTGAGTTTCAAGTCCCAAGCAGAATGGCTGGTCCAGATGAAAATGTGTTGGAAAGAATTATAGTGGTACACTGCCAGGCTCTCCTTGCAATGATCTTTGATGCCCTGGTGTTGCAGCTGCAGCTATTATGGATCTCTGAACAGTCTGCATGACCCAACACCCTGACCCTAATCAGAAAAGCACCTGGCAGCTGATGCTAATGTCCCAAGAACAATGGCTGGCCCAGACAAGAAAGGTATGGTAAGAAGCAATGTTGTTGCAGTGCCGTGCTCCATTAGGCATGACTTTTGCAGCCCAAATGTCCTGTAGCCTTTATGACAGTATGAACGGTAACCCTAACCCTAATCTAAATGGCACCTTGGAACTTACTATAGGGCCCTAATCACCATGGCCGTCCCAGATGAGAATGGTAGGGAATAAGCAATGTCTTTGCAGTGCCATGCTCCACTCAGCATGAATTTTGCAACCCAAGTCTCCTTGTCTATGTAGGCTTTACGAGTGCCTGAACCCTAACCCTAAACCTAACCCTAACCGTAATCCTAACCCTAATCTAAATGGAACCTTGGAGCTGAGTTTCAAGTCCCAAGCAGAATGGCTGGTTCAGATGAAAATGTGTTGGAAAGTATAATAGTGATACACTGCCAGGCTCTCCTTGCAATGATCCTTGCTGCCCTGGTTTTAGAGCTTTAGCTATTATGGATCTCTGAACAGTTTGCATAACTCAACACCCTGACCCTAATCAGAAAAGCACCTGGCAGCTGATGCTAATGTCCCAAGAACAATGGCTGGCCCAGACAAGAAAGGTATGGTAAGAAGCAATGTTGTTGCAGTGCCGTGCTCCATTAGGCATGACTTTTGCAGCCCAAATGTCCTGTAGCCTTTATGACAGTCCGAACGGTAACCCTAACCCTAATCTAAATGGCACCTTGGAGTTTAGTTTAGCGTCTAATCGCCATGGCTGTCCCAGATGAGAAATGTGTGGAACAAGCAATGTCTTTGCAGTGCAGTGCTCCATTAGGCATGACTTTTGCAACCCAAGTGTTTCTGTCTGTGTAGATTTTATGAGTGCCTGAACCCTCCTGAAGATAACTTGCGTTAAAGCTATCAAAGGATAATGCAGGAGACTTAATATGTAATATTGAATCCTTTGAGGTCCAGAACTAAAATAACCTGATGTCTTCATCCTGCTCATACTCACAGTGTGGCTGACATCCTTCTGAAATCCCGAGAGGTGTGATCCACTTGACAAAAGGTCATACTGTGATGGATTATTCTCTCTGCTGTGTGACTCCAGGATTCACTTCATCTCTCTGCACTCTTATTCCCCCACAAATTTTGTCTTGCCTCCTTGCATTATATGTTCTTTAGCAGAAGAACTCCCTTAAAAAGGTAAGTCTTCAATGTCTGCTATGGAGACCAAAAACGAAGGCTAATTGAGTAGTTTTTGAATCTGTTCCAACTCTCTGCTCTATGCGGGCATCTGTGTGTCCCCAGGCAAGACACCTGCCCCAGGTACCACAAGCAGAATTCCTAGTGGGATTTAGGACAGAGAATACTTCAGAGAATCTCTGCTTGTTTTAATCTTTGCAAAGTTCTTGGCACAAAATTCCCTGCCTATGCTACTACCCACAGCAGCTCAAGTGGGATCCCAGAGAAGGATTCTGGTCCTTAGGAGTTTTCCACAGACAGGAGACTTTTCAGGAGGATTATACTTCAGAATTCCTCTGCCTACAGTAACTCTGGTTTATGAACCCGTGGGCATGACAACAAGTGCAGTACCATAACCATCTCATCCTTGGGCCTCCCTGTTCAAAATCTTCCTGCCACAGGCTTTCTTTGTAGTTCTCTCCTGTTTTGTTACTCCTAATAGAACACTGTTACCACACCAAGTTGCCCTCATAATCTGGCAGAAGCAG
The DNA here is from genome assembly GCF_034315485.1 of Pezoporus occidentalis. Classification (NCBI taxonomy): domain Eukaryota; kingdom Metazoa; phylum Chordata; class Aves; order Psittaciformes; family Psittacidae; genus Pezoporus; species Pezoporus occidentalis. Next base: position 3,075,637 of record NW_026915769.1, read on the forward strand.
ATGGATAGCTCAGAGTGCTAATTTGCCCCCCCCCCAAACCCCAAAACCCCCCAGGAGATCCAGGCCCCACTTCACATTTGATGAGACTGTAAAAAACAGCACAATTTGGGGAAAGTCCGTAGGAACTGTCACCCACACACTGCTCTGTTCCTCCAGGAGAGGCATTCAGAACCTGGCACAGTGCCAGACACAATGAAGCACAAGTAAGCCCTCAACAAAACTCTTCAGTATCTTGAAATTAATGAGCCATTGCTGATCATCCCACACCTGGAGAAAGATGTGACTGGTATGACAGTAAGACCAGAAGCTAGGTACTCCAGAAACACAATTTTTCTGGTACATTACAACAGACATTACAGATAGTCTGGTACACTTCTGATGCCCACAAGCCTGCCAGTCCTCCTGTTCATTGCCAAAATTACCATGATAATCATAACCCACAGTGCAGTGTCTTCATTCTTCCCCTCCCCTAGACTTTTTTGGAGCCTCTGGATCTTTCTTTCATCCTTCCCTGTGCTCAGCAGTTATTTCTGCCTGCACCTTGGCACGCTGAGATCAATGTGGATGCTGAAAATTGAACACTAGATCAAGAAGTATGGGGCAGTATGGGGCAAAGAGCTATGTCAAGAGCTAAAAGGGGCCATAGCATGCCCCAAGGACTTGTGGGGCAGTTCTTGCTCCCAAAGATGGACTGTAGCATGGACATGTTTGAGGCATTCTCAAAATGACTGAAAAGGCCAGCAGTGTTGCTGTCAATACAAGGATCATTCCCAAAGCAACCCCTAGGAGCTTCCTGTGAAGAAGCATAAATTGATCTTTTATTTCTCAGTTTTCCAACAGCAAAATGTGGAATAATAGCACCTTAGTCACAATAATTCCATATTGCGAGGATAAATTAACTATTGCCATGTATTCAAGACACTGTGGCAACATGGATCATAGAATAAAGCTATCTATAGCTACATAACCAATACAGATAAAAATATCTATAAATAAAAACTCTAAGTACTACTGCAATACAAATAATAAATAAAAGTGAAAAAGACTTAGTCATACATACAGGTGGATTTCCAATTACGGAGGAAGCACTTTTACAGAGAGCAGAGTGGAGCACATCAAGTGGGATGGTGAAGAGAAAGGTAATAAATCATTCTACAAATAAATTATTCTGAAAAACAGCCATCACAGGCAGAGGTATGTTCTTAAACTTCTGGAATGCAGTTTTTTCTAGTAAATTTCTATCTAAGAAGTATATATGAGCATCCTCCTACATGTACAAACCCCACTTTTTCCTGGAACAAAACATGGATATCCATGTAGCCTGCTCAATCTAAACACGGATGCAAGTAGTTCTTTGAGCTGTGGAGTTAATGAAGCATTTGTGGAGAGCAGTTTACTATCCTGCCAAGAATTTATAGCACTATAAATCCTCATACTGTATTTTACTTTGAAATAACCTCCCTGTATAGACAAGCCCCAAGATGCAACAGCACATGTGCATGGGGAAGCTTGCCAAACTTTTCTCCAGCTGACCCAAGGAATACATATGTGAGAAGGGAAGCATGGAGAAGAGCAGATTTTATACTGTTGATCATGGAGTTCTGATGTCAGTGGAGGGAGTCGGTGCCTTGCTAAGATGTTTTCTAAGAGCCACAGAGTAATAGAGGCTGAAGCATCACACCAGGAACACAGACAAGAGACAACTCTTATTACAGCAGTATCCAAATATCCCTGCATCTAATATCCACTTCACACTTCAGAAGCCTCTGGGACCAGTACACATACAGAACATGACAGGTATATTCAGAGAATACTGCTGGGCTGCACAGATACAGGTAAGATAGCAAACGTCTCTCTGGAACTAAAGAAGTACAGCTGCCTGAGAGGCAAAGGTTACCTTCAGCAGTACTCAGAATACTGCTTCCAGGACACTGACAGAGCCATTCTGCATCACATTCCTGTAGGGCAATGTTGTGTACCTGTATCATGGTGCTTCATGGCCCAGGGCATATATATATATATATATATATATATATGAACATCCTGAAAAGCAACCAAGTGGCCTGAAAGCTGTATTCCCCCCTTTTTGCTTGTTTTCCCAATGGCTGGCTAATCCAACTGTCTTTCAGCTGGCAAAAAGGCTTTCTGCTTTCCCCAAACTAGGTTCTGGGATGCCTGCTGGCCCTCAGTTTTGCTGTTTCAAAGAGAATGAGGAGGGGCATTTTCTTTACCCAGCACATTGTTCCAGCACAGCAGATGGGACCTTGTCCTTCAGCAAAGCAACCTCAGATCCTGCTTTCAGTCAGAAAATGGTGGCTAGGACAGAAAATAGCAAATACCACAAAAATACAATTACAATTAAAATGTCATTTGAGAGGTTTATATTAAAATCTTTTTATACCAAGAGTACTTTGTAGGTACAGGCATGCTGATATCCTACAACTACCCAGTAGCTCTAGGGCATTCTCTGTACAGAACAGCAATAGCTGTTCTCTGAAGGCAAAGCAGTCCTAGCGTGTATACAGCATATGCCAGCAAAATTCAGCTTATGCCAGCAAAATTCTGTTTTTGCCAGCAAAATTCTGCTTTTGCCAACATAACTTGCTCCAGATCATCAAAATGAAGCTCTAACCTTCATTTCTCTAAGCAGGAGAAAGAGCTATACCCATGACATCCCTGCACATTTACTTTCATCAATGTAGCTCCATCAGTCATGTCTTCATACACTGGATTGACACTGAAAGGCTGCCAAGGAATAGTGTAGACCTAGCACTAGTTTCTGGAGCTCACAATTTCCAGTGCTTACAGATTTCAATCTTTGTTAATATTGCAACATTTCCTGCTTCTAATAAAACATATGATATATATCTAAACAATCTTCCAGTATGTTATGCATATATTTATTTAGATACTTTTTTCAGTGCAGATACGGCTTCTATTACAGTCAACGTTTAAAAATCACAAAAACAACAGCCTGAAATGAAAGTGCTGGCATGCAGCTACCCAAATGAAAATTCTGTAACAAATTTACATTTAATCCTATCTATATTTGAAAGTATTCAGATTACAGTGTTCGATGACCTATTTTTTTTCAGCATTTCATTCTTCCTGCTAGATACCACTTGAGATGACTATACACACATCCTGATCCCCTTAAATGTTTTCGAGCAGAAACCACTGCTCAGAAACTCATAACATTACATTTCATGCCCTTGCCATTTCCCTCACATTGCAGATACAGAGCAATAGGCTACATCAGTAATCTCATTTACTACTATCAGCTTGCCACCTTAACCCAGTTTGCAGAAAGCTGTCATTATCCCCCACCTTCAAACTTCAGTCATTTGAGCAGGAAAAAAAATACTTTTCTGAGCCATAACAATGCCACCCCCCCAAAAAAAAACCACAATAAAAGATAAAGTAAATGCTTATTAATAAATATCAACTACAGTGATTGTAGTTAAGGTGTTACTGCTTTGATTTGTAATCACCACTCTGGGAACAATCAAGAATACTGAGCATGAAGTAAGAACAGATATTTTTTTTTTTTACTGGACCCAAAAAAGAAACCTTGCAAGCCAAAACAGTTTGGGTAAAAGAGTGATAATTAACACGCAATCCAGCACTACACTTCCTGACAGCTTAGCACCAAAGGTCAGCTTACATTTATTTGAATTTATAACTTAGTATTTCTAATTGTTCTTATCCATGCCTGCTGACTACTATCCTCAATAGAAGAAACCATATATATATGTAGTTTTATATAGTTTATATATATATACAATATAGTTTTCTGCCTTACAAATTTGCCATTGCTCAGCTTCTTCTTCCATAAACAACTAATATAATCAGAGATACTAAATCACAAAATTATATTAGTTGAAAACTTGCAAGGAGAAGACACTTGTAAAATAAAACAGCAGACCTCTAGCAAAACCAAGGCAAACCCCTAGTGCTGGGCAGTATTCCCATGCTATTCCAATAATGGCAAGCTTCTGCTAAAATGAAGCTGCTCTTTGTGAGAAAAGTTGTAATGACAGGTCAAATACTGTTTCAGGTTTGAGAGAACACAGAATAAAACTTATGCATGAGCACCAGTGTACAGCAGATTGTAGTACACTGCGAAGTGCAAAATCATAGAACCATAAAATAGTTAGGGTTAAAAAGGAGCTTAAGATCATCTAGTTCCAAACCCTCTGCCATGGGCAGGGGCACCTCACATTAAACCATATCACCCAAGGCTCTCTCCAACCTGGCCTTGAACACTGCCAGGGATGGAGCATTCACAACCTCCCTGGGCAACCCATTCCACTGCCTCACCACCCTCACAGTAAAGAAATTCCTCCTTATATCCAATCTAAACTTCCCCTGTTTAAGTTTTAACCTGTTACCTCTTGTCCTATCACTACAGTCCCTAATGGACAGTCCCTCCCCAGCATCCCTATAGGCCCCCTTCAGATACTGGAAGGCTGCTATGAGGTCTCAACGCAGCCTTCTCTTCTCCAGGCTGAACAGCCCCAACTTCTTCAGCCTGTCTTCATACAGGAGGTGCTCCAGTCCCCTGATCATCCTCGTGGCCCTCCACTGGATACCATGGATAATTCAACAGCATGGTAGTTCATCAGGTTAGAAAGTCTTTTCCTTTAACAACACTTAGAGAAGTTACAAGCTTGCAGGCAACTGTTCTAACCAGCAGTGCCCTCCAGCACCTGGCACTGTTAGGTCACTACTGAGGATAAATACATTAAATATGATTTCAAGCCTCTTCCTTCACTGATTTGGTTCATTTTTTCCTATGGTTCCTGACAGAGACAGTAAAAGATAGTCTTTCACAAAATGACAGACCACTGAAATACTGAAACTTTTATCTACGATTATCACTTACATAGTTATTTGCCAGGATTCTATGAAATACCTACTAGGATATTGTCAAGTATCTTTCCAAAAAAGCATAAAATCCACGTTCAATAAAGGAAATTACCCTGCATGAATACAAAACAGGGATTCAAAATAAAAGCTCCCCACACAGCTAGTTTAGTGTATCAGCTAAAGACAACGCCATTTCTCCAGAAAAATGACAGGACAATCTGCTTCCCTAAGTGGATGGATGTGCCTTCCATTTGTTAGAGGATGCAGCAGGTGATGTCAGTCACGTGAAGTTCCCAATGACTGGAAAAAGGGAAATATAACCCCCATTTTCAAGAAGGGGAAAATGGATGACTCGGGGAATTACAGACCAGTCAGTCTCACTTCTGTGCCTGCCAAAATCTTGGAGCAGATTCTCCTGGAAGGCATGCTAAGGCGCATGAAAATCAACAAGGTGCTTGGTGACAGACGGCATGGCTTCACTAAGGGGCAATCCTGCCTGACCACTCTGGTGGCCTTCTATGACGGGGCTACAGAACTGATGGACAGGGGTAGAGCAGTTGATGTCATCTACCTGGACTTGTACAAAGTGTTCGACACTGTCCCACATGACATCCTTGTCTCTAAACTGGAGAGACATCAATTTGATGGATTGACCACTTGGTGGATAAAGAACTGGCTGGATGCTTACATGCCAAGAGTTGTGGTCAATGGCTCAATGTCCAGCTGAAGACCAGTAACGAGTGGTGTCCCTCAGGGATCGGTGTTGAGACCGGTCTTGTTCAACATCTTTGCTGCTGACATGGACAGTGGGATTGAGTGAGCCCTCAGCAAGTTTGCCGATGACACCAAGCTGTGTGGTTCGGTTGATACCCTGGAGGGAAGGAATGCCATCCAGAGGGACCTTGACACACTTGTGAGGTGGGCTGATGCCAACCTCATGAAGTTTAACCATGCCAAGTGCAAGGTCCTACACCTGGGTCGGAGCAATCCCAGGCACAGCTACAGGCTGGGCAGAGAAGAGATTCAGAGCAGCCCTGCAGAGAAGGACTTGGGGGTGCTGGTCGATGAGAAACTTAACATGAGCCGGCAGCGTGCGCTTTCAGCCCAGAAAGCCAACTGCATCCTGGGCTGCATCAAAAGAGTGTGACCAGCAGGTCGAAGGAGGTGATCCTGCCCCTCTACTCTGCTCTCGTGAGACCTCACCTGGAGTATTGTGTGCAGTTCTGGTGTCCTCAACATAAAAAGGACATGGAACTGTTGGAACAAGTCCAGAGGAGGGCCACAAGGACGATCAGGGGACTGGAGCACCTCCTGTATGAAGACAGGCTGAGAAAGTTGAGGCTGTTCAGCCTGGAGAAGAGAAGGCTGCGTGGAGACCTCATAGCAGCCTTCCAGTATCTGAAGGGGGCCTGTAAGGATGCTGGGGAGGGACTCTTCATTACGGTCTGTAGTGACCGGACAAGGAGTAATGGGTTAAAACTTAAACAGGGGAAGTTTAGACTGCATATTAGGAAGAATTTCTTTACTGTGAGGGTGGTGAGGCACTGGAATGTGTTGCCCAGGGAAAGTTGTGAATGCTCCATCCCTGGCAGTGTTCAAGGCCAGGTTGGAGAGAGCCTTGGGTGATATGGTTTGATGTGAGGTGCCCCTGCCCAGGGCAGAGGGTTTGGAACTAGGTGATCTTAAGGTCCTTTCCAACCCTAACTATTCTATGATCCTATGGTCATTCCCTGTTCTATGTTTAGGAAGGGGCCTCCTTGATATTAAGAAGCCTCAACCATTCCAACATAGCTTTAATTTACAAATGTCAGGTACAGTTTGCCTATTGCCCTTATCCATATTGTGTTGTTCTTTCCTGATTATTAGGGATTTGTATTCTGAGCTTGTGAAGTGGAATTACAGTACAAAAACCCCAGAGTACCCCAGGCTCTACATGAACAAAGTAGAAATTTCCAATGACAGCAGTAATAGTTTATATCTTCTCCAAAGTTTTAGGAAGGCTTTGTTACTTTCTTCACATTTAGCATCATTAGCATCATTGCCTTCTCTTGACACATACTGTGACTGGAGCAAAAACTTCTTTCGTGTGGCTGTAAACAGACTGCACAAAATGATGTGTCCAGCAAACAGCACTCCTTCCTCTTTTGACCTTTCACAAATTCAACCCATTCATTGCATATTTAGATTATTGAGAACATGGGCATTAAAGACATACACACATCTGAAGCTGGAAGCAACAGCCTGCCAGCTCCCATACAGCTGTGCTTTTGGTCCCCCTGCCTAAGTGAGGGAAGGCATCGGCACACCCCATGGGTACCTGAAATGCCAGCACAGCCAGGAGACTCTCCGCCCCTGTGACCAGTCTCTAAGCTTGCAGCGTGGCAACCAACATTTCTTTACGTATCACCTTGTTGTTTCTGAAGAACTGCTGCTTAATCAGAAAAACAGCGACAGAACTGGGGGCAAGCAACAAGAAGCAGCCAACTCCCCCCTGCCCAGCACAGCTCTCCTCGGCCAAGGGCCCGCATCTCATCCACGCTGTCAGAGGTGAGAGGACCTGTCTGTCTCCCAGCACGCCCGCAGCCCCGGACTTCCAGCCCAGTTCCCTCGGGCAGGACGGGGAATACCCCGTTCCCCAAGGGGGCAAACACCCACACTCGCTACGGGACGGAAGCTCCCAGTAGCACCACGGGGAGAAGCTCTCCCCTTTCCAGGGCAGCGAGGCGAATGCCTATAACCTGGGAGCACTTGGAGCCCCACCGCCACCCGTACCCCCACAACGCTCCCCCTCCTCCAGCAGCCGCCCCTCCCAGCCCTGCCGGGGCGCCGGCCCCGCCCCGTCCCGCCCCCCGCGGCGGCGGAGTCCGCAGCGCACCGCCCGCCGCCTGCCCCTGCCTGGCGCTACCTGTGCGTTGGAGCCGAGCTCGGGCGGCCGTCGGGCGCCGAGCAGCTTGGCCGTGGTCTGCAGGTTGATGGGGGCGGTCTGCGGGGGCTCCACGCCCAGCCCGCCGTTGAGGTGCGCCGTCACCATCGCGATGGGCGCCTTGGCCGGCACTACGGAGATGGCCAGGCTCTGCCCGGGGCTGCCGCTGGGGCTCCCGCCGCCACCGCTGCCGCCGCCAACACCGCCACCGCCGGGTGCCTTCAGGAGAGCCGGGACGCCGCCGGGCTTGGCGCTGCCGCTGGCGCCGGTGCCCACCAGAACGGCCGCGGGGCAGCTCCGCACCGCCAGCTTCTGCCGGGGGAGAGAAGGGGAGAGAGAAGCGGCATCGTCACTCGCCGGGCTGCAGCCGGATCCCGGCCCCCCGGCCCCGCTCGGTCCTCCCGAGCGCAGCGGCTGGATCGGCCCTGCCGGGCTCGGCCCCGGCAACACGGGTTTGGGTTTCTTCCCCCTTAATTTTATTATTATTATTACTATATTTTTAATGTAATTCTTTATGGAAGGGCGGGGGGGGCAGGGGACAAGGTTGCTCTTTCCCTCCTCGCTCGGGAAGTTGCTTTTTACTTGGGGTTTCCAAAGTCTTTTGGTATCTCTTTATGGCCGGAACTACTGATCCGGGTATAGATCTAGATAATACTGCAGTTTAATTAGTAATAGAAGGCTTAAAAGAACGTTATTTTCAACTTTCCCTTCCATCCAGGTCTGAAAGTCCCTGACATGTGCTCACCTTACCCCCAGCGCTTCGCTATTTTTCCTGTTCTTTCAGCCTCACGACGGAGTCGGGTTTTTGGTTTCGCCTTTAACTTCCTCTCCCTTCTTCACAAACTTCCACTATTTGTTGTTGTTTTGCTTTGTTCCCCTTGCCCCCCCCCCCCCCCCCCCCCCCCCCCGCTAACTTTTCTCCATAGTACCCATTTTAACTCGCTGTTCTCTGTTTTTCTTAACAGTTGTGCTTTTAAATTGCTACAGAGTGGCCATTCTGTCGCCTGTAACAGGGGTACATTGACTATGATCTTCTTTTACCCTATCCTTTACAGGACTTGCATGTGGGATTTCTATAGGCGCTGTTAAGTTGCTGTATCGTAAATGCCAGTGTCTGTGGAAAAAACTTTTTGCACTTGAAAGAATCTCAGAAGCTGTTCTTATTAATGCCGTTTAGAATCACAGAATTGTAGGATCAGCGAGGTTGAAAAAGACCTGGAAGCCAGGTCAAGCCTCTTTTGATACTTTGAAGTATTAAACATCTCATTTTTACAAGAATTGACAGTAAAGATACTTTGTCCTGCAAAGACTTCTGCCTGTAACTTATTCACTGTCTGGTCCTGATGGTTTCAGTGCCATTATATCTAATGTGTAGCCTTCTACCAAAGGCCACTGCCTCTTTAGGTCTGCTGCTGTACTAGTAAAGTCATTAAGAGTTTTGTTGTCAACTTTGCTTGTTTAAAATACAGTGTAGATACATACATACATATATATATGTGTGTATGTAAAGTCACAGTAATGCTTAGTTCTTTCCAGAATTAAAGCTTAAAGTCTTCTGTACATAAAGTGGTACAAAAGTAACTGACTTCTAAGAACATAGCTTCCTTCTTACCTTTAAACCCATTATACACTTTAAGGCTGTAAAGCCTTAATTGTCAAATATGTTTGCTCCAGGAACTGTAGATTTTGTGTTTATGTGAAATAGAAAGTGTGTACTTTGTCAGAGATACCTGCTTCGTATTTTAATATAAAGAAACATCTTTTTTAATGACATTATCCTAGTAATGATGACTTCATGTAAATTGTTTTAAGCTTTGTGCACTTTTGCCTTTACCTCTCATTCTCCATTATCCTAACTGTCATCCCAAGGAAACATCAGCAATATTTTCCTTAGACTATGCTGTTGCACATCATAGATCATTTGAAGAAGAAAGAGGGAACTTTTCTTTCAGTACAGAAATACACTTGTGTGTTTAAAAGTACTCAAGTGAAAGCCAAGAAGCTCAGGTGTGTTTTATGTAGGTTGGAAAAGTTGCTCATGATGAAATCCTATACAATCTGTTTTGTCGTAGTACAGTTTTCCACTGGTGTTCCTTCTACTTATTGAATGCCCCAGTGCTGTGGTGATACAGATGCAAAGCAAGTGCATGTAGGAGAGCTGAATACCATCTCTCCTGCTATACTGCACACCTCCTTGCATGGCACCTTATTAACCTGTACAGTGACACAAAGTGTTCAGATTTAGAGTTCAGCTTTGTGGTTGTATTCTTGTTTTGATTTATGTAACGTGAGAAATGCTAAAAGCTCACAGACTGTTGGAAAATGCTGTACCTGGTTACAGTGCTAGAAATCCATCACTTAACTGGAGTTAGCCCAGGAGTGAAATCCTAGCTCAGCTGCAGACAACCAGAGGTTTGCTGCCAGCATCAGCAGCAGCCAGGGATTCTTTTTTATGGAATTATGAGCATTCGCTCTCCCTGATAGGTTACTGTATTGATGAAGTGTCTCCTAGTGTTTGTTCTCAGACATGGGAACATTTTGATTTCTGAATGGAAAACTTCTCACAGAAATACACAGTTTTACTGTACCAATTTTCACTGAAATAAAATTCCTAATATGTAATATTCTAGAGGTCTTGGTACAGCTTTACTTTCTTCTCGGGCAGTTCAAGAACACCTGAGCAAACAAAACTCCACGATCCCAAAAGATACACAGTCTTTGGTATCCCAGTGAAAAAAGCAAGTAAATTAAGTAGAAGTCAATTATGACTTTCCTGACAAAATTCAATAGCAAGTAATTGCTTTTTGTCTTGTTTCAGGGGAGGAAATCGTACCAAGAAAATGCAAAAGCAGCAATTCTATATAGAAATAGAAAAAATCAGTACTCAAGCTACCATCCATCCATTTCCACTGTTCTCCCTGTCTGTATTAACCGCAAGTTAGTTTTGTGTGTCTTTGCATGTGATATGTGGAGGTATTTTCCTAATAAACTGACAAACCTGTCTATTCATCTGTACATGACACAAAAAGCTAAGGAAGTAAGGGTTACTGCTTGTCTCAGTCTAAATGAGATAAATGTGAAATGCTTGTCATGTTGAACATGCATCTCCTTACGGAAAACTTTCATTTTTATTTAGGTTTAGGGCTCTTTTGTAAGTAAATATAGGGGAAAAGGGCCAATCGGCTCATGCCAGTCACCTCCCTGGGAAGCAATGCTGTGCTAAGTTTATTTAAATAACTGCAAGGTTTAGAAACTAGATCTGGAAGCAGATACAAAGGATCTGGTTCTCAAGATTAGCTTCCAGAAGAGAGTTACAGAAAAACTGTCTGGGGAAGAGCAGGGACAGTATCTCTTCTGTGTCTCATTTAATTAATTTTTTGAAAATAGACCTACCAAAACTTAAAAAATACCCCCCTTAGTCAGATTATGTTGGTTAGGGGATGAGCTGTTAATGCAGCTTTTCTTTGTAAGAACTGTTTTTACCTTGTACTCTGTAAAAACCTTGATAAAGGACTGCTGGCAGAAACAAAAATTACGGTATGAGAGATTAAAAAAAAGTCCTCCACAAAACCTGCATCTGCTGTATTCTGTTTCTTCCAGAATAATTAAAAGAGTAGTCTTGGTTTTTAAAGAGAAAGGAAATCTGCATTTCGATAATCAGTGAGCATAACGTACTCTCTGACACTCTTGGGATTATGAATAATAAGAAATGAAGCAAGCTTTGGACACTGCAGCTGAAAAAATGTGCTGATATAGTGGAAGAGCCAAGAGAGTAAAAAATATTGGCTCTAAATGCTGGAAAGCAGGTCGCTGCTTCTCATCCACAGCGTAACAGTTCTTACAATACACCAATTTTGAAGCGGTGCCTTTTCAATAGCAACACAACTTTCATTTTCACTGCAGGATGCCACAGGCAAACCGGAGTTTGAAATATGTATGCCAGTCACATGCAAACACACTACAATGTGCTGGAAAGCTGCCACTTGTTTATGATTTCCCATCTTGTATGTGGCACAGCCTCAACTATTCAAAGCAGAGCTAATATTTTTTTCCATATGTATCAAAATAACTCTGGCCTTTCTATTTATTTGTACATGTAAGCCCTCTCTCTCCCTACCCTCTCCTTTCTATTGAGGTCTATGCAGTAAATGTTTGCAGGTGAGAACCAACTGTGCAATAGTTTTAGCCTCCGTACCAGTGGTAACTCGAATGCTACTTCACCCCTCATGTATCATGAATCATTCTGTTCAGTGAATAAAGAAAGGGAAAGAGCAAAGGGAGAAAGGATTCGAAGGGGGCTGTGCTGTCATGGTGCACACCCTGAACAATACGGTATAGGAATGCACGTACACTGCAGAGACAGCATCACTTTTAGTGTAAGGCTTTGATTCCTTCATTTTCACTCTGCTGCAGCTTATATCCCATCTTCAAATCCTAAGCAATACAATGTCAACTTTACTTTACACATAAATCTCAAATAGGAGTATGGTCATACTCTGCAATGGAGGAATGCTCAGCTATTGGCTGCCCTTTGCCATGGCAATGATTTAAAACAAACACATGCCTATCTTCACGTTTTCCTAGTAAAATATGGATCTGCTTAAAAAGGACCTAAAATTCACTGTCCATCACATTTATATTTTAACACCTACGTGCTGTAGATAGAGACTTCAGTCCATTAATTTTCCTAGAATGATGCTCTCCTGACAAAGCAGTTTCACTGTGAAAAACTGGACTTGTTTTCAGAACAGTATCAGTTCTTTTCCTTAGTGGCCCCATGGCTAAGAGAAAACATTTGGCATAACCCTGAGAGTTTATTTAGCTTGCAGAAAACTGGCAATCCACTTTCAAACCAGAATGATGACTTGTCAATTAATAATTTAGCATTCAGCACTAATCTAAGGCCCCGCATGCAAAACAGCAGAACAGACTTCTCCAGCAATGACGACCATGACCTCTGTTCATTTACTCAACTGTCACAATAAAATTCTCTTGAACAACAGAATATTTAATATTCAAAGAGTGACAACACACAAATGCATTGTGGACAGGCCACCAGCTATGGCACTTTAGTATAGTGTCTTAGGACTTTGGTACAATCCTACGAATTTCAAAGTATTCCTCATGCATTTCCAAGTTGCTACTTATATACACAGCTGATCCTGCCTTATCTATACCTTCAGTCATGAACCAGCCACCTCCAAAACTTTATACACTGAAACAGAAACGAGCAGGGCTTCAGCTGAGCATGATCTATACACATACAGAGGCACCCACAGGAGGTTGGTGGGTGTTTGTGGAGGCAGAAAGCTCTGCAATCTGTATTTTATCTCTGGACTTCCATAAAACACACTTCCCTTTGCATAAAACCCTTGGGCACCAAGTTGCTTATGCCCCAAAAGAAAACTTTAAAACATGTTTTCATACAATGAGAATGAAAAACATCACATGGAAAAGTTTTAGGCGCTGTTCCTGAAACACTAAATTCAATGTAACACTGTGTTCAAGATGCGCAACCGAGGAGGAGGAGGAGCATTTTTAAGGAAGGCTGGGATAGTTCTCCTGCCAATCTCTCGGTAAATGACCTGTCAGTTTGATGCAAGCCCTCTCCCTGCGACGCCCAGGCTGGGGCTGGGGGAAGGGCTGGGGAGAAAGGAGGGGAGGGAGGAGAAATTGCTCGACAGAAATATTTGTAATGATCCCCAGGGAGGGGTCAGCATGGCGCGGGATGATGTGTGGTATGCAGTGGGCAGGCAGCCTTCCTCTCTTTCCTCTCGGGCTGCATGACACCCCCTCGGCTGCTCCCTGAGCAAACCCCTGTCCCCCGGCTTTTCCTAAAGACAGCCCCCCAAAACACAGTTAATAACGGAGGAGGCAGTGACTGCCCGACTTGGTGGAACTCAGCTGTTAGTTTTTGTCAAGAGGATTAAAAAAACAAACCGAAAATACAAAAACAGCTGAAGGAAATCTGGGACTCGGTGGAAACAGCCTTTCCAGGGGTGGACTTTCAGCCAAAGGAGGCCGAGGGTGAAACACGAGCAGAGGGTTTTACGTGTGTTGAAGTACAATCTCGGCATCATGATTTTTTTAAGGCTTCTTTTGTCTGTTGGATTCTTCTCCCTTTCCTTTCTCTCTCCCCCCCCCCCCCCCTTTTTTTTTTTTGACAACTTCCTGCCTGCCTGTCATTAGAAGTAGGAATGTATTCCTTTCTCTCTATCAGATCTCAGTTAATTAGCCATCGCTGCAGCAGGCTCAAGGATTTAAATTCAAAGTGAAACTCATTCTAATCAAAACTGCAGCAAACTGGGGGTTTTGTTTGACTTTAACCTGAAAGTCAGTTATTGTATCACTGATGTACATACCACATTACCAGCTGAGTGCTTTCAGCATCCCTCTATCAGTGTGAAATATTTAATCGGCACAAGGATCCAATCAGCACAGCAGAGGGGAATCTAGTGTGTGCATTAATTTACTTTCAGTTGAAAAGCAGTAAAGCAGGTCAGAAATATATAACCTTCTCCCTTCCCCCCCTCTGCTTTCCCCTCCCAAACAAATACACAGCACATCAGAAGAGTTTTGGCGGCGGGGGAGGGAATGAAAGCCACCCTGTATGAATCCAGATTGGAGAGTCAGACAATAAATTAGTCATTCCTGCCAAAGAATGACAAACACTGCCTGGAACAGAAGAGGGGAACAACACCCCCCCCTTCCTCCCTTCAACATACCCCCCAAAATCCTCTCTCAAATTAATTATGTTGTGTAATTGTTTGTTTTTTTTTAATCTTTGACTCTTTTTAAGCTAGAAAGATGGCTGAATGATTACCCCTTCTGTGTACGACATTAATTAGAAGGAAAGCAAATGCCAGAAAATAATGAAACAGTCTTTCTATTAAGGTGCAATGGCTTTGGATTTTCTGACCAGCCTTGTTCCCCAGGAAAGGCTTCCATTAATGTTATTGCTATTAAAAATCTGTTTCAGAAGCATTCCCAAGCTCTTCTACACATCAGCAATTTTATGTATCACAGAAGCATACCACAGCATACATAAGCTAAACTTTTTTTCCTAGCAAATTTACCCTTGTATTTCTCACTTATTCTCTGAAGACAATCACGTTCCTTATCTCCTTCATACCGTAACGAGAATATCGACATGCAGTTTTCTTTCACAAAGGATCGTTTACAACACGACTGTTACGTGAACAAACTTGTACAACACTGCAAGCAAAGCCATCGCGCAGAAATGCGACAACAGGCAATGATTAAAGTTCCACCACAAAACCCCACCCCAGCTCGTCAGTCTGATGTGGCCAAAGCTCTTCACGTGGCTACTTTCCAAGACAGGGCAGCAATGAAGAATTAGCTGATTTATGTAAAGAGAGAATTTTCCAAACTGGTAAACACCCTAATAATGGTAACAGTGGGCTTGGAAAAGCACATATTCACTGAAATGCAATTAGCCTTTAATTTCTGAAACCATTAAACAGCTTGCTGACTGAAAAAGCCAACACGTTTTCAACTGTACTGCTAACTGACAATCCACTCATCAAAGCTCAGAATTATCCGCTTAGTGACTTGTAAACAGCACTTTTTAACTAACAAGGAGTAGGGGGGAAAGAGAATGATACTTAATGAGAAAAGTCAGATTCATATTATGGAACATTCTGGAAGTGCCTGTGCATCTTGAAGGAGAGGAGGAGGGGGAGCTAGGATGGGGGTGTTTTTTTTAATAACCTCACAAATAATCCCTCCTCCTTTCTCTCTCCCAAACCATGTCAATGATCAAGGAAATGAGAACAAGGCGCTTGATTCACAGCTGACTCTCTCTTCTTGTTACATCAGATCAAGAAGGAGCAGTCTAAGAGGGGGGCTGATTTCTGCAGGGGAAACAAATCTACAAGCTGGCATTTTGTCTGCTACTCCTATTAATTAGCCCACTTTTTCTGTCAGAAAAGGAGCTTTTAAAACTTGCAACAGAGTTACATGTGTGCCCACTCACATATATGCAGAACATTAAATATTATGCATGTAGGACAAATCCCTCCCAAAAAATCTTCAAGGAAAGAGTGGTTGGTTTCCTATTTGATTTGATGGATGGATCTCTATTTTTTTCCTTAATCCCAAGAAAAACTGCGTAGTAAACTGCTAACAGTAAGATGCAGCCCACGCTAAAGCTCCTGTTAATGACAGCCTTTGGATAGGGTGTATTGTGCTCTGGATCAGGTCCATAGCAGCATGACTGCAACTCAATCTGAATGTCTATGAAATGCTTCTTTTAAACCCAAACTTACAACAGATGAAAACTTTGGCTTGATCTCACTTAGAATAAACCAGAAAGCATACAGGCATCCTCTTGGCAGGTCAGAGGAGGGTTTAAATGGCTCCCTGCTGTGTAACAAGGGTTCTCCCCTAGCCCCAAAGCTGCAGTCCTACTTGCCATTAGCAGCTCAAAATTTACATCCTTTTGCTGTTGCCAACTTCAGTTTCCCATGATTTGCCATGTCCTGTGCATTCAGGAGGACGGAATTCATCTGGCTTTATTTGATGGTAAAACCAAAAACAGCTCTCCCCAAACAAACACACAAAACCGAAACCAGTGTACACCATATAAACACTAATGTGCTTCTAATTTAAGTTTTGAAAAAACAAAGGCAGAGTGATTAAAGGCCAGGCGCATGCAGCTCAGCATATGGAGCCACAGTAAGTGCCCTAGAACAAGTTGAATGTTTCCATTGTGTGAAAGACTCATTCATTATAGCTACAAGATGCAGTGCAGACATTTGCATTTTTAGAGGGGCATCTTGTCATTTTTAGATAAATCATGGGATCCAGACCTTTCTAAACGGCATCAAAGCTTGCATTTCTTGATATCCTGCCTCCTTTTGTTTCAGTAATCTGCCTCACAATTTTCTTTTCCTCTGCATGAATGTCATTAAAGTTTGCATCCTAGTATGTCTGCAGCCTAAAATGTGAAGTCAGGGGCTTCTCTTTTTTACTTAAAAACATACTGCTTCTTATGATCAAGTAAGGCAAAAAGAGCTGCAACTGCATGCAATGAGAAAAATAAACAATAATTGAGTAATTTATTGCATACAGTTTCAAAGCTGCTGCCTCCTGAGTCACATTCCCTCCCCCCATATTCCTCCCACTAACCCACGCCCTCCCCCCCCACCCCCCGACCTGATAGTAATTTCTTTGATTTCTTCCTCCTTCACCCTAGCTTAAAATCAAATTTGGAAATGCCCATTTTCCTTGGTGTGGCAGGAAGAACTGGCAATACAATAAACTAAGCCAAATTTTGTTTCTTTATTCCCTGCCCCCTCACACTTCCTTTTTCCCAGATAATACAGAAACCTCCTCAAATGAACAAATGTAACTGTGAAAAGATACAGACTTCCCATGGGATCAAACCACTAGTTCCACAGTATACATATAAAGAAGAAAGAAGCTAAATGGTTGCATTTTCCCCAAGGGAAGGCACAGCTTCAGTTTGTGAAGTATTCCTGTCAGAAATTCTGGGTAAGTTGCAAAAAATTCCTGCTTCATCTCCAGACCTTGTATAGACATTTCCCCAGCAATTCTACATATTCTCATTTCATCCCAACAGTACAAGCTTTTAGTATTACTGTGTTACTCTGGAGTGATTACTGTTTTCCAACGGCAAGCATATTTGCATGGTAGTTATGAAACTGCTCGGAGCAACCTTTCAATTTTCCAACACTCCAAAGTATAGCCTTGGTGAAAGGAAACAAAGAGGAAGGGGAAATAAACAGCCCAAACTGAGTGCCTGTATCTATGCATCTCTGTCCAAATCCAGGCTCTTGTGTCCACATGGACAACTGCCAACTGGCACATGGGCAGCAGTGGCCAGAGGCAAGGTCACCCTGTGCTCATACACCCTGAACCCAGGTGACCCTGCTCATTTTTGCATGTGAACGTTGGTACAGGAATAAAACTGAGCTCTAGATTTTGTTGCAAAACCTGAAGACAGTGCTTAGTTCAAAGGACAGAAGAGGAAAATAAATTTATGAACAGGGTTTTTACAAAACCCATCAGCTATCAGCACACCTTACTAATGAAAAACCCATGTGGCTTGGCAGCACAGTGAGTACTCACCCCAGTCTCTGGCTGGACCTGTGTCTACTTCTGGTTAAGCACATCAGAACAGAAATGTAATCAGAGGTGTCTTCTAAGGTTTAGATAAATCCCTTTGCCTCAGTTTCCCAAATTGATAACATGTCTTCCTTGTGAAAATTAACTGGCTAGCATATATTAAATGCTGTTTGTTTGTTATTAAAGGTGAGTTGAGTAATATGATCTCATCTTAATCCAACAGGATTATGGCTGTCAAATCAAAACTACTGCACTATCATACTGTTTATCTAATCTTGTCTGCAATATTTTCTGATGACCTCCAAAGGAACCCTTGTGGAGATGAAGATGGGACTTCACAGCTCTAAGCATTTTTCTGGGTCTGTGTGTGCACGCCTGGCCACATAATGAACTAAGTGGAGGGCACAAAGTTAATTACATGTCTTTTTCTTTCCACAAGTTGCATAAAAAGCAATCTAGGGATCCAGAAATATAGTAAAGGCCAGAGTCAGAGATGGCAAACACACAACTGCTAACTACACCTCTATAAAGAGGTGTTAAAAGTCTGAAGAACAATGGTGTTCCAGGAAGATGGAAGAGAGAGGAGCCAAGGGGGGGGGGGGGGCGCAAATTTCTTACAGTAGCCCTTTTGGAGCACCTTTTGTGAATGAACAGAAAAGAGTTGAAGTGGCAAGCCTCTGACAGATTTTCCTCTTGCTCTATAAAATAAAACTTCTGAAATGAGAATGATGAACAATTATGCAGGTGCTTTGCAGAAGTGAATTAGAAGGATGAGTTGTCAGTGGGCTTCCATCTCAAGACCTCTTACTTTCTAGTACACCTTAATATACAGAGGATGACAGTCTCAATACCTTTCTCTGTCTATTCCCACAATGTCCAAGCATCCCTGCATCATTCATAGAAGCCCCTTTGATCCAATGAAACCCCTCCAGAGGTAGCAGCTCTGAGTACATCTGTGGAAGGAAGCTGCAGGAGCTAAAACTGAGGCACATTCACATGACATATCAAGTCACAGCTGGAAATTGAACCTTGATGTGCAAACTCAAAACGTTATTCAGCAAGAGAGCACCCTCATTCCTCACTTCATTTTTTCTTCAGTTGCACCACTTCATTTGCCATGTGCCCTATCCAAAACGTAAATTTGAATAGTCAAACCGCCCTGTTTATCCAACCTTATGGTTCAGTGTGCTGGCAAGTGTAGCTGCCACAGGACTTGAGGCAGCAACAGCAGTGAATAGGTTTTTTCTGTCTTTCAAGAAGTGGATGTGCAAAAAGGTAGATTATCAAACAATGGATTATCAAAACCATTTCAAAAACCTGGCTGAATGAATATCACCTGATCAGATATCACCCCTTACAGAAGTAGGGGATACTGGAAATTAGGGATACTGGAAATTAGGAACTCCAAGCCCCCTGTCACGTGCTCAGACCACTACGCAATCCTCTACTTTTTTTATGGGGGGCATATAATGGCCTAGTTCCTCTAGGGACATGAGTGGTTTAGACAGATAAAAAAAAAATTACCCCCCCCTCCCTAATCCCTCCAGCCTGACAAAGAATGCTGCGTGAGTACATACATGTGAAAAATCAAAAGCAAATTTTTACAGTTTGAGAATCACAAGTAATACCACTTGACTAGATACAGATAATTGATCAGTCATAATAAGAGAGGGATACAGCATGTAATATTTTGCTTTTAATAAGACTTCAGAGAATGCATAAAAAAACTATTTAGAATGACTGAACTGTATAAATATATTAGAAGATTTGAAAATATTGGGTAAATTTAAGAAACAAGGGAATGATATGCTTTCACTCTAACTTAATGGAAATGCAAATGATAAGATAATGCTGAAAGGGAAAGAAAGGTATACAGCAGCAGTGTTGGGAAAGAATATTAAAAAGAGACAAAGGAGCTGCTAATGAAGGACTGTGTAGATTCTGGGATGAAACTAAGACACTACATAACCATTATTCCAGAGGCCAAAGAGAGAGTAACAAGCAATAAATAATGCAGATCATGCCAATGGCAGTAAATAAAACGGAACATAGAAGACAGAATGAGAAAGAACAGACTAGGCCCACTTCAAAACAACAATAGGAGAGGAACACAATGGCTAAGGAGAAAGCAAGGACAGGCTACACAGTAACTCTGCTGCTGCATTCACACATAAAGATGGAGGTGATTATATAATGCACAGATAAAATGGAAATTATCTGCAAAGTTTAGACCCTAGTCTGCAGTTAGTTATGAGCATGTGAACTGGTTGCTAAACTACTTCCAGGAACAGGAGAAAGAAAGACATTTTGTATGTTGATTTTTTGGTAGTGGAAAGCACTTAGGTACTTCAAGCATGAGAGCTATACAGGGAGCTGCGCAGAGTGACAGAGAACCGTGTGTATACTGAGAAGGGATTCAAGGGCACAAAAGAAAGGCAAGAAGAGAATGCGAGAAGCTTTAGCAAACTTTTCCACAACTTTGTTACATTTAAGAATCAGAATAAACAACATTCTCTTGGCCTTATTTCCCATTGTGTGCTAGGAGTGCAAAACATCATAGCCACTTAATAGAAACCCTACCTCAATCAGTCACTCAGACCCTTTGCCTGGAACATTTATCACAGCCAATAGCTTTTATTTTGATAAAAGCCATTTTGCAAAGAAGCTGAACACAAAAAAAAAATGACAGGGTGGTCAGTAAACACTGATGCTTTGTCTCTCCAGTTCTCCAGCACACACACTTCCATTCGGGCTAGCCTTTTTCTCTGCAAACGCAGAACATTCTTCAAAGCAGAAGACAAGGACTAGGACATGGCCATGGAGTTCTGTGGCAGGTTTGTGCAGCAGCTGCTAGAGATCTGAGTTCAAATGCAGGTCGAGCCATAAGAGGGAAAGGAAAATGAAGTCCTTGTTCCAGCTGCCATGTTGCAAAATCATCTGGGGTGCAACCCCCACCCCAGGATAAGACTGGGCTGCAGTTCTGTGAACTGCAAAGACATGATGTAGAAAAACAATGGGGCAAGTAAGGGGCAAAATGATGCTTTGCACATTCCAGTGGATTCCAGCTGAGCCAGAGGTGAGGATGTTAACAACACTCAATGTGAAAGAAGTAGCTCTCTGCACAGTTTCTTTATTGATAGTGTGACTGCATCCAGCTCTGTATCATTTTATTCCTGCTTTCAACCCTGCTTTTAATCTTTTCTTTTTTTTTCCAAAGAACTAAAATCTTTAAAAGGAACTGTGGAAAAATAAATTATTGTCTTCTCCAGGAGGTGACTGGAACAGGCTGTGTTTCAGCAAACATTGTATGCCAATATAAATTCACACTGCTTCTAGAGAAATCCACCTCCTGGTCTCTTGATCATCCTCCTGTGCCATCCCAACCTACATGACTGCACCAGCATTCAGATAGCTGCACAATAAACTAATAGCTCTACTCATTAAACCTAACCTGGCAAAGAAAACAAATACAGGTTTTAACAGTTCACACCCTAGTTGTAGCAACAACTGGGCCAACACAGCAGAAGGAGATAGCAGGGGAGAAAGAGTGAAGCAGGAAGGAAAAGCACCCTTCCAGAAGAGTGCTGGCGTAGTGTTTGGGCAATGATGGGCATAGGCTTGGCAACTTCACAGTGAATTGGGAGGAAACCAGGGGGAAATAAAAGAAGGGATTAAAGAATAAAAGCAAGAAAAAAACCACATGCAAAAGCCCATTAGGACAATCCACCTTGGCCAAAGAAACAAAGTAAAAAGCCACCATGCCTTTCATTGCTAGGCAAAAAAAGTTGTAGTAATGCTATTTCAGTAGTAATCAATAATCAACACTCACTTTCTTCAGCTGGTTATTCAACTGCCTGTGTGGAAACAGTCCCGTTTCCAGCAGACCGCTGCCTACAACCTAACCAAGGATAATATGCAGACTCAGCAGAGAGGCTAAAGACTGCATGGATGCAGTGAGTAAATTACCTTCTCAACCCTCAGAGGATTATAGGTCTCTATCAAGTCATTTAGATTTAAAATTTGACCTGTCTTAAAGCATTTATAGCTTGCCAGGGAATACATTCTGTATTCTCAACAGCCATTTCAAGGAAAATAAATCTCTTGGTTATAAAAAATATTATATTGTTATATTTAATAATTCTAGTAACAATTTCTACACACAAAAATTTTTACCAAAAAGGCTATGCACAGTAAGTTTATACCTCAGTTTAATATACACTAACATACCCATGTAGACCCATCCACCTATAAGATACTACCCTAAGTTTTATGTTGACATGAAAAATAATAAATCAACATGAAGAACGGGAGCCATCAAAAAAAAACAAGTCAACAAAAGTGATTTGGAAAAAAACAAAAATCCATCAAATGCAAAGAGAGGGAACAGACAAGGGAGAAACAGGGTATTAAGAGAAAGGCATTCAAAACTTAAGATTTCTTGACAGTGTTCTTTCCAAGAACCAAAAGCAAGATGCGCTGGAATGCAGTGCTGTGCTAGGCGAAAGGCAAACGCATTCCATTTTTTAACTAAAAGTTTCAGGAAGAAGTAAGTACAGCATCAGAGATGCTTTCTTAACGTGAAGGTGGACAAAGTGGCAAGAGACAAAGACTGCTGAATTCAGCAGTAGCTAAATCTATAAATGGGAAAAGCAATCTGCAAATGGAAAGTTTTCCAAACTGAAAAGAAAGTGAAGCTCCTAAGTATTTTAGCAGTGAGCATGACTGAATCTCCTGCTATTTATTATATCGGTATCATCCATTAGCATCACTGCACTTAAGGGCTTATCAGCATTTCCATTCAAAAACTCAATATATTAGAAGTTTATTAGTTGATTGCTTATCTGGGGAGGGTGTGGATGAAAGTAAGATGGTACATATGCTGAAACAGGGCACATATGTTTTCAGCCAAGAGATTTGTGTTGTGTTTTTTGTTTTTAAATGCGCTCTAAGACATGCGAGCGATTTCATAAGAGAGTTTGCCAGTTATCATACAGTCTGAGTGTAACGGGACTTGCAGTGACATAAGCCCTTACATAAGCTGCAGAAAACCAGGACAAGTCCAGTCCAGAAAGACTGGAAGGTAGAAATAAAACCAGTCTTTTGACCCTGACAAATAGGGCTTTGCATAAGCCCGTCCAGTCTTTATGCTGTTCCAAGAGCAACTCTAGATCTGAGGAAAACAAAAAACAACCCAAATTATTTTGGACTGGCAGATGTGCATGTCCAGACTAGTCTCTCTGCCAGCACAAAGGGAAGATGAGGTGCCCACTCTCAGAGCAAGACAGCTATTGTGCCAAGGAGATGCAAACGGGGCCTCAAATTTTGTGATATTTTTTCACCTTCCAAGACGTATGCCTCTGCAGTTCCCTCCTCACTGAACATGGTAACTGCAGATTTAAAAAGCTGGCACACTTACAGTTCAGAGCATTGCTGGTCTACTGAGTCAGAAGAAACTTCTACTTCAGTTTATGTGCTCACTGAGCTTTATTCTTCTCTCCCACAGCAGATTAGTATCTACCAGCTTCAGCAGAATTAGTCTTGGTTCAAACTGATGTAAGAGCAGTAAGATATCCAACTGAATGTCTTTAAATGATCCTGCTATTTGCTCTCTGGTCACTATTTTCATAAAGGGCAATCACAAGCAAGGCAGACTAAATTGATGAGGCTCTCTCCACTGTCAGTTAGAACTAGCTCAAACATGGAGCAAAGCATGAGGCTCCTCAGTCACCCCATGGGGACATTACAGAACCCACTGTGAGTTGATAGACCCATAATCTCTCTGGGAACACCCTACTAGTGCCTTTACATGGAAAGAGACAAGCACCTCAAAAGGCAAATCACCCCACCTGCTAGGTGAACTCTGCTATGAGGAGGTCTGTTTCTCTCCACTGACACTAGGCATGCGGGCTTCTAATTTAATCATCCCTATTAGGCGATGAAGGTTGGAGAATTCAAGCCCAGAAACCTAAACAGTGTGACAATCAGTCATGCAAACACAGAAGTTTTTATCTAAGAGACGTATTTGTATAAAATTGGGATATCTCAGTGGGGAGTGAGCTGCAGGAATTCTGTTCCCAGACCGTAAATCAGGCTCACCTTGCCTCAGTCTAGGCCTTCACGCCTTAACCCTCAAACATGATGTTCAGAGAAAAGTAAAAAGTTTTCAGAGAAAACTCCCAAATAGATGATGTTGGCATTTAGTTTGGATTCTAATATGTTAAGAATTAGTCTAAATGACAAAAGCAACAAAATTTGTATATTGATCTCAGGGACAGGCAATTTTGGTATAGACATCCCCTGTCCAGGTGTTCAGGACCCAGGATGATGCAATCATGATGGTGCATAATTTGCCATCTGACAAAATATCCTCCCATCCCTGAACTGAATCTACTGTCACCATGCACCTGCAGCAGTTCTCCCACACACATGGATGGGCTGCTCTCTAGCCAGCATTCCCCAAGGCAGGGACAACATTGCCTGTGAAGCTTGGTAGCCTCACCTTCTCCCTTTCTGAGAGCACCACTTAGTTGTTCTTGCTTTTAAATTAAAGGCAAAACAACTCCTCAAATATGTTCCCCCAGGTACACAGGCAACATACATATGTCTTTTTGACACAGCCTTGCATGGCAGCCCTCCTACCTTGGAAAGTTCTGGCTTTCCATGAGATGCTGCAGTGTAGTGTGAGAACAATTTTTGTTAGGAAGTAGGCTGATACTGTTCAGGTTGCTCATCATAGAATCATAGAATAGTTAGGGCTGGAAAGGACCTTAAGATCATCTAGTTCCAACCCCGCTGCCATGGGCAGGGACACCTCACACTAAACCATCTCACTTGGGTGTGACCTTATCAACAAGGATTTTTACAACTATGCAGGAGCCAGAGCAAAATGATCTAGACAAACTCAGTGTCCTGGCACAGAGCACAAGCACAAGCAAAAGCTGGCTCATGGTAACAAAAATCCGTCCTTGCATCATCATGACTAAACTATAAATGAGATGCCTTGGCTTTTTTTTAATCACTCATGACTCTTCTTAAGGGCTGGCAATGAGAGTAGATTTCTTACAGTTTTACACAGAAATATTGTTAAAGTGACTTCTAAAACTTTTTTATACTGAAGTAAAAAAAATATAAAATTTCACAATGCCTAGTTTTTTCAACTGACTGGTAACTAATAGGATAGGTGCTATAGGCTTTGAGCCTGTTATAGTAAGAAAAAGTGAGTTTTAGGATAATTACTCTGCATTGTGTTATATTAAAATAGCAATAGGCATGGTCTGCTGGATCACAAGCGACCATGGAAAATACATTGGTTATGAAAAAGGTAAACCCTTCAAATGCCATAAAAACTTTTCACAGCCATCTGCAGGAATGGGAATGCATTTAACCATTGCCTGCCACCATGCCTGACTTCCAACACAGGAGACAACAGGAAGCTACATGAGCATTTTTTTTCCCTTGGCCTCTCCCTATGTTTCCTAACATGTTGGCAAGAATGAATAAGGACTACACACCTTCATTAGCATCTTGAGGAACTGTTGTTCCTGAAAAGCAGCCACATTTATCTTGGAGATGGGCTCAAAACTGGTTCCATTTTTCTTGGGACAAGCTCCAACAACAAAGCATTTGCAATGACTGCTAGAGAAAGCCTGTCAGATCTGTAGGGTATTTTTATTTGATAACTGCCCATCCATGCCTCAAGCCACAGGGCATGAGTCAAGTTCGAGGGCAAAACTGCTTAACTAGGGGTGCACAGTAATGCACATCTACCAGAAACTGCTGAAGGGACAAAAGTCATTGGTGTAGGTGCACAAAAAAACCTCCTTTGGACCAATGATTTTCATCTCACAGCCTATCATACTGTGCTGGTTATCACAGAGTGTTCTGGACTTTACTATATGCACAGCTAAATGTTTTAAGGCAACTTCAGGATTATTTAACCAACTGACCCACAGCACCAACAAGAAAACCTGAATCAGTAATTCTCGCACGAAGCTTACAATTCTTACATTCTGAAACCAAAGTTAAACCTCAATTTAAGGATTTCAAGTAATAGCATTTACTGCTTTACTAGGTTAATGACTTTCCATGTTAAAAATCATCTTATTTCCAGTTTAGCTTCTAGCCACTTATGCATTTTTCCCAGCTACAAAGAATGGCTGCCTGCTAACCCAGACATTCCTTTCCCAGAAGACAGGGATGAGGATTCTGTTTTTCTCCATTAGCACATCCATACACACAGAGGGCACTGCAGTTTGGGTAGAAGGAGCACTTTTGGCTGCTTCAACTTATGCCTGGGGCCAAATCAGTTTGTCTTATTTCTGGGAAATTAAATGCTTACTCTTCTGAACCATGAACCCAGCTCAATACTAGGACAAAAATGAACAGGGCTAGCAGTCCCACCAGCAAGTTATGTTTTACTTTCAGAATTTTGTGCACTGAAGCCAAATTCTCTTGATTCACATCAGGAGATTTTCCCAGGACACAACTGCATCACATAAAATTAACCCATTATATTAACTAATGGTGCGTAAATAAAAACCATTTAAGTTACACTAAAATCTATATTCAATGAACAGTTATTAGTAATAAAGAGCTGAGTCAGAGGGAAGCTTGCCTGTGGCACTGTGTTAAACTTTCAGTAAGATGTATTGCTCTTTGGTAAAACAGGTTTGCAAACTCTTTTATCACTGGTTTTGCTTTTAAACTACTAATGTACTAATGAAAACCAGGCCCAAATTAAAAGATATAAGCACATCAACCAGGTACCTATAACATGCACAATCAGCAAACTTTGAAGATTTACTGGTACACTTACAGACCTATGCTGCAACTAAATGGATTCTCATCCAAGCAAAGACCCAGCAGGAATAGTAGTAGTATGGCTGATGGGAAGAAAACCCAACACATCACCATTCATAGATTCTCACGCTACAAAGGGTGATCCATATCACCTAGTTTGACATCTCATATAACACCAACATAGCATTCAACCAAGTAGAGACTAATAACTTAATTTTAGGTAAAGCTTGACCTTCCAGAGAAGGCATCCTTGCGTTGATATGAGGATCTCATGAAATAGCAAATCCTCTATTTCCTTTGGTCATCCCTTTGAATAGTTAAATTTTACCCTCCTGCCCCTTAAGCCCTTCAGCCTGGTTTCTGACTGGAATTGCTGAGTTTTACCTGCAGTGGTTGCTCGGTTTGTTAGGGCTAATGGGACTGTAGTATGGCCAGAATTTCTAACAGCTGCCTTGTTGCTCTAGAATTTGTGTATTTCAGTCAGACTTAGGGAGCCACAACAGGCTGAGTGCGCAGGAGCATGTAGTACTCAGGTGCAATGCAGCATGCAGTCCGGCCTTTCGCCTAGATCTCAGCCATTTGCTTTCTAGAAACATCTCCCTTTTAAGTTTCCAAATACCCCTAGCTGAACGAAGAACAAATACCAGCTCCTGTGGAGTTACAGCAGGAAAAATGGCAGCTAAAAAACCGCAAAAGGCCAACTTCAAAGTTGTTGAATTTGGTGCTTGGGCTTTGAAAAACCTGTCATTTGGGAGGAAGGGTGGGTGGTTGCTCTTTCCCCCTCTTTTTCATTAAACGGTTCTCAGAACTTGGGAGAGCTACATCTCTCATTATGCATTCCTCCTTCTGGAAATAAATACTTGTGTGGGTTGTCACATTAGTCAGTAGATAGATGTCAAAAACAAATTACAGCCTGGCATGGAGCCAAACATTGTGTGTTATAATGGAGTATCTGCTATTAGGAAGGTGGTTGGTTCTGTGTGTAAGAGGGTGGAGCCTTTCCCAGGAGCAGAAGTCTTACAATGAGGGACTTTCTAAAGAAGGAACAGAGAATCACGATCTCATTTCATTCCTTTCCCCACAAGGAGATATTACACAAACACCCCATATGGCTCATTGCTACGCAGAGAAATCCTACTCCTTCAGTGCTCTGTGAAGTCAAAAACAAGCTAAGCAGTCCCACAGCTCACTTCAGCTTTTAAATAAACTGGGTCCCTCCAGAGGGATGGGAAACAAAAACTTATTTGTCCTTTAAAGGTCTAGAGACTATCTCTCTCCCTGCCTCCTGTCTCTCTCTCTCCCCCTCTCTTTCTCTCATTTTACAGGTTTTGATCAGTTCTGGTGCCAGTTATGATGCTCCAGTCAAATCTTTTTCTCAAAAATAACAAGATTTAAAATCATACCTAGCATCCAACCCCTAGTCTGAACCCCTAGATTTTCTTTATCTGAGAGATCTGTATACTGGAATATTACAAAAGTGGCCCTGGGTTAAAAAGATACATTATACTGCACATTCCTGCCCCACGTTTTGTGTATGTGTAGATATAAGCCAGGGAAGGTACTCAACAAATAGTGAAAATTCTGCATTAAACTTGATGAACAGAGGATTGATTTTGAGACCCTGAAGGCAGAGGAGACTAAGTTCCATAATTAGATTTTCTGATGAGAATATTTCAATGAATAAATGGAGTTATTTCAGTAAATCCTGGAACAGTTTGAAGATCAGCTGTTGTTATGACATGCCTTCCCACTGCTATGCTACCGCAACTCTGGAACTGTAGTGGAAATTAGAGTGCAGGGTCTACAACTGCATAGTTCTTCATCAGAGAGATGAGAAAAAACCTCATAGCCCTCCTTCCAGTTTAGCAGATACAATGTCTCTGATCTTAAAATACCTTTACATACTGCAGCTTAAAGACTAGACAAGATTTTAGGTAGGACACCACCAGTAACATCACTATTTAAATATTTCTGAACCAAGTCACTAATAGTGAATGTAAATGAACAACATAAAACATAAAACAACTCCAAACCAACAAACAAAAAGATTTATACAGTTTCATTAAAATTCAAAATGTTGACAAAACTCACATATTCAAATATTGCAACTGGAACTAACAGAAACAACTTCAAAATATAAGACTTTTAAAATGCAATTATTTACAAGGGTTCCCCCCCAACCCCCGATAATCCTCTCTATAGAGTGGTATTGCCAAACTTTCATGAATAATCACTAGAAATCCAATTATTTATACAAATTAGAGTGAAAAAATATATACAGTCACATGATTCCCACAGGGCTTTAAAAATAAAGTCAAGTACTGCGTGATACACAGCATCCCTGCTACAGTTAGCCATGCTTCATTTATATGCCACATACTCAAGCTGCACAATGAAACTAAATTTTCCAGCAGCATTTTACCTTATGCTGCTGTTCAAAACTTGTATGTCAGTCCTTACTCATTCTTGGTGAGTCAGAAGCTTTTAAAACTTTCAGATTTTGCCCTTCTTACATTTATGTATCAAAATGGACCAGGACTTAAATTACTGTAAGCAGTGACAGAGCACAAATGTTTCTCTGAATCATCAGTAATCACATGCATGTTTGGAGGATTATACAGGAGGATTAAGTACTAGGTATGGTTTGTAAATGTGAATATTCAGGTGAATTAAAGTAAACTGAAGTCAGTTTTGCACTCCCTAAGGATCAACACTCATACACTAATCACGGTTTTAGAGACTATGCCTGGCAATGTTTGTCAGTTTATGACAGGTCAGCAAGGACACCATGTTCTGGATTCACAGAAAGGAGCTTGAATTCCAAAGTCCTAAGTGCTTTTGTGACCGTGGGCCCGTTTTCTTACAGCACTTAATACACAGAATTACCTGATAGTGCTATTATGAAATACTAATATTATGTGATAAAAAAAAACCCCATCCTCAGTTTGAATCATTTCTTTGCTGTAAGAAACCCACACAGGATTGAAATGTTTGTCTTACCAGCCACTCAGTAACACAGAGGTGTGTTTACTCGTGTTTTCTTGGTTTGTTTATTTGTTCAAAGAAAACTTCAACAATAAAAGAAAATAGGGGCAGTAATGATCTTCTGTTTACAGAGATATAATACTGCCAGATTTTGTGCTTTGCAGGGTTTTGATAACTGCAGCAAAGCTAAAAAAAACCCACAAAAAAGTTTTAAAACCTCTTCTCCATAAAACCAACAAAAACTCCCCAGCTAACATCCACAACAGGGAACTTAGAACCATCAGGTAAGAAAATACTGGGTTTGTTATTGTTCTTTTATTTTTCACCTATCAGAAGAACTATTCTGCTCTGTAAGTGGTCTCTAATGAAATATTTTAAGTCACTGGACTGTCTCACAATATACTTTGCACATAAATGCAGATCACATAAGAAATAAGAGCACTGTCTTTCAGAGAGCTGCAAGCCGCTGTACAGTCTCCTGAGTGGGTTTTCTGTGTGTTGTGGTTTTCTTTTTTATGAGTAGTTAATTATGCCTGCTTGCAGTGCACTTGTAATGATCTTCAAGCTCTCCCTTTTCTCCTTACTGTATCCATTTCAAAGGCTCTAGACGGAAATCATCAGTATGCTTAAATTATGTGAGTATGCCAATGACTTTTAGCATTCAGTGTTGTCCTTTCAGATGACTACACCTGCATGAGTCTTTTTCTGGGTGTCATTACTTTCAGCCACTGGGAATTGCTGGGACTGAAGTGCTCCCTTTTCTGAACATCAAATAAGATTTGGGAATCTGGAACACAGTGAATAAGATTACACCTCTCACAATACTATATTTGAAAAGGCATCTGGATCTGGACTCAGGGAGGAGGGTAGAATACCTTACTATGTCTGGTTTAATAATAATTCGGGTTCTATATTTTCCCTCTCTGCATGAATCAAAAATAAGATCAGCTTCTGAACTATAAAATCAGGGAAAGTGCCTATACTACTTCTGTTGGAAACCCTCCAAGCATTGTTCTAAAGTTAAGAGCTTCAACACCGAATAGTCAGTTTCAGTGTGTAAGACCCAGGCTTTATCAGAAATGCTGAATCAGTTAATGAATATAACACAGTGCTTTTGGTTTGGGTAACAGATTCTCAACACTTTTTAGAAAAAGCTTGGTAAGTACACATCAAATAAATTAAAGCAGACTGTACATTTTAGATATCCCAGTCTCTGCTATGGATTGGATCTGTGGATCTGCTGCTCATAAAATGAGATTATTCATATGGTTTCCAACTGTGGTCCTAATTCTGAAAACTTGGCAGGGAATGCCAGACATCAGGAGGAGCATCTCATATGACTAAATATGTCAAATGAGGACACAGAATGGAACTGGAAAATAATAAGCTCAGTGAGACCAACCTAGAGGTGTGTCTTTATCTTTGAGGGCTTATTCACTTAATAGGAGATTTGGCTATGTGGTTATCTTTCAAAGCGCAGAACCATGGCTTTGATTGAGGGAGCTATGTTTTAACAGACATTCTGTGGAATCCTGATATGCCCATGTTTCACGACTGCGCATGTCTGAAGTGCTTTTTTCATTTGATTGCCTCCTTCTTTCACTGAGGCCATCTTGGCATATATTAAGAATTCGGGGCATGATGAGGGGTTTTTTTTAGCTTCTTTCTTCTTTTAACAAATTGGTTTTTCTAAATTTTCTATTAACCTAATGGGCACTTTATCAGGTTCTTAAAGTTGTGTACTAGAAGAAAAACTGCAGATCCCAATTTGTCAATACATAGATAAAAAGGTCCCTCCATGTTGGAAAAAAAAAAAAAAAAGGTTAGGGTGAAAAAGAAGCTTGAGAAAATCTTGCAGACTATTTCTATTCCAAATGTAAGTTTTGCAAGGAAGAAAGAGAAGAGGAATAATATATAGTATGCAAGAGTAAGCCATCCATAGTGTCTGCTTTTCACTTTTTCAACATTTCCTCCATGTCTTTCTCCTTCCTTTACTTTCTAGGGAGCCTTGAAGCCCTCTCCCTTCCTCCAAGTCCTACAACTTTAATTCTAAAATTCTCCATATTTCCTAACTGGTGGCATTTTTCTTTCTGAATTAGAAAAACAATTAAAGGGAAAGTTCTGCTGTAATCAATTTCATTCTTTATATGACAGCCAAACACAAATTAAGGAGATTATAAATTAGAGAAGCGAATCCTGACATTCCGCACCCTAAGTACTGTTCTGATCCTGCCATTGCAAAAGGTTAACGTTAGAACTGGAAAAGCTTCAGAGGTCTGTAACACACCAAAATAGGTTCGTATCATGACCAAAGGTAAAAAATACCTGAATTTGCCAGTTTTGCATGGAGCTGACAAAGAACAATATGATACAGGTTTGCTAAATCCTATAGTAGGTGGAGATTCATTGTTTATGTCTCATCCAGTAAGAACAACAGGCCATCAAATGAAACCTGTAGAAGCCAGGTTCAAAATGCAAAACCCTTTTGAAAGGACACTGTGGGTGCTCAAAATTTACATGGGGTCAGCGGAAAACAAGACATGTTCACAGTAAAGAATGCCACTGAGGACATCTAAATACATGGGGACTACATTTGGCTCAGGAAACCTGAAATGAAATAGCTGATGGCTGGGGAGACTTTGATAAAGTATCCCATGAACTTGTCTTGCTCTTCTATTTGTCCCTACATATTTCCTTCTGGCTGCTAACACAGACAGGATACCAACCAATACTGGACGGATGTCCAGTCTGACTCAATGCAACCGTTATTATGTTCTCATAATAGTTACCAGGCCTTTGGTTTTTAACCTGATTTTGTGGATGGTATGTAATTGAGAAAAACTCAATTTGCAGAAAGCAGGATAGTTTTGAAGCTACAATGTTTAAGAACACCACTTTTTTTCAAATGCAAACCTGATTTTGAGTCAGAGAGAGCTAATAAGTATGGGACTTCACGGTGCAAATTACTCTGTATCATTTTATAAGGATTAAAATGTGGGTATTTAAAAGATATATGAGGAGGAAAAGTTCAGTCTGTGCCGCTGATGAAAAAGAAAAATCATAAATATTTTAGCAGTCAATGGAACAACAGCTGCAATTTTTATGGTCAATCAGAAAAAAACATCAATGAATAATTTTCCTTTAATTAAGACCTTTGTTTTCTAATTAATTTAATTCCTTTTGAAAAATCTTCCCTTTCACTCAAATGCTAAGTTATGCATGTTTTATCTCTTGGGTTACCGTGCTGCTTTCAGCCTAACCTCAGTGAGCAGAACTTAATAAAAACCCCAAAACAGCAAAAGAGCCTGCCAGGAAAGTGAACCTTTCTCCATGCATGTGCTATCTGAATTGGGAGTGTGAAAATAACTGTAAAATGGCAAAAGTTTTGAAGCTATTCCTGCATCTTCTGCAGTCTGACTGGGGTCACCATTTTCTCTCCTACTAGATTGGCATTTCTTATGTTTCTGATAGAAACCAAAGTCAAAAACATAGTGGGCTGTCCACACAATCTTTAAGCAGAAATAAACTGGATGTCTTTTCAGTACTATACAGCTGACAGATGTCAAATCTCTTCCCCATTTAAATTGGGGTTAAGCGACACAGTGGAGGCAGGGGGACTTTTGTAACTACACAGTAAACAGTAACATTTCCTGCATGAGTTCTACCTTTGAATACTCCATTTTTAACTCTTTTTTTTTTTCTTCCTGGCAAGTGCAAGCAACATTTGACTTTGATCAAATGCCAGTGAGACTGTCAAGAAGCCAACAGCCCCCACCGCTTTTGCACACGACATTTAAACAAATTGAATCAAGCACAGGGAAGACTGAAATGTTTGACTTGTGCTGAATTGGGCAATTGTAATCAATTAAAGCACTGGCTGTCTTATATCCTGTTGTAGGACCTTGCTCTGCTTCTGCTGAAGTCAGAACTTCATCAATAACCGCAATCAGGTGGGAACCTTCACCAGCTACATCTGCTTGCTTTCTTCCACCCAGTAATACATGTGCTTGTTCAAAGGCCATCAGACAGGGCTGCACTATTCTGCACCTGGATGGTTAAAATTATAACACTCCATGGTCAGTCTTTACTCCATTAAAAAGTTAACAAATATGTTTGTATCAGATTCTGACTGCTACTAAAATGCATAGGGAGTTATACACAAAACGGCAAATGTGCATTATCCCTAGAGTGTTGGCTAGTAGTTAAATACTCTCAGTGTCTTATGTTTTTAGGTAAATTAACAGGCATCTGATGCGCTCATCTTCTATAGCCACATGCAACACACTGATCTTCTCTTGACACATTTCTAAAAGAAACATCAATCAGTGTATACCTGTGAGGTAAAATGACTTTCAGAAAGTGAAGGAATAGAAATTCAAGCAAAAGTGTGAAAAAGCCTGCACTACATTTCTTACAACGTCACTACTGGAAACAAAAAACTTGTCTATACATGTAACCATTCCAGTTAGCTGCGGCAGTTTAAATTTACATCCTGACTTAAATAAGTGTAAACAAGCTGAAATGCTCTAACAGACATCAAATATGAAATGAAAGAGACAAATACACATACACATTATATATATGAGAACACACATAAGTAGGTATATATATTTATGTGTGCATAAGTATCTGTATGCATGTATATGTTAGAGTGAACCAATTGGCTGATATGTGCTAGGATAGGGATTGCTTTTTTATGATTTTGGATACTTTCTATTAATATATATTAGAAGCAAATTGTACAATGGAGCCTGACATGTTAAGTATTATTTCAGTAATTAGGTACTAACTGTACCAGTTCCTCTACAAATGTATCACCACTTTGTCTTTCGCTGATCTTCTAATATGAATTTCTTGCTCAAGCATCTTAAATATTATTCATATGAAAGAGTAATGAAAGAAACAAAAAACTTGGTCTTCAAATACAAAGGTATATTTTTCCTAGTGTAATCTTGAAAAGTAAAAAGTTTGAATCTGTGGAGGAAACTTGTGAGACTCATGAAAGAATGTTTCATATTTCTATAGTACCTTTCCTCCAGTGGATCACAAGAAAACATAGAGGATGGACAAATTCTTTACTTTTATCTTTCTCAAACTACTACTTTTCTCTGAAGGGCCCAACACGTGTTATTTCTGACTCAGATTTGATATAGTGTTTTTAAAATGGACTGCATGTTTGTATTTTAAGAACATTTCAGTCCAGGAAAGCAACAGGCATAAAAATAGGCAATGCAATATGTCATTATACTTCTCAATCTCTCTTTGGATACTACTGTCAGTGTAACTTAACAAAAATGATTGATTTAAAAGAATGACAGAGTCTATCTCTGGCCTTTTAAACCTCTTTTTGGCTGTAGAACCATGCAGATTTACCAAGGGAGGGGAAAAAGCAGCCTCCATTTGTCATGCCAAGAAAAACACCGAGTTCATACACAACAGCACTAGAAAAGAAGTGGTACTGCAATGGCAGTGATACACAAACCAAGCCTTCTAGCACTCCTCCACTCTTTGCCTTTCTCCTTCAGTATTCATCAATTATTATTCATTATTATCAGTTACCTAAACCCATGAAAAATCACAAGCTTGTTTAATAGGTTACACGGAACCTTTCTTGGGCCACAAATCCAAATGTGTAACCAGCTTCAAACTGCATTTGGAGAAAGACATTTGTAGCAGGAGTTATACACACAGCCAACTCCCAACTAAGAGGTACTAAACATTCTGTTTTCCTCAAAGTCTATATTTTTAGAGAGAACAGCACGTTTTGCTGGAAATGTGTAGTAAGTTGAAAATCAGCTTCAGACTTTAAGACAACCAAGAAAAAAAATTAATCTTGCCACACTAAATATAGTTAAAAATACTTTTACAGTTTTAGTTCTACTGGAAGAACCTTCACTGTTTTTCTTCTGCTGTAATGAATTGATTGGGCATTTTCTCCAGGGAGACCTAGAGTAGCAGTGGCTGTCTCTACCCTTCTTTTCAAGTACTACATAGAAATGCCATCCAGGAACTTTCTTAAAGCTTTATGAGGAAAAAAAATCACACTGCTGTGCTAGGGGTACAAAAAGAGAACTCAGCAATCAATATGTTGATTAAAAGGTTTCTTGTGGATATTTTTTTTTTTTTGACTGTAGACAAATCTGTTCCTTTCACTCTGGAGACCAGTAAGATTTTCTTTGTGGTTATTCATGTTTATTCAAGCACTTATTTCAGAAACATGTGCATCTAGTCAAACACAGTGGTTTTTTTTCAAATTATGCAATATAAATGCTTCACATCTCTGCCTTATTTAGACAAAAAGTAATGTAACTTCTCATCTTCTCT
The DNA here is from genome assembly GCF_034315485.1 of Pezoporus occidentalis. Lineage (NCBI taxonomy): Eukaryota > Metazoa > Chordata > Aves > Psittaciformes > Psittacidae > Pezoporus > Pezoporus occidentalis. Next base: position 3,111,647 of record NW_026915769.1, read on the forward strand.
TCTCATGCAGAATGTCATTCTGCTCCACTCTCCAGGACCCAGATTATACTCACACTATTTTAAATTTCACCATATGACCTCCCACTGGAGAAGCATGCACTAAAACTGAAAATTGTTTCACATTTTAAGTATGCTATGTCCCTCTAATGATATTATCAGAGATTATTATAAAACATTCATTTTATGCCTTTTAGAGCATCTTTGACACCAAGCAATCCAAAAAATACATGAGCTGGGGACAATATTAAATATAATATTTAATATAATATAATAAATAATAATATTTAATATAATATAATTAAATCAGTGGCATCTGATCCAAACCAAAGAAAGAAAAGAAAAAAAAAACCCAAAAATAATAAACCCTGCTGACTCTGGATCAAGATTCATTCCTGCAAGCAAAGCAACAGTAGATTGATTAATTTTTGGGTTCTTGGCACAGTTACAGTTAAATTGCTTCATTTGAAATAGAATCAATATTTCTAATTATGTCAATTACAGTATTAAAAATACAATGATCTACAGTGGAAGAAAAACAAGGATATAAGCTGGTGAAGAATTCTTGATATATTCCAGTACAGTTTTCAGGTCAAGATACATTCTTTATGCAAATAAAGAAATAGAAACACAGAAAATGTTGGGTCCCAGTGACCTTAGGTAGTCATCTCTGCACTCTTGATCTGAAGCAGGCTCAAATATATTCAAGTATATCTAGACATTCCACCACAGATATTTGTTTAAACTAGCCACTGAAAGACTGATTCTACAGTCATATTTAAATGACTGGTACTTTTAAATGCTCATTAAAATAAACCTGACACCTTTTTCACCTCCGCTTCTGAACTCATATTCCTAGTTTCCTGTGTTCTAGAAAAGCCAGGTTTTGTAACTGATCTTATGCAGCAGCTTTTTTTAATTGCTATAACTTAAGAAGGCCTTGATTTCTAAATCCTAAAATATACAGAAGCATTTGCTATGCACGACGATGCAGGAATCTGCCTATGTGGAGCTCTGGTGCATGTCATGAGACTGCTGTGTCACAGAGTGCCTTGGTGTATGCAGAGCCTGCCCTGTGTTGACAGCACTATTTTTTGCATCTTCCAGTTTACAGAATAGAAATGGCTGATACATCTTGATGGCTCCAGCTCAAGTGGTTTCACTTCAGGTGATGGAGTGGCCAAGGACGGAGAATATCAGGTTGGCCCTACAGTACCTGCAGAGGATTGACTAACAGTGTTTGTCTGGGAGTTGTCTATAGTCTTCCCAGAAAAAAAAAGCAAGCCAGTAAAAGCTGGAGCTTGAAAAACTAGTCTGAAAAACATATGTAGTATGAGCATACTGAGGAGCAAAGGCATGCTGCCAAAATAAGAGAAACTGCAGGTACAGGTGAAGAGAAGAAACAACTTTAGAGAACAAGCCATACCCAGTAGTTACTTACTAAGTAACATTCAAGAGCACAGAGAGAACAGAACCAAGGGGAAAAAAAAGTGAAAGTATTAATTATTTGGCAAAATGTGTGTATTTCTAGTTATAAGGTGAATGCTTTTGAAATCCTTCCAAATCAATGTTTACTGCTTTACACAATGACAAATTCTGCAAGAGGAAAATCATAAACAAGGTGTTCAATGCCCACAACTCTCCTGGAGACATGGATAGGAAATACATGTGCTCGGCACAGACAAGAACTAAGACATACTTTTCTAATGGTAATGGCATTTACCAATCTGCTGGAAAAACATGGGTATTCATCTGTGCCTACTGAAAAATCTTCCTCTGCCCATCCCAGTGCTTTTCAATGCTGCAGCACTTTGAGCACAGTTTATGAGGATGGGATGAATATGTAAATGCACCACCATAAACCCAGAATTGGGAAGTTCTGTTTCCCTTACAGCTGCAGAAGAGAGCAGTTACACACTGTATTAAGTGATGCACCCTACAACCTGTTCACTAATGCCTCACACTCTATGTCTGCATCACTAGCATTCAAAATAAAGATCCATCCAAGGGACTCATCCCAGAGATAGCCTGATGGTGAAACACTTTGCTTGACATAATTATTTTCACACCATACAGATTAATCTGAGTGCTTAAATTCTGCTTGCAAGTTCCTAACTAGCATTACTTGACTGCAGAATTTCTAATTACAAGTATTACCATTTCTAATCTCCTGAAGCTCTGCCTGCTGTGTCTGCATCCGAGTCATCACATTACAAGGTCCTCTATTGTCTTGCTGCATTCTTCTCAGGCCTTCAAATGTTAATAAACTAGAATAATGAAAAGGGAGGATAACAGTAGGTCTGAGTAGGATGATAGTACATTTTAATTTTAAATTTGGGGCTTTCTAGTAATGAGGGACAACTGAAAGCTAATGTGGGCTTACCATAGGCAGACATCAGAAAATACTGAGATTTTCTGATCACACTACAAAGAACCTGAGCTGAAGCGAACAAAGGAGGAAAAAAGGTGGAGATCGCTGATAAATTCAGATTAAACATAGGTGCTAGATTGCCACAAAAATAAGTCCAGAGGAGGGCTATGAGGATGATCAGGGGGCTGCAGCACCTCCCGTATGAAGATAGGCTGAGAAAGTTGGGGCTGTTCAGCCTGGAGAAGAGAAGGCTGTGTGGAGACCTCATAGCAGCCTTCCAGTATCTGAAGGGGACCTATAGGGGTGCTGGGGAGGGACTCTTCATTAGGGACTGTAGTGACAGGACAAGGGGTAACAGGTTAAAACTTAAACAGGGGAAGTTTAGATTGGATGTAAGGAAGAAGTTCTTTTACCGTGAGGGTGGTGAGGTTGCCCAGGGAAGTTGTGAATGCTCCACCCCTGTTGGTGTTCAAGGCGTTCAAACGAGCCTTGGCTGGCATGGTTTAGTATGAGGTGTCCCTGCCCATGGCAGGGGGGTTAGGAATTAGATGATCTTAAGGTTGTTTCCAGCCCTAACTATTCTATGATTCTATGATATGCCAGGAAGGAATAAGTAAAGGAACATAGATAATGGCCTTGCCAAAACCAGCCAGATCCTCCTGCAGTAAATAACATCTCTGGCAGAATCATAGAATAGTTAGGGAATGGTAAATAACATCTTTGACCCCTGGTCATACAGGCCAGGGCCAAAGGGCCTCAGACAAGCAGCGGTAGGGACAGCTGTGGCCACTGAACCATGACTCCCTGTCCTTGAGCTCCCTGCTTTTTTGCCGGACTTTGAAGTGGTCTGTGTATCACCCAGGAGACATAGATACCACTTTTTAGGTACTTCCAAATCCAACAGAAAATGGAGTGATGCAGAACAGAAAGCATAAAGTAATTTTGGAATTTGTGGCAATAAGGCTTTATGATATCAAGCCAACTATGAAAATGCAGTGAGGGAAAGGCAATATAATTCTGGTACAAATCAATAGAGTACAACTACATGGGGAATATTAATGTTATTACACAATTAATCCATGGCTGAATTTATCTTAGTGAATTGTTAATGTTCTTCCTAAAACAAACAGGCCAGGTCAGTTTGCTCCTTTTTATCTTGGCAAGCTCCTTCCATTACATCTCAACATCCCTTTGAAATAAGCCACAACATGACTAGTTTTTAAATTTATAAAGTTAAAAACCTCTACAGTGGGAAGAGGAGCAGCAGAAGATTATAGTTCACATGAGTAAAGTACAGCCTGCCAAGAGAAAAAAAGTTCAGTTTGTCAGTGCTGGGTTGTGGATTTGGAGTGCCAAAATTATTAAGGTCAGAATGCAGCACTGAGTGGCAGACGTAACAGCTTCTCAGCATACAGCCATAAACCTGACTGTACACAGCACTGATCAAAGTCAGCTTTGAGAGGACATGTAACAATGAGATTGTCCTTCAAAGAGGCAAAGAAGAGATCTTGTGGAAAAGAACTGGCCAAATCCTCTATCATCAACAAGAGAGAAATGCCTGATCCCTTTGATAACAGGCCTACTTTAACAGAGAGGGAACTATCAGCTCATGTGGTGACACTGCATTGCAGCTGGCATCTTGGAACAATGCTGCCACTTCCGCCCTACACCTGTAGCACTCAAGGCAAACCAGTCACCTCTGGGGACAGGGAACACGGGATCAAAACATATCCATTCCCCTTTCCTGACCTCACCTCAGCCCCTGCTGAAAAGATTGATAATACTGGAACTGCACATTCAATCACTGAAGCAGCTTTATACACATCAAGCCTGAGGCTTCATCCTTAGACTGACCATGGATGCTAGCAAGGGCCTGGTTATACAAACCACTGGTCTTGTAATCAACAAGCCGAGATAGAACGCTCAGTGCAGAAGACCATAAAACTGATCTCTGATGATTTCAGAGGAGGAGGAAAAACTGGGGAAAAATGTCAGAGTCTCTGTAATTTCATTCATTGTTACACATCCTGTAATATATAATTACTGAATGATATAATGGGAGAGATAAGGTAAGGCTGTTTTGGCTTGCTTTGATTGCACATCTCTGTAACTAAGTAAAGCTTTAGGTATTCTTTTGAGTTTACCTTGGATTTCCCTGTTTTACTCATTTAATTTTCTAAAAGCAACATCCTGTAGTGATTTTTACTTTAAGATTATTTAAACAGGCTTTCAAGGCCTAAACTACTTTACTATTCCCATCTGTAAGGAAATAACAGAGGGAGAAAATTTGCACTTCAAAAATCTTGATAAGAAATAGTGAACATGTTCAAATTCCATCTTTCTTATATTCTAACCAATAATAATAATAAAATCTACTGGTGTCCCTCCTGTCCCATATCTCATTTCTTTCCTCTGCCTGTGAGAGCTAACATTATCACAGGCAGATTATACAGCATATTCCAGGTCATGCAAACAAAAGCAGAACAAAGAACACAAAGAAAAAGTACACAGCAGTTTTGAATCATTCTTCACAAATAAGACTAACAAATCATCTTACAAATGAGCTTGATTTTCACCGGCACTTTGATTGCCTATTATGCTAGGTGGATTTTTGTTTGTTGCCCACCAATTGTTATTTTGGAGTCACAGAGAGGCCACTGTTCAACATTTACCCTGCACTGTATCCCCCTGATATATTCCTCATCCTCCCTTCCTTTCCCACTTCATATCACTCTTTGTTCTGCCTGTACCGAGGGCCCAGGCACACAGAAACCCAGTGGGACATGACTGGAGGCAATAAGGATGGCAGTAAAGCAGCAGGGCTCTGTGTAGTAAAGTCTGTTGCAAAGCCTATTGCTTACCCAGGTGCCACTTAGATTGGCTCAGAGAATTCCTCTCTCTCATCCTAAAGAAAGCTCCCTGAAGACCAAGCCACCTGGCTCATAGGCATCTCCCAAAACTCACTCGCACATGGCCGCTTTGGACTGAATTCTCATGGACTTTGCTCCATTAATGAAAAGAGGCTTGAAGTGGAATGTAACACTCCTTTATAACTGTTTTAAGACCTCTTTATGCTCAGACAGAGGGGAGTAAAGGAGCCCTTTGTATAAAAGAAATATCTTTTCTAAATGTCCAGTTTAACTAACAATGCTGCTAATACCACCACTTGGTCTTAAAACCTTAATGTAAAGCAACAGAGCTTTTCCTTTTGTGCACTCCTAACATTTTCCCATGCGTGTGTTAATATCAGGACAATACATTTAGGCATAACAATAATATGATTGGCTTCCTCAGACCTTCTGAATCTTTTGTTACCTCTCCCAGACCCCTCAGGTCATGCTGGAAAACACTGATCTAGTTACAACCTTTTCCACAGGGAAGCTGAAGCACTGGTCACAATAAAGCACCAGTAATAAACTGAGTCCTAACGAAGAAAATTTCTTCCTGGTTTCCCCAAAAATTTCTCAAACAATGATGAAATGCATCACACCTCATCTTTTACAAAATACTGAAATATTACTGTGATTATTACTTCTGTAGAGGAGACAGAGAATTAGGTTTAGGATTATCAATGGAGAAAATCTACAGGGTGAGGTGTAGTTTCCTAGGCACTCCCAAATATGTCCTTAATAGCTACCAAAATCAAGTAGAACTAAAGATACTTGGCACTGTGAAGCCATATACAACGTACTAGAAAGAACTGGTGACAGGGACAGGAACAGAGCCAAGACCCTACTGAGAAGTTAATTTGTAAGAAATACACTATAGAAAATGGATCTGGAAAACCCATGTCCAGTGAAAAACACTGTTGTACTATTGTAGTCAGGACAGTCCACAAGACTATTTCACTCATCCACTCTGATTTGAGAATTACAAAACTGTTGAAATCTCAGGCGGTTCAGGTAAATTCTGCAAATGCATCTTAACTAAAGCAAAGGATCAGAAGACATTAACTAGCCATTTACAGTTATTTACACATTGTCCAGAAAGGATCTTTAAGCATGCGTGCTTTGCCTGCCTTAAGACCAATGATTGAAAGCTGTTTTTTCTACTGTTATGTCAAATCACAGCTGACTTTTGACTCCAGTTGGAGATACAAGTGTGTGTATTACAACAGTCCCATTCTCATTCACATGCATAACAACACAGCTCCTATTAACATCACTGGGAACACAAATGAGCTTGGAAAAGGAGAGTGTTTTCTTCAGCCAATATAAGGTCACATAAATCTATTGCCTTTAATAGATATAAGCAAAGCAATACTAGGAAGGATCTTCTACTTCAGATGTTCGACGTTACTGGCTGGAATAATACTCACAAAACCATTTTTTTAAAAGTGAAACATCTTACATAATTTTAAAGATGTTTTATCCTACTTGCTCCTTGCTGCCTAAAAAGTGTAGCTACCTTGCCCTGGATGCCTTTGAGAGCCTCCTTGGCTACACTCACTTCTCCACGTTCATAATGAAAGACATAGCAGAGCACACAGCCGCCTCTGTCTCTTATCCTCAGATTTTTAAAACTTACACATGTTAATTTCTGCTAGTTAAATCAGAATATCTAATAAAAACTGTGCTAGCAACCATAAAACCAGCGTGCAGTGAGAGGGGGAGGAGAGAAGGCTAGCTTGTCGGCAGCTGGTGCTTTTATTATGAGGCATTTAAAAAGCCTGACAGCTAATGCACTTTACTAAGACACTGTGAGCTACATACCTTCAGAAGAAATTATAATAGCTAATGAGGTTTGGGTTTGGCTGTACATTATATTCCCCGCTTTCCAGGCAGACGGATGCAGCATTCTATATACCCTCTCTGTGCCAGATGAATTCAGATGGTAGCTGACAGGGATAGATTTGGAAGTAAGATTTATCTCAAAGTATGTTTCCATGTTTACACACTCAGCATCGTTTTTCATATCCACCTTTAACCATTATTCCTCCATGGCAGTAGAAGTCAGGTTCTTAATTATGTGAAATTTTTCATTGTAATGAAAGGAAACATACAGATCCTTGTGAACACACTCACATTTATAACTTATTTACAATGCATTTTCAGAGTTCCAATAATTCATGGTGCTAAAGGTGGAAGACTCCACACACTAGCTGCAGTACTAATGCTTTGAAAAATTATTAGCCAAACTAGGAATTTTATTAGTCAGCTTTTCACGTTAGATGTGCTCTGCTGGGATTTCGCTATACCAATGCTTACTTCATGTTCTGACAATTTTTCTAACTAGCCTAAGATATTATTGTATTAGGTGATGATTTACTCATTCTATTAAGCCCTGACACTAAATACATTTTATGCTAAATTAGTTCTTTCTTAAAAAGACTTTTTCTCTGCTAGAGAAAAAAAATAAAAAGAACCCTGTTCCAATTAAGACACAAACATAACCTCTGCAAGATCTGAAAGATAATAAACTAACTAATTGTCCACTCTTTTCATGATATAAATACTTTAGCTTCATGGAATATAAATTGTGATGGCAAGCTGCGGTTGAGGAGAAACTCATAACTGGATCTATGTATCTGTAAGTTTTCCTGCCAAAGAACATAGTGTTGCAGGAAAGTCTTGATACCTCTTTTTGTTGTTGTTGTTTCTAATGTAAAAAGGAGCAATATTTAACTGTTAGCTGTGTTGTCAGGAAGGCCATAGGAAATTAGCAGCCATACTCCTGAATCCTGTGGTCTCTAATGAGTGGCAATAGCAGAGCAAGGCATAGCTCAGTTAGTAAGGTTCCTATCTCTAGGCAAGCCCATCAAGACCATATTGCACCGACCTCAAGGTTGTGCAGCAAAAACTGGGGGGGGGGGGGGGGGGCATTGTCCCTAGTAAGCCTTGTTCAAGTATCACAATAAACCAACGGCCTAAAATACTAAAAGTTGGGTAGACCTCACCTACAGTATTGATGACAGGTAGGATTTTGCACACATTCTCAAAGGACAAAGGCTTTAGCAAACGTAGATCTAACAAAAACACTATTTCAGATCACTTTGCTCTGTTTTTAACAAAAAGTTCCTGACTGCCATTGAGAACTTCTCTTGGTCTCAATGACTGTACTCATAAATGTGGATCATCCTATTACAGCAGGTCCATTTGTGAAAAAAATAAATACATACTTCCTGATGAAACTGTTAAAAAATAGTTATTTTTAAATTGTTTTCCCAAGTGACAGAAGTAAGTGACTACTTCTATTGCACTAATTATATCCTTTTCATGAGGAAAGTATTACTGGTTTCTATTTCAGACTTCGGGCAAGTAGATTCACATTTTTCTTATCAAAGAAAACAGGGATCGATACCTCTCTTAACCTAGAAATAACAGAGAGAATGCCATGAAGTGTCTGGCAAGGTATTCATCTTCCTATCATATTAAGGTTCAGAAAGGAGGCTTTCTTGGTCTGTTGCATAATTTCTACTTTTGAGTGATGTTTACCCAGCAATAGATGTCTGACCCTGCTCTTCCTTGGTTGCTGATGTAAAACATTGCTGCCAGTCTGCTTATATAATGAGATTTTATTTGAGCACTGAATTTCTGAAGACCTAAGGACCCAGTTCCCCTTCAGGATATTTTGGCATGAGCACCTCAAAAATCAAGCACAAGAAACACAGATCTCTTTTACTTGTTCTTTGCATCCTTAGACAGGACAGATACGCCTGTAGCCATGACAAACTAAGGGTACAACATCTGATTAATATAAAGCCAGACATACTATCAGAGGACAGAATCACATCATCACCATTTAAGGATACTTGGTGCTTTCCAGGGCACCTTGCTAGGTCCTCAGCTTGAATAAATCAGTGTAACTCCAATGATACACCAATTTAACTTGCTGGTGCCCTGTTTATTGTCTTTTGAACAACATCTCATAGAAGCGTCTCATGTATAATTCTTGCCTCTGATTCTAGTTTATTCTCACAACCATGAACATTGTATAATGCATGCTGATTAGATAAGCTGATACTTTCAGTAATTTATGATGAATCTAAGGTCTGGTCTACACACAGAGAAATTACACCGATTTAACTGAATCGGTTTCTAAATCAATTTAGTTAAATTGGAGCAGCTCCCGAGCGAGGACATATAAATTGGTTTAAGAATGGTTAATACCATGTTAGCTTAATTCAGTTTTAAGACTGTCCACACAAGGGGGTTGCAATGACTTATTAGATTGATTTAGAAACCAATTTATTTTAACCAGTACTATTTGTGTGTAGGCTAGGCTACAGAATGAAGCACAAAATGCAACATTAATTGTCAGTATTATTACTCCCAGGAACTAAAGAAGGAATTAGTTAGAATAAAGTTTTAATTTGTTAATGAACAGCACATGTGCCAGAATAAAGCTAACAATGTTTTGCTTACATGATAATTTTCCTCAAGGCAGCTGATATGCCATTAGTAATTAAAAGTCACATGTTGTTACATTACAACCATAGTGTGAAAAGGTTAAAATGTAAATATACTTAAACATCTTGGGGCTATTGTGATTATTGCTAATTTTTACTTATATTGCAACACAGATGGAAAAAAAAGAAACAAAACAACAAAACAACCCACCCTTCACTTTACATTTGTAACTTTATTTTTTTCCCTTAATTTTAGGTTTAGGATAAAGAAATCCCTGAACTATTTAACGCTTATTTATTTCATCACACATGCTAAGAAACTAGTCCTTTAAATATAAAACCTACAGATTAGTTAACGCTGTGGTGATAAAAGATTGAGATGATTCCTCTTCCACACTAATTGTCTACAACTAGCTAAAGGTATCTGAGCAGTGGCTGAAAACGTACATAAGCTGAAAAATATTCAAATGCTTCCAGTGCTAACTCCAAGGCAAAAGGTAGAACTTAAAGTTTCCTGACACAAGGACAGTCCCCTTAATAACAGTGACCTGAGTTTGAAGAGACATCAAACGCTATTTGATCTGGAGGATGTCACAGAACAGTCAGATTAGAAACCCCTTCTCTTCTCTTTTGGTAGCAAGGATGTAATCATGATGTCATCTGAGAGAAAGAAGACATTTCTGTGAAATGCTGCTTCATGTTCCACAGGCCTTAAAATCATCTCACACTAGGCAATTGGAAGTGAGTGCAGAAAAACTAATTTTGTACCTCTTTCTCCATAATATACAGGAAGCCACTGAGCAGGGATGATCACAGGCCATTGAAGTGTAAATGTCACTTGAATAGCCTGGACAGATGGGTCTTTTCATAGAGAGATTAGGCTATGGCTATATGTCCTGGGGAGAGAGGCAGACAAGACTTCTGTGCATGTATGGTAGCACATGCAATATCTTACACCTTTTAGGTTCACAGATATAAGCAGGTCTTGTTCCTTGCTCAGGATTCTTGCATCTCTTGCAGGTCCATTTTTTGATCGCTGCATTTAGAAAATGCAAGGATTTCTTGACAAGCTCTAGGAGGGTCTTAGAGATGAACAGCTGTTCACATCAGACATGACATTCCCCCTCTCCTTTCCACAAGACTCCCCCCAGCCCCTCCATGCACACTGTATCTTTCACAACATCCTTTCCAGTTCAAGACAGGTCCCAGGGCCTTTCCCTCCATCCTGCACACTTCCCAGCTGTAATCTTGATAGCTGCCAGTTTTGTTGCTGCCATGTGTCTCAAATGCTTACTGTAGTAGGCTGTCTCACTGTGTTTCAAGGATCTGTTCAGAATCTGATTAATTACTTAATGTTTACAAAGCACTTTGAAGATGAAAGGAACTGCAGTATCAATGGTAAGTACCACGATTATTTACTCTTTTGGCTTTCCTCTCTTTGTCCTAGTAGAGAAGAATTGGTGACCACGTAGATTTTGATCTATGAATAAAAAAACCCTGCATTTGGCATGTGGAATTCAGCAGCACATGACACACATGCTCTGGGTGTTGTCAAACCATTTAATTTGTCATCACATTCTCATGTGGTGGCTGAGACTGTTTCCAGATAGGCAAAATATTTCAGTGAAATGTATTCCATGTATTTAACAAGTAAATATCACCACTGTTTTTACAACTATTGTTTTCTCACTTGGCTGAGGACAAGAATTAATTCTCAGCTCTTGAGGGGCTAATCAAGGACAACACAAAGCATCCCCACCAGCACAGAAAAATAAGCCTTGGACCAAGCAGCCAACTGAACAATCTGAAAAACTCGGGGATGAGTCAGGGAGATGCACACAGATACGGTATCACCAAGAACAAGAAAGAAGCAAAATTATAGGAAAGACAAAGAAAGAACTACAAAGAAGAGCTTAGAGGAACTCTCACTTCTCTGAAAACTCTCTGTCCCAAGATGGGCAGCTGGAGGTATTCAGAAGTCTCCTACCCAAAAATGCAGTGTCCTCAAGAGAAAAAGATACTGACTGGCTTACGCTGCCTCTTTCTTGTTCCCTAACAGACCAGCCCACAATCCACACCTGAAACACCAAAGTCGCAGAAGCTTCTAGATGACTGCCATGCTGTCTTTAACATATTTGGGAATTACACTAAGTTTCTCTTTCTTTTCACAGCATTTAGTACAAGGAATATGTAATTTACTTCAAATCAGAAATATATTTTCTCCAAATTTCAGCCTTCGTCCATGGCCTTCCAACCAGAGGATTAAAGAGAGATACTGTCCCTTGCAAAACAAACACTTTCCTTGAGGCAACAAATGAGGACTTCTTTAAACCAATTCCGCTTTGAACTCCCCAGATATCTGGCACAGCCACTGGCTCTCTTGGCGGTGATTGCAAATCTACTGATAGCTACCAAATGACTAGAAAAAAGTCAATTTTGACTAAAAAAATAAAAAAATAAACCAGTAACAAATGGATCCTACCTACACAGCAGACTGAAACACAGATGCCAGCATTAGCAGTAAGTGAAAGAAATACTGTTTTCATATTATAAGGTGCTGACTGCTACACAGCTTAACTGTAAGCATAGGATGCGATTAGCTGCAAACAGGTAGGACTGCTCTTGCCGAGTTCAATTATAAGAGCGAGCTGATGGATACACAAAGAAGTTTGGTATGACTGCACATGCAATGCACATTCAAGTTGCCTAGAGCCAAAAGCCTTACCTATTTGCGCCATAAATCACTCCCCTGACACCACACTTAGACCCAGGGGTGTGGAAATATACTACAGACAGTCCCTGTTTCATAATTAAAGATCAGCAAGAGTTTCAGTCTGTAGTACTCCAGAATAACCTCTTCTGAATGAGATGGAAAGCCATGTTCCAAATGAATTTTTAAAGAAACCAGTTAAAACTCCCTGCTGAAGGAGGGGTGACATTTTGCACCATTAAATGCACTTGTCTTCTAAGAAGTTCCGTGCAATATAGACGAAATTTAGAGTTCCATCCGCATGAGGGCAAGGAGGATGCAGGAATTTAAAGGACTTTTTTGTTTGGTTATGACTGAAGTGCAGTTCCTTAATGACAAGTGCTTGTGGATTTGTTGCGTAGAGTTGCATCTGTCTTTGTAATTGGGAGCAGAAGTCCATCTGCCAGAATGTGCTTGGTATCTCTCTTTGCAGGCTGCCATTTTGTGAGCAAGGATGTATACATCCCCTTGGGTGACCCCTCCCTAAAACCATTTGTATAACCTGCCAGCTGTTCCTCTCTCTGACTCTTCCTTCCATTATCCTTTAGGAGTGAGTGGAAAGAGGAAGAAAACCCCATACACACTTACACGTACACATATGCATATTCAGCCACAAAGAAGATGACGGGGACAAGAAGGCATCTCCTTGACAATGCAGACTGGCATTGTTCTGGTGAAGAAATGGCTAGGCAGAAAATCACACCTGCCACTGGGGGGTCTGCTGCAGCAGCAATGCAATCTGCAGCCTGGCTTTTTTCCCTTAAGCCTCATTTCCCTTTGCTTCATTCCTGCTAGAGCTGCCCAGCTTCAAAACCCATACACTGGGTGAAAGAAGGATAAAATGCATAAAGGGACAGAAAAGACACAAATCTCAGTGAGCAGCCTTCTCAAAATGAACTGGTGCAAAATTCCATTCTTAATTACATTAATATTAAAAGACTCCCAGGAAGATGATGTAAGAACAATTCTTTCTAAACACTGCAATAGATGAGCATGACTTTCCTTTTCCCACTTCAGAGTGCTCTTTATTAACTTTCAAAATGTTTTAATTGTTTCTAATGTTTCTTCTAAGAGGAATTTCTTGTAGTGGAGGAAAAATGTTTGGTTGGGTTTTTCATGAGTAATTCTCAATGGAAATTCTCATCATTAGAAATATGACCTTACATTTAAAGAGCTACAAGGAAAATAGCATAATTAATTAGTCACATTATTTTCCCTCCAGCATATTTTAAAAATTAGCAACTGGAGAATGAAGGGCATGGGGGCTGATCTACAGCCCTTTCACATGATAGCTGTTGCACTGATAGCTTCAGGAATGCACATAGGGACAGCAGGATCAGGCCCTTAAGATTAAGCCAGGCTTAAGAAAGGGCTGCAGATAGGCACAGATCAGGCCTCTTGCCATCGTATCCTCAGCACTCTCACTCTCCATTAAAGTCAACGGGAACAAGAGTCTGTACGGGCATTTTAGTGGGTACCTGATTTAAAATCATCAGCATTTTATAGCACATGGACTTGTCTTAGCAACTGCAGCCCTCCTAAGAATGCAAGGCACTGATTCTCCACCCCCATACAAACCAGTTCTATGCCTGCACAATTCTATTGATTTTAATTGTGTGTCATATCAGCTTACTCCAGCGTAACAGAGCTGAGAAGCAGGTCCTGAATATCTAATCCACAAGCAACTGTACTTCAAGTATCTCTTTATTTGCATTCCTACACTCAGGCGTCATTTATCATGAGAAGTATTCAGTACACAGCATTTTAGAGTTTTATGCTCCTGACATTTCATCATTCCAGAAACTACCTCTCCCAAAATAGAGAAAAACAGCATTTCATGAAAGGAACTGTGTTTGAGATTTTGATCTGAGCCTCAAGATTCAGATCAGCCTCCTAGCTCACACATATGGAAACACCTTCTATGCTTCAAAAATTGTCAGTTTTGAGATCTCCAACTATCATTCTATTCTCACTAGTCCAGAGATAGAAAAACAACTTTATAGCTGCTTAGCTCATGCAATCAGAAAATAATGATTAAAATTTAGGCCAAAACTCTATCTTAATTAAAGGACTGGTGGGCAGAGGTCTACCTAGAAATCTAGATTAAATGCTACCACTTTTTTGAAAGCTAAGATACACCACTCTCTGCATCCCTTTCCCACATGTAAAATGAGGATGATGCAACCCTTTTTCCCCCATCTTTTATTGGCTTCATCTGAATCTTAAGGCCAAGAATTCTTTCAGTCCAGACATGATCTAGCAACTCCAGCTTTTGCAGTCAAACACTTTATTACCCCCACCTGTCCTCACCCATGACTACCATTCCCTCAGTAGAATTTTGAACGTAAGATACATATGTGTTCCCTCTAATTGTGTCAATGCAAAGATCAGGCTTAGATCAAACCCAATATTCATCATTAGTTGAAGCAAAACTTTTGTGCTTTATACCCAGGATGCTGAGGAGAGTTCACACAATCCTAACTATTTCATAGAGGGCACTATTTCCAGCACTGGTTTAGTGAGAGACCACTCCAAAGCAGTAACATCACGGCAATCTGTCTTTCCATGGCTTGTGGTTTGAGATGCTTGTGGGGCATCTTTAGAGGCCACTCTGGTGAAACTGATATTATTTCTAAAACAAGATACACTGCGTGAAGATATTAACGTGAAGATTAATATAAAGTAACCATTTCAGAGTCTCTGATTCCAAATATTAAGAAACAAGACTGACAACAACAGCAATCAAATTTTTGCTTTCTCTCTCTGCTGATTCTGTTTTATGTTTTCTTTCTTGACACTAGGAACTTTATCCATGATTTTGAATAAACACACATTTGTTGTCTGAGATTTATTTTTGGCCAATTATCAAAGAATTGTTACAGACTTAAAAAAAAAATCTGAGAAACAGGAAGACAAGTCTTCAGATGATATTAATCAGCATAATTCCACTCATTCAAAAGGAATTACATAATTTACACCAGCTCAGGAGGTGGTTCACCATTTTAAATTAGGATCCTGGTTTATTTAATGTCTTACTGCAGAGCTCTGAGACTCCAAAGCCACTCTGTCCTTACTTTTATCTATTTACAGATAAGTATGTTTCCTTAAAACAGCTTCAACTGCCACAGTTAAAATCTTAAAATCTGCTTAGGTCTAAAGTTATTACTTCCTGTCGGGAATGTCTGAAAGGAGTTGGAATATTAATCTCTTTAAATAGGTCTCCTGGGAATATATCAGTGTTTTTCCTCAATAGGATGCTTTCTGTGGAATTTGATAATCCTTAGCATTTTCAGCATTTCACACAAAGCATCTTTCTTAAGGAGTGTCTTATTATACGCTAGATTTAAAATGCTTGGAAAGCACTGAGAGCCAGTTCTACCTTTACCCTGAAGACAAATTGTTTTTTCTTCATTCTTTAACAGCAATAAAGGCAGGATTTCTAAAAGAGCTGTTTAAAGAAAGGCAACCAGTATGAAGTCTTCCATTTGTTGTCTGTGTGTACTCAGCTTTTTCAAACAAAGAAAAAATACATAGTTTCTACTTTTTCTTCTCACAGGCTGGTTTGTGTATTTGCTCCTACGCTGTCTGGTTTTAGTTGCTACTTGTACCATACCGGAGCTCCCCCAAACACGTAGCTGTCCATCCTACTGCTCAACTGTCTATCCTACTGCTGGAAATGTAGAATCCCTTCTTCTCTGCAAAGTCATAGTTCTAGGAATTTGCAAGTCAGAAAAGGTTCTGTGGTTCAAAGATTTCAAGGTCAGAAGGGATCATTTAAACTTATCTTCTGCCTTCTGAGTAGGCATCAAGTCCCTCTGAGGAACTCCTATATCTGCTCAATAACTTCTGATTGGGTTCTAGCTTTGACTCCCCCCAAAAATGGCCCAAATTCATGGTCCACTGGTTGTGCCAGCAATCTACAGCTGCTCTGGATACCATACTCCTGAAATGTGTTTTCAGCTAGAAAACAACTAAAGGTCTGGAAACAGCAGAATCTGCTGAATCCCCAAAATGTAGGGCTTGTCATGGTAGGTGATTCAAAAAGGTATAGGGAACACTGAGAAGCAGCATGATTTTTAGGAAGATATTCAGTCTCAAAGACAATGTTCAGAGATGCAAATGTCTTATCCGGTAATTGTAGTTGAAAGAGAAAGAAGTGTTTGCACACTGAAGAGCACGATCTGGAGTTATGCCTGAGCTGACCACTGGTTCATTCTCTATAGAGGTTCTCACATATTTCTAGACATTCTCTTTTTCTCAAGCTGTGGTCATTTTAAACTAACTGCACCGAAGTACTGAACTGTTAGTTATCACTTCCAGCAATCCACATATTTCAGGCTAATGACAAAGCTCACCATTCTCACTTTATGCAAATTAAGACAGTAAATGTATTTCATTGTGTTCTAATTGTATGATAAATTCACATTTTTAATGCTGTATTTTTTATATTCACTTCCATTTCCTTTTAGCCTATCTAATTTATTAATTAATCAGCTGTCTTGAAATATAATCCAGGCACAGTGTATTTCATTTAATGCAATTAAAAACCCTGAATGTTTTCTGGAGGGAATGTTTCTCAAATGGAGTAGGTCTTCCCTCTGGGAATTGCTGCACAATTTAGAGCAATGTAATCCAGAGAAGACTGGTCTCACTGATGAGTAGTTCTGTTTGTACTTTTCCTATACAGAAGCTCTTTTCTGGGCAAGACGAAGGACAAAACCCTGAAACCTTTACTCAATTACTGAGTAAATCTTTTACTGAACTCATTCCCCAAATTCCTCAGTACTGTTGTTTCCTTCTCAATTTACACTCAAACTTATTCTGAAGGATGTCAAAGGGATTTCAGCTAAGTAAGAAAACAGTGAAATTCACCCCATGCTGGGGGACAGTACTCAATCCAATCTACTATGTCAGTCTACTTGCAGTCCTCAAATAGCATCTTGAACTGGAACTGAGTGGTGGATTTGAGTCCTGTTTTAAATACATGTGAAACAAATATAATTAACTTGCCTTAACGAGGGACCATGATCAAATGAAACTGTAAAAAATTTTATGCTTATTCAGACAAAACCACTGACTATTGAGAGACTCATCAGTTCAGCAGAACATCACAATTACTTTATATGCTGAGATCAGGCCACAAACAGAGGGTTAGGACCTCAGCTGTATATAAACATCAGGATTAAACTGTGAAGTGCATAAGGGAAAGAAGGGAAAGAGAAAAAAGGAAAGATATACTAGTCCTATACTAAGTACATTTTTCTGTCTGTTACTTGCCTATCACGAATCACAGGGTAGTAAGTGAACTTCAGATGAAGAGCACAACTTTTTAGCTAACCTGTACCCATCACCACACACATAAACTGCAGCAAGCAGAAGGCCCAACCTTGCTTTTACTAATGTGGGGAATTTTCTTTTATCCAAAATCAAGAATAGGCCAATAAAAATAAACCTCTAGTACCAAACTGCAGAAATCTGCAGCTGTTCAATTTGCTGCTCCAAATCAGGGCCTGCGCAGTCTTTACTTGCATTTGAAACAGACAGTTGGCAGAGTTACTCTTTTTCTGGTCAGCCAGTAGCTGCACTGCTGTAATGGTAGATCTTTTAATTCCCAGGCACCATTAAGTCACAGAATGGCTGCTTTTCAAACTGCATTAAATTGTTTAACAGATATTACCTGCTCTAGGAAAGTATATTCCAGATAATCATGGGTTTAGTTAGCGTATCAGTTTTGCAGCCACTCAGTTTTCACCATTTTCTTTATATTGATTATCATCTTAAAAATCTTAAAAAAAAATCTAAACTGTGCCATTGCAGTCAAACTCAAAAGATGTCTAACATGCAGAAGATTCACTTAGAACTGCTGAATACTGGGATGAAAAAAAAAAAGTCTAATGTGACTTGCCATGGACACATGAAATAATTTTTTATCTGTTATACTTGCAAGTTTCTGATTTGCTACTTCATTCCTGCAGTCATCAGTAAGTTCCATTTAGATTTTAGCTGTCATCTCTAATGCCTACCTTTGTAAAAATAACTCATTTAATTAACAACTTGTCTAGTGGCTTTTTTACCTTTTTTCCCCTCAAGGCTTATTAAAGCCTTATTAAAGCCATTTGCCAGGAGCATCTTCACAGAAAGCACACACATGGATGATAGTTATTTGAAGATCTCAGATCCACACTTCTTATTTCATAACCACCTGGGCAAGCAATGCCAGGCAAAGCAAGTATCTTACAGAAATACAAACTTCATTTAGCACCTTTGCCAACAGGCTAGGATGGGGTTCACAGACAGGACTCTTCTGTGAACTCAAGGGAGCTTGCAGAGCTTTACAGCATGGTGAACATACTAATTTAATTGACACAAGGAGGTAATGTTAAGTAGTTCGCAGTTTTAACTAGCAGCATGCCTTTAAAGCATCCACCACCTAAAGCACAAGTTTCAACCTAAAGAGGATGCAGATGGCTGCCCCAGCAGATGTTGGGCCTGAGCTCCTTAAAATTGTCGCAACCAGGCACAATTCTGCTGAAGTCACTGCCAGGATGGGTGGATACATGAAGGACTGTCCCTAGAGCAGCAGGGCCATCATTTTACGAAGGGCTTCACAAAGCCACCCCAAAGACCAGACTCACCACAGCTGGGGACAGCAAATGTGGAAACTCAGGCCCAGACACAGCCTCTACACCAATGTGTCTGCATGCTACCAGTCCCACCTGGATAGACACGGTAATCTGCAGAGCAGGACTCCCTATATGGGACATAACACGTGGTGGAGATCAGCCAAACACGAGGTCAAAGCAGCTCTTTGCAGCAGCCACCTCGTGCTTATTCTAGACGGTCTAGCCACATGAGGATGTGTTAATGCAGGTGGCTAGCTATAACAAACTACACAAATCAGGCCCGCTTTGCTGCAGCAAGGCTGAAGGAATCTCAGTGCTTCTTGCAAAGCCCTGGATGGCAAGTGGGGGCAGCCACAGCCATACCGCAAAGCCTGACATAGAATTTGTTTCCACTTCTGCCATCCTGCAACTGATCCTCCCCTCAAAACAGAAAAGCAGAGAACTTTCCACATCCGCTTACTTTTTTGGATCTAGGAATAGCAGATGAAAAGCTTCGGCCTGCTGCTACTCCTCTTCAAGTAAGAAAACAGAACTAAACCTATGAGCTAGGTCCAGCAGCAGCTGCCAAATTTGATGCAATGCCAATTCCAAGGAATAACAGTGTTAACTGTCCTCTCAAGAACCAGCTGCCCTTTATTTTTACTGTCATTTCTCATAGATTGTGAGACATTGCAAAAAAAAACCCAAAACTACAGACCTAATGGCTTAGCCTTAAAAGCCTCTAGATGGTAGATGGCAACACAGACTGCCTGTAATTACATTCAAAGTCATATCATATGTTTAGCAAAGTGACTTCATTTACTGCACTAAATTCATCCCAATTTTCTCTGTGTGGTTGAAGATTGGGATGCTACAGAGGCATGGAAAGAGAGGTCAGGAGTTGACCACCTAGAACTGAAGATGTTAGTTGCAGAAGAAAACAATAAAGCGATACTGTAGCAAATGTTGAAAACCCAGAAAGCATTAAAGGCAAACAGAACCATTTTAATAGATTTTCTATGCTTGCCTGTACATGACAGCTGCTTTTTAAATTTAATCATCTTAGAGCAGACTTCATCATACATAGTAATGGTGGCATTCACCTGCAGAGAGCAACTAGTTTGAATGCGCTGCTGAGAGATGCTCTATTTCACGAAGAAATGTGAATGCAAGGGAGAAAAATGTCAGCATCGTGCAAACAACAACCTTTGTCTGTTCCACACTCCAGAAACATCCATTCACATGAAAAGGATGAGAAGATTTAAAAAAATAAGTTCAACTGAAAACAAAGGTTCAAATTCTATCTGATCTCTGGGTTTTAAGCATGGAATAAGCTCAAATTCCTGTTCTTTGTACAGAACACCCTTTGCTGTCCCTTAGACACCCAACAGTTGTGGGAGAGCGAAAACTGGAAAATGTCACTAGTGGTGATGGCGCACATGACTTGTTTGGATGCTAAACAGTGCTGAGTACCTGAAATGCCACTGATTTCAGCACTCCACGGGAACCAGACTTTCTTCTTTTAAATGAAAGAGCAATCCCCAAGAGACAACCAAGCTTTCAGCTAAGGAGGTGTAGATTTTAATACAGTTGGTAAAGCAGCAAGTGGAAAGAAAAAAGAGAAGACACTGTATGTGCATCTGAGTTGCATAACACTGTCCCAGGCAAAACACATAACTGCTATCTAAGATAAGCCTGCAGAAGGCAATGCGGCTAATGAGAGCTGTATCTGGCCCCCAGGCACAGCTGTCCTCACAGGCTATCAGAAGAGCACTGAACCCCTCTGCTAGCTCATACAAACAATTCTGCTGCAAACAGAGTCAACTTGGATCTCTCGTAGACAGAGTTCTGAGGTTACCAAGTCCTGCCATGCCAAAAGGGAGAGGCAAGTGCTTCAGCAACAGCTGTTCCTAACAGCTTTGTTACAAATTTATGAAGGTAAGCCCTGACACAGAAACCCCAGATTAAGTCAACTCCCTTACTCTGTCAAGTACATATTTTTCTCATTATTCAACACTTAATGGGGATGACAGCCAAGATTAAATAGTCACTCATCTTCTGTGCCATTATAGCTCCTGCATGATTGCTTCAAATTAAATCTAACAGTCAATGAAATAGTCAATATTTAATTTACTCATTGCAGGTGGCGATTTAGCTCCAGTTATGATACCATTTAATGACAGAAATATTGGTATTTATCACTTTTTATGAGTCTTCAGAAGATATGGGGTTCCTTCATCATGCAAAATGTCCATGCAGCTTTAAGTCATATGTTACTCTTAGAGTGCAGATTTTGAACATTAAGGGTGTGCTCCTTTTCCCTGCTTTCCTGGGTGCTCATTATCAGTGAAGAGGCGTAAGGGTGCTGTGTGAGTCTCCAGAGACCTAGTTAGCTACACATGACAGCACCTACACTTCTATTCTGCTAAGAGCACCCACTGACTAGCTAGTGGCACATAGCATTTGAATTTAGAACAACCTGATGTACCAATGACTGTCCGGGGCAATCAGGGCTAATTCCTACTCTTTGACCTCACTGGCTTACTTACATAAAAGCCATTACACAAGTAGGGGGAGTCCAACCAGAAACATTTTGGTGACATTCATTACTGACCTTTTGACCACTTAAGAGTTCATCAGCTGAAGGCAGATTATTTTCACCCTGTTTCTACAGGAGAAAACAAGCAGCAATATTATTGCTCCCTTTTAATGAACATTCGATGATGTTTTGCTTTTTGTTAGCACTATTTTATGTGAAACAAAATACAAACTTCAGCTCTCTGATGAGACAAGACTTCATGCTGAAACTACTTTGCTCTGAAAAATAGGGCTTCTCCAAAATTTCATCAGTTACTGCAATATAGGAAACCTCACCACATCTGCCATGGACAGTTTAGCCTTGATCAAAAGTCAGAAATTACAAAGAAAAGGCGCGATGAGGCTGAGCATTTAACTTTCTCTCATCCCTTCTCTTGATGAGAAGGGACTGAGGGCCAGGTCTGCTTTAATCCCCACGCAACTCAAAGCAGTACTTGCTTGTACAAAATCCTGTATTCAAACTGACTCTCTGGGGGGTGAGTGATGAAGTATTTGCAGGAGAGGAGAACTACCAGCTGAAAGCTGGTACAGAGCATCAGCAGACAAGCACAAAGACTTTAGCCTTTCTCTCCCCCTGAAAATCTACAGAAGCTTATCTGTGCTTTGGGACCCAGGCAGCTTTGTAGGGGGATGCCTGAGGATGACCTCTACCACCCCCTAGTCCCTTGTGAATTTCTGCCTACAGAAAAATGCAGCTGAGTTTTCCCAACATTGCCTTCAACAGAGTCCCTTCTGCACTATGAATACTGGCAGCTCATTATGTCTCCCTGTGCGTAGGCTCAGCTACAAGGACTCATGAAGGGGTTCTGAACATCCCTTGCTCTCCACTGGACTGAAGGGAAAAATCCTGTGCTCACAGCAGCCACTCACAGGCAAGGCCTTCCAAAGAGAGATGCTAGTGCATAAAAAACGATCCTCTCTACCTGCTTGCAAAGCAAGAAGCAGCTCAACCTAAGACAACATTACAACCTGTGCAATTACATAGTCAATAGTCTCACGAAATGTGCTTTTGTTTCCTGTAAGTGCTTTAGTTAAAAATCTGCTTTGGGATTAATTTGGGTAACAATTTGCTTTGCTAATCATGTGTTTGCATATACTTGTTTGGAATTCCATGTGTTGTGTATGCCATTACAGAGCACACAGTTATCATACTTTGCTTTCTGTTAATGTGCAAAGATCTGGTTGAAAACCAAGCACACTTCACAAAAATATCCCTGAAATTTTGCCTCTATTTGCCACCACAAACACTTCAAGTGGTTGGTCCCATCATGAGCATTTGTACCAAACAAAAAACTTTTCTGGTTTTCATTTAGGAATTTCTCTCTTTAAATTTTTAACCAGACCAAAAGTATTTCTAGTCTTTATTAAATTGACATAATGGAATAATAAGCTTGATACTACAAAGATTTTTGTGCTTCACAACACCAAGAAATTCTAATAGCTTTATGGTGCATTGAATTTCCATGTCTAAACATAGACTGATTAGAGAGAGAGAGAGAGGGGGGGGGGGGGGGGGGCGGTACAGCAGAAGAAGAGAGAAAAAGATTTTTGTAGCCATATGCTCATTCTCATAAAGCTGCACAGTCAATTAATGAGTTGAATAATTTCATATTTGTAGTTATTTGAAAATAAAAATGTGCCCATAGCCAAAGAGCCTTCCTTCCTCCTAGAGATCCATTCTTATTTATCTGAACTTTGAATGTAAATGCCTACAAAATGTGGGTGCGTTGTTTACATTTATGAGTGTGATAATGATCCCATCTGAAAACTACAAGGCTAACAATGGACAGACAGATTGTATCTTTGCCTCAAGCATTGTGGATAACTCTGCCTCCTCAGTATCATCATCGGAAGAGAATCAAATCTCTGCCTCCCCTTTGCTCCAAGGGATAGTAATTTGCCACTGATCTACGACAGCAGTAAATTACAATGCACCAACCCCACTCGGCAGTGCCCACTGATACCCTCGGGTGACCGAGCAAAACCCTTTCCCACTCCTCTGTCCATCTGATGATAGCCATGGGAAGAGGCAGGAGGAGGTGCACCACACCTGTGTGGCTGGAAAGAAGCACCACTCCAGGGATTTGTAGGTCAAGTGATGATTTAGCAAAGGTTTCCTCTACGTTTACCATGCACGCATTTGCAGTCTGACCTTGTGCTGGCCTACGGGATGTCTGAGTGTTTACATCTGCTGTATCTCAGGCCCAGTTCTGTCACCTCAAACTGCTCCAAGATGCCCTCATGCCTTCCAAATAGTCCCGCTGGCACACAAATGCCCCAGCAAGTCCATGAATTGTGCACAGAAGTGTAGGAGGTGGATAAATGGTTGGGGTAAAGAGAACTTTAAGGATAGCGTACTGTAATTTGTCATCCAGCTTTTCCAAGCTTCTAGACACAAATAACTAGAAAAGACCCACTATGAGGAAAAGCACAGGTCTCCAGGCAAAAATGGTGTGGTTTTGACTGGACTCCAACCAAATGTTTGACAAGACTCCTCAGACTGCAAACCTAAAAGCCATCCATCCAGAAACTACTCACTAGGGGTCTAAGGCAGATTTTCACATATTGGGCACTGAGCTGCTTAGAAAATCCAACTATGATCTTCCAGTGAGAGCTTTGGATATTGAGCACTTTGGAAAATCTGGTGGTAAATCCACAGTCCACTCCTTTTGTTTCATTAATTGGCTGTGGGGTTTAATTTCTTCATCTCACTTTCTTCCCTCAAGTGTAATTCTATAATGAAGGCAGCTGATATGGGTTTATGTTTCTGAGCACAGCTAGATATGCTGCCTGTGGTGATTCCCACTTAGAAATATATTCTGGGTTATCCAATGGGCCCCTGGCCTTCCATATAAATATGCCTCCAAAATGATTTCAAGTCCAAGTAGGAAAATGATTTCAAATAAAGGCATTGCTAAAGACCATTATGGAGACGTTAGAAAAAGACCACCTCTGGCTCAGGAAGTCCCCGAGCCACAAACTGTGCGAGGTTGCGTGAAGTATCCGTGCTTGCCTGCTCTGCTGTAATACCCTTCCCTTGTACCTGTTGCGGGCCACTCCACTATGAGAGATGGGATAGTGGACCTTTGATGTGACCTTGTAAGTCACTCTTAAGTTCTTATGGATGCTTTTGTTTTTAAGAAGCCAGCATCAGTAAAAAGTGAGGCTTCAGAAATTTCAGCCCCAATACTATGTTTCAAGTTGTCATTGCCAGAATAAAAACCATGAATTTGGCAGGCACATGATGAACTCTTGACAGTAGGTTCCCATTTGACTGTCACCAGAAAGAATGCCTAACCTTGACTTTCCAATATTTCCTAGCCTTTCTAGAGCCAGAACAAGTGCAGGTATTACAAAGAGTACTCTGGAAATTACATCTTAAAAAGAGTTTATTTCTCCAAATATCACAGGCAAAAATAGTAATCTGGATCCAGTAAATTGCTGTGGCTGTGACTGCAATTTGAAAATAAAAAGCTTCAGCTTATGTCTTCTCACTAATTTACCTCCACTTCAGGGAGGTCTGGAGAATAGACAACATAGATAATTCTAAGTTCTTTCAGGGATTTTAGAAACTTTTCTTTCCTCCAAACGACTTTTACCTCTACACTGCTTTCAAAGAAATAACAACCTGGGCTCTGAAAGTACAAGATAGTATGAAGTTGGAGATCAAACTTTTAATGGCATTTAGGCACTTGTGTTCTC
Organism: Pezoporus occidentalis; assembly: GCF_034315485.1. Lineage (NCBI taxonomy): Eukaryota > Metazoa > Chordata > Aves > Psittaciformes > Psittacidae > Pezoporus > Pezoporus occidentalis. Next base: position 3,137,014 of record NW_026915769.1, read on the forward strand.
TTTGATTTCAGTAACAGTTAAAAGTTATTACATGCCTAAAAACCTGGGACTACAATCTTGCAGTGGCATATAAAAAGCAACACTGGCAGCTTGAAACATTCAGAAACTCAAGACCTCAGCCCCTTCCCACACACACAAGAACAGAAATGAGATTGAAAACTCAGAATTACATTGAAAACTCAGAATTACAAGCAGAATGATTCAGGTGGGCTCCTCTAAATGGATTGAGTTTTTGAGCTTCTCTCCACCATCAGTAAGATAAAAACATTTGGTTCTTTTTTAGAACAAAATCTTAACATTCTCTGAGAAAACCTAAGCCTTAATCCAAAAAGTATTCACCACTGTGGTATCTGTGATAAAACCATGATGGCTGCCAGTAAGGTGAGCCCCAGAGTCCTAGCATTTTAAATCAGGGTTTGAAGCCTGAGTTACATCACAAGCAGTAAAATACTCATTTAATCTCATCCTAATCTCCACTGTCAACACCCCAAAATCACAAAACATATTGGAACAAATAGGAGTATCTCTCCAGAAGACTCCTGGAATTGCAATAACAGGATCTCTGCACTCCCATCAGCTCAAGATGGAAGGACACTTGCTAGGCACATAGCTGTATCCAAAGTAAAGGTGACTTTCCCACTATTTTACTTCAACAAGCAACAGACTTTATATTAGAACAAAACCAGAAAGCCAAACAATAATAATTAAAAAAAAAAAAACAACAAATGAGGTTTTACTGTTGTCTGTAAACTATAGGAGGGAAACGTCTGAAAATGAAGTCAATGCTTTGGCTGTGCTCTGCAAGAATCCCAGCAGCATCACTGCCAAGTCACTAACGCAGCTGATTTTGAGGTTACGCTGTCCCTCTTTATAGCAGGGCAACTCTGCCGCAGAATGAGGTGGCGGTGGGGACACTGGGGAACCCCCCCCACTGCTGACAAACATGAGCCAAAATTTCCCCAAATTAAGTCTAGGTGCTCAGTGAACCTTGGCAGGATTTGTTCTATTTCTAGTCTTGCCAAAAACTCAGATTAGAGACGCTCACTTCTGGAATTGACCCTGAAAACCCAGAGAGAAGCAAAAACTGATTCTGCTCTTACCCACCCCAATCTCTTGCACATGCCGTTGCATCTCATTGGGCTCCTCAGTAATCCTGCATCTCATGCCAATAGGACACAGGATTATAATTTCACAGGAGTGTCTCTGCAAGTAAACCAGTAAATTCAGACAGAAAGAGTGACTAAACTCAGTGTGATTAACCAACACAATAAATTCTAATGACCAAATAGCTTGGACCAATATTTACCAGTGCATGCTGTTGAGTTGATCAGAATACAGAACTCTCTGTGCATGGAAGAGATAACCTGTTATCACACTGCAGCTTGTCTTTCACACCACATGCACCACTTACTACACAACTGAAGCACAGCTTAGCAATTTTATTCAGCCGGTCTGCCACAAAAACTCAATTTAAAAACTGCATTATTGTAACTTGTGGATATGGATCCCATTAACTAGCTCCTTGTCACTTCATATAAGCACCATTTCTTCACATGTATGGTACCATTTTAGTAGAAGCTTTTTTTTTTCCCCCTCCTTCTCTCTCTCCTGTGTTATCTCAATCTGACTAAACTTTTTCTATATGCTTCACTGTACTTCTTCCATCCCTCTGGCATTTTAAGACAGGAGGTGCATTTTTAGAAGCCTGTTCATTCACTGGAGAGGCACATACTTGCTTAATATGAATGGAAGGAGGGAGGAATCCCTTCAGGTACCATGGAAGCAGTTTAAAGACACTTTGCTGCTCTCCAAGATACTCTATTACTCAACAATATAGCGTGAACGTTAAATAGAAACTCAAAACATGGCATTTTAAGGTTCCCAGTTCCAGGCATATAGCTTCATACCATCAGAGTGCGAGATGTGAATCCAGTAAATCAGCTGTTCACACCTCTCTGATCACCACACCATCCTGTTACCTCTGCTTCCCTATCTCCATCTACCCAGTCTTTTTTTGTCGGACCTAAAGCTCAAATCTATGCTAACTCCATTGTCAAAGTTCTGCCAGCCCTTCCCTTCCAAACACTCTTTCTCTTTTTTAATCTAGGACTTCTCTTTCAGCTGATTTAAAAACAGACTGCTCTGAGCTGAAAACATGGGAAGTATTATCAATCCTGCAATATTTTCATCCACCAAGTATTAACTTTATTTGTGCTTTGAAAAAAAAAAAAAAATGCACTTCAGCACAGTTCCAACTCATACATACACTCAGCAAGGCAGAGCCTGGCCAGTTTTACAGTCTTTCTATGATGCCCTTTTCAACTTCCAGCTGGGACAGTGGCCTGAAGGCTGCTGGAACTTGCACCACAGCCTGAAAGCCAGGGAGAAGCGGAGTGCCAAAGCGACCTACATTTCTCTCACAATTCCTTAGCTTGACAGAAAATCAGCCAGACTTGAGGCAGGATGTCAAAATCCTTTGGCTTCACCCTGTGCTCTCAGAGAACCACAGTGCTGAGTGGGAATAATAAACAAGCAAGGTGCTCTGATAAGGGATGTCTTGGCACCCCCAGATTGCACAGGCTGGAGGGTTTGTGTGAAGGGCAAGACTTAGTGCCAAATGGGACTTAATCCCTAACAGGCTGCTGTTGGCATTTTTACAGGATCTGTAGCAAACCAAAAATAATGGAGTAACAGAAGTATTTCTTTGTATTATAAGATTACATTTTTCAAAACAAATGCTGTTAGCTAAAAGCAGTGTGAGTATGGGGAATGCCTCATTCATCCTAACACACTGTCTAGGATAACAAGGCCAATAAGAAGTCAATTTTAAGTCAATAATATTCACTCTTCATACTGTTTGCTTCTATTTCACTCAGCTTAAACACTGACAGATCAGTTTCCAGTTATAGACAGGTTGTCATAATGCTGCTGGACACTGGGACGTGCTACTAAAGCCATGTGAAGAAATGTCAATCCTGGCAGTTAGCGACATTTCAGTTCCAGATTAGTAAAACATAAGATACAAGAAAAAGGGCAAACAAGGCCTTGACTCCCAACACTTGTTCACTTTGAAAGAATTTGAGTAATATATACCCACAATGTATCAGTCTCGCCTATTTTTGATGATTTAAACAGCTCGAGAAGGACATCCAAGTTTGCTGACACAACTTCTCTCCCTTGGGACTTGTTTTGCCTAGATAAAAATCACTGTTTTCAACAGAGCCACTCCTAATTTAAATAAAACTGAAAACAAAATCATGCCTTATCTTATGATCCCAAAACACAGTGCTCAAGTAGTGAAGAGGTCATGTACAGTGTGTGGCAAAGCACAAAAAAGATAAAGTCAATTCCTTATTGTTAAAGTTCATGAAAACATGCTAGTATGTATTTCTAATTCCTGATGCTACTGAAGATCTCCTGAAGGATGTGGATCGAACTTGGGCAAATTACTCTGAGATCTTGAAAGTCCACGAGTTACAAACTTATTCTCAAGAATGCAGCTGAATTTTCATTTGCCACAGCCCCACAACCAACACATAAATGGCTTTATCACATTTGTAACAAGTCAGTAACTTCACAGTTGCCAATATGACTACCTGTGCCCCTTAGCCAAAACACTTACAGGGTGGAGCAATGCATCTAAGTTTTGCAAGACAAAAAATGCAAAAAATGCACTAATAACTATGACACACTGTTCCAGGGAACCCCTCTGAGTACTTTCAACACTTGGAGTCCCTCTTTAAAAACACCAATAAACTGAATGATGCAGCAAAAAACATATGTGACTTCTTGCTGAAGGTGATGGGAATGCTTCACTGGTAACTGGATAATGCCCGAAGTGAAAAAGCCACAAGGCTGCAAGGAAGAACCCAAAAGTCCTGGTTTCCACCCCTGTACTCTACTGATTAGACAGCATTTTCCATAAGCATTTATGAACAGAGGCTTGAAAAGCACCGAGGCTGCAGGTCAAATAGGCACATACCCTGGTTAGTGTGGAAGGTAAAATCAGTTAACAGTAAAACAATACACAACTGAAATTCACAGCAAGGTAGTTCCCCCTCAACCTCGTCATACTATTTCCTTGAAATTCAAAAGATAACTTCTGTATGGGATGACTAAGGGAAAAGAACAGTCTGTGGAATAGAATTTGTAAAGTCTATCTAGGTTATCTAGCCCAGTATGGTCTTAAGCAAATCAAATGGGCTTCTAAGTGATCTTCATCTGGAATACCACATCTTGCGTTGCTTGCAAATTTCTTACATTTTATACAAACTCCTGCAATAGTTGATCATCATGATGAAGTATCAAGGACTTCAGTATATCTGCCCAAGTTCTTCCACTACCAGTCTGTTTGGAATAAACTGCACACTACGAGGGACAGTTATTAGCAATACACGTATATAGCAGTCTTACCCCATGCAATTCCTCTACCAAGTGTCTCATGTTGAAAAAAAACATAAAATTAATTTCTTTTTTGAACTTCACTTGCTCATTTAATTACCATCAATATTGAGATTAAGGATCTTCCCAAAAGGAAAACAAAGACACTGTAGTACTTTCAAAAATATTTTTTCACTACCCCATGCTCTAAAACACAATATTTGAGCATAAACAGTCCTTTTTTTGCAAAGCAAGAACTGCTCTGATCTCTTTGCTGCAGTTAATTGATACATTTTGGCATGTCAGAGCACCAGCAAAAAAAAACAAGCAACAAAAAAACCCAGACTGAAATTCTAACAAAAGCCTAAGAAAATCTTTTTCATTTTCTATATCCTGTACTTATTCTTTCCACACTGGTCCTGAAAACAAAAGCCCAGTTTTCAAGGCAAAGGACACCTAGGGGGACTTTATAGACAAAGTATTTATCATCTTAAAGTCCTCTTTCACAACATTAAACCAATGGGTAACATTAATTAAGCCATACAAAAACCCCTCCAAATTATTCTCCTCATTAAAACACTACAACAACAAACCATTGGTATGTTCCGCTGATCTTTAAGAATGTATGTAAAAAGGCTGAGTCTTGCTACAAAGCTTGCTGAGACTTTTACATCTTTCCCATGTGAAAACGGCAGGGCTGGAGCCTCAGTTATCAGTGAAAGTTCTGATTTGGAAGCTAATGATATGCAGCCTTGGGCTGCTAGAGGGAACATGGAGCAGTAATCACACTAAAGAACTGTTACTAAGGCAGATATATTGCTTTGCCATCGTAACTATTTAGCAGTTCTGCCCCAGCCTGTCTCTACATTAAGACAGTTTGGAAAGGGAAAGCTCTCTGTTTTAATCATCTTAATGCAGTGGGCAGTTAAGAGGATGCATAAAAATGTTGCTCTTTAAAAAAAAAATAAAAAAATAAAAGGTTTACAGATTCTTTCCACTTAGCTTTTAATTAAAGGAAGGAGAGGTGAGTTCCTAGATGGGAATGAAGCAAGCCTGTGGGGAGATGCTCAGGACCCAGAATGCAGCACTTAGGTGATGTCTTCCACACACTAAGCCTGAGGATGGACTGTGACCACTGGGGTGCTGCTGCACTGGCCTGATTTACTACGGCTTCTGCTTCAAGTGGTCATCAAAGCAAGTTCAGGCATGGTTCATCATTATTATTTCATCAATTAAATGCACTATGCTCAGCTGGCAGCCAGTGAAGTAGGCTGTCACAGATGCATCCAAATCCAGGTCAAAGGGGGTCTTTGCTCTTAAAAAAAAAATGTACAAATCCACTGTGGAATGGATGTTCCATACTAATCAAAACAGAAATGGTGGAAAAAACAAAGCCTTAAGATCTAGCAGAAGTTGACCAAGGCAAAAAAATAACATACTTCTGTCTCTCTCATTATTCACTGGACACACTATCTTCTCAGGTTCAAAGAAACTTCCATTAAGGCAAAAATTCAATACTCAGCACTACATGCCCTTGCTGCACAAGGCTCGGAAAATATCCCAGGCATTTGAGGAACTTTTTCTTTCCCAGAAATCTTATTGTTTTGTTTTGAATGCAGGAAACAAATGAAACAAATGAATGATACTGCCCAGTCACTGGAATGCCCTCTAAACCGTGCCGCAATCCAAAGCCTTTGCTACAGGCAGCTTTGCTCTCCCAGGGTGATGGTAGAGGTGCAGTGACCTCAGCAGACCCAAACCACACAGGTTTTCTTCTCCTCTGAAACAGCCATCCACAAAATTCCTTTACAAGCCATGTCACCACAACTGAAGAGCAACTTGGGTATTGTTGCTATTCTTAAAGCACACTTTTCCTTTGCTTCAGAATCTATTTTTATATAACTTCCATCTTACAGATACTCAGAATGGTCAGCACTGCTGGTCTTTGAAATCTAGCAGCTCTGAAGCCTTTTAAAGTTAGTGTAGTGTCTGTTCTTGCAGACTGATGGTGATTATTTGAGGCATCAGATGGATCACAGAGACTTTTCGAAGGAGTTCTATGTATTTTGTACCTCAGTTTTGTTAGCTCATATCATGGATATTCCCATTTGTTCCAAGTCATTATATGCGTGGCTTTATACAACATTGATCATAGGGGTGGGTGACAAATATGTTTTCTTTTCAGAGGTTATCAGCTGACAAACAACTACCATTAATCTTAGCTCTCCATCTAAGATGTAAGGATTTAGCCCTCATCTCCGTCAGAAATCTATATTGGAAAGCAGTTCAGAAAAGGAATAGGTATATCCTTCCTTGAATGGCAGCCAATGAACTAAGATGCCATGCAGGAGGAGGAGAGTGCAGCCAGCATCATTAAACTAAAAGCCCAACCCACACAGCTGACAGGACTTCATTTGATCATGAGCAGCAGCTTAATCTTCACTGCAGCAGCAGAAAGGCAGACCAAAGAGGCCCCGCTCTGCATTGCTGAGGAGTCTATGTATTATTTTTTTTTCCAAGTGGTAAGATAATCAATACTGAAAATGACAATAATCAATAACTGTTCCAAACCTAGTTACAAGCCATTCTCCACACATACTAAACTGTCAGTATCATTAATAAAAGCGTAAGTGCTCCGATCTTGCTCCCCTTTCAATCAATAGATTTCAATGGGTGCAGCTAGAGTTCCCAGTCATAGTATGTTGTGGTTCATCCTTTATTCCTCTTCTTTTGTATAAAAGATGGCACTCGCTGCCTTGCTTCTGACAGGTACAGAAAAGGTCTGGCCACAGAAGTAATGATACACTAGGCATCTCCCATATTTAAAGAGAAAATAGGATGTGCAATAACTTGGGTGTGACACAGCAGCCTTTTCTATGCATTCATCTCAAAGCATTTGCACATTAAGTATCACATTAAAGCACAGTCCAACTATCCTCAACAACAGATGGGTCACTAAGGACACAGATATATAATGATTTGCCCACAGTTAGAGAAGAGAAACTAGAAGTTGGACACAGTGTCAGACTTCACAGTGTTTTGCCTGTGATATTCTTTTAACAAGAGGCACTCAAGGGCCCTTCCTTGGATGTATGTAAAATACACATTTATCTTCACATTTTCTAGGGCTTAAGCCAAAGATAAACATGACTTTGCTCACAAAACTTGAGTGTGGCCCCTCTGTTAAGGGCATGAGAAAATCAGCATCTTCTATTACTCTGGCTCCTAACAGAAAAAAAGGCTTATTCAACAGTAAGCCTTTACAGGCTTACCACCTACAGGATGGGATGGAACAGAATAGAGTATTTCAGTTGGAAGGGACAAACATCTACTCCAACTGCCTGACCACTTCAGGGCTGACCAAAAGTTAAAGCTCATTATTAAATATCGTCGGAATGAGAGCCATCCTGGTGCCACCACTGCCTTGGTCCTGCTGGGGCATGGAGGGGCTAGGGAGCTATGCCTGTGCCCACAGAAGTGTCTCTGCACACTGGATCTAGGAGGCCTTAACTGAGACCAAGCTCTACATCAGAGGCATTGTACAACCTCAGCACCAGGCAAACCACTGCCCTGAGGATTTCTTTATCGAGAGATACGAGAAAAGCCAGGCTGCTTAGAGGAAAAAAAGCACAGGAGGGACAACTGACTTGAGGCCAAACTGTAACTCAAGAGCAGTTACAAAGGAGTTTCAGTCCATTACTGATTTCTCACAAACTGTCCACAAACATCTCTCATTAAATGGCTTGTCAAGCCTAACCTGCTTGTACAATTTACACATCTCTCTTTTTCCCTCAAAGAAGTAACTCTATAAAAAATAAGATGTACTTCCTTTTGCACTTCCGTAATATGCCATTGAAAACCAACTGCAGATATTGCATACTGAGAAAGGTGCTGTAATAATCAAAGACACAGACTACTATCGCTGGGCTAACTGTGTACACGTCAGAAATAACCAAAAGTTTGTTACAAAGGAAGTGGGAAACAAAAAGATACAGATCTTCACGGCATGTTGGGAGTTGGGGTCTCTGAAAAACAGTGATGCTTCTACATACAGTTTCCTAGCTGATAACAACCTGTCTTTATCTTCCAAGAGAAGCTGCAGCTCTTGGTCTCTCTGGTGATACCACCACTCTCCGCCCCATCGTGACATCCATTTCAGTTCCCACAGCTCTGACCTCAAGGGGAGCCAAGCAATACCAAGAAATACTTCAAAACACAGCTGAATATCACTTCTTGGATTTCAGCACCATCTTGAATCACGTGCCAAGAGAAGCAAGCACTTAAGCACATCTGTCAGGCAGTCCATTTTCTAGCAGCAACCCTGTCTCAAGCTCTCTCTGGCTCTGCACCCCCCTGCCCCAGCCCGCTGACCAGTGAAGCACAAATGTGACTAACATGCTGCATTTGGCACAGATGATCCTGGAGCAGGACACTGGCCACTGCACACTGCTGCACTTGAGTAAGGTGTTCAAGTCTGCCTGCAGTGGAAAGGGAAGTAAGAGGCAAATTCTGTTGAGGCCCTTCTCTAAGCAAGAGGCATGACAGGTCTGAATATGTGAGCTGAACACCTCTGGAATCAATAGGATTGTCTTCCCCAGGCTTTGAATCTTTGCAGTACAGCACCTCTTTTAAATTACTAACAATGTATCCAGGAAAGGTATTAACGAACATTGTGCTCAGGACAAGTTTGCTTAAAACACACAGTTTCAACTAGGCTTACACAGCTAGAACTTGCTGTAGTACACACCGACTACAAACTCCCCAGTGGAAAAACAGCATGATTAAGAAGTCACACAGCACTATTACCAGTCAGGGTTTTCATGACAAACTACTACTCCTTGACAAAAGACTCCAGAATACCTAAGACTTTACTGGAGTCTGAGTATTGGCATTTTCACAGCTGCAAAGAACATGGTTCATTTTTCTTAATACAAAATTAATTTTATTATTCATGCAAAAATACCACACTTGTCTAGAAGCCAGTTCATTATAAAAGTAACTTTATATTGCATTATTTCAGATCATAACAACATCATGTGCTACTTTTTATTATAAATTGAGGTAATTTAGACTTAATTTTTATTATAAATTAAAGCAACTTGGGACTGGATCTATTTTTGTTCTGCATTTCTGTAAAGAGCAGGGGAAAGGATCTTGAGCTGTGACTGACATTCAGGGGAACTGCCACAGTACTTATGAAGTAAAAGAAAGCAATGACTGTGCTCCCATTATTTGTGTTAAAATGGCACAGCCGATGCTAAAGCAACTCTTGTACATTTTAGAATGTTATATGACAGAAAATCAAGTCACCCTTACTCTGCCCTGAAGTGAGCACAAACACAAATATAAAAATAAGCAAAAATATATAATAAGACAAAAGCCTCCTGTGTTTAGAAACAAACTAAATCAATCAACACTAGTGCTAAAACCAGTACATTTTACTAATGACAGTTGTATCGTTAAGGCCAGACATTAATTAAATGCAGAGTTATGAACATCCATGTGGTTAAATGTTGCAATTGCACACTAAAACATGCTTGACACACTTCCAAATTTTAATCTTTTAACTCTGTTTCTGTGTATGTATAACAGCAATTTCTGGGATAGTTATAACAACCCTGCAGTGTTTTACTGAGTTTGAAATCTGTACAAGATTATAGCATCTATTATCTTGAACTGCAAAATACTAACATGCATAATCTGCATGAACACAGTGAACTTTGTAATATTTAATAGACATCCACAACCTTTAGCATTAGTTAAGTAGCTGTACACATGCGCTCAAGATAGTAAGGGAATATAAAATATGTGTCTGGTCAGTGTTTCATTTCAATTTACCCTAGAAAAAGAAATATCCGCTGGTTCAGAGTTCTACTGTTTCATGTTTTTCAAATTCCACAACAAACTATGCAAATGATAGTCTCAAACCAGAATATTCTGTCTTTTGACAAATTGTCCAAAACATTCACGTATTCTTTTTTAACATAAATTGTCTAGCGCCCATTAATTTTGCAAAAGTAAAACAAAATTGAAACTCAGTTTTAAAAAGAGCTATTCCAATCTTTTAGAAGATGCATATGTATAATATACAGAGAGAGAGACTGCAGTACTGTATATTAAACTCTGACAAACTGGAATTAAAATACACATTAAATGTTCAACAAAATGGCTTCAAAGAGGCAAGTCCTGTCTCCTGGATGAAGATACTCATGTAACTACATTTAGTTAGGGACTTCTGTGGGCTTCCTGGGCAAATAATGGGCTCTAATCTCAGTTATTCATGATGAAAAGAAGGCAAAGTCATAAAATGGCATTAAAGGCACATTATCTGCCAATACAGCCTGCTCCAAATGTGATTATTACTTGTAGAACATCAGCTTTAACAAGAAACCCATTTGAAGTCACTAGATTTTTTTCATTAATGTTTGTTCTGCCATAAGTCAGTTACTTGTGATTCCTTCATCCCTCTTGTTCTTAATAGCATTGGAGAGGCCACTGTCACAGAGAGGACATGGGTGGTACAATAGATGGCAAATAGCTTAGGTGATCCATGGGCTCTAGTAATGCATGGAGAGCTTTCATGCTCGTAGCTAGACAGCTTTCCTGAAGATGGGTCAAATTAAAGTCCAATTCAGAAGCATATGTTATTTACCAGAGAGGTCTCTTGGGTGCCAGATAAAAAGGCATTTTTCTTTCATCCTTTTTTTTTCCTAATAACTCAAGAGTATTCAGTTATGTCTTTCATATACTTACATAAATACATACTTTTAGAGTTGTTGTTGTTGTTATTTACATGTTTCCAGGCATATACCTAAATTCTTTTTCCAGGGAGCTCTGTCTACGCAATCATTACAGGACTGGAAGCTGAAACTTTGGCAAGTAGCTACTATCATATGCTAAATGTTCCTCAAGTACAGCATGGACCGAGTTTTCACGGCCACGCGCACAAAAAAGCCCTTAGAAGAGGGGCATTCATGTGCTGACACACCTGGCCATAACACTGACCACATAAAGACAACCCTGCATGAACAAGATGTTTAAAGTTCTGGAAGCTGGCAAAGATCCCAAAGTGCAAGAACTCTGATCAGTCCTTACCTAAGGGAAGTGTGACTTTGGGAAGTGAGGAACTCTTGGCTTGGGTTTACTGAATGACAACCATGGGTGCAATGGCACCTAAGCACTGGCCCTGCCAGCAAATTCTGGCAGCTTGCTTCTATTCGCTTGACAGTATCAAAAGTGTCCTGGGTCTTACAGACCCAGCTGTGGTATGGGATCCCAGAAATTCCCCAAATAGAAGCCAGCCTGCATAGCTGCATATTGGAAAAAGACACAGGGTTTGGGATGCTTGCTGTTACTCTTCGATATGTTATCACTTTAGCCAAAACAGAAAGACAAAACACAAAATGCTGTCATGACATGACAGCATGATTCTTACTTGCTCCCCTTTGCAGCTGGTACCATTTAAAGAAGCTAGGTGGAAGCTGTAAGACTTTTTTTCTGTTAGTAAATAAAACCAGCATCTACTGGGACTTGATTATTCTGCATCAGGAACGGATTATTTTAATCGAATAAGACTTACGTAGAAAAAGATTCCTAGTGACTACAATCACTCTGAAGTCTCAGTGGTGTTGTAGAGCAGATGAAACTGAAAGAAGTTTAGAGGACTTCACATAGCATCCCCAAGCTGAGCTGGAGCACTTTCTACGTATTACATACACACAAATGGAGAGGGACAGTCTATGAGAAAGCTGCAGGAAGCAAGTGCAAGTGCACCACTCAATAATGGCACCAGGGTTACTGTCACTTTAACAAGCTTCTACTATAGTGCTATTATCATTCAAAGCTCCTTATCACGCCAAGTGCAAATATTATGACTAGCTGAGCAGCTAGAGTAATCATTGCCGTAACTGTGTACGTATATTTGTATTTAATATTGAGGGCTGTTGCTGTCACCAGGCTATAAAAACCAAACTGGCATTAACATCAGTGCTGAGGATTTGCATAACACTGACAAGGATAAAGACTGGCACATTGCTTGATGTGCACTGTGCAGGCAGCTTCTCTTTACAGCACAGAGCAAATGGCTGACCAGCACCAGCCAAGATTAGAGGGCTTCTTATCAGATGCCAACTTGACAGCCAACTGAATAAAAAGGGGCACAGCAAACAAGCACTGTTCAAAACAGAGGGAGCCCCATCTACAAAGCTAGAAATCATCTTTTTGCTGCCTAACTCAACACTGATTGAACAGAATCTGAGTTGAAACTCCAACATGTCTGGCAAACAGGGACCTTCTCATAAGACTCTTTCAGGTGGGAGGCAGGCTACTGCAGGTACCCTTTGAGGCTGGGCACTACCAAACCACACCTACTAAAGCTGCCACGGGGAATCTGAGGTAATACACACTGTCACCAGTCAGATGCGCAAAGATGAAGTGTAAGTTCTTATTTTCAAAAAAAGATCTACCAAATGGATTTTGGTAGATTTTCAGGGCATGAAAGCATCCAAGCTGTGCCTTAGCCATGGCCCACCGATATGCATTAACCCTTTGTGACGCTACCCTGGGACCCAAGACAAGTGATGCTGTGTTCATCTCTGCCACAAAGCTTCATCTTCCAGAGTGGCCAGGGGTTCCCACTGGTAAGAGTAAAGTGTTGGGCATTCCTGAAAATCTATCCATTGATTTCTCAGTGCCCCAGTGTGTGAAAAAGTAACATCTTACTGCCTGGGAGACCATGATGTTCAGACACTGTAAAAAAGAAGAGGTACAGTGACTGCAGTGACCCCTCATTCTTATGACTACTTCTTTAATGAAAGCAATGGAAAACCGTCTTAAACATGCAAAAGTCTTGTATCACTGTTCACATGTTAAAGTATTGCAAAGACTCATGTCAAATTTACGTCCAAGTTAAATTCCCCAATTTGCATCACAGGCAAACTTGACCACTGTCATTAACTAAGCTCTGGTCAAAAATGGGGTGGATTGTTGCAGCTTCAGTTTCTTACAGCTCAAAGGAAGCAGAATGTTCTGTGAATTAATGTATAGTAGGATCACAGAAAACTGTATCCACAAAGAAATCATGGACACACGATCACCTCTGCAACACCTACCATCATTGACAGCAGCTTCCATTTCCAGGAACTGGGGCAATGGGTGTCTATAATGGAATATGGGCTCTGCATCACAAAAACATACACTTACTTTGGTTGAATTGTTTCTATCTTGCTTTTCACTGGCTTTTCAATATGAACATACAAAGTTGAGAGCCCTCAACAGTGGCACTAATTAATTTTTTTAAGTGATGTTAAATCCTAAATCAGATTTTGCAAATTGCTACTCAGATCACTTTTGCTGGTACCAAACAAACTAAACGATTCAGCAACAATGGCATTAATCAAACCCTGAAAAGCCAAGTGACCCACTGTTCTTGCTTGATAACTGGAAAACAGTGCAAGAGAGGGCAGGAGACTGCAAGATTAAAATTAAAGAGATTCAGCCGGAAATTGAAACCAGTGATGCTCTTGTTGCTACACTGTGTTAGGAAAGCAAGCCGGCTGTCCTAGAAAATGAGAGGGAATTTGCAAACATACCCAGTACACAACTTCAAGAAAGCAACTGACCAGGTCTAAGATATAAAAACATGGCTATATTTTGCAAAAGTTTCCATATGCTCAAGTCTTTGGGATATACATTTGGATATGTGCAGTACACTTTCAGCAAGTTTGCCAAAGGCACCAAGCTGTGCTGTGCAGTGTCAACATGTTGGAGGGAAGGGATGCCATCCAGAGGGACATTGACATGCCTGAGAGGTGGGACAGGGCTAACCTCTCGAAGTTCAACAAGGCCAAGTGCAAGGTCCTGCGCTTGGGTCAGGTTAACCACAAGCACAAATACAGGCTGGGTGGAGAATGGATGGACAGCAGCTGTAAGGAGAAGGGCTTTTGGGTGTTGGCTGATGAGAAGCTCAACATGAGCCATCAGTGTGTGGCTGCAGCCCAGAAAGCCAAATGTATGCTGGGCTGCATCAGAATGAGTGTGACCAGCAGGTTGAGGGAGGTGATTCTTGCTCTCTGCTCCATGCTGTTGAGATCCCGCTTAAAAGCCTGTGTGCAGTTCTGGTGTCCTCAGTGCAGGAAAACCATGGACCTGTTGGAGAGAGTCCTAGGGAGGGCCACAAAAAATCACACATCATAAGCCTTCTGACTTTATCAGCTCTGTCTGTGTTTATTTGGTCTGTGATATCACCTGGTGTGACCTAGCATAGGACACTGGGTATCAAACCCTAGAAAGTAAAAGAGAAAGAAAAATGGCTTTTTTAAATACTAGGCACTGTTCCCTTCCACCTAGAAGGGCACTTTAAATCATTATTTCCTAATTATGACAGTAACTGAAATTTAACAGGGCAAATATTACACAGTGAACACCACTAAGTATGTTTTATGTAAAGATTAGATCTAATAAGACACTTGTCATATATTCCACAACTGCCAAACGATTTTTAAAAACAGATTTATTGAGGGTGACCAGCTGTATAAAAGACTGTGTGACCTGTAACACTGTAGGTAAAGAAATTATCAGCTTCAAAAAACAGTGAAATTACTTTATCTATTATGGCTACAAATGGTGACTAACTCAGTTACAACTGAACTCCACCAGCAAAGGGAAAACTGTTCCCTGCATTGTTTTAAGTAAGCTTCAATGTACATTTGACAGCCGTTTGTGTCTAGATAGGTTCAGTTTTGCTTTTGATTAGTTGTCTCAAGCAGTAGCTGTCTGGGGTTGCTATGCCCATATCCATTTACTTCCTTTTGGCAAAAGACTCTTAGAAGCATCACTGGGGATGCAGAATAAAACTTTTATAATTCAAAATTACGTATTTTAAAATAACTCAGTTGGGGCCTCTATTTTTAAAGGACGTTCTGTAAGTCACTTTCAAAGATGTAAAATCTGCAGTGATGCTAAGCTCTGCGCTCACACTGAGATTACACACATATATATGTAAAAATGTATATATATGTATACACAAAAAATTAATATACATGATCATGCTATGAAATCCAAATCCAACTTCAGACTCTGATTTTTAAGATACCATCCTAAGTACTGGAGGGACTGTCATTTGGTCAAGTAACCAAGAAAAGCTGTAGTTGTGAAGGTGGGCTCTGAGCTGATTTGGTTTCTCCAGGCTTTCTGCCAGCTTTCTGCAATGAGTACAGCAGGCCATGGCAGGCCCTTAATGCAACATCCTAATCAGTGCAAGAATCCTAGTGATGTTTTTTAAAAACAGTTTTTAATAGCTTGGTATAAAGCTGTCTCTAATTTCAGTTTTAGGCATGTCTCTGTTCTTTTTTTTTTCCTCCCATTAATGAAAATTCATGCTCTTATGTTTCAGAGCTTTCAAAGAAACAGTTGCCAGGGTTGATCACTACAAGTGTACACTGCCAGCACGATACCATTATCACCTCTTCTTAAATTAATATCAGGTAGTTTACTCCATCTCAAAAATATATCCTGAGACAATCAGTTTAATGGCCTATGCAGGTGCACTGCCAAATCAAGACAGATAGAGCAAGACAGCCAGAAGGGTACCTTATGTCTTTTCTAATGCCTCATTTTAAGTTACTTTTAATTCCACAAATCCAATTTTTCCATATTTGAAGCTTCTTGTAGCAGGATTTATATCACATACCCTTTTTCTCCTTCATTTAAACTTCCTGTTTCAGCTGACCAATAAATATGCTATCTTATACAATTCCAGTAAAAGAAGTTTTCTATGGGCTGCTGTCACGAGACTGTAGTTTACATACAAATGCTCCAAAGAAACCATGCATTCACAGATGGCTTTCGACTCATTCTGTCGACCAGCCTAAAAGACTCAAGCTAGAGAAAAGTATTCCATTTGCACTGGGAATGTGCAGGAAAGCTCATATACTATTTAAAGAGATACTGTGCAATTCCTGTTTGCTACAGCTGCAAAGCTACATGATCATAATTATTTCAGTGAAGTCTCTTCTGCTGACTAGGTAGATACCACAAAGACAGCACAGCTGTTAGAAATAAGGTCCAGATCCATAAACTTATCTGTAAGCTTTTCATTTCAAGGAGCTATTAGCTGCAAAATGCCTCAATGGATCTGCATACAATTCAGGAGAGCTCTTCCCACTACCACCACAAACTCTTAGCATGACCTTTGTCACATCACTTACGCCTCATCCTTTACCTCACCTACCTGTGAACAGAGGGAAGGGAGACAAGCGTTATCTACAACAAGGGCTTGGGGAGTTTGGTATTAATTTGTGCTTATTAATTGCTTAGAGAGCTGAGGAAGACAGGGAAATGTAAAAGTCTTTTTATTACAGGAACTTGGAAGGCAAAAAGTGGGACAACTTCTGTAATCCTCAAGGAAGGCTCCCAGCTGGGAAGGAGTGTACAGAGGGAGGCAACAACTGAAGGAGCAAGCACTGTGCCATCAGGCTTGCAACTAGTCAGCCTCTTTCCTTCATTCCTGCCTCCTGCAGAGTCCCCCACTCTCTGTTTCTTATGTAGTCCTCAAATTTATTTCATTTCACATTTTATGTACTTCTCCCAAGCTCTGCGTTTGTTCTCCCCTCAAACAAGATCAGAGCTGGCACTTTACTCACTGTAAGCTCAGTCTTGCCAGGTGCTGAGCTCCCCTGTAAAATGCCCCACAGCCAGAGAAGTCGGCGAGCGCGAACCGAGGGTGTTCAGAGCTTTGCGGAAGGGCAGGATCCCACCATCAGAGAAAAAACTCTGCAAACAAATCTCTCCTAACATTTCTTCACAACACAGGCTAGCTGATGCTTCCTTACTTGCTTTACAGTTACCCTGATCTTACAACGCAAGACAACAACAAGCCTGGAGAACTGTATAAGTCACCCAGAATGATCCCCAGTACATTACAATACAGGAAAATCCTTCAATGCTTGATGTTATCAGAGCAGTGACAAGGGATAGGTGGTTTGCCAAATGAAATATCCAGAAATACAGCCTTATTGGTAAAGGGTGTAAATATTTCATCTCCAGGATGACAAGAGTCTATATTCTTTTTTTCTAATTTAAATTTGACTCATAACTTCACCAGCTGGAAATACACATGAATTTCTAAAAGAGTCGATAGGCATGAAGAGAATGGTCATGCGGTATTAGCAACCAAGACCTTTCTTACACAGCTAGCTGTCCAGAAAGCTTCAGATGTTTTTCATGGGCAATTCCAGATGTTCAACCTCTGGCTTTTGCTACTATACTAGTATGTAAGTAATTGTGTCATACATTTAAATGATCCCTTTTGTTGTGACCTATCATGCCAGCCAACTGATAGAAGTACTTTGTAGAGTCTGTAAACCACTGTTTTGAAACAACAAGCAAAGCACATGTACAGTAATATAAGAGGTATGTTTAGGAAAACCCAGAAACATTTGGCTTGTACAAATTCACATTTCCAGTTTATCTGTCCCCAAACAGCTCACAGATGGTGCACGGGTCTATATTAACACATACCATAATGCACTTTATTCTGGATGACTGATAATGGGATTATTGCTCATACACCAAAGCAAGACATCCAAAATTGTATCAGTTTATTCCTAAGGAACAGAATGATTGTCAGAGCTTAATATGTTTATCATCACGAGGCTGAGCCAGCAAGGTTAGCTCTATGCAATTCCTGGAAATTAGAGAATATGATTGTGTCCCAGGATTCACAGTCAGTGTTTGGTAGAGCAACCACCTATAAAAAAATGACACACAGTCTGAAAAGTGATTATCTTTGGAATGGTTTCTGTAATTCACAGGAATGTTTCAGGACCTTGTAACTAACAAAGTAGTGAATATGAGGAGGTTTATGGACACATAAACTGTAGTTTCTGAATGCCCATTCTCCTCCCCACTTGCTACTCAGTCTGTAAATAGCAATTTGGTTTCCACATTTCTCTGCATGGGTGGGACTGAGCAAGCCAGCCGAAGAGGTCATTTCCTCCCTGCGGGATCCGGTCCCCCAAAGTGTTTTACTCTACCTAATCTGACCCTGAAAAGCATCTTCTTGCTACTAATCCTGACAACGCCAGCCATCCCTACTGTGTTTTACAGAGACAGAGGGCTGAACAGACAGAGAAGCTAGATTCCCTTCTGGCTGCAGGCATTTGATCCAGTCTTCTGCATTCAAGAGAGACTCTTGTGCTATTTAATGGGGTTTGAGTCAGACTTTAGGGACAGGGCTCATAGGCAGTAGCAGAGATGATGGGCTGGGCTGTAACCATTTACATGGAGAAAAAGAGGCCTTCTCTAGGGCTGTCAAGCATCAAGATGAGAAGGTGCATCACTAAGATGCATTTTACCAGCTTAAACTTAACTTTAAAAAGAGGATTTTTATTTACAAAGCCACAAATTACAGCAGGCATGGTGAAGACTGTTAGCAAACAATGACAAGATGAAGATACCACCAGAAGGAAAGCCAGGAACCACCACAAGGGTAAAACACTCTCCTATTTCAATACTGTGCCACAGAAAAACATCTGTCAAACAGTATTGCAGTCTGAAGTAATCAGTGCAACTAATTATCACTAATTGTAATATAGTTTCTGTCTTGCTGCTAATACATTTAGACTTGCTAATCAAATCAAACTATTCCACCTTGCTGTGCTGCTTTCAAATAAACATTTCAGCAAGGATAAAAAATGAAGCTTTGTTCTCATTTTTTTGTTATGGCTGTCTGGAGAGGCCAGTGGCTTTTTTCATTTATTTCACACTGCGACAGAAGTAGTAGAAAATACCATCAGGAAGGCTATTTGGCACTCTGAATGTTTTCATTTAAGAGCCAGAGCAGGTGAGCAGACGTGTGCGCAGTACTGCACTGCCTCTCAGCCCAACACAGACACCACTGCTGCTGCCCACAAAGAAGGGGAACAGCTCAGGTTGCTCCCAGCAGAACTGCAGGTGAGCAGCACCTTTACAGGATGTCCACACATCCCCTCAGCTACAGAGCTATTGAGAAACACCCAACTTCAGTGGTAGGAGGTAACTGAAAGCCAAGGCAGTGTTGTGGGTAAACAATAAACTAGACATAGAAACCCTGGATTCAGTTTCCAGCTCTGCTGCAAACTTCCAAGCACAGCCTTGGCTGCCTTGCTAAATACCTCTGTACCTCAGTTGTCTGCCTGTGGAAGTGGGATTACAATAAGTCTTTGTCTAAACTGAAAGCTTTTCAGATAGCAAATGTTCTTCACTATATTTCCGTGCCTGGCTTAACACAAAGAGACTCCTAACAGGATTCTGGAAGCTCTTTTAATAAAAATAAGTAAAATGTGCTTTCCAGAAATGAGATTACATTTGTAAATATACAATTTTCCTTCAGCCTGAAAAAAAAAAAATAAAATTAATGGAACTTCTGTCAAAAACTGCACTGTACCATACATTTTTAATAGGTGACCATCCTACTGGGGATTTTAAGGTGTACCAGAGATCTACACATTCTGAAAAGGAGTTTCAGGCAGATAAAAAGGCAGTTCTAGAGTACCGATGCTATAGAAGTGAGTGCTACTATTCCACCCCTAGTCCTGCACAACATACAGCGTGATTTGGCACAGACATAAACTTAACACTGAAGTAAGTTTGGAGCTTATTCTCCAAGTATCAATACAGCCCTCAGAAATCTGTAAGGTTCCTGAAAGATCAGACTCTCTAAACCTTCACTTTTTTTGAGGACCTCCTCCCAGCCTGAATCCAGCCACTTCTATCTATGCAGCCAACAGCTTTCTGAGCAAAAACCAACAGCCAAGTTTCTGTATTATGTCACAACAGAAACACATCCTCAAAATGCTGCCATCAGTAAATGTGCAGTCACTTCACTACCGCTTCAAAATATTAGCCACTATTTTTACAAACGCAAATGCAGAAAAGACCATAGTTGTTATAACAGTGGAACTGTACCTGAATATTTAGCAGTGCCTTAAAAAGCAACAACCAAATTAATTCACCGCTACCATTAGCTGCCAATTTAGCACAAACGTTTGACATTCCTAACAAAGAAGAAAGAAAACAACTAAATATTTTATACTGAAGAGTGCCTCAGATTTTAATTAATTTTTAGTCTTTGAACTTTGCAAGCAGCTACTTGTAACGGAGTTTACAAAGGCCATTTAAAATTGTGATGTTGATCAAGAAATCAATGCCCTTTCACAAAAGGCAACTCATTAGGAGTAAACATTCATAACTGCCAAGTTTTCCACATAGAAGAAGCAACACCTGGAGGCTAGTGAAGCAAACCATGATCAGGGTGATTTAAAATTGTGACAAGATCAAAAATAGCTGAATATAGACATAAAAAAACAATCTGACCTGCTTAAAGACTTCAGTATTTTTAAAAATCACAGCCTGTATCTGTTCTGCCTTACATTCAGTTTAAAAAATTGTTTTGGAATGTGAAATCTCTGAGGAAGCCTGACTGTGCTGTGAGAGGCATAGGCACTCCACTGAACTCAAGAGGCACAAACACCCCAGAGCAGAAGTTGCCTGGCAAGCCATAGACCAGTTCTGTGAGGCACTTCCTAAGTGGTACTACACATCCTCAACACCCTGCAGTTCAACAGGATTGTGAGGCACACATCATCTTCCTGATGTTTGGGAAGAACAAGGTAAAACCTGGGGCACTGGACAGATGTGACTATGACTGTCACTGCACTTTGGAATGCCTAAATTCCAACACCCAGACCAAGTATCCATTTGAAGAGATTCAGAGTGTATCTAAAAGGCTTTCTAAATGGCAACATTGGAGTCAGTTTGAGTAGGTAGGTATAGTTCAATCTACAGCTGGTAGGTATAGCTCAACCTACCAACTGTATTTACCTCCTGGTTCCACCTAGGAAGCAGAAAAATCAATTTCCTGTGTTATCATTAAACAGAATATGCTTGGAAGGAACCTGCAGCTCAGAGAGCTACTAGGACATGCAGTCAGTGCCTATTGGAAAGCTTCACCCCAGAATTACAGAAGCAAACCAAAAACTTCACTGCAACCCCCATTTGGCCATGAAGTCCTTGCTTCTAACTCACCAAGATCAAATGAAGTCTATGAAGCAAGACTGAAGAAATTTAGTAGTGAACCTTTTCAATAATCACAGAATCCTCTGGTGGAGGATCATGCACTATATCAAAAATGAATTTAACCTAAGGTGCATTAAGAAACTGGAGCTATTCTGGCTTTAAGAAGGAACCAGTGCTGTGGATGAAAGTTCACAGATGAGTGAATA
Source organism: Pezoporus occidentalis (assembly GCF_034315485.1). Lineage (NCBI taxonomy): Eukaryota > Metazoa > Chordata > Aves > Psittaciformes > Psittacidae > Pezoporus > Pezoporus occidentalis. Next base: position 3,158,655 of record NW_026915769.1, read on the forward strand.
CAAAGAAACTGTGCAGGAAAGAACAAGAGCTTTCACAGTACACATCTGTCAGCTCTATCAGATTTCCAGCTAACACTCTAGCATTAATAGACACCCCATGGATTTTGCATGACTTGTTGAAGGTCTATGCAACCGTAAATTACCACGCTGATTGCACTAATGTATACATGGAAATCTCTATTTCTAGGAGACAGAATATAGATAATATTCCTCATTTGAATTTTTTGGTGATTATTCATGAAAAATTGAAGCATAATTTAATATTAGTTACTAAGACAGTTATAAATAGTCTGTAGTTAACTGCTACAGAACCTTGTGTGAAAGCAAGTAACCAAATGGAAAGATTTTATATGACAGGTCTGTGGGATTAATCCACTCCATAGCATGCTGCAAACCTATTGGTAAAATACCAGTGACATTGTTGATCAGTGTACCATATGCTGCAAAATAATACAGCACAGTTCTGCTTTTGTAAAGAATGGTTTGGGCCAAATGGCAGCCATAATCCTGAACACAGGTCTTACTAACCAATCCATAGCCTGGGGGAAACATATAACTTTATTTGTTTGTTTTTTTACTTATAGTAAGGTTACTTCTGCTGAATCAGCTCAGTAAGCTGGCTCATTACATCACCGCAGGAGCATCATGCCAGGGCAAGGTAAAAGGTGGCCACATCCTCACTTAAGATAGCACCAAAAAATGTGAACACTTCTGATAACTTTGCCCTTGCTGAAGAAAAATGAAGTCTTGCCAATGATGTCAGTGACAGCAAGAACTCTAATTCTCATGAAAACAGAGCTCCTCTTTTCATTAACAAATGAGTCTGTGATGTGATGAAAACACTTCTCCTGGATTCATCTGGCCCTTGCCTGACACATCACTATACAAAGACCTCTTGACAATATATTGACCTAAATTAGTCCACCAGGTTTTCAGACCTCTCCTCAAATCTTATTTCAAGACTGTCAACAGAAACAAACCAGCGAACAGCAGTGAGGTTGTACATTCTGAAGGGAAGAAGGGCTTTGTTTTGTATTTTAAAGAGAGAACATTCTCAGTTTCACAGGGATTTCTGTGTTGTACATCTTTGAATTTAGATATTTTGGTATCTTTGAATTCAGATATTTACATGATCATGGCAAAATTACAGTTATATCATTTATATGTATATACACTACAATCAGGCTACTCAGCATTCTGATACTCAACAATCTTGAAGGTATTTATTCTGAGAGTATACTATGGTGATTATTTAAAATAAGAGCAGTCTGCTACTTGTGCTTTAAAAATAGGAAAGGAGGATCAGGTGTCCTTAAGGGACCAGCTACATTATACATAGGAAAAAAAATCACCAAAGCAAGGAACTGATTTTATGCTTCCAGAGACCCAATCCAGTCAGTCAGCCACTAGAACATTCTTTCCAAGTCACGTCAAATCTGGGGCCTTTCTATAGCTCTTTGTTCCTGTTTTTTTTTGTTGCTGTCACAATTAAATTAAGCTTTTACCTACCTACCAAGTGGTCAACTGCTCTGCTGCCCTTACTCAGAGTTAGTTGCTAGATGGAGGACAAAGACAGCAAACCCTCTGAAGTACAGACAGTCTGTTAGACCTGTATCTGCAGTATGTTACAACGGTGCCTTAACTTTGGCTGCCATATCGCTCTGCACCTAAATAATAACTCCAAACCAAAGCCCTACAGGTTCCAGAAAACTTTTGATTCATTCATGAGTTTCTTAGAGTGGCCTCCTCCATGAAGCAAAGCCAGCCTAGAACCCTGTACGGAGTAAAGCAGGGTGTACGGCCCACTCAATACGAGGGGCTTCCTATAGCCTCTCTTACCCTATGTGTTACCTATACCCCAGAGGGGAAATTAAAAATATGTTTCATTTTAAAGTTTTACTGCCCTTTGCAAATACCAATGAGGAATGCAAAATACAGAATACAGTTTTAGCTGCACAATCTGGTGGCAACAGCACAGACAGAACAAAAGCCAAGCTCTATGTCCATTAGAGGAAGCAGGGACACGGACAGCAACCCCTGGAGCAGGTGTACCAGGCAAAGCTTCATGATGCAGAATTCTCAGCCATTCCTGAGGATGGTCAAATGTCAGCCATTCCTGAGGATGGTCAGCTGCCTACTGAAATAAATGGAAAAGTACAAATGCTGTTCACTAGTGACAAAAAGGGTGCAAAGATTCTTCTTATGACTTTCTAAGTAGGAAAGAATTCTGAGATACTTATAGCAAGGGCACCTTTTCAGCTTGAAGAGTCCGCCACTCACATCGGATGGCAGATGAAACTCTTAGGTAAGAGTAAGCTTAAAAGAAAAAAAAAAAGTATCAAAAATATTATAATAAAACCATTTTAAAGCTCATTTTCTAAGGAAGTGATACTTACAGAATTACAATACTTTTGTGTGTTTCTTTGAACCTATTGTGGAATTTCAACAAAACTGGACAGAAGGGTAGACATCCTGAGGATATTAAGTTACCAGCAAGCTTCACAAAAACATGAGGCTCATTATTTGGCCTAACTGAATGTCAGGCACCATTGACCACCTCTCAACAGGCACTAGAGAATTAGTATTTGAGAACACCTTTGTATTCCCCTGTCACTACAAAACCTTGAATCAGAGTTTGCCTGTTCCTTACATACTAAGATAAGGCACAAAACCATCAAAACCCTAGTTTCCAAGCCTTTATGCTCACAGAACAATATATATAAGAGAGAAAAAAAGCCACAGGACCATTAGGCTTAAATAACCACAGCTATGTATTTGCAGCAAACTGAGATCCACACCATTTTGTCAGCCTGACTTAACTGAGCCATGTTTCTACAGTGTTTTGAAGGTCAACAATATTACAGAAAGCTTTCCGTGATGTCTGTTAAAGAAGCAAGCAAAATAACAACTATTATAATTCCACTTCCACACATGCATAACTTGGCCTTGGAAACATCTGTTTGCAGAATTAATTCTGACTCTACGCTCCCAATCAGATGAAGCCTCTCTTTGCTTTCCTTTGCTTTGCAGCACAAGTGTTTCACTCTCATATGAAACTCACCAGGTCACTGCTTGACATCTGGCTTTAGCACTGGGGGTTTTCTTAACCTGAACGAAACCCTTTCATACGTCTGGGGATTTCCAAGAGTGAATGTAAATACATTTTCCCCATTTTAAACCCGTACTGTTTCAGCTGTCAAGGACAGCATGACTGATCTGTAGCCCACTGACTGAAGGCAGTGAGAACTAGTCTAGCCGGTAAGGAAGTTGAACTGAATCCAGGCTGCATGCCAGGGACCCTTTCAATTGACTGAAATGGCTTTGGGTCTGGCTTTCTACTGGTGATGCCAACACTGACTAAATCTGGAGAGGAAAGGACATGTTGAAGGTCACTGGGGAAAAAGTCACTTCTGAACATGTTCCTTGGAGAGTTCCTACAAATTTAGTGAAGTTTAATGCATCCTACTGTTGATTGTTCCTTCCCATCAGAGAACCCCCAGGGGCTGCTGGACTAAGGCTGACACTGGAGATAGGAACTTAACAGATCAAGGGCCTGGGGACAGAGACCAGAGATGCTGTGATCCATCCCCCCTGAACAACGTATACATGGGGCTGTAGTTACAGACGGGTTTCAACAAAAGCTCTCACTGTAGAAGCACTAAGTCTGCTTCAGCTGAAGTCAACAGTAAAACTCGTATTGACTTCAGCAAGAGATACTATAGGCCATTGTCAAGAGCTTTTGAAAATCCAATGCTGCGTCATTAAGCTACACAGCAAAAAGCCGATCTGTTGAGCAAGAAAAGTCTAGCTGCACACTTCTTAGAACCGAGCTGCGCTTAACTGTACTACTCTTTACGCCTTAAGGAACAGACCAAAGAGCATGCTGGAGAGGCAATGCAACCACAGATATAGAACTGCATTTAAAACCAGACTCCCTGTATTCCTTACAAGCTTCTGACTGTAATCCTGTAATGTTAGCTTTATATACGCAGTGTTTCCCACCCCTCACTGTGATTAGTGTAGTTTCAGTCTGAAAATTACGTTTTGTTACATCATCTATAGACTCGTTATACTTGGAAGCATCCCATCTGCAAAGTGATTCACATGATGCTGCACAGATATAAAATTCCAGAATGATCCAACACAATGTTTACTTCTAGCTACTAAGTCCAACTAAGCTTAGGGGAGGGGGAAGAGGGTTGAGTCCGATGCAAAACTGCCTTCAGCTCTTACAGACTGTGAAAATACATGGGGAGCTTTTCTAACCACCAGGAAGTTCCAACATCCTTAACAGGTAGTCTTAAGTTGAGTTACTCCAAAGAAGTTAGAAATAATTACCCAATACCTGAAGGCCGTGGTCAACTTTGTGAAACAATCACTGCCTCTTTACACATCTACATACACTGATACTTTGTGAAATAAACACACACCTGGCCTGAACATGAAAATCCAAACTACAAACCCTTGCAAATCAATGTACTTACGTGTATCTCTGCATCAGAACACAGTAGTTACCAAAGGAAATGAGGGGAGACAAAAAGATATTAACAGGGTGCATTTATTGACAGGTCTGTTAAAATCCCACTTTTACTCATACTGACACAAGTTCTCCACTAGTGTAAATGTACCGATTTCAGAAAACTCCAAACTAGCAGAAAATACGACCTATCCCCCAGATGTCCCATCTGCAGAAACAAGCCTGCAGGACGGCAAAGAGCAAATTTCAAGTACCCCTGTAAGAACTGTGGTTAGTCTAAAAGCAGTTTCAATATTACAGCACTCCATCAACTTCTGCAGAGTTACTCCTGGCGTACATTGGAATCAACATCAAGCTCTCTGCCTCAAGAATTCATAAAAGACCAAGTCGCAGAGTTAAGCTCAGCCTGCCCTTAAAAGGGAAGTACCAGTGTCTGGATAGCCAATGTTTAAGACAAAACAAAAAAAATCATAGCAACTCTATATTATCAACCCTAACCACATAGCTCTTCTATAAGTTTTACAATGCAGTGGTTATCAGCAACAGCATGTCACGTGCTGAAACAGTTATGGTAGGGGAGATAGTTTTAAGTGGTTCTTCTTCTGCCTAAATTCATATCTGTACTTTAATTTTTAACTAAGAATTTGCAGAATTCTTTACATTTTCATAGTCCTTTACATTTGCAGAAGGCCAGAGATATAATATTAACCAATTCAAACCGCTGCACTGAAGTAAACTGGTAAAAACTTTCACCAATTTCAGCTATGTGAAAGCAAACTTTGGGTTGAGTAAAGTAACAGCGATCCTTTCAAGTGCCCACATGAATTATCGCCTCTTAGTAGCTTTCCTGTTTGAGTTTTTCAAACACCAAGAAACAACCTAAGTGTTTATCTGCTGGCTCAGTTCATTAAAGTGAAATGAACGGCATCTTGTCCCTTCACATCATACACAACTCCTCTTCCTCCCATGGGAGAAAACAAACATACATCTGTCTCTGTTTGTAAAAAGCAAGTTATAATGTGCATTGGTCAGGCTATGGCAACGCAGAGAGCCAAAGCTCCACCAATTCTCCTCCCCCTAGATGGCAGCCGGTACCTCTGCGCACAGAAAGGAGCAGTGTGAGGTATGGAAACTTCCTCCTCTCCTCCAGTGAAAATGCTGTGAGGCCACGCAGAGCCTGCTAATACTGCAGAATCCCACAAACACAGCTTTTTAAAATACACTCCTACTTTTTCTAATGATAGGATTGATAAGATGAAACAAACAGTTTTACACCTTGAATCTCCAAAACTAGCAGACTCTGGTACTGCAGTTAAGGTGGTAAGTTTTTTTCTGGGAACTGAAGGGAGAGAAGGGGAAAGCTAGAGGGATAAGTCTGTGCCTTTCAGGGTTCAGCTGACATAGATACAGAGAAGATACAAGAAGTTTTACATCAAAGTTCTTGAGAGAGAAGGTGGTGTCTTTTCCAGTCACCATCAATACCCTTTTTTTGTCAGGCTGACCTTTCTGTGTATGTTGCACCAACATTACATCACACTTGCTTTTTCACCTCTCCCCTTTTTTCTGCCATCCAAACTCAGAAAAGGATAGGCTGACAGGCCAGACTACACTGCTGTCCCTTACTGGCAGAAAGAAGAAATAAGGATTAAAATACTGCATGTTGCTGCTTTGCTTTATGACAGTGTTTAACACCCTACCCGAGTTTATTAATAGCAGTTTCGCAAGCTCTCATTCACTTTCAAGCATGCATCTGTACAAACCATGCCATCTTCTGGTGCTTCCTGGCAGCAGAAAAGAAATCTCAGTGTCAGAACTTAAACTGTCACCTCCACCTCTTGACTGCGTAGAGAGCCTTTTTTTTTACACCCTGTATCAGAGCACAATGCTGCACTCTGATAAAATGTTTCAAGCTTCTTCCAGGTACCAAAATCACAATGGAGCATGAAGTGCCAGAAACCTTCTGACTTACTGGGAGAATACCAACATGGTCCTACAAGCTAAGTTAGCAACCTCTGTTTCGAAAAAAGAAAACCAAAACCACAAAACCCCTCTGTATTCAAATCATTAAAAAAGACACTCCTGTGACTGATGCTTTAAGAACCAGAACAGTAAACAATTTTAAATCAGTTTCTTAATATGACAAAAGCATCTGTGCATCACGAAATTTACGACAGCTGGAACTGACTCCGCACATAGAGTAAACAGAGACTGGCTAACACGCTGAGTTACCCTTTCATCCCCTAACATTTTTTGCATATCCTGGAGAAACAGTTCCAAACATTACAGCTCGCAAAGAAGTTGCTGCTATGTATTTTATTCCCTCCAGCCAGCCAAGGCTCCTCAATGCCTTTGCATGTCACAGATTCCCTTGGATATTAAGAGACTGGCTGTTTGCTTCCACTTTCTCTATTGGAAAGTTATCCAGAACCTCATTCTTCTTGTCACTTCTTTGAGATTAAGACCCAACCTCCATTTCTATTGTAGTTGCAGTGTACCTGTATAATTTACTTTTACTCAATGTGTATCTCTCAAGTTTTAAAGAAACAACTGTTACACACCAAGCACACCACTATACACTAATCCCTTAGCATACGCAGCTCTCTATTTAATTGTGTGATGTAGTCATGTGTTTCTATGCAGACTCATTACTGTGGAGGAGTGTCACACCATTGAAAAACAACCTGACAGCATGAATTCATGATTGTGTGCCAGGTAAGAATTGTATAAGGTCAACTATATCTGTGGCATCTGAGCATCTTCTGGGGAAGAAAAGAGTAGTCAGTTATGTTATGGCACAACCCTGATACCACTAGGTCAGTGAGACCTGCCCTAACCCAACCTATACAGTCCCCAGTCCCACCACCACTGGCATTTTGATCCCCTAGCAGGCTGCTTACACAGCTCCTACTAGCACTGGTCTACAGTGGTAACGTTTCAGGTCCAAAAATACTACTTTTTAACAGACAGGAATATTGGAAGACTACTCATTTGTTCCCTTATTTTATTACAGCCTATAAGTTGGGGCTGTTCAGCCTGGAGAAGAGAAGGCTGCATGGAGACCTCATAGCAGCCTTTCAGTATCTGAAGGGGGCCTATAGGGATGATGGAGGGGGACTCTTCATTAGAGACTGTAGTGATAGGACAACGCGTAACGGGTTAAAACTTAAACAGGGGAAGTTTAGACTGGATATAAGGAGGAAATTCTTTCCTGTTAGGGTGGTGAGGCACTGGAGTAGGTTGCCCAGGGACGTTGTGAATGCTCCATCCCTGGCAGTGTTCAAGACCAGGCTGGATGAGGCCTTGGGTGATATGGTTTAGTGTGAGGTGTCCCTGCCCATGGCAGGGGGGTTGGAACTAGATGATCTTAAGGTCCTTTCCAACCCTAAATATTCTATGATTCTATTTAACTTTAAACAATGCCACTAGTATGCTTTTTTTTCGGTTACGTTTGCTTACTTTTCTACACTGAGCAAAATGTTAAGAGTAAATTAAGCCAAATAAGATTCAACTGTGTTTATGAATCACATTGATTTTTCTGGGTCTCATGTACCAGATAACGCTACAAACATTAGGAATCTGAAAACAGAGGCAGTAAAGATAGGAAGACAGCTGGGAGCCAAAACTACCAGTGTGTAGTGGAAGTTCAGTTTTCACTGTATGATTACTTGCACTACTCCTTATAGACATTTACATTAGAAACAGATCATCTTAGTCCTGGCAAGTGGTAGCATCAGCTGTCAACATCTCTCAGACAGTGTTTGATGTATTTTCTCACTTGCCCTATGAAACCTGAGGTAGGTTTACCTAAACGAAAAGTAAGAGGGGGTCATTTGTGCATTTTCCTAGGTCAGCTTTAAACTACCTCTTGGTACACAGTAAGGGAAGAAAAATGACACATCCATTCTGGGAGTTAAGAATAAATTCAAATTAAATGATTCAGCTTGAAATCACTACACTGAGCAGAGATATCATAACTCTAAATAGGGAGTTATTCAAACATTTTAACATGGACATCTGAATATAGAAAGGCTAGTAATGACATTCCAGTAGAGAAAAATCAATCACACCTCCAGTTATAGCTGGTAATTAAAATGAGGTGGAGTATATTAGCCTTAAGAAATAAAAGTGCACAGCACTTCAAAATGTCTAACCATTAATGATTTCAGTTACATTAAAACTCATCTTGCTGCACATTTCCTGGGTATACATCCAGCAAAGTTTGTTCCATGCAAGAATGGATCAACTTCAAGCAAATAAACAGAGTAAGACTGAAAAGCGTGCATAGGAATACCAAACCTTGTCTTAACTCCCCATCTAGCATCGAACTTGCAGAACAGAATTTCTGCCTATTGTCATTAGTTTATTAGGCTTAAAATGGTAGCTTTTATATCTTGTGGGACAAGAGGAAGTGTCAGAAGTATAAACTGCTCAGACCTATGCCAGCTATGGGTATGTTCTTCCACAGAAACTCCTCAGCTTGCGAGGAAATGGGAAAGACAATCATCTTCCCATCTCAAACTTTTAACTATCCCTCTTGATCTCCCATCCCAATACTGGGGTCTCCCTGTTGTGTTCACAAAGAACCCATAAGCTTCTCTCTTCATTTTAGATATCATCTCTTACTCCTGTTTCTCATCTCTTTGAGTGTTTGTATCTCTGTACAGTCTGTAATCCTCTTCTGCCAGGTGAAGGGTTTTTTTCTCCCTAAAATATGAAGGGTGCTTATGTCAAAACAATTGAGTTAGGCAGAATCTGACCCTTGAAACATAAATCTCTGTGCCTACTTCTCCTTCTAAGCCATTTCCACTAAAAAAAAACAAACCACCACACAAAACAAACCAGGAAAAAAAACCCACCCAAACATTTTGGATGCTCTTAGTCTAGACAGAACACAGTTATCTCAGAATAATATTGGATAGGCTTGTAAAGCAACCAAATAATTTCTGGTTTAGACTGATTCATTGCACATTCAGCATATCAAACCAAATTCCAATGGACATCCAGTACTCCATTTGAAGTACTAACTTCAACCCTTTCTAAGATGAAATAGTGTAATGTCTTTGAAGGAATTGTTCCTACCTAACGGATACTTAACCTGGGAAGGTAAAAACACCTCAGTGGATCATAACCCAGCAGACTATAGGAGCTCGGAGCTCAGCTGTGTCCAGAATCTTCATCGTAATAAAATTCAGGTCATGTATGTGGCCAATCTGGTGAGAACTACGCACCTGAAAAACTTTGTATGTTCACATGATAGGCTGCAACAGCCCAGCTGATGAATACATAAGTATCTGCTGATCAAAAGATCTTTTACAAGCAATAGTGAATCATTAAGTAAATATGTAGTAATTTTTGCTTAGTTATTATTTTGACTTTGTCCTGGATTAACATTTCAAAGCTATTTTTAAAAGAAATTACTGCAAGCGACACCAAAAATCTGAAGGTTTAGCCAGCCTTTAGAGAAACACCATAGACAAACTAACAGTGGCCTCAGCTGAAACTATCCTAATGAAAGAGTAAGACTCTTAGGGACCAAGTGAAACATTGTAATAGTGGTTAGTCAATTTAGGACCCTTTTTTTACAAAGAACAGCTTGGTGAATGGTGGAGGAAGTTACATCCACCTGGTCAAGATGCTTGGAAAGTATCAACAGTCACAGCTCAACTGAAGCCAACAAAACTGCTAACACTAGTAGAACTAAACAGTGCCAGCCAGTAGAAGGACCTTCAGGAAATACATTAGTAGATTTCAGTACAGCTTTCAGGACTTTGGATCATCTTACAAAATCCATCGTTACCATTTGACAGCAATCAGTTTAATAGGTGGCAATTTCAAAGAGCAGCCAGGGACTGAACTGCAATAAAAATCACAGCTCCTCAACTTTAAGAAAATAACTATATGTATAGTATTTTCTATAAAACTATGAACATCTTTATAGGATAGCAGATCCATAACAGTGGATGAAATGGACCGCCTCAGCCAGCCTAAGCCAGGAATATTCCAGCTTGCTCGCTCTATATTTGTAACATATTTGGCAAAGACACTCAAAGATGAGTTTTGGGGAAAGTTTATTCTGCTGCTGTGTATGGCAAAACATCAGCTACTATTGCCTTCAATTTATTAGTCACTTTGCATTACCTTATGGTCTGGGAGTTCTGGAAGGCAATATCATTAAGCCAAGCACTAAATGCATACAGAACAAAGGCAGACCCACATCCAAAGAGCTTACAGTTCAGCTCTTTAGAATGAAAAGTCAGAATGACTTTAATTAAGAAAACGCAAAAGGAAAAAAGGAGAAAATAACCAACTATAGACAAAATTTTTCAACCAAGAAGCCTGAAACCCAAAGCTTAAAACTGGACTTGGTCTCATAAATAAAAATGATATATTAAAGGTGTCAGAAATATGAGTTCATACTGAAGGCCTCATAAGCTCTGTGACTTAAAAACTCACGAATGCAAACAAAAATCAGACTCTCAGCCAAGAATATAGACTGACGCTCACTCTATTCTTAAAACAGGTCTCTGGCCTTTCCTCCACCCACCTAAGGCATATATTAAAGCCAAGTGTTGGCCTAGATTTCAACTTAAGTTCCATCAGTTGTTATGAATTTACACCCAAGTCTCAACATCACTGCATAGGAGCTGCTCATGACTCTCTTTAATCATCAGTGCTAGTCCTCTGTGTATGTTTGCACATACACATGGGGGGGAGAAGGGATGAATCTCCAGTGTCGAAAAAATCAGCTGAATGCTGCACTCCCACACTGAGTTTGGCATACGAAAATCATAGGCTTTTCACAATCCTCAGTTATATTATTCATGCAGAATGCACTCAGCTTTCTATTGTTCCTGCTCTCATTGTTTATAAATGAGTCTTTGCTTCATCTTGGGATGGAAGTTCCTTTAAGTTTCCCTTAGTAAAAGTACTTCTGTAATGAAGTGTAGTGTTAGTGCTCAGAGGGTTAAAGAAGTTTCAGGAAACGTTTGTGTTTCTGAAAAAAGAAACCAAACAGTATTTTCTTTCTTTGTTAAAGGAAAAATGAACAACTGGAGCTGGCTGATTTGTTTTGGCCAATCTGATACAGGTTACTAATCGCTTCCTAAATGTTTTGGAAAATAATTAAGTTCTTCATTTTGTTCTGTTACCACAACATTTGCAAAGGAAATTTCTAAATATGTCTAAAGACTCTTGCTTTTATACCTCACTTAAATATTCTCAGCGCTACCACATTAAAAAAAAAAAATTACCCTGAGACACGGTCTTCAAACATTGTGCACAGCGTAAATACTATTTCTCATGACAGGACATGAATTGTAATCAGAAACTGCCGGTCCCTTCTGTTATGGCCAATACAGCTGCAGAAAACCATATAACCCTTTGTCTAGCAATACTGCAAATTTCATGATTTAGCTTGTTTGACAGTTCAAGCTGTCATCATTAATCCTGGTGATTGTGCAAGATTCTGATGCATTTCCCCAGCTTAGAGTTTTTTTCAATCCAATTTAAGTTAATAAACAGTGGAGTGAATTGTGAAAGAAAAAAGTAACTTAATCACATGGCAACTTAATCACTTTTGGCTTCAGAGGACATCCTTCTGCTTTGGGTCTAATATCACAGGATTTTAAAGGTAGGTGGGACTGTGTCTTTTACTCCTCCATTTGTGGCACACTTTCTGCTTTTAAAGTTCAAACGACTTCTTCTACGCTCTTATTAAGGCTGAGATATTGCAGATCCAAAGGGGATAACAGGCAGACTGCTGCCTGACATACTAAAACCAGAAAACTGAGTCAAATTTATCCATCCATATTTTAGAGTGAGAAGAAATTTCTGTTTTGAACTAAAGATTCAAGAAACATAACAGTTTGACAGTTATTGGAAATACATTTATATTTTACTAATGTTAAGCAAATAAATAATCAAATCTCTCTCAAAACCATTTCCTGTCTACTTGCAAATACCAATGGACTTTAAGAAACCTATGGGTTTTGTCTTTTTAATATTAAATCCTAAAATATTAGTGCTTAACACAAGTGTAATGAAGCCATCCCCAAAAGCAGTATCTCTAAGCCAACAATCTCTATCTTCTTTGGGCTCTCCTAACACCCTGGACTGCTTTCATCTGCCCTCTCCTCACCTGCTTCTCTCCCTCTGGCCAGATTCTGATTTTTATCACACCAGTGCAAACTCTGGGTAACTCCAGGGAAATATATTTCTGGATTTACACCTGCCTAGCCAGCAGAAAATGTAAATTGGGCTGAATAGTATTTCGTTTGCTCATAAATGGCATTTTTCTCCTTTAATTTATGAGAAAAAAAAATGAAGTTCTAGATTCTATTGGTTATACAAATAATCAGTAGTTCTGCATTCCTTAACAGACCCTATTGAAAAAAGCTACTCACAGATTTTTCCACACAAACATACAAACAGAACTTGGTCTTCAATTAGTAACAGAGAGAACAGAAAGTATTTCTTTCAACAAAGATAAGTTGTATAGGTCATTTGAAGGAGTGACAGTAATGCAGTATTTCAATTGGGCTTAAAACAACAGTTATTTGTTTATATATTTGCAGTTTAAGTGACAGGTTTTTTCTAAGAAGAAAGAAAAAAGGTTGCAAATATTCCTGTCACTGCTATATTCCAATTATTTTTAGAGGAGTAGAGACGATAGATTAAAACAACCCTGTGTAACACTGGAGAGTAAAAAAACCTACAAATCTCGAAACTCGCCTGTGTGTGCAACGAGGACTAGTACTGAGTGGAGCACATACAAGTTAAAAAGTGCATTGAAAGAACCTTGGGGTTTTTTTTAATTTAAATCCATGCCTATTCAAAACAGTCATATCTGAATTTCTAAGAGCAAGCAAAATCACTATGCATTTACCATACTAAATGCCTTTTTCATCAACTAACAAAACAGAACAGATACAAATGAACCAATCAGGGATTTCGAGTGAGCTATCAGTGCTGGAAAAGCTACTCTGCACATTCCAGTTGAGTCACCACAGAGAAGCAGAAAAAAAAAAAAAAAGGGGGAAAAAAAAAAGGGGGGGAAATAAATTACTGTGTGCAACTCCATCTGTAAACTGCTTCTCCCGCACTGGTATGTAATAAAATGTGTTGCTAAGATACAAGCTGCTAAAGAAGTTCATTAAAGGACACTTTAAACAAAGCTGCTAGACTCTTTTCCCTTTAAAGACTGCTTATTTGGTTCTGTCCCTTGTGTTTATAATTAGATCCTCTATATGAGAAATTGTGCTCCATTCAAGCCCACTCAGCAAAGAATGCTAATAAAATAACGTAAATAAGGCACTGGCTTAGGTTGTATATATTTATGGGCTATGGAGCTGTTGACAGAAATACATCAGAGTTCCACTTGTATTTTTTTAAATGCAAAATAAAGCTTTTCCAAGTAGCTTCTTTCAAAGCTGGAGAGCAGAAATGTCAGCTTCTGCACCCAGCATTAACTTAACTTTCAGAAAATACTTTCAGGCAAAGAAAACTGGCTTCTTGCCCAAAGTTTGGAGTTTCTGAGATGCCTCTCATATAAGCTTTTATGTGTGAGTCTTTGTTATCTACACTGAGGTAAAGGCCAAGATTGTTGATGTCTTTCACCTGGCAAGCTTTATCTTTTCCATCTGTGTATGAGTTCCTAGATGTATGTTAACAATTTTCAGAATTTCCTTGATCTTAAATATGTTAACAACACAAATAAGACTATTTTGGCACATTTTCATCGCCAGGAAAGATATGTTATCAAAAAGGTCTTTATCTCGTCTTATATAAAATACTTTTAGTCTCCGTAGTAACATTTTCATGGTAGGTGTATTTTGGTTTTTGTTTTGGTTGAAGGGAAAAGAATGGGCAAGGCATACTTTGCATTCCCTCATTGTGATGAAATTACATCTAAAGAAGTAATTTCAGCATTTATCTGTTCGGCACTTAATATCACATGAGATGCATAAATCACAGATGAGAGTTAGTATCAGTGATTATATAGGAAATGTTACTTGTCACTTTGTAACCTGCATCTCATATTAAATTCTGTATCACAGTCCCCAGTATGTATATATTTTTAATTACATTTTCAGGCTCATTTACATGCGCATATTGGCTTTCTGCCTGAATGATATCAAAGAGAAAGACCTTATGCTCACGCCCAACCACACATACACACAAGCACATTTATACACAGAGTCTGTACATTCCTGAGAATGGAAGCTTCTCTCATCTTTCTCATTCTTAAGAAGGCTTCGGTTCACCAATAAATCTTTAGGCAATCTTAGCTGATTCAAAGCGCTTTAGAAAAATGGAAAATTACAGAAAATGCAGGTTAATTTCTGCACATGTCAAAAGTATCAGTGATTCTCACTTGACTCATGTTAATGAAAATGTAATACACATTTTCACTTTCTGTAACCCTGTATGATTTTTCATCGATAGCTGAGTTTGCACAGAAGGGCTATTCCATTCCTTCTCTCTGGGTAAGAGGTAAGCTATATCACAAAGTACCAAGATGATCAAGTTAAATCAGTGTGGAAAGGAAAACAACCTATACACTACACAGATCTAACTTCTGTTTCAAGACTAATCGTATGTTTCTCTTGATTAAATGCAAGCAATCAGACAAACTTTCTGGCCAACACACTGCTCTTGCCACAGCCTCAATGCCCAGGCTCTTAAGAGTAAGTTCCAACTCCAAAAATTAGATTGCCTGTAAAAACCTCAAATTAACACAACCCATCATACCTACAGAATTCCCAGGTACTTATTGTTTTGATTTTACTGCAGCTGCATTTAGGGCCAGTTCTCTGGTTTACTTTTATTCAGTCAAAGGGTCATTTTGAACTTCTCCATGGGTTAAAAAAAGAAAACACATCCTCCTATTTTTCCCCTTCCTCTATATGTTAACCAGAAGGGTCTGCCTGTACATGCGGAAAAAAGCCCTGTGGTACATATTAGATTTCAATAGATGCTTACTATTGGCAGTCGCAGGTTGTAGCTAGAACTAAGCCGCATCAGCAATTTCATATGACACTCTGGAAATTGCTACTACATAACAATAAGTAGCTGAATCAAAAAAAAAAAAAAAAAGGGGGGGGGGAGCATGTTTAAGGAAATACATTTTGGCCCAAGAACATTTCAAATAAAAGCAGTATCACCTTAAGTAAAATAAATAAATAAATAAATAAATAAATCAACAAACAACCCAAACAAACAACCCACAACAACCCATACATTTATATCCATGCATACAAGGGAAGTGTGGTTAAGGTGATTCAGCTATGAGGATTGGATAAACCAAATACAAGTCTGTTAGGCTGAAATAACCGTCTACTTTCATGGCAGAAAGACAAATCTGCATTTCAATTAGTCCAATTCTTTTTTTTTTTTTTTTTTTTGTTCTTCTTTGTTCTTATCTTAAACTTGCAGCCCATTTTCATA